>NC_063162.1:39036189-39668411 GCF_023159225.1 Perognathus longimembris pacificus
CAAGAACTACCACTCTATTCCTATGTATGAATTAATTTTTGCCTGAGAGTAAAGAGTCAACTCTTCAAGTTGCCACATTTACTTTCTTGGAATCAAGGCACAGTTATGTACAGGCTATTTTACCACTTAAGCCATATCCCCAGCCCTGTTTTTTATTGTGTTGGTTTGGGGGCTTGAACTTTAACTTAGGGCTTGGACACTGTCCCTGAGTGTGTTTGCTTAAGGCTAGCACTCTACAACTTGAGCCACAGCCCCACTTCTAGATTTTTGATGATTTACACTATCACAGACTTTCCTGCCTGAGCTGGCTTTGAACTGCAATCCTCAGATCTCAGCCTCCTGCATTGCTTGCAATACGGGTGGGAGCCCCTGGTGTCTGGAAAGCCCTGCTTTCTGTTAGTTATTTTGAAGAAAGAGTCTTCTGGACTTTTCTTTTTGGACTGATCACAAACTGTGATCCTCTCTAGATCTCAGCTTCCTGAGAACTAGGGTTACTAGAGACCAATGTTACTCATCCCTCACAATAGTCTTATTTTTATTTTAGAGCATCTACAGTCTTGATGGGCTATCTAGCTGCCTAGCACTACATCTCCCAGCAGTGTACTCTGGGTTGTGATTTGTTCTACAGTTTTACCCATCAACACATTTCTATGTTCCAGTTCCAAAAATGGGAAAATTTCCATTTTCCCCCATCCTCTTTTCTCATGTTTGTATAGTACTCAAAAAACATACACTTTCTAGTGAGTGTTTGGGTTTAGAGGGAGACAAATTGTTTGTCTTCTGTCTTGTACATGAAACCCATGTGCCATTTGAAAGCTCATATTTCTCTACAATGAAACACATCATAATAGTGGGAAGTAAAGGTCCTCAAATCTGTTTTACAAACAGGCATAAGGATGAAGTAAAGTTTGCTCTTGTCTGGGAGAGAGGAAGACATTTAATGTCATTTCTATTGCCAAAATCTACTATGAGACTTTAGAAAATAATTGAAAACCAAATAGGTGGAAGTCTTTACAATGTCATCATTCCAATATTTTATTAATGTGTTAAATGTCTGTAGAATTGAAAGAATGGAAGGTTTTTTTTTTTTTTTGGCAGGCTATAGGACATTCACATAAGAATAAATTAGTTTGGAACTTCTGTTACTTTCTTAATACTTGTTTCCAGTTTTTGCCTAAGGCACCATGCCAAGCAGCTTCAAAAGTATAAATTATGCTCACAAATCAGACTATTTTTTTCTGCGGGAGGAGGGGGAAGAGTTTAATTAAAAGTCTCTCATGTCTTTATCAAGAGAAATAAAACACAACTGCTATGTATTTAGGGTTTTTTCTTTTTAGTTTGCCTTTCTGGTACTTTGAAAAGGTAACTCCATGCCATATGCTATGCACCAGAATGCCTGTAAATAATCATAAAATTAAATGCCAGAATTTACCACTACATGTGGTTTCTCATTAAGGTTTGATGTGGCTTTTCTAAACCGAAAATGGTTGAGGGGTTGATTTCTTGCATTATCAAGCTGTTTTCTGAGCCTTCTTGCTGGCCCACCTACCTGGATATATAATTAACTTCAGTACTCAAAGGCTTCTGGTAGGTTTGGGATACATCTTTAGGAAAATTTGAAGTTATTCTCTGAAACACATATGTGCTGTCGGAATAGCAACTCCAAAGAATCTTCAGTGGCTTTTCCCTAATGTGATGGCAACCATATGCTCTCAATATTCCCTTGTAATTCCACATCACGTATCCTGATCTGGGGTTTGGAAAATGTACCTCAAACCATATGCAAGACTTCCTGAGTAGGAAGACTAGATCAGGCGTCCATTGCTCATGAGCTAAAGGTTATTTTAAGATAAATTCCAAACTAACCCAGACTATATCACTCATTATTTTAAACTTCATATCTCATTTAGCTTCTTTAATAATATTGTGTTCTCTTGGACAATATTTATATAAAGAAGGTCATAATCCTATAACGACGATTGCATGTACAGGAGGTAGTATTCATTAAAATTAGCATGGATTGGACTATATTTACGTACATATGCATGCATGCATATAAATAAATAAATAAATAAATAAATAAATAAATATATTAGCACTATTCTCCATTGGGTATTGTTGTAGGAATTTCCATATAGACTAGACTATGGTTATGTTCAAATTTCAATTTAGAGAAGAGATTATGCAAATTATAATTACAATTTTTTTCTGTGAGTTCTATTTTGCCATGACAGCAACATGTAATGGTTAAGTATAATGAATAATGGATTAATATTTCGATACTTTCTAATGGATTTGGGTTGAATTCTACCACCAGTAATAATAGTGACTGTTTCTTTATCCAGAGCCAATTACTTTTAAAAAGTGATTTTTTGTACAATATAGTATGGTCAATAATGATGGCTTCTGCTCCAAGGCAAATCAAGCATTACTAGTTGGAGAAGAGAATAATGTGTGCTTAAGTCCTAGAAGTCAGGCTGACCTGAAATTTCTTTTTTTTTAAATCAAATATGCTAATTGAGCAAGTCACCACTTCCATAAGCCTGTTTTTTAATGTATAACCTGGGGAGCATAACACCTACCCTAAAGTGGCTGGATGTCTTAAATGAGTTATTAGTAAAGTGTTCAGCACCATTTCTGGTGTAAGGCAAATCAGTTAACAAGTACTGGCAAAAATAAACATTATTCTTATGGCATTTTAGTTTCTGCTAAATATTGAGCAGTGCTATGTCCACATCAGGTAGTGCTTTTACTCAAAATAAAATATATATTGGTTTGGTGAAAATGAACTGAACAACTGAAAAACTCATGGTGGGGAGAGGGAGGGGGAAATGAGGGAGGAGGTAACAAGCAGTACAAGAAATATATCCAATGCCTAATGTATGAAACTGTAACCTCTCTGTAATTCAGTTTGATAATAAAAATATATATATATAAAGGTTTCTGTAAACCAAAAAAAATAAATAAAATATATATTTGGAAGCCTTAGCCTTGGTTTTCTGAATTTTCCAACAGAATAGAAGTGGAAATGAGGTATAGTAAAATTATGTCTGTTCTCTCATAGTTGACTTCAATATATAGAAATTCTATTCTTCTGCATTTCTCTTGGTTCTTTTCTTACTCCTTATATGATAAGAAGAGCTAAATCCTTCTATGTAGCATCCTAGAGTGCTAAATAGTACTGAGTACTGCTTATTGGAATCTTAGCTAGCACTGAACATGAATTCATCCAAGGCCAAAATAAGAACAGAATGTGTTTTTCCCTTTAATTTTGAATTATTTTCTATTAGCAACTTTAAAAATCATATATAGAAAACTGATTTTATTGATGCAACCAAAATTAAATAAACACTGTACAATAGCTGGCTTGCTCAGAGTATAAGCTGTCTATGAAACACATTATCAAATACAAAATAAAGGAGAGTTATCCAAATGAGAAAGAAAGCTGAACTGCCAGGGATGTTGTGGGGCAGCCAATATCCCACGGAAAAAATAGTCCCTGTTTCCTGATTTTTTGTTCTCAGTAACAGCTTGTATCTAGTTACCAACTTAAGAGAAAAAGATGCCAAATGCCTCAATATCTTCAAGACTAAACATTCAAAGATTAACAAAAAAAGAAAGCAAAGGAGAAGTATTTGGCAAATATGTGTCAGCCATTAAATAAAGAGTAATTTATTGTCCAAATGATTTTGTCTCATTAAAGAAGCCATGCAATAACTGGCAACTTTCTCTTTTATTTCCTTTGATAAGGAGCTACTTTCCATCTACTCCTAATGTCCCTTGGGGTTTCAGGTTGGATTCTGTATAAAAGCTTTCAGCTCTGTAGTCCATTAGAAAAAAATGCAGGATTACTTCTGGAACTGGCACCCTTACAATGTCTGAGAATGGGGGCTAAGTTTGGAGTTAGGCTGAGTTACCAGGTTGGAGTACTAACATTTGATTGGATTGTCATACAGATGCTTCTGCAATCACAATTGCCAACCTTGTCCTGTATTTCCATGGAAGATAGTACACCAGGAGCTCAATTCTACCCATGATTCTTTGAGAATCTCTGTACAATCTCGTACTTGGTATTTCTAGCGCATAGCATTTCAAAGCAATTGATGGATAATTATCCATTCTAATCTGTCTCCCAGATAGAAAACTTGGGTACAAATAAGTGATAGTTTTGTGTTCATATTATTACTCTATCAAATAGGTAACTTCCTTTATTCTCTTTCTTAAAATATTTTTAAGGAGAAGCAAAAAAATAGAAAGAAAGCTCACTCACCTTCAAGAATTTAGAATTGTGCAGAGTTAAAGAATTTTTGGTAAATGAATGACAATGACATATACAGTTAAAAAAAATAAAACAAAAACCAAAAATGATGTTCTGGCCCAAAGTCTTAAAATCAATCTTTTGGAATATATGCTCCCTCTCAATCTTTTTCTCTACTTCTTCCTACTCCCTTTATTTTTTTTTCCCTTTCTTGTTGGTGGCGTTTTGTGTTTTAGACAGGGTCTCCTTATGTAGCTTAGCTGGCCTAGAAGTCACTATATAGCCTAGGTTGGCTTCAAATTCACAATCCTTCATCTCAGCCTCCAGAGTTCTGCATTACAGATATGTGATACCATGTTCAGCTGTAGCAAGTTTTACTCCTGGAAAAAACACATTAGGAAATTAGTAAATCTGATGGGAATCTCTGGAGTTTCCTTTATAGTGATCTAGCCATGCTCAGTTGTTTTAATAAATGTGCTCCAAGATTACATTTCAATGATATTTGCATCTGTTTCCATAGACAAAAATGTTTGTTTTTCAACAGGTGAATGTCTAGAGCAAAATAGTTTTTTGTTTTTTGGTGGTTTTTTTTTTGGCCAGTCCTGGGGCTTGGACTCAGGGCCTGAGCACTGTCCCTGGCTTCTTTTTTTTTGCTCAAGGCTAGCACTCTGCCACTTGAGCCACAGCGCCACTTCTGGCCATTTTCTGTATATGTGGTGCTGGGGAATCAAACCCAGGGCCTCATGTATATGAGGCAGGCACTCTTGCCACTAGGCCATATCCCCAGCCCGCAAAATAGTTTTAAGTAATAACACTTTGTGATACTAGTTAACTTGTTTTAAACTGCCCAGGGTGTTCTTCTCAGCTTTCCACTACAGTGACGAAATAATTGAGGTAACTAATCTAGGAGGTGGAAAAGTTTATTTTGACGCCTAATTTTGGAAGGTTTATTTCATGGTCAGCTAGCCCATTGTTTGTAGATCTGTATCAAGGTAGTAGAAATCCACGGATGCAGAAATCATCTCAATTCATAGCAGCCAAGTAGGAGAACAGGAAGGAAAAAGAAAGGAAAGAAGGGAGGGAGGGAGACAGCAGGGAGGAAGAGCAGGGAAGAAATAGAGAAAGAGAAAGAGGGAGGAGGAGAGAGAAATTGGGCTTTCACTATTGTTTCCAAGTGCACAACCTCAATGATCTAACCTCATTCTACTACACTTTAATTTCCTAAATGTTCTACCATCTCCCCATAGTTTCACAGAATGTCAGTCATTCCTTAAACACAGGGACCTTTGGGAACCATTTCAGATCCAAACTTTAGCATATGATAATGTGGGACATGCAACCTTAATGTGTGAAATGATTTTCACATCACAAGGATATATATTTTCCAGTTTGTCTTGGGCCTCAGAAAAGCAATGGGGATCTCTCTTGTATATTAAAGAATTCTGCTTTCCTTGCCCTTTGGATAAAATGATCCTGGCTCAGAAGAAGTGGCATGAAAAGATTTTCACCACTGGCTAAGTGTGGTTTAGAAAAAGTTCACGGTTCATTTGTTTGCCATTTAAATTTGACAGCCACATCAGTGTAATGCTTGTATCTCAAAAGGATTCGACACCAACTCTTTTTCTTTCTTTGCCAAGTAGAAAAATGAAATTCTTAAATTCAGATGTGCCTCTATCTATTTTACTAAAAGGCTTCTGAAGAGTTTCACAATGTCAATGATATGGGAAACTTAACTGAATCAAGTGCTTCATATTAAGTTTTTAATTCCCAGTGAAGTAACGGTTTTTAGGGAGTCCACATAATTTCAGTATGTGACATTAGTAAAAAGTCATAGGATCACAGTCAATTATCAAATCAATAAGTCCCTAATGCCCAGGACATTATATTTTCTCTTCAATGATTTCTTTCCTTCATAACAAAGCACAACAACAACAACAAAACCCCTCAAAACATGTGTCCCTCATACTATTAACTTTGTGTTAAATTAATTGTTTGCCAATCCTAAAGCTTTCTGTTCTTTCTACTGTTTAAACCATATAGCTCATGGCAATACATATTATTTATTGCAAATAAGTCTCTGGAAAAATCTTGAAGTTTATTACAATTAGAACTCAGATTCAGTATAGAACTTGTAACCACGTGGCTGCACCCTGGACATAGTCAAGCCTTGTAATTATCAACATCACATACCATAATATTGGGCCAGATAGAAGAATTATATGAAGTGTCATGACCCTATCTCCCTCTGAATTACCAACCTCTCTGAAAAGATAAAAATCTTCATACAGACACAGGAAGGTCTTCTCAGACTAAAAGATTCTCCAGCCAAAGCTTTGTGTTTTCTTCTGAAATCCTGCAAAGAATGCGGACATGAGGAAGCCAGTTAGATCTGAAACCTTAGCTTCTATTGTTGATGATCCTTTTGTATCCCCTTCCTGTGGTTGTATCTGCACTATCACTATATCTTATCTGAGTACACTGGAAACTGTATATACTGGTATTAGAACTAGGGAAGTGAAAGGGCATATCAAAATCAAGAGACAAAGGATAAAAAGACAAACAATTCCAAAAGCAATACTTGCAAAATCATTTGGTGTAAACCAACTGAACAACTCATGGGGGGGAGAGGGAGAGGAGGAGGGGACTAGGGGGGTAAGGGAGGAGGTAACAAACAGTACAAGAAATGTACGCAAGGCCTAAAGTATGTACATCACATTGACAATAAATTAAAATAAACAAAAACAAAAAAACATAAAAAAAGAAAGCCAGTTAGATCCTTCACTGTACAGTCATCCTAAAGCAGAGCAGTGAGATGGCACAACGCAAAGCACTTTGTCCCTTTCTGTTATGTGTATCTGTTCCTCGACCCACCTGCAATAGTAACACTAGGACTTTACATTTGGTTTTTGCTACTTACTCTGATTCACCCTCTCATTATGCACAAGTATCTACTCAAAACCTACTAAGAGTTGGGCGCCATAGTGAGTGTTTAATGAGCAGTCCTTGCTTTTAGGAATTTCTACCCGGTATAGCAACAGCTGTACTTGCAGTTAGACATAATGTGATATTGCGAGTAAAATGAGATAGAGGTACAAAGAGCAAGATGAAACAAAGCAAAAAGTCCGAATGAGTGAACATGCAAATGATACAAACTTCAAGTTCATTTCTCTCTCACATAATACTTTTGGGGGTTGGGCAGTTCAGGTTGACTAATGACCCTACAGTCAACAGGAGCTCAAGGCTCCTTCTTTCTTATTGTTCTGCCATTACCAACACAGGTGTCCTCATGGCCTACAACAGCTACGCAAACATCGGCCATCAACTCTAAAGCCAAGTACCAGCTACAAAATGTTGGCAAGCAGAAAGAGTAAAGGAATGAAAACAGGTCCCGTTCCTGTTCCAGGTCACTTCTAGAAGTATCACAGCCCTTCATTCTACATCTTATTCTCCATACCTTGTCTGCAAAGCTGGCCCCACACCTGTCATGGGAGGCAGCTACAATCTTTATCCTGGGAAGTCATTTCCTAGATCAAAAACTGCAAGCTTGCTAACAAAGTAGAGAAAGAGGGTATATGTTAGAGGATAACAGTATTTTTTTGCTTCAGGAGTTCAAGCAAGAGTGGGAGGAAAATGTTTCATCTGGAATAGAAAAGCAAATCTGAAAGCCTTCCAGGAGGAGATAATATTTGAAGTGAGTCTCAGAGGGTTAGCAGGATTATATTGAATGGAGAGTCATAGAAGATGATATTCTATAGAGTTTGCTTTCAGAAATCAGCTAGCCCCATTGAGGAATCATGGCATTTATCACAGATGTTTCCTGCTGACAGAAGAGATGTGTGTGTGTGTGTGTGTGTGTGTGTGTGAGTGTGTTTGTGTTTGTCTGTGTGTCTGTGTGTGTGTTGGCTCTAGGTGCTGTCCCTGAGCTTCTTTTGTTGAAAGCTAGTAGTACTCTACCACTCAATATCTCTACTTCCAACTTTGCAGTAGTTAATTGAAGGTAAGAGTTTCATGGACTTTGCTGCTCTGGCCTAGCTTCCAACTGTGATCCTCAGATCTCAGCTTCCTGAGTAGCTAGGATAACAGGTGCCTGGCTTACTGAAAATTCAAAGGAACATTGCATCATGTTTTCCATAGAGGAACTACTTTGTAATCATGTACATTCAGCTACTAAAGGCTGAATTATCACATCATTCTCACAGAAGTGAAACATAATTAGAAAATATATCTATTGAAATTATTGTCCATGTACATTAAATAGGATAATAACTTGTTAAATGAGGAAACAGATCCAGAAAGTTAATTAATCCTGGATTCTAATTATGACAAATAACAAGTGTGAAACAATCAACCCCAAGACCATTTAAACACATGTTCATTTACTAATAGGCATCATGATAACATAACATCTTGCTTAAAACAAAGAAACAATTAGTCTGAAACAGAAAAGCACACAACACAGGATACGTAGTATAGCAGAGAGATAATAATAGCAACATATATTTGCTGAATGTTTACCAAATATGCCAGGTAGGATTCTAAGGACTTGTCACACAGGAATTTGTTAGAATTCTATTATTGTCTCTATTTTTACAGATGAGAAACTGAGGCTCAGAGAAGTTAAATGACCTGCCCAACGTCTTGTGACTGATATATAGGGAAGCACAAACTGAAACTCTATTTAATCATAAAAAGGGATAAATTTGATCTAATCTTTTAACTAGCAATGAGACCCTTGGGAAAGTTACTTAATCCTTCTGCCCCAATTTTTAATGGTTACTCTGATCATAAAAAGAAGTTGTACAAAAGAGACTCAGTCTAGAGCTCACTTTAAGCTCAATAGTTAAAATGCTTAACAATACCTAGTTATTAGTTGTAAATGCTACCCAGTATTTGGGACAGAGCTATTCACATCAAAAGCAAACCAAAGCTTTTTTTTTTTTAACATGGTATTTCATTCTCTTTCCAAAGAGTAAAATCTCTTTCTTCTACGCATTTGCCCCAATCCCCTGAGGTCTGTCTCTGCTAGTTCTTGAGTCTGAGCTGCTTTTTATAGCCATCTGCTTCAGGGTTGTGTAACCACAAACAATATCCTCCTAAAAATGTTTACAAATGCTTTTGACATCAGTACAGTATATTTTTTTCATTAAGCCGGGTGGCATCTCCATTGAAAAATTATTTTAATCATTGCAAACTGAATTACACCAGGAGAAAGCATGAAGAGATAGTGCTTAAAAGGCTGAATGTACATTAATTGCTTCAGCTAATGAAAGAAACATGACTTAGCCAATGCACACAACATGAATCCTAAGATGCACGGACAATTGACTACGGTAATAAAACAAGTATTAGTGTGTTAAATCTGAAATCCTCATTACGCTTCATGCAGCAAAACTGACTGTGTACCTGCTGTTCAGTGGGCATTTCCTCCTCTTGCCACTAAATACTAATTATTGAAACAGACATAGAGTGAAAACATGTGACCAATGATTGGGGCCCTTCAAAAATCCTGCAAAGTTATGTTGCAAACTGTTTTAATTTTTTTAAGCTTATAGGAGTGTTGGTCAAAATAATTTTGGGGATATCTCAGTGTTCTATAGGCAATTTTAATTAAAAGATGAATTATTTATACATACACACAGTTTATATCAGTCACATTGAGATCTTGCGTTATCTCCTTTGGCTCTATAAACTAGTAAATTATTAACTCAAGGATAATTTATGTCACAGTGTTCAAGATATTACCCTTTGATTCTTTTGTCTGCCTTTTTATTTGAAGCAAAAAGCAGAGATGATGATAAAATTGTGGCATTTAAGAGATAAGAAGAGAAGTGAATGTCTTATTTTTTCCTGCTCATCTAGAATTGCATAACAGAGAGATTATGCTAGTTATGAACAGGCTGAATTAAGCTACAACAATGTACTCATAAACTAAAAATACAACCTTATTACTAACCTCTATAAAACTTGATACACTGTAAGTCCTCTTGGGTTGGGGAAAAAAATTGAAGGTATAGTACTGATAATGTTAAAGGGATATGTAATTAACTGTAACTGTTGTCTCACTCCAAAATAACTACTTTTCTAGATAAAAATCTTTTTTTCTGTTAGAATTAGACATGGAAGTCTCATTTTTTATTTTCTATCCTATAGAAATTGCAATTATTTTCTTAGTAAAACCTTGTTTATGTTCAAAGGCACTTCTTTTACTTTGTTTCCAGATAGGTTGTATAAATTGACATTATTTTTTGGCTAAAATGTCAAATGAATACTAGAGATTTGAGAGATTTTCTTTTAAAATGTTGGTTAAAATTCTTTTTTTTTTTTTGGCCAGTCCTGGGGCTTGGACTCAGGGCCTGAGCACTGTCCCTGGCTTCTTCTTGCTCAAGGCTAGCACTCTGCCACTTGAGCCACAGCGCCACTTCTGGCCATTTTCTGTATATGTGGTGCTGGGGAATTGAACCCAGGGCCTCATGTCATGTATACGAGGCAAGCACTCTTGCCACTAGGCCATATCCCCAGCCTGTTAAAATTCTTTTTAACCACTAGTATTTTAAGAGTTCGATACAGATAATTTTTATAAAATAATTTGCTTAACTCCTCCTAACGTGTCTAAGGCTGGAAGTAATGGGATGGGAGATGAAACATAGGAGGTAAAGAATAAGTAAGCCATAGGAGCTGTGTGTGTGTGTGTGTGTGTTTGTGTGTGTGTGTGTGCGCACATGCACACACACATGTGCATGCATATACATGAAAGGAAATAATCAAGTACCAGTCCAGGTAAAATGAACGTGTCTAAAATATGAACAAGACATGAGAAAGTAAAAGAAACCTGTAAAATATATTTTTAGATATCAAAGAATTTACAATATAATTGGGTAGCTAATGATGGCAAAATGTTTTGATAATAGATGAAGACAAGAGAAATTATTTCCTGAGAGTCTTTTGATGAATTACCAAGTGAATAACGCAGACTACCATGTAGCAAGATTTCTCTGGAGAAAGAATTTTGTCTCTTCAAGCAATAAAATGCTGTGATCTATGATTTCATGTTGGAGTAGGAAGAAAAAGCTTGATAGAAGAGTCAGCGATTCCACTAGGCAATGAAGGATAGGTAGAATTTGTAGCTTTTATTTGGATAAGATTATGTTTATAGAGATTTACAAAAATAGTAAAAGAAACCATTTTCTAATGCATACAGATTTATTGATAGTTTATAGTTTTCCCTATATGCTTTTGTGCTTCCTCTGTCTACATGTACACACATACAACCACTAATACACATACATACTTGCAGATACCTATATACATTGACATACACACACACACACACACACAAACACACATAAACTGAAAGAGAGTTTCTCCCATATCCTAGGGTATCTCTTGATTCTGGCAACTGTCCCATTGCTATGCACGAACTTTGTTTTTCCAGTCATGGGGTTTGAACTTGGCCTGGGCAGTGTCTTTGAGCTCTTCAACTCAAGGCTAGCTCTCTACCACTTGAGTCACAGTGCCACTTCCAGTTTTCAGGTGGTTAATTGGAGATAAGAGTCTCATGAACTTTCCTGCTGGGCTGGCTTTGAATCATGATCCTCAGATCTCAATCTCCAGAGTAGCTAGGATTACAGGCATGAGCCACCAGAGCCTGCCTGGCTTTGGACACTTTTGCACACTTTGCACTATTTTTGCACACATGAGAGACAGGAGGCTGCTTACAGACTTCTACATATGGATATCCATTTTCCCAGTACCACTGCGGAAGAAGCTGTCTTTTTTACTAACAAGTGTGCTGGCAACTTTGTTGAAAATCATATGACTATAGCTATGTGGGGTTATTTCTGGACCATCTCTGTGTTTGATCATGGACCATACTGTGTGTGTTACTATGTCTCTGTTTAATTTGAAGGTAGCTATTATGACAATTCCAGCATTATTCTTTTTGTCAGTTTGGCATCTTTTGTACTTACAAATGTGTTTTATGCTTAACTTTTCTATTTTTGTGAGAAATGACATTGGGATTTTGATAAGGATTACAATGAATCTGTAGATTGCCTTTTCTTAGTATAGTTTTCTTAACAATATTAATTCTGTCAATCCATGAACATGGGAGGTGTTTCCATCTTCAAATGTCTTTTTTTTTGTCCAGTCCTGGGCCTTGGACTCAGGGCCTGAGCACTGTCCCTGGCTCCTTTTTGCTCAAGGCTAGCACTCTGCCACTTAAGCCACAGCGCCACTTCTGGCCATTTTCTGTATATGTAATGCTGGGGAATTGAACCCAGGGCTTCATGTATATGAGTTGAGCACTCTTGCCACTAGGCCATATCCCCAGCCCCTACCTGCAAGTGTCTTTATCACTGCTCTTGAAGATTTTTTAAAATAGTATTCATTTGAGTGATCTTTGTACCTTCTTAATTGATCATACCTTTTATTATTTTAATGACTTATAATCCACCACTGTGGATTATTTATTTTGATGCTGAAATTGTTTCTGGCCATTAGGAACTCTTTCAGGATAGGTCCCATGTCCTTTTAATAATCTTAATCATAATTTAAAATATTTCTTTCTTTCAGGAGAAATGAACTATTCTAGTCATCTTTGTATTTTGTGTGTTCCTTATTCCAGCCTTAGAATCTTCTTTGTGTCCCAAACCACACTATTTATGAGTTTTAAAATCTAGGTGTGTCCATTTCTATTGGTATGACATGATTTCTAGACTTTTTTCATGGAGATGCTATGACCAACATACTTGTATTTTTTCTCTTAATGTCTCTTATTTTCAAAACCATGAATTTATAATGTTAAAATGTACCCTTTCCTGCTTCCATGTTTGTAAATTCTAACTTTGAATAGTGAGAAACTTGGGTCAGAATGAATCCATTCTTAAAAGCTGAGAGAAATAAGACTTTTTTTTGACCTTGGAGACCTGCAGGTGAGACCTCCAGGTGGAGACAGGCCTAAATCTGAGTTATTTCTACCAAAGGAAAAATTGCCTTTTACTTATTGCAATTTAGAGAGTGGTATAAATGCTAAGGAGCTTGCTGTTTGAGGATCCACACCGGATGAAGGATTTTATATTCACATCTTTGCCTTTCGTTTTCTTCACAAAGCAACCATAACCCAGCATTCCTTGTACTCAATTTAGAAAGATTTGAGATTAACCTCTTGTTGAACTATTTGTGGCATAAGTTTCTGTATCAGAGACCACAACTTGACAATAAATCCTAGAAAATAAAAACTTTCCTAAAGAGCTCTTTCCTAATAAATTTTGATAAAAAGTTCATGTGTCAGGAAAAATGGAAAAAAAATCTCTTCAAAACATAATTGCTGAAGTTTCTTTTTAAAATTAGGAATAAAAATTTTCTTTTATAATCTTTCTAATCAGGGATAGATATGTCAATGCTAATCACTGTTGAATGAGTTGCTTTTTTCTTGCCTTTTGCAATCAATTGAAGATGTCTTGAGACTAAAATCAGATGTCAGAGTATTGGGCAACTGGGATTTATTTTTCAGTATGTAGTGAGAAAAAAAAATTTCAAAGTTTTTCACTATGATGTGTGGAGGCACAAACGTTTCTGTGTTAGACTGATGTCTACTTGCTTCTTATTACTGAAGAAAGCACTCTGAGTATTGGATGAACAAATTCTCTCCACCTTAGAGCATGGTGTATGAATTGGAAAGAAAAAACTTGCCAATTCCAAGAGAATAGTAATTGCTTTAACTGAAGCCTTGGCCCAGAGACACTAACTTTCTTAAAAAGTAGCAACTTAGATGAATTTAGCCTCATCACACAACAGACTTCAAAAGATCTGAAGTAAGACTGAAAAATAGGTCCCCAAACAGCAAGTGAAATTCACATCAGCACTGGAGATTTTCATTTTTAACTGTGAAGACAGGCAGGTTAGCTTCATAAGGCTGGCTCATGAGATAAATACTTTAGTAAAGCATATTTCTGGGAAAGCTTTCTTTATATTTAAATTAGTTGATCTGGAGCCAGATTAATCAGTAAGTTAGACAGAGTGTTATATCCTTTGTCCATCTTTACTTCTAAGTTTCCACTGTCAAAACATTCTTCTTCTTCTACAATACTTTAGTGCAAAACAACCCAAACCAACATAGGTTATGGGGATACACACCTGTAATCCCCAGTCCTCAGGAGGTGGTGATAACAGGATCATGAGTTTGACACCAGCCTGGGCTACATAGTGACACCTTGTTACAAAAAAAAAAAAAAAAAAAAGCAAACAAAAATAAAATAAAATAATAAAAACCCTAGAACCTCCTTCCAGAAAAACCTTCAAAGTAATGTAGGTAAGTATGTAACATGGCATGCACCACAGAGAAAATCTGCAGTGATGAACAGTTCCTGTTATTTTTTACAGTTACAAATGTAGCTCTGTACAACTGATTTTGGAAATGTCACTTTACTTCCTGTAGATAAAATTAAATTCAGCCCCAAATCTCTTTACTGTGGAGTGTCAGGAAGTTTGCTTCCCTTCCCAGTCCTTAGGGGTTCATAGAGCTCCTAAGTGCATCTGGGCCTTTGATGTGAGGGACTTGGGCATTTTTGTCTTGCCTGGTCCTGTGGTGGTGTGTGTGTGTGTGGGGGGGTGGATTTTACTGCACAGCCTAAGGCCAAAGGCCCAGCCTTCAGTTAGCATCTCTCCATTGAGTTCCTGCCTCATCTCAGTGTGTTGAGGCTGGGCTCAAGCCTTGTTGCAGAGGGACCTTTAGAACTCATCTTGAGGTTTCCCATCTCTTACTGCTTTCTTCTTGCTTCTCTAACTCTTCTGTCACATTTGCTTGTCTACCTCCTTTCACTCTGCCATAGGGCTGTTGGAGTTAGAAAGAAAGGAAGAAAAGGAGCCTGTGTTACATTTACATTCCAGATTAACAATTGGCAATTTAATAATTGTCTAATGTAATTCTGAGGATATTCTTATATTTAGCCTAAAAATCATATTTAATGAGGTGTCTTATATTTTATGTGGCAAACTTACCTCAAAGTTCCTGCATTAGAAATGGAAGTTGTGGGCAGAGTTGGGGAAATACTAGGAAAATATTCAGTGAGATATAAAAAGTAGCCTGAATAGACCTAGAAATGTATTCTATAGACAAAATCTGAGAATCACAGTTAGACTAGCCTGTGAGGAAATGTCCATGAGAGTTTCATCTCCAATTAACCACCCAAAATCTGGAAGTGGAGCTGTGATTCAAGTGGTCAAGTGCTCTACCATTGAGTGATAAAGCTCAAAGGACAGCATTCAAGTCCCAGGTTCATTAAGACTGGCACCAAAAAAAAAAAAAAAAAGCATTAATAATCCTGTTCCTCTCCTCATGATTATTGTCATCATCCTCACCTAGCTCAGATAATAAGGTGCTGCTGAAGAGTCAATCCCCATGGGGAAGGGGATGTTAATGGACTCTTTTCCGAAGGCAATTGGAATGAAGACAGAGGAGAAGGAAGAACAAGGAAGCTCAGGAAGTCTGCTAAGTTGGTGGGAAAGGAAGGGAAGCCATGCAGAGTGGTTGGAGTTGTGCCTCCTGACTGTTGGTATCACGTGGGCATTATGATCAGCAAGAGTGTAGACTTGATTGGGCCTCTGATCCTATCAAAATAGCTGAGCAAATAAAAAACCACTTTAGTCTTTAACAAAAATTTCCCCATGGATATTCTACCAGGTGATGTTGAATAAAACTAGAATGACAGATATTACACCCCAGGGAGACTTCCTGTTCTTTCAGAATGTAACAATGCATAGAAAGAGGTGAGAATGTAGATCAGTGGGAAGAGTGCTTCTCCAGCATGGGCAAAACCATGGGTTCCAACTCTAAGACTGCAAAACCCAGACCCTCCACCCCATGGAACAAAAGAAAACAAACCACATGCAACCAAAATCCCAAACTTGCTAAAATATACTATAATGTGAGATTAGATCAGAACCTAACAGAACAAGGTAAGAAGGCATTTGAAAGGAATTCAGCCATCCTCCCTACTCTTCAAATAGACTTCCCTAGCAACATAGCATGGGGAGTGGGAGAATAATAGAGGAATGGATGAGTTCATGGTTCCTGCTTCGAAAGATAAACAAGTACCATTCATAATCTCCTGCCCTTTTCCAGTTGTGTCACCAGAAAGCTTATGGAAGCAAGATGGGAGAAAAAAAAAATCAAAACACTGGGTCATTGCTCATGATTGAAAAATGATTAAGTTATTGAGTAAAGGGGAAAAATCTTCATTTTAAAATTTCTAGAGAAATATAACCCAAGTAAAATCATTACAGGGTGGTTTTGGATCATTCCAACCCAGTCAATGGAAATGCTCAAAATGGTCTGTAGTAATGAGGTTGATTTGTTATAAAGCCATCCTAGGAAGGCATACAATTCACACTTGCATGCACAACACACACACACACACACACACACACACACACACACACCATGCTGTACATTTCTATGTGTTTTGTATATAAAGTGGTATGTGTTTGAAATATTATATGTATTATTGGCTCTCAAAATGTAAATTTTTGACACTCTCCCAATAAAAATCAGATTATGAATTAAGTCTGGGTCTTCAGCCAACTGTGGTAGGCACTTAATAGATGTTACAGTGTTTGAAAATAATTCACTCTAGGGGGGCTGGGGATATAGCCTAGTGGCAAGAGTGCCTGCCTCGGATACACGAGGCCCTAGGTTCGATTCCCCAGCACCACATATGCAGAAAACGGCCAGAAGCGGCGCTGTGGCTCAAGTGGCAGAGTGCTAGCCTTGAGCGGGAAGAAGCCAGGGACAGTGCTCAGGCCCTGAGTCCAAGGCCCAGGACTGGCCAAAAAAAAAAAAGAAAATAATTCACTCTAGAAGTTTGTGTTTTGTGAATTTTCTTTTGAGTGCCTCAGAATGTGTGTGTGTGTGTGTGTGTGTGTGATTCTCCCCTCTCCCCTGTTTAGTATACAACCCATTTGTTGTACACTAAACCATTTATCCAGGGAAATGATATGAGTTTGATCAGTACCACTGTAATACTGGGTCATAGGTCTGGTTGGTGTGCTTGGCACAGATATCCCATTCACTGAGTGCTTGCTAATTGCTAAGTATCTTCTTTATGACAATCATGCCTTCTGGAATTTTGTTTATTTTACAGGTGATAAATAGGAGTTAGTGGTTTTCTTAGGACCACAATGGATCATTGAACGATTAAACTGGAACTCAATCCCAGAGTACTGAACTTGGAAGTCAATCTTTTCAAGTTATTGATGGCTGTATAGAAATGTGGGGTTGTGGAGTTGGGCTGAGTTTAAATCCTGCTTCTGTGCTTTCTAGCTGTTTCTATGATACAATAGGCATAAAGTGTTTATATCTTCCATCAAAAGATGCCCTTGTATATTGATCATTGTTACCATTAGTGTATATTTTACCAACCATTCAAGACTTGACACTACCATGGCACATGGAAATGCCAGTTATTCCTAGTTTGTCCAGAATCTGGTTTAATTTCTGATTAGCGATCATTATTTCAAGCACTCCTTTCTCTTTTTGCTTCTTGGGGGGTGCTGGGGTACAGAAGCTCATCAATCTTAGCCTCCATTTTTTCCAAATGCTTCTTAGGCTCCAGAGATTTGGCAATCCGGTATTTACTTTCTAGATTATTTAAGAAAATCTGTGAACCTGGTGAGGTTATGATGGTTTTCCATTTAAAACCACCTCATTCAAAGTCATACATATTTTTCTTTTCCTTTTGGGAAATATAAATTGTTTGAATCTAGTGTCCAAGCACACCTCTGAAACCCTCCCACCATGATGCCCGAATGAAGAGCTTTCCACCTCTGAATGAGGTCATAAAGATGCAATTATTCTTCTCCTGGAGTTGACTCTACCAGGTTCATTTACAAAGTCACTCAGCTGTGACTGGGCCACTTAAATAACTCTATTGCTTAAAGATATTTCTTGCTCTAGCCATTTGCCCCCAAGAACCACATTCATGTTACACAGCAATACAAACACAGGCGTGTTCTGCATCAGCAGTGTTACAGAGCTGTATTTTGTTGGTTGTAAATTGTATCTGGTCTTGGGAGGGTGAGGAAAAAAATCAACAATCCCATGAAATCATTTTATAAGAAATATTAAACGATCGTAATTGTGAACTCTCTCCTATGCTGGCTTTTTATTTTAGGTCTGGCAGACTAAATGTAATGCCTAAAAGTAAAACCTAGGTTTCTGTTTTTACATATTTAAGCTATGCAGTTAGATACAATTCAAGCATTCTGGGGTGCTAACGGTGTTTACAAAGGAAACTGCCAGAGGCAAATTCAGGCAGTTCTTTAAATTAATAATGCTTTTGTTTGCAGTCCAATTTTTTCTCTTGCAGTTTTTCTAGAGCCAGTGTGCTTCTTTCTCATTTATTCAGGGGATAATGATGACAATTTCCACTTACATATCACATTTCATCTGGAAGGTTCCCGCTCACACACTACATCACTGCCTGCCACCTTCTGCATGGCAACAGGCAATGTAAAAGGTATCCAGGCTGTCATTGGTCAGGAAGGAGAAAACAGATGCCAAAGCAACCTGGGGTTTAAGAAAGGCAGGAAGGGCAGAAATAAATTTAACACATTATCATGTTTACTTGGATAATGAATGCCTAGTTCAGATAGTGTAATGCTTTTCCAGGAAACTGGCCTTTTCTACCTTTGTGCAGGAATAAATGGTGTGGTGAAGCCAGTGGCTAAGAGCTAGACAGGCTTACATTTAAGTCCTGGATCTCTTGCTTCAAATCAGAAGTCTTTAGGCAAATCATCAGACCCTTTGATACATAAAGTTTTTGGGTTTTTTTTTTTTAACATTTGTTGAAGAGAAAGTGCCCAAGTTGCATATGTTGGGCAACAGTAGTGAAAGAAGTCACAGGGGGTGAGTAGTCTCCAGTACTTACTTTCCCTGTACTAATGTTGCTATAATTGTTATGGTCACTTCTACCTGTGCAATTGGATGGGACAAGTTTTATAGGCTTCCAACAGATCCCTCTCTGTCCTTTTCCATCTGCTTGATCTTCATTACCATCAAAGGAGACAGTTTTGTTTTCTACATAGAGCAGGGAATGGCTCAAAATATAATACCTTCTTTGGAGACAAGGAAAACACCTGGTGTTCCATTAGTATGGATTCTAGCATAAAAACCATATATAGTTACCTCAAACCTCAGTGTGCATGGAAATGATTGAGAGGGCGGGCCTTTTATATGCAGATTGCAGGGCCAGTCCTAGAACTTATGATATTGTGGATCCCAGAACCCAATAGTTTGTATTTCTGAAAAGTTCCCAGTAGTACCTGAAGCTACTAGTCTGGACTCCCCACGTGGAGTACTTGACATAGCTAATTTCCATCTGGGAAGCCACCAAGAGCCTCATTGCCAGAGGATGCTTTATGTTTTGGATTCAGAGTCCAGAAGAGGCCTGGCTATTGGGTCTGAGGTCAAGTATTGGTTGAGCACATACAGAGGTAAAAACTGAAAGTCTTCCAACCACCTGTTCAACAATTGTGTATGGAACTCTTTGTCTCCCTGTCTTCTTTTATCCTTCCTTCCTTCCTTCCTTCCTTTCTTTTCTTTTTCTTTCTTTCTTTCTTTCTTTCTTTCTTTCTTTCTTTCTTTCTTTCTTTCTTTCTTTCTTTCTCTCTCTCTTTCTTTCTTTCTTTTCCCTTCTTTCTCTCTTCCCCCTCCCTCCCTCTTTCCTTCCTTCCTTCCTTCCTTCCTTCCTTCCTTCCTTCCTTCCTTCCTTCCTTCCTTCCTTCCTTCCTTCCTTCCTTCCTTCCTGTCTGTCTTTCTTTCTCCTGGACTCTACCCTCTTTAACAGCTCTTACCATGTGGGTTTCTTTTATTTTCGACAAATCCTTTCCAGAAAGACTAATGTGGGGTCATGGAGTGCCTTGGTAGTCATGAAGTGGGAACAGCAGGCTCAGTGGTCTGAAAGTTGGATCTGAGAAGCAAATAGTAATTCAATGTGGCTGGAGCCTAGAATGTGGAAAGATGACACGTTGGGAGAATACTGTGGAGCAACCGATACAGGCAGAAGTCACAAAAATGGACCTGATCCTAAATACAATACCATGGGAAGCTACTGAAGGGCATTTTTCAGGAAGAAACACTGCTTGCTTGATAATTTACAAGAATCTTTACCTGTGATATGAGAAACTGACTGTTGGAGCTTGTACCGGATTGTACAGTGATCTGAGAAGGGACTGTTGTAGGCTTAATACAATGGAGCCTACATGAAAATGAGATGCAGCAGGGAAAGAAAGATTCCTTCAAAGACTGCATAATTATAATAAGCTCTTGAATTATTTTTGCCATTCATTCCAGTAGTCAATTCCAGTAGTTTCTACCATTGACATCCCCAGACCCAGAGAAAGGACAATAGGAAGACAGAAAGGGAAGAAGAGAGGGAGTGGGGGGAATCATACCCTGATAATCTAAAAAGAAGGAAAATCTCTTAGTAACTGACCAGGATGGTAGTCTTGTAGTTAATTTGTTGTTGTCAGTCATGGGGCTTGAACTCTGGGCTTGGGCACTGTCTCTGAGCTCTTCATATCAAAGACAGCACTCTACCACTTGAGCCATAGTACCACTTCCAGTTATCTGATGGTTAATTGGTGATAAGAGTCTCATGGAGACCATAGAGTCCATGTTTCTTTGGGTCTGGCTCACTTCACTTAGTATAATTTTTTCCAAGCCCTTCCATTTCCTTATGAATGGGGCAATGTCATTCATTCTGATAGAGGAATAAAATTCCATTGTGTATATGTACCACATTTTCCTGATCCATTCGTTTACTGAGGGGCACCTGGGTTGGTTCCATATTTTAGCTATGACAAATTGTGCTGTGATGAACATTGTTGTGCTGGTGGCTTTAGTGTGTTCTTGTTTGTGGTCTTTTGGGTAGATGCTCAAAAGTGGGGTTGCTGGGTCATAGGGTAGCTCTATGTTTAGACATATGAGGAATCTCCATCTGCTTGCCAGAGTGGCTGAACCAGTCTACATTCCCACCAACAATGAAGTAGGGTTCCCTTTTGGCCACATCCCCTCCAACATTTGTTATTGTTAGTTTTCTTGATATAGGACATTCTTACTGGGGTGAGATGGAATCTCAGTGTTGTTTTGATTTGCATTTCTTTTATGGCCAGTGATGTAGAGCACTTTTTCATATGTCTCTTGGCCATTCTCATTTCCTCATCAGAGAAGTCTCTTTTTAAGTCTTTAGCCCACTTGTTGAGGGGGCTGTTGGTTCTTTGTGGTATTGTTTTGGAGAGAATCACAAGAGCCTAATAGCTATGCCCTTATGAATGTATAAGATAATGCTAATTGAAACGAACTCCATGTTATGGAAACGAGTTATATATCACTGTTTTAATTACTTTCAACATGCCATGTGAAACTGTAGCTTCTATTGTTGATGATCCTCTTGTATCCTCTTCCTGTGGTTGTACCTGCACTATCACTGTATCTTATCTGAGTACATTGGAAATACTGGTATTAGAACTAGGAAAGTGAAAGGGAATACCAAAATCGAGAGACATAGGATAAAAAGACAAATGACTACCAAAGCCATACTTGCAAAACCATCTGGTGTAAACCTACTGAACAACTCATGGGAGGAGAGAGAAAGGGGGAGGGGGTAGGAGGGGAATGAGGGAGGAGGTAACAGTACCAGAAATGTATCCAATGACTAACGTATGAAACTGTAACCTCTCTGTACATCACTTTGACAATAAATAAGAAAAAAAACCTTAACTTTCAAGGATCATATTAAATGGCTATGAAAAAAAAAAAAAAGAGTCTCATGGACTGTCCTGCCTGGGCTGACTTTGAAGCTTGATCCTTAGCTCTCAGCCTCCTGGGTAGCTAAGGTTACAGGTGTGAACCACAGGCACCCGACTTATAGTTAAGTTTATAACACAATCATATAGTCAAAGAGAATGAATGAAATATTTCAAAGTAAAAATTATTAATATTTTTATTTATCAAGCATAACCTCAGTTCAAGAGTACTTATAGTTTCAGATACCACTTTCTGTTTGATGTATTTATTAGGGTGACTTTATTAAATAAATACTTTCTATAATTCTAATACTTTTATAATGTAATTTTCCAGTATAAACATGTCATGCTTAATTTTATAATGTCTGTAAATATAAATTATATATTAGTATATTTACACATTATTTAAATATATTTATAATATTAATAATATATTTAGTCTACATTTTGTAATGCATATTTACAGTAAATAGGCAAGCAGCTATGAATTATTATGTTATGTAGTTTGACTTAATTAGCTATATAAAGCATTCTAATGAATGAAGTGAGGATTTTTGATGAGCAAGAGATTAAGTAGATATTTTAGAAAACTGGGCAGAATTTTACTTTTCACATTTTCCTGATTTTTATTCCTACAACATACTTAATAGTATACCCTTCTATCCATACCCTTTGTAAGGATTTATGTTCTACTCAGTATAAAATAAATCTATATGTTTAATCTCCTATCCTTTTTTGAGTATGTGATTTAAAATCAATTTAGATTCCATAAACTCAGAATTTGTGAACTGCTTTCAGATAGGGTTTTTTAAAATTCCTTTAGGGCCGGGGATATGGCCTAGTGGCAAGAGTGCTTGCCTCGTATACACGAGGCCCTGGGTTCAATTCCCCAGCACCACATATACAGAAAATGGCCAGAAGTGGCGCTGTGGCTCAAGTGGCAAAGTGTTAGCCTTGAGCAAAAAAAAAGAAGCCAGGGACAGTGCTCAGGCCCTGAGTCCAAGCCCCAGGACTGCCCCCCCCACCCCAAAAAAAATTCCTTTAAGTACTCACCAAGATAGAATCATGAAATTTTTTTGTCTATTTAAAGAACCAAAATGGCCAGGTGTTAATGCCTCATGCCTGTAATTATAGCTACTAGGAGGCTGAGATCTGAGGATCATGGTTTGAAGCCAGCCAGGGAAGGAAAGTCTGTGAGACTCTTATCTCCACTTAATCACTAGAAAAACAGAAGTGGTGCTCTGGCTTAAGGTGGTAGAGCACTAGCCTTGAGTAAAAGAGCTCACTGACAATGTCCAGGCCCTGACTTCAAGCCCCATGACCATCACCAATAACAATAAAAGAAACAAGATGATTTTCAGAACTACAGAGGCTTCAATTAAAAGAAGGCTCATAGGCTGAGGCATTCCTGTAACAAAGCCTCAATGTTTGTTTGCTACACTAATCATGGATTGTTCAATAAGAATACAGAAAACCTTACTCTGAGCCTAGGTCAAGTTACCTACAGTATTAGAAACCAATAGAAAGCATAGGAAAGGATTCATTTTTCCTACCATGGATTTTGCCCTGTTCAGCCAGGCATTCCCCCATTGTGTCTGTGGTTTGAGTGTACACCTAATGCTAAAGTACCAAGTGCAATATTATATTTCACCAGTAGGTGTCATTGTCTAACACATGATCTATTCTGTATGGATTTTTGAGGTTCTGTAATCATAATGAATTCCAGACTGTATTACTAGAGAAAGGTAGAAACTTTGAGCATTATGTTTCCATAGAGAAGGCTGCGGAGGCTGGTGGGAGCAGGGAAGAAAGTGAACATGTATAGAGCTGTAGGATTTTAGCTGGTCAAGGAGAAATTAATAATGGCATAAATCCCCATCCCATTGGCACACAGACAACTATTACCAGTTGTTTTCTTTTTGAGGTTTAATAACTTTTTCCCTTTAATCATCTGAGCCTTTCAAATAATTATGGAGAATAAGTTAATCCAAATTACATTCCAATTGGTTGACAAAGTTGAGTTCAAAAAGTTTTTTTTTTCTCTGTCTCTTTTTCTGTTCTGCTATTCTCCCTCCCTCCCTCCTCTGCCTCCCCACCCCCCCGTGTGTAATGACATATATTAGTTGAACAGGACAGTTTCATTGTGATGTTTCCATACATGCATTCAAGGTACCTCATCAAACTTACTCCCATCACTCTCCCTCTCCTTGCACCTTCCTTCATAAAACCATTTCAACAAGTTTCATAGTTCTGTTTCCACACATGCATAAAAAATTCTTTGTGGTGACTCTATTTTCTCTTCCTGTTCACTCTCCCCCTTCTCACTGGTTTCCACCCCATAGAAGTATGTGTGTGTGTGTGTGTGTGTGTGTGTGTGTGTGTGTGTG
Source organism: Perognathus longimembris pacificus (assembly GCF_023159225.1). Lineage (NCBI taxonomy): Eukaryota > Metazoa > Chordata > Mammalia > Rodentia > Heteromyidae > Perognathus > Perognathus longimembris. The sequence continues at coordinate 39,060,637 of NC_063162.1, forward strand.
TGTATGCATGCGTTTGTGCAGTACTGGGATATGAAATCAGGGCCCTATGCTTGCCTGGCAAATGCTTTACATCATTTATCTTTGGGAGACAGCAATAATGAAATAGTAACTGTGCTTATTAGCTAGCTTCAGCTCTTAGTATGTGTGCCACATTTTCTCCTCCACTCCTTACCCCTCCCTGGGCACTAAATTGCTACACACCTATGTTTCAGTATGTGTTTTAGATTCATTTTTAAACCATTGCTACATCTAACAATTAATATTGTTTTAAAATATCATTTATGTCTTGTCAATGTTGGACATCCCATTATTATTTCAGAAATACCCTTCCTTTCTCAGTCAGTTTATTTGACTCAGGATTTATATAGGGTTTGGCTGATGAGATTCATTAAACTAGTTCAATGTCTAGTATTTTTTTCCTCTCCCCTTTTAAAGAAATGCCATTTATTTTTTGAAGAAATTGAATCCTGAATAGAATATCGCACACTGTAGTCTTGTGGTGCCATTTGACACATTCATCTATCTTCTGCCTGCTTCCCGTAAACTGGAGGTTGTAGATCTAGATGCTGGATCATATTTAAGATCTTTTGGGTTTGCAAGAAAACTTTGTGGATGATCCTGTGTATTGTTATATTACATCAGAGATGTATGAAGTGTGACACACATTTTCCTTCTTCATTCTATTTTATTTTTACATTGTTTTACTTTACTTCTTGAAATGTTAAGATTGGCAGAAGGGTACAGGTGTTGTCAGCCTGATTCATACACTGCTTCTCCCATAGTTCTGGGGATGATGAGCTATTATTTCATTAAGGGTTTCAATGGAGGGTATTCTAATTGAGTCTTTCCCTCTGAAGTTGCTAAATGGAATTCTTTTATAAAGAATAAGCCGCACACAGTGGCTCATACCTAATAACAGCTGCTTGGGAAGCATAGATCAGGAGGATCTTGGTTCAAGGCCAGCCAGGGTAAAATAAATTGGCAAGGACCCCTCTCCCCTCCACCATTTTAACTTTGGTATGGTGAAGCCTGTCTGTCTTCCTAGCTATACAAGAAGCATAAATAGTAGGGTCACAGTCTAGACTTGTTTGAGCAGAAACTGTGAGGCCTTATCCCTCAAAATAGCAAGCAGAAAGGTTTAGGGCTATAGCTCAAGTGGTAGAGCACCTGCCTAGCAAGGATGAGTCCATGAATTCAACCCCTAGTACCACTGAATATGAAGAAAACAAAAAAGGTTTTTTTCCTCATTGATTATTTAACTCTCATGCAATAGAGTTCACATAAGAAAGACAGTATAACAGTTGACATTTTTGGGCCTCCTCCTCCTCCTCCTCCTCCTCCTCCTCCTCCTCCTCCTCCTCCTCCTCCTCCTCCTCCTCCTCCTCCCTCCCTCCCTCCCCCTCCTCCCTCTTCCTCCTCCTCCTCTTCCTCTTTCTTCTTCTTTTGGGACTGGGTATCTGATACTAGGCCTTTGTACTTGCTAAGCAAATGCCTTTGCTACTGAGCTACATTCTAGTCAATAATTGGCTTTTATTTCATATAATGTTTTCATATAATGTATTTCATATAATGACTGATGTTTTAACAGTCCTCAAATGAGAGCAAATGGTTTGTTTTCATTTAAATATAATTATGATCATATCAATTTTTAAAAAACGTATTTTGTGTATTTTAATATACTGTTGCCATGAGATTTTCTGATAGCTATACTCTCTCACCTCTGGCAAGTGGGAGTGAAGAATTGGCTCCCGCTTTCTCCTTTTAAATGCCCCCACTCGATGTGGTGTATTCTTGGCTTCTTGGCAGGATGAGTCCTAGGTTTGATGTGTCTTGATGGCACCAGACCAGTCATCTGTCCAAAGCTGTCAGGTTCTTTTTGTAGCAATGGTATCTAGAAACAATAATCTGGACACTGTCTCAGACTTTATAACAATATCCTATCCTTATAATGCCATTCTTTATGAGTCTACCAGGCTTGATTCAAATGCTGGTCTTCAATACTCGGGGACTTATATTTTGTTTTAATCATGTTTCAGGTTTTTATTAGATCCAGTGTAAAGAAAATTGAATTCATGGCATTAGGTTTAAATTTTGCAATAAATATTGGTGTGATTTTTTCAATTGCTTTTGTGTACAGTAAAGCCATTGTTAGTCACCAGTGTATGAATCACTTCCAGAAGCAGAATTGTGGATGCTGGAGGGAAAATAAGTTTTTCCTAGGTAACCTGAAGCTGGTCTCTGGAAAATTCTTCCAACCATCAGACTTGTATAATTGTTAGTAAAAGAGTAAATTCATCAACACCTAGTCAAAAACAGAAGTGCTTTACTGCCTTGAATATACTTGACAACATAGTATATACAAACAAAAAAGCAGCACATATTAAAAGCATGTAATTAAGAAAAACTTCTTTTTATCAAAATCCTGTTTTAAGTGTGCACACTTACAAGATTTCAAAGAACTATATATTTTTTCAATTTGCATATTACATTTATCCAAGCTATCAATAATAAAATTTGATTTAGCACTCTAGAAAAGATTCACTTCTTATTAATGTTAAAAAATTGTTGTTTTTTGAAAAAGCAAAGAAAACTACTGTCGCCAAAATTATGGAAAAGGTATATGCAATATAAGCAAAGCAGGCATTATAAAAGTTTTTTTTTCAGATTCTGCAATAGTTTAGCATTTTTCAGCTATCTAAGATAAATTTTTGTGACTTCTTTTAAAAGTATCAATAATATGTGCTTCTACACCAAATCTTTTATTTTAATTGATTTTTGTTTGTTTGGTTTTGGTTGTGGGGCTTGAACTCTGTGCCTGGGCACTGTCCCTGAGCTCTTCAGATCAAGGCTAGCACTCTACTACTTGAACCACAGTGCCATTTCTGTTTTTTTGGTGGTTAATTGGAGATAAGAATCACTGATTTTTCTGCCTGGCCCGGTTTTGAGCAGTGATCCTCATATCTCAGCCTCCTGAGTAGCTAGGATTGCAGGCATGTGCCTGGCTTTTAATTGATTTTTTAAAATGTAGTTCCTAGGTTGTAGATTCCTTAGATCACACAAGATATGGGGCTGTGCATTATTCTTCATTTAGTTCCTCTCCCTTGAACCTTTCCTAGGCCTGTTCTGTGCCTTGTGACCTCTCAGCTCCTCTTAGATGAGTGTCCCTGTCTTTTGGCTTCAAGAATAGAGAAGCACTGGAATATTTGTTCCTTTGCTTTCTTCTCATCTCTCACTGTAGTCTCAGCAAAGAATAGACTTCTCTCAAACCTCAGGGCTTACTGCAAGTATTTTAGTTATTCTAGGGCTCCAATACCACAGTCTTCTTCAGTTCTTCAAGTTTCAGATGTGACATTAACCTTACTGATGTCCTTAATCCTCTTCAAAAATTAAGTATATAATGATGTCAAATTCTGTTAGTTTGACTTTTTGTGAGTGTGCTGTTTATATTTCCTTTGAGACTGATATGGTATTGAGGTTAGACCAGAGTAAAGAGGATTGGGATAGGACATGAACTAAAGGTTATTGGCTTTTGCTTTTTTGATCATCTGAAAGCTGTTATCTGGGCCCTCTGTAGGATATGGGACTCTTGTACAAGGTAGGGATTGCCTGTGCTCTGTTGTAGGAGTCACACATTTATAAATAAATACCCCAAATTTCTCCCACCCCACTTTTGAAGGCATGCCTTCCCCCCTGCCCCCACCCCAGTGTCACCACTGAATAGTGCATGAGTCTTTGATATCCTAGTGCACTAGTGTTCAATCCTCTTTACAGCATTGAAAGTAATTCTCATTTTGCTGCTTGCTGCTTCTTACAGGTACAGCTGAAGTTCTGTGAGGAAGCCACATCTATATTAAAGATTCCACGGAGTGCTTGACCTAGGTGGACTAGAACTAGAGAGAATGTTGCAGATCAAGGGCTCAAATTATCCTGAGCTATCTTTACTACCTTTTATAATACCTATTTACCATCAACTTTTGCATCTGACCTAACATCCTTGTGAGTGCTGGTTAAAATCTTTTGGAAATATCATTAAGCTTAGTATATCTTAATCCTAAAGCCAAGAATGCTCTAAGATTACATATGAATGCTATAGGAAGGATTTCCTCACTCTGTAGCTCACCCACCAGATGCCCTCATCAGTGTATTTGGTAAATGCTTAGATATATGACTTCATGACTTTCTTTTGTTCTGTCATTAGAAAAGCTTGGTAATTTGAACCATGATACACCCCGAGTGTATGTTTATGGGCTTTACAGTGTATTTTTATGGGCTTTACATATATATGGCTCAGAACTGACTATCTCTTACTCCCCTTTGGGGCAAGAGCTCTGTTTTGCATTGACATCTCTTTTTTTCTGTCTCCTCTTGCATCTTAAGGATTCTTTCTGCAAGTAGTTTAGGTATTGTTTTGTATAAGAGGAGCTTGTGATGATAGGATTATTTACAATTTCTGTTTCAAAAAATAACCTTTGTAGCAAATGACTGAGACTCCAAATAGGATAGATAAAAGGAAAATTTCCTCACAGCATCCCACAAATGAAAATTTTGTTCTAATATCTTCAAGATTGTAACAGGGTATTTATATTAGCAAGATGATATTGTTTCCTGAAGCAGATTTTGGCCTGCTTATTTTTAGATTCATATTTTTGTCTTTCTATGCTTTGCCTGCTATTGTAAGAACATTCATCAGATCCCTAGTATCCCAAAGTATGGAGGGCTTTCACTAATGAGATGTACCAGGGCATCAAGATGGGAAGAAGTCTGACTTTTGTGCTGTTTTCTGGATCCAGATCCTGATGGAAAGCCCTTCTGTTTACGGTACCAGAGAAGAGGTCTTGTAGGGTTCCACTTTTCCTTAGCCGCTATAGCTCCTACATGTAGAGACACAGCCTCCTCTTCATGTTCTTAGAGAATCTAGTGACAGCTGCTTCTTGTGGCTAATTCCTGGGTTACCTTGCTAGCTCCTGTTTGAATTCTTCATTCTTTCATCAACTGTATCCTCACTTTCCCAGTTTAAGTCTGCTTAGAATACCTACAATACTTCTGTGTACTGATAATATTTAAATAATACATCAGGGTTTGGGCCAATGAGAAAATGGGTGAAAGGAATATCAGCTGAAACCTTATTGTTGCCAGAAAGTGTGTAAGTATAGACATAGCAGCCTTTTCAATATAATTCAAGTAAAAGGAGGCCAACTGGGAGCATACAAATCTTATAAAACCAAACCTTTATTTTTTAATTTAATTTTATTGTCAAGGTGATGTACAGAGGGGTTACAGTTACATACATAAGGTAGTAAGTACATCTCTTGTTAAATTTTATAACCTCCTCCCCCATTTTTCTCCCACTTTCCCTCCTCTCCAATACCCCCCCAGTTAATTTCCGACATATTGTCTTTTAAGTGTTGCTGTTGCATTGGTTCACCTTTTCTCATTTGTCTGACAAATTTGTTGTTCCCTTTCCCTTTCCTAATTCAGAAAACTATATATACAATATCTAGGGTATCTAATTTAATTTTATTGTATTGTAAAGGTGATGTACAGAGGAGTTATAGTTATATAAGTTAGATAATGAGTGCATTTCTGGTCAAACATTGTTACTCCCCTCATTTTCTTCCACTTTCCCTCCCCATCAACTCCCCTCCTTCCAAGTTGTAAAGTTCATTTCCAACCAAGTGTCTTGTGAATATCACTGTTGCATTGATTCCCTCTTTATCCTTTGTCTCATTATTTTGTTGTTCACTTTACCTTCCCCAAATCAGATAAATGTATACACAAGGCATGGGGTACCAAAATCACAAACAGTAACAACAGGGAATAAACCAAGGAAGGAAATGAAAGAAAAAAGAAATAACCTCACACAGTACATTAAAAAACAAAACAACCAAGAAAACCCCTCTTGTTTCCACATCTGAAATCCAAGATTTATTCAAAGTACACAGACTATGAATTTGTTTTATTCTTTACTGTAGGCAGGTTTAAGCCTCAGATAATAATATGTAGATCAAATTAAGCATCAGCTGACTACTTTAGTGCAACCCTAACTCACACAGCGCGCCTGAAGAGAGTTCTTTCCTCCTTCGAGTCCACGGTTCATTTCACACAGTGACGTTGACAAGGGCAAAATGTATAGCTAGTGAATTATTATCCACTTAGATTTGAACAGTGGCTCCTCAGTGGTACCCTGAAAATGCCAAAGTGCTAGTTATGTTTACGTTCAAGTTTTGGTTTCTTTCGTTGGCTGATTTTAATACAACTAACGTTCCCATTATATTTTCTTCATCTGCTTTAATTAATTAATAATTTCAGAATATGTGAAGCACAGAGGAAGACCTACCTCTGTATCCAGGACAAAACAATGGAAAATGTCACACACAAGTATTTGGTCAAATTCCATCTATGGAGTCTTATTTCATTTTATGTAGACATCTAGTTTCTTATGATTGTATTCCTACCTATAAGATCTTTAGTGACTGCAAAATTTTCCTCTAACTTCACTGACTGTGCATATTTTATTTTTAGGTATACCTTACCTTAAAGTAATAGTTTCTCTCACTGATCCATATGCTCAGTCAACAAATAACAATGCCAAGCCAAGCATTTTGACAAGAGGAGGACAATTACTTTTTATAAAAGTGACTTGTTACAATAGAGTACTATATACGTCAGAATGCATAATCTTTTTTATAATGTATCTAATTTTTATTTTGATTCACAATTGTATTTTGACAAATTATGTTGAATCCAATTTTCTTTTAAATTACATTTTATTATCTTCAAGCAATGCACAAAGGCATTACATCATTCAACAAACCAGTTTATAAGTAAATGCATCTTGATTGATGTCACCCCTTTTCATCCTTTTCCCCCATCCCTTCCAATCCTACTTCACCCCTCTATTTTCTTTTTCTTAAAATTTATTTATTGTCAAAGAAATGTACAGAGGGGTTACAGTTTCACATGTAAGGCAGTGAGTACATTTCTTATCAAATTGTTACCTCCTCCATTTTTCTCCCACCTTCCCCCCTCCTCAGTTCCCTCCCCACCCTCCCCTGAGTTGTACAGTTAGTTTTCAGCATATTGTCTTGTAAGTATTGCTGTTGTATCGATTCTCCTTTTACCCTTTGTCTCTCCATTTTGGTGTTCCCTTCCCTAATTCTGATAAGCATACACACAATACCCAGGGTACCAAAGTCAGTTACATGACATCAGGGGTAAAACCATGGGAAAGAAAGGCAAAAGAGAAATGCAAAATTTCATATAGAGCATTGAAAATAACAACAAAAAAGATAAACCACTTATTTCTAAATCTTGGGGTTCATTTCTATTACCATCATCTTACGTGTTCATATGTATTTATTGTGTTCCTGTGTTGGGACTGTCCTTGACAAGTACTAATTTTTTCCAATGAGGGAAACCATAGAGTCTATGTTTCTTTAGGTCTGGCTAACTTAGTATGATTTTTTTCCAAATCTTTCCATTTCCTCATGAATGGTCACTCCTCTATTTGGCCATACTACTGGTGATCTAGACATGTCCTCTAGAATGCTTCCAAGAAAAAGAATCTAGAAGTGCTTGCCTCTGGTGGGGCTGACCTGTAGATTTACACATTCTGAATTCATAATGATGACAGTTTGCTTGGGTCTTTTTCCAGTATGTGGTTCCACAGATCTAGAAAACTTCAAACCAAAACTTTCTTGATTGTTTACTCACTCCTAAAAATGGCATAATCTTTCTCTTGTAACCTTAGTGAAGGTGTTGAAATTTACTAACAGATGAACCACAAGTAGCTGGAAAGGTCTAGAAATACAGACAGTTAAGTTTCCAAAGGGGTCACACTTGGAGCAAGAATGGAAGCATTGAAAATTTCTCAGAGAAGAGAAACCTCCATAACTGAAGTTTTAACTGAGTTGTTTTTTCCATACATTTTTAGAGAGAAGGCTAAATTTATTTTCCAGGATATGTATGGTTGTATGTGTGTATGTGCATGTGCGTGTGTAGTGTGTATGCAATATAGCTGAGAATAGCCATCCTAAATAATTTGAAAGGCAGCCTCAAGCTCATTTGTGTGGTAAGTAGTTGGATGGATTTCGACAAATGATTATGTAATAATTAGGGCATATGTATATATGTATTCATAATCTGATTCTCTAAAAGATATTTAGAGTAAAGCACCTTCCTTACCTTCTTCTTTCACCTTTAACAATGAGTCTAGACTGTATATAAATGTAAGAATCAAGAGAAGAAATGATTCTATTGGATTAAGTGACTAAAAACAGTTGCAAATCACAGCAAAAGATTTAATACTGAATGCTCATTAGATTTAAAGATGACCACACTTAGAGTTGTTCACTGTACATAGGGCCCTCAAACAGCTGAGTCTGATCATTTAACAGCTGTTAAATGACTGGGCATTTGTCCATTCTGTACCTAAATTTCCTCCTTTGTGACGAGGGATGGATATACTAACTCTTGATGGGTTCTTATGAGGATATGATGAATTAGTTCATGTTAAACACTTGGAAAAGTCATTGAATGAGGATTAGCTAATAGAATTAATTAACATTGTTGATAACTATGCCAGTAACACTTTTTGAGGTGTTAGAGACTAGACCTAGGATGTTATATATTCTTGGCCAGGCTCAAATACTGAGTAGCATTCCTGGCCTTCATCAATAATTGCTTTGACTGAAATAAAGCCTGACATGAAATAAAGACTATTGGATATGAGTTCGGAAGCATGGCTTCTAGACAGAGATATGATACACCAAAATGAGTCACAGAATTAAAAAAAAAATGGAATATGAGATTTTGAGATTATCTCACCCAATTTCCTCAATTTGTGTGAAGAAATTGAGGCCAGTGAATTCCTGCTCAAGTTCACACAACTACTAGGCAGCAGTATGCCTTCCATCTCATACCTACCCACAGTTCAGTGAACATGGCTTTTAGTTCTCTCCTGTGGAATTCAAGGTGCTGGATGTTATTAAATTTATCTCACATTTAACTAAAGTATAGATTCCTTTAAAGTTCAGATCACTAATTTATTTAACAGGTATTTATATCTAAAAATATCACAACATAGGCTAGTCTATAATACAGTTCCACTCTTAGTGTCTACCTCTACAGAAATGGATTGCCATCAGATGTAAAATGCATGTTCCTAAGAGCCCTATTTGTATAAGGCCCAAACTAGAAATGATCTAATGTCCATCAATCGTGGAATAGAGAGATAAACTGGCACATTCAGCAAGGAAAATGAGTAAACCAAAGCTATGCACTATATCAGCTAATTTCAGTAACCCAGAGATGAAAGAAAGCACACACCACACATTTTCTTACATGTTTCCATTTCTATAGAACCTAAGATAAAGTAAAAACTAACCTCTGCAATGTCAAGTGTAATGGTGGCTACATTTCAGGACTGTGGAGACTATTTAAAGGGACATGCTGGTACAGATTTGTCTCTTGACACAGGTTTCATTGCAAAAATGTACTCAGCTTGTGAAAGTTTAAAGAGTTGTGTAACTATATATCTGTATGTATATTATGTTTCAATAACAATAAAAATATTTATGATAAAACAACATAAATTGAGTGTCCTTTCTTGCTACTTATTATTTCAGGTGCTAGAGATAATGTACTCAATGAAATTGACAGTATCCTTGCCCTTCTGGACACTTGTTTAGTGAAAAGTGCATGAAACATCAGTATGATGAAGGAAATAGAAAATTATTTCAAAAGTGCAGCTGGCAAGTGTATTCATTAGTTTTCTATCATTGTGACAAAATGCCTGTGTTTATCCATTTATAAGGATGAAGGTTTACTTGGATTCATACTTTGCAGAAGTATCAGTTCATGTCACTAGGCTTCATCGTTTTTGAGACTGCCACAAGGCAAGACATCATTGAAAGAGTGCATGAGAGTGGAGGCTGAGCCCTTCGTTCCTGATGGAAGCAGAGGAGAAAGGAAGAAGATAGGTCCCAGTCCCAGCATTTCCTTCAAGATCATGTACTTCATGATATAACATCGTATTAGTAGACTCCATCTCCTAGAGTTTCATCATTTTCAAGTAGAGGAATGGGATAGTGACCAAGCCTTCAGAGTATAATACTTTTCCTGACTATGGCAGTTAGTAATTACCATATTTATTATGAAGCCACTTGGTAGCTGCCATTGTCCTCTGAATTCATTAGGCCTGCTATTATAAACATTTAAGAGTATATTACCTCTCATTTTGTCTCTAAGATCTTTTATTTCAGATATCATGTTTTATCTCCAATGCTTTCTCACTCTTATTGTCAGTTTGCTGAATTCCAAGTGGTTTTAACTCATTTTTCATCACTATGTCAATGGACATGTGCCAATTATCATGAAGTGTTTGTGTCTCATAAACACAGCCAAGCTAGAAAATCTTGCTTTGGCAGCTGGTGGTACATGGGACCTATTACAGCCATTTAAACAGATCACTCAGCAGTGATCTGTTTATAAAGGAAGACTATTTGTTTTCTAAGATCTATTGTCCATTTTCTAAGCTCACTGACAAATACAGTACTATTCTATATTATTGTCACATGTTCTTGAAGTTGTTATTATAATTGCCTTTTGCAAAAGAAGGCTCTTTTAATTATTATGCTTAATTGTGCAGAGAGAACAATTGCAAAAACAAGGCTTATGCAATGATGTTCCAATGTACTTTTTTGGTATAAATTAAGTTTAAGAATCAAAAGAGAAATGCTTAGAAAACAGAAGACGAGCTCTTTTGGAATGTGCAGAGACTTTTATTGGGATCATATACAAGGGCCCTTGGAGAGGCAGAGAAATATGTTGATTGGACAGGAGAACACAGTGTGCTTTACTTTTATGATTTGTGATTGTGTCAAAATAGACCCGCAGACTGAGAAAGTGTGTGAAGCCTTCAAATGGGATTTATAATGAGGCTAATTGTGTTACTTAATTTAATGTTTTATGTGTAATGCATTATCTAATAATATTTTCTTTAACATATGGTGACATCTTTTTAGTACTTGAGCTTTTATTTCCCCGTTTTCTCTTCTTCACACTCAGTGAAGAGTGAGTGCATGACCTCAGCTGGAAAATCTGCACAGTGTGATTCTCTTTGATACTCAGAGTTGATTGGAATAGGGAAAGATAAGGAGTTTCTATCAGACTGCCCATCCTAAATTTTAGCCACAATTGATTGGTGAGGAGATGAGTATGGGACACAAGGTTTGCTAATCCTGGAATTTCAGATTAGGAGTTTGGGAGAGGATTTGATGCCTCTTTAGCTCCTAACTTTCTGTTATGGCTGTCATGGATTTTTTTTAACTGTTGTGTGCCATAATCTATAAAAGAAATGAGGGAGACATTGATGCAGTGAGGAATGTGCACTTGGAATGTGGACATTATTAATATCATTCCTATCTTTGATACCCATCTATTCACAGTGCCAAAGGATGTCCCTGTCTGTTGAGAGTACAATATTTAATCCAAATATCAGAGTGAGTTTTCTACATTTTTAAACAATAGCACTGCTTCATATAGTTATCTGACTTCATAGATTGTTCCACAAACAGTAAACAGTAACACAAAATCCACTGAAATGAGTTATTTCAACTCTCTTTTGTGAGGAAATGGCTTGTAAATAAATAGAAGTGAAAGGCCAAGTAAACATTTCAGAATTCAAAAACAGAGGTTATCTTTCATTTGTATTTATGCTTTCTCACATGATAAAGGCTAATTATTGATATGATTTTTTTCATGGCTGAGGAGAATCTCCTCTATTTTTTAATTTATTTTTTGGCCTGAGGAAACGGTTCCAGGGAGGTCAGCAGTGCTGCCTAATAGAAGTTTCCATTTAGTAAAATGACTGTGTATAGTCTTCTACAGAATCTGAACTTAAAGAAAACGTTCAGTTCCAGAAGGAATGGCAACTAGGGTAATTGAAACATTTCTCTGGAGTGCATGTAATAGAATGGAATGGTGAATTCAAGGCAGGTTCTCAAACATCAAATTACACTATAAGCCTTATTTATGATAGATGGTTTTGTGCTACTGTGTTTTAGCATATACTTCAGAAATCTAAAAATTTTACTACTGTCATTTCCTCTTTCCATCTTTCAAGCTCAAGACTCACTTCCTCATGATCATTCAGTTCTTTGCGTGGAGAGATTCTTAGACTTTGAATAAACAAGCCTTTTGGGAAGGTGTCTGTGTTTCTGGCTATTGAACAAAGGTATGCTATTGCAGGCAGATGTGTGGATTGGTGGATTGGTGAGATTGCAGGCAGCATGTAGCTTTGGAAAATATGTTATTCAAAGGGAAAGAAAATCCGTAGAATGTCCTTGTTCTGCTGCTTAGGATAGAGGACTAATCAGAAATTTGCATATTTTCCAGGTGAGAGAGGACACTTCTCTGAATTTTCAGCAGGGAAGATACATGATCTCAATAAAGGTCAGTTCATCTTTTCAGAGGGGTCTCACCATAGGATGGTAAGGCCTAATAGGAAAACACACATAGAGAACTTAGTACAGGTAGCACTAGCTATATATTAGTTATTAGTATTAGGAAAGGACAATTTATTTTTTAAAAAATGCAAAATCACGAATCTCAGAAGATATAAAATGAGTTCATGTCAAAGATATTATTTAACGTATTATTAAATAAGTTCAAATAACTCAAAAGGGAATTTAAGGATTAGATTAATTTACAATCCAGGAATATTGAAATGAACTGCTCTAAACAGGGCATATTTTCCTTTGGAGGCACCTAGTAATCATTTCTGCTTGGTCTAAATTCCCTGACATTGCTATAATTATTATTAATTCATCTTAGCTGAATTCCTCCATTCATGCTCACGTATCAAGAAAGGTTCTAGTTTTGACACACTATAAATCTCCTTTATGTGCTTAAACCCTACATTTACAATATAAATATTCCTTCTCATTCCATGCAGATTTTGCAATGGAGTTCCACCCCTGTAAACCACTATGATCAAGCCTTCAATTCTTGGGCATAGTTTACCAGTTTGGATTAAAGTCAAAGAGTGAAAAATATGGGGAGGCTAAAATAAGAATGAGAAACGGAAGTGGTCATGCTAGCAATTTACCCATTTAAGAAAAAGTCTAGGGCTATGAAAACTCCATCTACTGTCAGCAGTGTATATTCCAGCAAGAAAGTCTATTTGGTGCAGGAAATAGCACTCAACCTTTCATTTTCAGCAATTTAATCAAATCTCTCTTGCTCTCTCAAATATTTATTTCGTCTCTTATAATTTATGGTAACCATGGCACTTACTATTACTCAGGTGTTAAATCTAATCCAAAAAAGAGTAAGAAAAAGTATCAAGTGATGCCCAAGGGAACTTATTAAGTGCATTTCATTTAAATAATCCAGTTCAATGGATTGGACAAGAACTTTGTGTGAGTGCGCGTGCATGCACACTTCCCCGTCCCCCCAGAACTTGGCTTATATTGAAGCAGGCAGCATACCTATAAGCAGCCCAGATTGTTCATTTAAATAATTGTATAGCATAATTACTTGGTAGACTGTTATATTGTCATTGTGTTTATTGTTTTTCACTCTTCTGTGATAAAGTTTTATCTCCACTTGAAAGATGCACATTAGAGCCAGTGAATTGCGCAAGAGTACATTGCTAGGGCTATATAAGGTCTATTTCAAATAACTTTTGTCTTTTTCCAGTGAAATCTGAAATTTTTTTCTGGCTACAAACAGATCCTCCGAGAAGGTCAGTTACACCAGTAAACACCTACTCTGTAAACATTCATTGTTGTGAGATGGTGGACTTATTTAGTGACTGTCACTCTATTGCATCTATGAATCGTTTTATTAGAGGAGCAGATACTCGATGTCACTATAATTAGGGAAATATAAACCGAAATCACACTGAGCTATCATCTCACATTCATCAGGATGGCTACTATTAGGAAAAGAAAAGACAAATATTCTCAAAGACATGGAGCAATAGGAATGTTTATATACTGATAGTGGAACATAAAAGGGTGCAGTCACTATGGAAAACAGATGGAAGTGCCACAGATAATTAGAAGCTCATATCCTTTAACCAACAACTCGATTTCTGAGTATTTGGCATAAAAATTGAAATCAAGATATCAAAGAGACTAGCAATCTCATGTTCATGGCAGCACTAGTCCCCATAGCCACTACATGAAAAGAACCCAATGATAATAAAGAAGATATACACAGAAAGAACTATTACTCAGCTTTTGCACCAGAAAGATATTTTGCAGTGTGCAATGACATGGATGAATCTGGAACACACTTTGGTAAGCCACCAGAGGAGAAGCATTACATGATGTCATTTATATGAAGTATCATGCAAGAAAATAAATAGAATATGACTTCCATGGACCAGTGCCAGAGAGAAAGAACAGTGGTTTAGTGGTTTAATCTTCAGTGAGACAAGATGAATACATTCTAGGGATCTGCTCTACAGCACTGCGTCTTTATTTTTCACTAAAAGTGATTAGGAGGGTTGATGCCATGTTAAATAAGTGTTCTCACTTGTATGAAGTTTTAAAAAGGAGAAAGAGAAAAGAAGAAGACCAGAACTTGAGAAGTCTGTGGGCCAAGTGGTTAGTTGTGACCTTACACCAAGAATTGACTAAATAGATGTATCCCAGTGGAGATTAAATAACTAGATTCTTGGTCTGCTACTATCAAATGGGACATTTGTGTTTCCCTAGCATGGTTATCATTTGAACTAATTTACTGGAGGGACATTATTATAGTTGACTTTCTAGTGATAGTATATTAGCATGAGAGCAATAAGAGAATATGGATTTTGGGGGTTGTGAACTTGATTCTGTCCATAAGTACTTTTTACTTACTAAATTAAAAATAATGGTGAAATGTCTCCAAGCATGTTTTTCTAGCTGTAACACAGAATGGGTAACATCTCATAGAGTTTCTATAACATTTATCTGTAATGCATTTAATATACCTGGAACAAAAAGTGGGTATACTAAATAATAACTGTTGTTTTTACTTATTATTTCAGGCACAAATCCTCTATGAATTAAATATTGTTTTCTGTAATTTTATGTTCAAATATTAGAAGAAATAGAATATGAAAGTTCAAACATGGCATTTTGCTTTTATTTTTTCTAACCCAACCATTTTAAAAATTCATTATGTGGAGCAACATTTATACTTATATTAGATCAATTTACAGCTGGGAAATGCAGGGTTGGTTTTATTGTCCTTTATAACATGTGATCCCCATATTCTGTGGGGCTGTGATTTGCTGAACCTCATGTTTCTTGATAATAGATAAATGGAAGCATTGTTGATTCTCTACTAATTAGAAATCAATTGCCAAAACACAGTCAGGTTACATCACACAGTGTCTGTGTTTGGGTACTACTTTTTCCTATCATAAACACAGAAATCAAGGATGTTTATGATCACCCCTCAGAGTGACAGCACTAGCATTAACTGTAGCACATGTACACAGTGCTTTTCAAATGCATTGGCTCCCTCAGACCTCTAAGCAAAGTGTGAGAGAAATATTACAGTGAGTCCCCTGTATCTGCAGGCTCTGCATTCACAGATGCAACCAACTGTGGATAGAAAATGTTCTTAGAAATTGTGTCTGTACTGAATCAATACAAGCCTTTTCTTCCTTGGTATTATTTCTTAAATAATTCAGTGGAACTAGCAACTAGTTACATAACATTTACCTCATACTAGTTATTGAAAGTGATCTAGAGAAGATTTAAAATGCATTTATAGGTTCTGTGAAATATGACACCAATTTATATGAGAAACTTGAGCAGCTGCAGATTTTGGTATCTGCAGGGGGACTTAGGCACAAATGCTTCTCCCCTTCAAGAATGTCATGGAATGACTGCATTACTCTGTTTATCTGAAAGGTGGAAATATGGATATGTGGGTCAGTAAATGTGTGTGTGTGTGTGTGTGTGTGCCCGCGCGCACACATGCACACACTAGAGAAAGAGAGGCAGAGAGACAGTGAGAATAACAATATTCTGATAAAAATGCCCAACACAATGAGAGTGTTCACACTCTTCTAAGCTTTGATGTTTCTACATCTGTTTCTATTTAGCCCAAGCCCACAGACGTAGTAACAATTTTAAGAGTTCTGCCTTCATAAAATCAATGAATATACCCCAGGACAATTCAAATAATTAGTCATTAATTAATATTCCAAAAGTTACTATTAACACCTAACAATAGACCTAACACATTTGGCAGACTTTGTGTTAGTCCTGAAGATGTCTCTTTCTGGACTGAACACAAAGAAGATAATTCAATAAATGTCCCTAAGATTGAAACCCTTTGAGGGAAGAATGGTCAAATCAATATTTTTTCCAGTTTTTAAATTAAAACAATTGAAGGAATTAGGAAATAAGTGTATTTACTATAAAAAACTGAGAAAAACAGAAGAGAATTATAATTCTACCAGTCAGAGAACACTTGGATATTTAATATAGACCAGAGGTTACAATGTTGTCTGGTGACTGAGCTTTGAAATTGGCTGCCTAAGATCATGGCAGAATATTCATCATTTATGGTGCTTTTTTTACATCTTTCTGAACTTGAATTTAGTCTCAGAATTTTTTGCAACAGAATGCCAGTGGGATATATAATGCCTGATAGAAATTGGCCCATGAGTTGAAGCATTTTTTATTTCTTGTTCCTTTCCAAAGTCATTTCTCCAGGCCTACTATTAACACACATGGAAGCATATACATATGATTTCATAAAATTTACTGATTTGACAGCTTCAAAGCATCCAGTTGCTTTATTAAACTGATGCCATGTATCCTGGTTTCTGTAAAAGCTACAACTCTTGAACATCAAATCAAACGATTTTTTTTTTCTCTGCAGCTTCAGGGAATGGTGACACTAGGGTAAAAAGTTAAAAGGACTTGTACCGACGATTGTAGAAACCAGTTCTGACAACGAGCTTTAATTTGAACAGTTTAAGTGCAAATTTTTCAAAAGAGACTTTTGCAGTGAAAATACTTAATATCCAACATTTTGTGTTAAGTCTGCATGCTTTCCAAATAAGGTGTCCCCCGTCCTTCTAAATTACTGAGTATAAAAGCCATAATGTTATATGTTCCCGAGGGGCAGAGAGTAATTCAGACATGAAGTAATTTTAATAGAAATCATTCTTCTTTTCTTGGCAAGAGAAGAATTTCAGTAGGAATTTTTAAAAATTACAAAATATCCTTCCCTGGGGGATCTATGCCGCCACTTAGCAGATTTCTCATTTCATTTAACACAAATATTTTGATCCTCAAGGGGAATTCTGCTCAGTTACAGTTTCTGCATTACTGTCTCCCAAAGATAAATGAGGTGCTTTTCTCCAAAATGGACACAGGAGAGGTAAGGTGGAAGGAAAATGATATAAATCCCAGGAAGAAAGTTCTAAAAACAAATCATTTACCAAAGCCCTTAAGAATGGAAACAATCCTCCATTTCTATTTCATTTTCTTCTCAGAATGTTTTCAAACAGAAGAGATTCTATTTTTCTTTCCCTCCCTGGGAAAATTATCCTGAAAATATGTTGAAGCAACAAAGAAAAGAAGATTATCTTGGAAAGCTGCTAGTTCTCCTTCCTTCAGGTAATTGCAATACCTTCTTGGATGGGTGGGTGGAAAGAAATGTTGAGGCTGACTTTGAACTTAGTTGGAAAGGGCTTATGGGTTGGGGAGCCATAATTGTTTAAGTATTCTGGGTAAGGATGCTTTCCATTTACTACTCTGGACTGAGTGATTTGTTAGCAGTACAGTACACCCATGAAGATGCAATTTGTCACCAGAACGTGTATCCAATTGTCCTTTACCCATGAATTCTTCAGAAACAGCAGTTTTTATATATGCCTTTACTAACTACCATTAAGAATGCCATATCATCTAATTTATAATTCCTATTGGATTTCACCCTTTCTCAAACAATAGGCCAATTATTTGCCCATGTTGGAAGATGATGTGTAAATAAGTTACACCATGGCCACCAATATAGACCCCTGCAGAAAACAATGAGCTTGAATGGGAGTAATTGCAGAGTGATAGTATTAGTCAGGCACCGCGACTTACTAGGAAAATGCTAAAAGCTGACAGTTATTCCTATGTTCATCAAAATAAGCATCTTCCTATCTTGTCTCTGAAAGGTTGACATTGTTCTAGTTTTTTGCATTGAAAAATTTAAAATTAGTGTACATGAATAATATTATGGGGTTTCATTGTGATTATTTTATAAATGTGTACAAATTCACCACTCCATTATATGCTCATACTCTCCTCACTCCTTTTCCTCTTTTCAGAGTTCAGTGGGTTTCATTATACTTTCTTTATATATGTAAGTAGCATACTTTGACCTTCTTTACCCTTCCGTATTGACATTGCTTATCAGAACCACAGTTTTCTTTTATTTATTTGCCATTTTTTGGTGGTAAAACTTTTCCTTTCTTAGAAGGTAAAAGACTGAAAGGTGTTCAGTAAGAAGCCCCTAGATATGCTTTCAATTCAATTTAGTTGCCTTCCAATCAAATATTCAGTTTCTAAGCTTGCTAATCCAATCCTTCAACAGTCTGACCTTAAGGATCAGGTCTCGGGGCTCTGTACTTGAATTAAAAATGCTAGACTCTAAAAACATGAAGCCACTTTTTATCATTTTATCCCAGAAATGATCATAGTGCTGAATGTAGAGTGATCAATGAATGTTTTTGCCTAGCAGTCAAGAAGGTGAGTAGCACCAGAGGAAATGGCTTTAGATGGGCTCATCAGAGCTCTGCTCCAGTCATACAATATGCCTCTCATAGACTCATGGTTGTTATAAAAACTCAGGGTCAGAAGAGACCTAGCATCTGAAAAACCAGATAACCCAGTCATCTTCAGTTCCTAATGAAACATTCGAAGTTTTATTGCCTGAAGGATTGACGTCAGTGTCCAAGGTACTTGCCAGATGTTTTCATGTTAATCTATTGGCCCTTTTGGAGGTTAAAGAAAGAGCTTTCTAAAACTACAAGCAGCTGTTTAAAAATATAATTATTTTTGAAGTGGAGATTTTATGATCATTTAAGTCCTAAGAGTTTTGTTCTAAAGTGATAGGAAAAATACCCCAACACCACTACTTTAATTTAGACTTTAAGTGGACCTCTTTGTAAGGAAGTAAATTTTAATTAAGTTCATGTCTATTTTCTGTCATCTGATTTGACAATGGTAAGTCTAGCAGAAGTCACTCCAAAGTCAAGTGCATCATTTAAACTCTAATCAAATGAGGCCAAAATACGAGTTAGATTTTCTGTGGCCAATTCTTAGCATAAGTAGAGGCTCACTAAGTCAGGTCAATTTTGCAAATGTGTGGCATGTAATATATCTCTTGATGTGTGAATTAAGAAAACATTACTAAATTAGTATGCATCTATCTCTACTTAAAAAATAAAAAAATAAAGTGGTTATTATTACTGACAAATGATAGAAGCTAATATATTTGGAGTGCATACTATGGATCAAACAGACTTGTAGTCTCCATGACAATCTTAGAAGATAAGAAAAGGACTCCAATGTCATAGGAAAGTAAAACAAGGCTCATAGAGTTTGATGATTTGCCTAAGAACACATTCTTATTACAATGACAGATGTCAGGTTTGAAGTCACGCTTGTCTCAGTCCAAGTTCCTCATCTTCCTCATTTCTTTGTGCCAATCTGCCTCCAATAAAAGCATTTATACAGTAATTTATAATGAATAAAAGATATTTTCCTTCATTCTACTTCACTGCATATTAAGCATTTCTCATTGGGAATATGATCACTGTCACTGCTTTCTGAACAGAGAAGGGAGATTAAAATCACTAAAGCAGCTCATCCAACTGGGAAATGACTGAGCAAGACCCAGGTGCTACAGGTTCTGCACTCACTCTGCATCCTTTGTCACTACCATTATACCCTAGATTCTTAAGCCTTCAGGGCCAGTGAGTGGTCAGAGCTGTAACCAGTGCTATTTTCCTTGGGGCAACTTGAACTTTGTTAGGTTTATTAAAAGTTATCAAGGACATTGCATCAGGTATTTCCTTCACTTGCTCTATGTTTCCAGTATTATATACATGTACAACATTGAAGTATATACCACCAAGAAAGTTCTTGGAAAATAATAGGCAACACATGTATTAACCCAATTAATAGATGAATAAATATTAAATATTTATTCATAATCTTTATTCATATTGAATATGAATAAACAAGCATTAGTTCACAATTTTTCTGCACCAACAGGATTATAACTGTGATTTGTTCCCAGTACTTGCCTTCATACTTGGATCTTATTTAAACTCTTGTCAGTTCTAAGGTAGAAGGATTCTTATTTATATTTAACATGAGACAAACATCAGCAAGAGTCTACCATAAGTCAGTTAGGAGAAAGCTGAGAAATATTGAGTGGGGCCAAGAAAAATTATCAGTTCATATCTCTCTGACGTTTTACTAGAATGAAGTGTTTGAAGGCAGTTAACATGTTTTATTTTTAACTACTTCTTCTAACCTCTCCACCACCATTGCCTAAAGGTGTCTATAAACAACATTATTAGCCAAAGGTTATGGGTGGGCTGGAGATCATCTGTGTGCCTCCTGATACCAACAGGAAAATAAAACACATTGTGCATTTTCCTGGAGAGTATGGCCATGGATTTTTGTTGGGTCAATGCAATGCATGACTTTGCAGAACAGCTAGCCTAAGGTAACTGTCCACAGTGATAACCTGTTAAAATACTTAGTTCAGCTCTTGAAAATTATGGATGTCCCTTACTAGGCTGTTTTTATCAAAATAGCAACAGGAGAGATGGGTCCTAGAAGGCAGTCCATAGTTCTTCATAGTGTTGTCGAACACCATGGAGCTATAATATATTATTGGCATGCTATTTGAATAAAGAGAGAAAAGAGAAATTGAGGAAGCACATATATAGAGAGGGTGGAAGACAATGTGGAGATTAAGTGAAGCAAATTATGTATGTATCTCCAAATTCACTGTTTTTTTATTTTGCTTTTGGTTTCTGCCTTTAAAAAATGAGTTTTCTTTCTCATGACAGCAGTGTTTTCCTTATAGGTTGGTTCAGTTTATCTATAACTAGATAGAGATGTGGTGTGGTGTTGTATTTTGGATTAAATCCTGTTATTTAGGCTGCATTCAAGAGAAATCAATTTTGACTAGTTGAACCCAAAATGGGAAGCTGGGATACTTACAGCTTCTGGGAAGGGCAGGGCAGGAAGGGATCCTGGAGTCTGTTAGTTGCACTTCCAAACCCTGAAGCATGTGCATTCTTGGAATGCATGCTCCAAATCGAACAGGCTTAGGTGTCTTCCCATTATAGTCAGCAGTAGCTACAGCCAGTGAGAACTCACTTCACTGAAGTCCTCTTCAGGAACAATTCCAGGAAAAGGAGCACTTTCAGAAGCTTAGCAGTCAAATGCATTGAAGTCAGTTCTATTCCTTAATAAATCTAGATGTAATTTAGTCCAAGACCAAGTTTCAGTAAGTAAAAATGTAGGGGAGATAGAAGGTCCCTAGTAGACCGTTGCATTTATGGGTGGATTGTGGCTTTCATGAGAACATGACTTTGAAAGTGATTTTTCTTTTCAGAATTTACCCTAACAAAATTGGGAATAGGTCAATTGTAAGCATATACCAATTAAAACAAAGCCAAATTGGTGACTAGCAAACCATAGAACAGAGAGGGCCAGGAACTTAAGGCAGGGTTCCTAAATATTTGGCACTACTCATACCTGGGTCCCCATAATTCTGTGTGTGTGTGTGTGTGTGTGTGTGTGTGTGTGTGTGTGTGTGTGTGTTGTACATTTTAGGATGAGTTGTAGACTCCTGACTTCTACCTCACAGATTCCATTCATGGGTATCCTGTCTGCAAGCATTGTCAAGCATTGTCTTACCCTATCGAGCAAGATTACTCGTGGTTGAGAATAACTGACAAAGAATGAGTCCTCACCTCCTATTTCATGCATTGTGGTAGTTGCTAGACTTATACATAGGACCTAATCCCTTCCCTTCAAACAGATCATAAAATAATATGGAACAAACAGATATTAAACAGAAATAAAAAAACAAATTTTATTCTTCGTTGTATAATCAGCACCTTAAAAGATCCCCAGAACATATTACCTGCTGAAGTGGTTATTGAATACATTAATAAAAATGCCAATTATATTTGTCATTTAGGACAAATTTGGTTATGTCAGGGAACTTTAATGTCCAATAGGTGTGATAATGCTCATAGTATTATAGTGTGAGTTAAATAAAACCCTACTCCTTGGAACAGTATGGACATTCAGCAGAAATTATTACAAAATGGAACTGTAATTGCCAGGTGGGGTATTTTTTTTTCTAGGCGTGGCTGACAAAACTTTATAACTGAACAATGAGGCACAGTGCCAGGCATTTTAGATTTAGGGGCCCATCTGACATCCACCCTTCCCCCCATAGATACAATAAAGAGAGTTCAGTCCCATAGCATTTCCCCAACTAAGCCATAGGAGAATATGTAGGAAGGTGAATGACTCTGCCCTCTGTGAAGTACAATTGACCTCACACTAATCTGTAGACAGAACTGTCTAAGAAATTCATTCTGGTAAGCAAAGAATGGGTGATACTGCCCCTTTGAAAGCTGCAATGTGAAATGTTGTAGAAGAATGGAAAAAGACATGACAGAGGAGTTACAAATAATGGAGATGCTGAGAGTTGAGGAGGGAAACATCTGCAACAGGTAAGAAGGCCTCAATTCTGATAAGAGCATCTAAGGTTTAAATCAATTTCATGGGACTCTTCCAGCCACTGCTATAGCTAGTGAGAGAGCCAAATCACCTTTAGAAACTGAAGGTAGAGAAGGAGACCAAGTGGTTCCAACATCTTCCACAGAGAGGGATCCTAAAACATCTAACAAATGTACCTACAAAATAAATGTTTGAAATCTTGGTGCTGTCAATTACTTAAGTGCTTCTCAATAGAACCAGCAGCAGAAAAGAGACAGAGAACTCATTTCCATGGAGTCACGGATAGTCCTGTTACGTGAGTCAGTATCCATGGCTAGCACAGAACTACAGAAAGGATGCGCTGATGAAAAGTAGAGCATTTGGTCTATGAATCCTTAATTTCCCTCTAATTAGAATCAAGATTGGTCACTAAGCCCAGGGCAAGGATAAGCCTGAAGTGGTTGGGAATTGGAGGTCTGCAGGGCAGAAGGGTAGACAGGTTATTGTCTCAACCCAATCTCACAAATGTTCTTGCATCACATGATTGCTGATCACACACAGAAGCCCAGACTTCTAGGGTCTTTCTTATCTTGTTTTCCATCAATAGCACCAGAGGGAGTCTTCATTTCCAAAGGTAATTGCCAACAAATGTGTTACACAAT
The DNA here is from genome assembly GCF_023159225.1 of Perognathus longimembris pacificus. Taxonomy (NCBI): domain Eukaryota; kingdom Metazoa; phylum Chordata; class Mammalia; order Rodentia; family Heteromyidae; genus Perognathus; species Perognathus longimembris. The sequence goes on from NC_063162.1 coordinate 39,084,068, forward strand.
ATCATTCATTACTTGTTAGGATTGAGTGTTGAAAGTACATTTCACAAGATAATGAAGTTGTTCCCCAGGACTAGCATAACTGGTTAGCTGACTCTTAGGTTCATCCCACATTAGATGTATTACACACACAACTGTCAAAATAAATAACTTACTTGGGATGTGTCAGAACTCACAACAAGCTGATGAGAAATGTGTAGAGATGTAGAAAACAAATCAGAGAGGCTGAGCAAGTGAGGGGAAAATAATGGTCCGTGTCAGCAAAGGGACAGCCCAGCACGAGAAATGAAAGCCTGGTGAGATTTTAAAATGGCCACATTCCCATTCCTGCAGGTTTCAGTGAACAAATAGGGCCACATGTGGTCACACCAAAAATATCAGTTTGAAATGAATTCCTGGCTGCAGTGGTGTCTCACGAAACTGGCTCTGTAATTTACAAAGGTGACAGCCACAGCCATAAAGCTAAAATGGGGGTTTTCCATCAGGTAGCTGGAGACAAATGGGAAGATTATGTACTCATTGGGAAAATGCATTTTAAAAAAATCAGGAAACAGGTCACTAACAAGAACAAGAATTGTAAATATGGATTTGCAGTCTTTCTGAATAGATTATTGTATAGTATAGAAGTTTCAAGTAATATTTAGAGTAGTTTCCAAGTGGAAGTAATGTGACTAGGGAGGCATAGGAAAATATAATGGTGTGGTAGTGATGCTGGTGATATGACGATGACAAAGACAGTGACAAAGGAGAAGGAGGAAGAGGAAGAAGAAAAGAAATGAATCTTGCCTGCTTAGCTAAATAGATTAAAAATGAAATGGGGCATATATGTTATATTAAAAAAATGTAAATCTCAGCTGGGCTTTGGTGTGGCTCACACCTGTAAATCTAGCTGCTCAGGAGGCTGAGATCTGAGGATCGCAGTTCAAAGCCAGCCTGAGCAGGAAAGTCAGTGAGTCTTACCTCCAATTGACAACCAAAGAACCAGATGGGGCACTGTGACTCAAGTGGTAGAGTGCTAGCCTTGAACTGAAGAGCTCAGGAACAGCACCCAGGCCCAGAGTTCAAGTCCCACAAAGTCCCACAAAGTTCAAGACCGACAAAAAAGGAAGGAAGGAAGGAAGGAAGGAAGGAAGGAAGGAAGGAAGGAAGGAAGGAAGGAAGGAAGGAAGGAAAGAAGTAAATTCGATTCGAAAGTGAGGTCAGAGTGGGAAGTGATCATGAATTTATTTTCCAAAGCTGACAAAGATATTTCAATAGCAGCAGCTATTTGTCATATATGTCATCATTATTGAACAATGCTATGCAATAAACCATCCTGAGTGACATCAGCAATGTGCAGGGACTGGCAGGTACACAAGAAGCTCCAATCTGACAGAATATCACTCAAGCCAACTGATCACATACAAAACACAATTCTGTCTATCTTGGACTGATAAAGACTGAGTAGTGTGTAGGTAGGCAGCCCAATTGTTTGAAGCTCTGTATCCCCTCCCCCCATCTGGAAGCTTTTTGTTTCTCAGCAAGAGCAATCATAATTTAGGAACTTTAGCCATTAGAATCTCTGTTTCACCCCAAATAGAAGAACAATGAGTAGAGGAAGAAGAGATATAGAGAGAGCTAATGAGTCTTTATTAGAATTTGTTGTTTAGCCTGTAGAAATATGACTTTTACAAGTGTGACTATTATAATAAAGTGAAGAAAATAAATAGAGTCAGAGCAGTGGAGAAACAATCATAGATGTTGGGAAAAGATGGACATTGATTTAAATCTGACCTATGTAAGAAAAAAGTTTAATTGCTTTAAACTTTTGCCTAGTGAAGAAAGAAACTATGTATTTTGTAAGTTAGAAAAAAATAACTTAATAAAACTTGCATTAACTGGACATTCTCTACATGTTAGGGCTTATGTGAGAATGTGCAAGGTAAGCTGCCACTCTGAGCTGGTCATAATAATTTCTCCTATTTACCCAGGAAGGAGTGGAGAAAGGGTGAAGTTCTTGTGTAGAGGACAAAGCAGTAAGTGTTGAAATTGGGCTTTGAATTGGATCTGGCTGACTCCAACATCTCCATGCTAAACCTGCATGTAAAAATGCCTAGTCCAACCTCTGCCACCAACAGAATACTTAATAGTTATTTTTACAACTCTCTACTATTCTGGAACAAGAATGGATGTAAATAAAATAAAAGAACTATTTTTGTTGGTGCCTTTTAATCCTGGGAAGTGTAAGATGACCTGCCAGCTCTCTCAGAAGGTGTGCCTGGAAAATTATGAAGATTTTCATTTTATAGGGAAATGAATCAGTGAGTACAATCAAATGCAGTAAAACTTTTCTTATCTGAAAAAGACTTAGGGAAAATCTGCCCCTAAAGTGTAAGCTTTCTTGGGAGAGGTCACACTGTGTCTGCTATGGTTTTTAAAGCATGTGGAATTATAGGCTATACTGGGAAAATGCAAGAATGATTAGATTTTCTAACAACCCCATTCAATAGACCCAACAGTGTTCATTGTGATAGCATCAACAAGATGAAATGAATCCCAAATTAAAAGCTCTTATTTATCAGAAAAACTTGAGTGGAATAAGTTTAAGAAAAAGCTTTGAATAGCCTGCCATCAGCAATTTGTTTAGATATTCAATTTCCTTTTACAGTTGTCCTGTTTTTGATATAAGAAGCCATAAACAAGTTAAATGGAGATAATTTATCAGACAAAGCTCCTATTAAAGAATTGTACACTTGATTTCTTAATTGGATGAGTAAGACTTACTGATGTCTGGCCAAGGGAATTAAAAAAATAATGGTAATAAAATAGGTCAAGTGATTAACAACCTATTTTTAGGACTTGACAGGCTAGTTGTGTGTGTGTGTGTGTGTGTGTGTGTGTGTGTGTGTGTGTGCATGAGTGCATGCTAAGAAGAAGGAGAGCTTAATCTATTTGTAGAACTTGACCATAGCCCAAAGCCATTTGTCATCACAGGTTAAAAGCCTCTATTTAGGGGCTGTGAATATGGCCTAGTGGCAAGAGTGCTTGCCTCATATGAAGCCCTGGGTTCAAGTCCCCAGCACCACATATACAGAAAACAGCCAGAAGTGGCACTGTGGCTGAAGTGGCAGAGTACTAGTCTTGAGCAAAAAGAAGCCATGGACAGTGCTCAGGCCCTAAGTCCAAGCCCCAGAACTCGCAAAAACAAAACAAAACAAAACAAAAAAATCTCTGTTCAAATTTACTACTTTAAGCAATTCATAGGAATTCTGGAAACCCAATCTTTTACCTCATCACCAGATGGCACCAATATCTTCAGGGGGAAGATGAGAAGTGAATGGGATATTGGATTTCTGGATTTTTTTAAATTATATTTTTGCTGGGTGCTGGTGGCTCAGGCCTGCAATCCTAGCTGCTCAGGAAGTTGAGATCTGAGGACATGATTTGAAAGCAGCACAAGCTGGAAAGTTTGTTAGGACTCACATTTCCATTTAACCACCAGAAAAATCAGAGTTGTGGCTCAATGTGGTAGAGTGCTAGCCTTGAGCAAAGGGAGCTCAGAGATAGCACCCAGGACCTAAGTTCAAGCCCCATGACAGATCAAATATATATATATATATATTTATATATTTTTGTTATCTTTAGTTGTACAAAGGGACTTATAAGTACAATGCATTTTGCTCAACATCACCCTTTACATTATTCTCCCTTTTGACTAAGAAAATAAATGTACACAAAATGCTAAATGGTGAGTGAATAAAATGAACCCAGTGATGAAGCCAATTTCCCAGGTCAAATGATCTCACATCTGGTAAAACACATAAAAATCTTCTATTTTAAGTTACAATTCAGTGGCATTAATTATACTCACTATGGAACATAAAAACGTCTATTTTTAAGTATACAATTCAATAGCATGAATTATCAACACTATCCATTTTAAAAACTTCCTTATGGGAGAGAAAAACTTGTATTCTTTAGAGCTAATTTAAAAGCATACAAACAATTGTGGATTTCAGGAAGTTGCAACAAAATGCAAGAGTCGCTGATATTCTTTACCCAGTTCCCTCCAGTGATGATAGGTCAAAAAATTCTAGTGCCAAAAAATTACAAGGAACGTAATTAATGTTTCCCTTAAGAACCAATTAACTATCTGAGAAACGAAAGAATCTATTGAGACAAACCTAAAGATTTAGGAATTACATCATCATTCTAAGTTTTTTAGTCTTAACAGAGAAGAATTGCAGTCTAATGTGACAATGCTATTGATTGTTAGATGAAGACACCATGGAAGGGAACAGAATACACAGCTTGCAGTGTGTTTTATTCTCCCCTTTGACTAGAATAATATGATATTTATCGTATCACAGAGAATGCTGTCAAGGTTGAGCTGGGTAAGAAAATTCACTTACCAACAATCTAGACAATCCATTACCTTTTTCTTATAACAGAAAGATCCCCAGTGTAGGCCCAAAGTTACCAAACAGGTCTAAGGGCAATTATAGTGTTGGTAGGTTTCTAGCCTCAGTGATAATGCAGAACAATACACGTGAGGTTGCAATATTTCTAGATGAAGAGTCAAGACAGTATTTCAGACTCTAAGCCCTTAAATTCTACCTTAACCACTCAATTCCACATTATAGCATGAGAAAAGGCACAGATTACACACAAAGCCAATGTGTGTGCTTATGCTCAATAAATCTTTGTTTCAAACCTGGTTGACAGACTAAATTTGGCCATTGGACAAATGGTTGTTAATTCCAATATATATCATGTGGTAAGATACTTTAGTGAAATATTCTCCTTATAGATTCTCTTTATTTATCCCTCATGGGTAAGAAAGTTCTTCCAGGTTTTTTCCTTAAGGGCCTTCAGTAAGGCAGAAATCAGAAGTAGTCTAAAATTACTTTTCTTTCAACCTCTTCTGAAATGCAAGTTGGGTATAGTAACCAGGTATTGCAAAGACTGAATATAGGACATGCCACATTTTTTAATCAAGTGATATTGCAAAACAAACCAACCTAGTAACTAGCATTTAACCATCACTATGTTTTATATGACATTTTATACAAAAATGAGCAAATTTGGCAATACAGAAACTGCGAGGCATCTCTCAGAGATGCCTAGATCAGCACAGCAGCTGGTCCCTCTTGGACCATTTGCCACAGTCCTCACCACTCCCTGTTGTGTTCTGAAATGATTTACAGGCTACTTATAAGTTTTACTTGACATTTTAATGGTAAAAATTTACTTCTTTATTCGAGTTTCTATACCAATATCCATACTTAGAGAAAGTTTGAGGCTAATTGTTTCCTTATTTGCCATCTTTGGGATGATTGAAGGAATAATTGTAACTGAAAACATTTTAGGTCTTTTTAGAGGAAGATACAGGGCACAAAAAAGAAAACCTGACAAGAAAAAGAAAATGGTTCTCTAGATAGGAATGTATTACCATGATTGTGGAGATAATAATGTATTATTTTCTGTGGGTCTGTTGGTTTTAAAATCCTTTGATATTTTTTGGATAAAACTCAGAAAGTTCTTGTGAGACTTAGAATGAAAGATGTATTAGAGGTGGCAACTAGGTGAGGCAAGAAACTATGTCCTTTCTACCAATTTTCTTGAGGAACTTTTTTGGGGAACCTTTACGAACCATAGATGAATATAGTGTGGCTACTGTGAAGCAGTCTTATAGAAAGACCAAATAGAGACAACAGTGAGAAAGAAAGATGATCGAGGAGCCACAGCTGTTAGGGTTCCCATCTTTTTAGCCATTCCTAGTTCAGATTTATAAGCAAGAAGTCTTCAAATGACCCTAAGTCACCATAACTATATCTTCATGAAAGGCCATGAGAAGGGACCATCTAGCTGAGTAAGATAGATTACTGGTATTGGCTTTAAAGATACTGGAGCAATTGTCAGTGTACTAACAGGTAAATGGAAATGGAAATGCTCAAAAGACATGGGAAAACCCAGAGGCAATACTATAAACAGAAATGACTGGCTTTCAAGAGAGTGCTATAGGCTTAAATACAATATATGTGGTGACCAGTTAAGAAGAGGTCTAAGAATTCCATTTTCCTAGAACTACCGAATTCTTGGGCAACTTTTGGAGGAATAGCCAGAAAGGGAAAGGAGAGAGGGAAAAGATTCTTTTCCCCTTCTATGATTATCGTTACATGGTTATACAAAGAAGTTGCCATTTAATAAGGAAGTTTATGACTGTGATACATCTTGATCATGTTACCCTTTTCAGCATTCTCACCCATTCTTCCCCAACACATCTCTTGCCTTCCCTTTCCACCCCTTCCCTCACTCTCCTTAATTTTCTAGGATATACATAGAATTCTTTTTTTTTTTTTTTTGGCCAGTCCTGGGCCTTGGACTCAGGGCCTGAGCACTGTCCCTGGCTTCTTCCCGCTCAAGGCTAGCACTCTGCCACTTGAGCCACAGCGCCGCTTCTGGCCGTTTTCTGTATATGTGGTGCTGGGGAATCGAACCTAGGGCCTCGTGTATCCGAGGCAGGCACTCTTGCCACTAGGCTATATCCCCAGCCCTAGAATTCTTGATTTCATCTTCTTCCCTTTTATTTGTCTACCCTACTCCCTTTGACCCCCATCCTGCCCCTTTCATGTACTTGGAGTTTATCGTTTTGAACTTTGACTTTGCCTTTCTAACGAATTATGTTATTTGAGTTTGTCCTTGAATCTAATATATTTCAGTTCATATATTTCTATATACTTACATTTCACCCAACATATTTACTTGTGAGATTGTAAGATAATTCTACCTTCTACATATGAGCGAAAACAGGCAACCCTTGTCTCTGTGGGCCTGACTTCACTTAATGTAATTTGTTCCACATCCTTCCATTTCTTTATAATATCATTCTCTCGAATAGATCAGTAAAATTCCACCAAACACACGCACGCACACATGCACACATACTAACATATGCACACACACACACACACACACACACACACACACCACATTTTCTTGATCAGTTAGATCATTAAGGAGCATTTGAGCTGATTTCATACCTTGGCTATGATGAATAATACTTCCGTGGACAGGGATGTGCTGGTTGCTTTATTATAACCTGATTTGTGATTTCTTGGATATATGTCCAGAAGTGGAATTGCTGGAGCATAGTGTAGTTCCACAACTATTTTTTTTTTGAAGAACCACCCCCCTACTTCTTTCCAGAGTGGTTGAACAAATTTACATTCCCACCAACACTGTATTTGTTAGGTTTCCCTTTTGGCCACATCCTTTCTATCATCTGTTATTGTTAGTTTTCTTGATAATAGTCATTTTAACTGAGGGTAAGATATAATCTCAATGTTGTTTTGATTTGCATTTCCTTTATGGCTGAATATGTTAAACATTTCTTCATGTGTTTATAGGCCAATTTTACTTCTTCTGAGAAGACTTTCTTTAGCTCACTATCTCATTTATTAATTAGGTTGTTGTTCTATGAGGGTGTAATTTTTTAAGCTCTCTGTATCTCCTTGATAGTAAGTCACTGTCTAATGTATAGCTGGCAAAAATCTTCCCATTCTGTAGATTGTCTTTTCAGTTTGTTGGCTATAAGATTCAAATTTCTTATCAGTCCAGACAGTGACATCTTGGAGTCTATTTAAGTAGATTTAAGGCAAGCCACTTTTAATTCTAATTTAAAAATTGTGATTCAAATTCGTAAGAACAAAAGTCCAGAATTTATCCATTATTTGGAATAATCTTCTTTCTTCCTTCTTAGCCATTTACAAGTATGATAGTAGTACAGATGTATTTTTAGTCAGAAGATAGTAAAATTGGTGAACATACAGCATCTAACAGCTGTAAAAATGCAGCAAATGAAATATAAATGACAAAAAATGTTTTCATGGCAAGTGGAAGCTGGAGATAGTAGAGTGTGATCATATAAATACTGATTCTTGTTTTTGCCCTCCTTTCTTCTGCTCATATCTCTCAGTGGCATTTAAATCCTGTGGCATTTAATCTGAACTTGTTCTCAGAAAATACCACAGTAATTTACTTCACAGACAATGCCTGTTTTTTTTTTCAAAATTAGTTTGACAGTTTTGACTAGCTCATTTATGGATTACTTGGACTGACCTGACTGTTTTGGTAAGAGCTGTTTTAAGGCACAATTTTTCTTGATTTATGTTGTCTGGATTTTATAATTAAGGACATCTGAATATGGAAGTAAAGCTAGGGCTTTTCTTGACTTCTTCATTTGGCTTTGCTGAAATTTCTTAAAATAAACATAAAAGAAAATTTATATGGGTTGCTCAATCCTAATATTTGTACTTATTTTCTTTTGTAAATGGTCTGAGTATTAATCTGGAAAAAATACTGGTTTGCTAATGACTATTTCCAAGGAGTATGATTATGTATGTACAAACATATAATTGTGTGCATATGTGTGTGTACTTGTTTGTATACATTCAAGTGTTTGTGTGTATATGAGAGAGAAAGAGAGAGAGAGACAGAGAAAGAAAGAGAAAAATAAACACTTATCACATTGTCTTCCAGTCCAGCTCCATGATTTAGACTATTCGTTTTTTTGTGGTATTGATAATCAAACCCAGGGTTTTATACATGCTTGGAAAATACTCTACCACTGAGCTACTGAATCTCTTTCAGTCCAGTCAGTGCTTTGGATGAAAAGTTGGGTAAGTTTTCTGCAAGCTTTCTAAATATCTTGATACTTTATATGGTTATGTTTAAAACAAATAAATACATGAAACAGTTACTTTCTCAAGTTCCTCCTATTGTATTAAGTCTTGAAATCACAGCAATTTGTACATGGAAATGTGTTTCAGAATGTCTTAAATGAAAATCATGACTACTCAGAGCTTCTCTGAAAAATTCTAAAGCAATCCAGAAAGGATACTTCAGGGAAACTTAAAAATGAAAGAAGATTCCCACCAACAGTGTGGGATTCCCACCAAAGGAAGTTGGCCCCATCCCTGCCAGCATCTATTGTTGTTAGATTTCTTGATAATGGCCTTTCTAACTGGTGTGAGGTAGACTCTCAATGTTGCTTTGATCTGTATTTATATATATATATATATATATATATATATATTTACTATCAAACTGAATTACAGAGAGGTTACAGTTTCATACATTAGGCATTGAATACATTTCTTGTACTGTTTGTTACCTCGTCCCTCATTCCTTCTCTTCATTTTATGGCCAGAGTTGTTGAGCATTTCTCCATGTATCTCTTGGCTATTCCTATTTCCTCTTTAGAGAAATCTCTCTTTAAGTCTTTAGCCCAATTGTTAATGGGGTGGTTGTTTCTTTTTTTTTTTTTTTTTTTTTTTGGCCAGTCCTGGGCCTTGGACTCCGGGCCTGAGCACTGTCCCTGGCTTCTTCCCGCTCAAGGCTAGCACTCCGCCACTTGAGCCACAGCGCCGCTTCTGGCCGTTTTCTGTATATGTGGTGCTGGGGAATCGAACCTAGGGCCTCGTGTATCCGAGGCAGGCACTCTTGCCACTAGGCTATATCCCCAGCCCAGGGGTGGTTGTTTCTTTGGAGGTTTGTTTTTGAGGTATTTAACTTCTTGAGCTGTACATATATTTTAGATATAAGGCCTTTGTCTGTTGTATGGCTCGTGAAGTTCTTCTCCCAGTCTGTGAGCTTTCTATGTATCTTGCTAGCTATGTCCTTTGCTATGCAGAAACTCTGAAGTTTAATGCAGTCCCATTTGTCTAGCCTTTCTTTGATTTGCTATGTTTCTGGGTCTTTATTGAGAAAGTTTTGACCTGTGCCAAGGAGCCCTAGTGTTTTGTTTATTCTGGAAGCAGTATTAAGACTAAAAGACTCAGAAGACATAGAGCACCCCTATGATCCAGCAATCCCACTCCTGGGCATTTACCAAAATGACTACAAAAAAGGCCATACTAAAGCTACTTGCACAACCGTGTTCCTTGCAGCACTATTTACCATAGCGAAGATATGGAACCAACCCAGATAGCCTTCAGTAGATTAGTGGATCAATAAGTTGTCTTATATGTATACAATGGAGTTCTGTACCTCCATCAGAAAGAATGACATTGCTCAATTCATAAGGAAATGTAAAGACTTGGGAAAAAAGTATATTAAGTGAAGTAAGCCAAACCCAAAGAAAAGTAGGTTGCATGTTTTCCCTCATATGTAAGAACTAGAATATGCCTATGATATTCTTTTTTTTTACTGCTTATTTGCATTACTCTATGATATTCTTAACAGGGGATCTTTAAAAAAATTTGTATTGGATGCACATAGGTGTTAAAGTTACATATATAAAGTAGCGAATACATTTCTTGTCAAACTTACTACCTCCTCCTAACAGGTGATCTTAACAACCCTATTGCTTAATACATAGTACTATGTACAATGAAGTATACCAACATGAGTGTCAAAATATGGAAACAAAAGATTCTTATTATGTACTGTACATAGTTTTTTAAAATTTATTTTAACTTTTTGTCAATTTTTTTTTGCCTTTCATCTCTCTTAATTCTTTGTACCTTGTGTCTTATATGTAAGTTTATTCTACTGGGGAAGGGAAAAGGAATCACAGAAACTGTGGGTCAAACAAACTAATGCCACAATGATACTCATTTAACAATAGGTTGGATATCAACCTTACAAATTGGGAGGGAGTAGAAGGAAGTAGGGAGATGTATAAATGAAGAAAATGAAGGATAGGGTAACATTGCCTAAAAACAAATGTAATCATTACCTTACTAATGTAATTGCAACCCCCTGCTCATCACCTCTTTAGTAAAGAGAAAAATTAATTTAAAATGAGAGAAGATGGCATTGAAGAGCCCCCAGAAATCTTTCCTACAAATAAGGAAACATAAGGTAAATGAATTGATTAGAAAATGGAGTACTGACAAAGAGAGAAAGAGAATTCATTTTGTTGAGTCCAAATGACACAGGTATATCTAAATTTTCAGCATTTGAACTGAGAAAGCAGTAGATCCAGATGTTGTTGAGAGCAAAGAACTGGGGAAAGACATCTGAGATAATAAATCCCCACAAAATTAGATCATCAGATTCAGATTTCTCAGACGACCTCAGATTTCTCAGCTCTGGGAATGAATATGGTTTGTAAGATTTGTTCAACATAAAGTCTCCTTAAATCCATGACACCTTACACTAAGCAGCCAAAGACTGAATATGTCTGTAGAGACTTCTATATGCACCGATGAACTTCTTACCCTTGGAAAAAAATGCACAGCTGGGGCTAAAACATCTTCTATAGAAAACATCTTATTTAGCAGAACTGATCTCATAGTGTTACATGTTAAGTGGCTGAAGCAGAAAGATGAAACCCAGTCTACATGGGAATTGGAAACAGGATGTCTTAGTGGCCTACTAAAAGGTATCATTTGATCTGTTGTAATGAGACCCAGGCTATCCATACTCAAGTGACCCAAGACTCCCCTTGAATACTCCTAATTACAGGTAAGAGATAAATCTCTGTTTGTGGTCAAAGAAAGATGAAGGAATTCTGATCTCTGCACCTGTCCATAGCAAAATAAAAAGGAACATTATTGGTTCTCATAAGTTCATTCTTGTCACAGAATATAGAGAAAATTACCTCAGAATCATGCTCCAAGCTTCCCAATGGCCATAAATTTATGAGCAAAGATAATTATGGAAAGCAATGAATTCTTTCTCCATTTATTCATATACTTTAAGATGGCCCGCAACCAAATACTTGTTAGCAACAAGGAAAGTATTTCTAGAAAGTTGCATGGGTAGAAAGTCACAGTTCTCCTTTGGTTTAAAGTCAGCTTTAAGTTTTGGAGAATGGAGTTGTGAGGAAAAGGGTATAAATACAAATGCCAACAGTAAATAAATAAAACAATAAAATAAAATCTAAAAATAGTAAGAAATTTGAGACTCATATTAGACAACAGATTAAAAAACTCAAAGGACTAGTCAAGATTAACAGAGATAAAATAGAAGTATCATATTTGTAGCTTTCAATTAAAATAGTAACACTTAAATAGCCGTACAGCATAGTGATCCACTTTTCATGAATAATCTGAATGTCACTGTTAAAGGCAATGGTTTCAGGAGAAGAATTCTTTTAAACAATCAGTCAAGATTCCCTGTAACATTTCTATAGCAAGTTGAAACAAGTTAGGAGACTTGGTGATAGGGGATTCAAAGTCAGAAAAAGCAAAACCACTTGTGGGTTGTTTGTCAGTTTCAGTGAGGATAGTAAAAACTGTTCAACCCAGTATATTTTGAGTCTTTTTTTAGGCTTCTTCAAGGTTTGAGCAACATCATCGAAGGAATCAATTTACAACCTCGTACCCTTGTACTCTTGATTACTTCAAAATGCTCCAAGGTTTTAGTAGGGTCTTTAAGCTATTTTATAACATTTCAAAACCTTAGTGCAAATGGTACAGTGATTTCTGTGACAATGAAGCATTCTGAACCTACATAATCCAGTATTTATATGGTAAAATGTTAGTAGAAAGCACACTTCTAAACTGAATTAAACAAAAGAGCTTCATTTAGTTTTTATTCAAGAGACTTGAACAATCCAAACTCAGAGTTTCATTAACATGTTTTGTGTCTCCTTTCTCTCTTTTCTTTGCTTCTGTCCTCTTACTACCCTAGAGCCTTTCACTAATGAAAATTTCCTAAAATTCTCTGCCCTAGGAACTTTGTACTCTTCCAGTCCCATTGCCTTCTCCCTCTTAATTTTGTTTTACTCCATGTTTCTTAGGTAGCTTTCTATCTATGAACAAAAATATCTGAGTAATTCATAAAAACATTATTTCTTACAATCTGGAAGCTGGGAATTTTAAATTGTCAACAGATGTAGTGTCTTGGAAGGGTTCTCTCTGCTTCCAAGATGGTGTCTTCCATTGTATCTTTTTTGCTGGATCCTCATAGGATGGTAGAATAAACTCCATGTCCTCCATAGTAGAAGCCAGAACAGTGGCCTGGCAGTTTCCCCTCAGTTCAAGTAGAAGCAACGCATGTAAAACTGTAGCCTACCAAACATCATAGCTTTCAAATAGTCTATGGCATTGAACTGGCCATTTGCCTCAGGAACCCTGTGGTTGATCTCTTCTGCAATGGCTCAGCACAGTGACAGTGTTATGCCACACAGAAATAGAGATAAACCAAAGTTAAAATTGGACCTATAGTTTCTACTGAGTGAACATCACTTTTGATTATTGTAAAATCTAAACATTGTAAGTTGAACCATTATAATCTAGGGATCACCTGTATAACCTTTGGTCATGAAACCCTCATCTCCTTCAAAAAAACCCTTGACATTCCTTTGATTCAATATGGATCACCTTTGCTAGCCCTTGGCTTGGGATCACATATTCAGATAGGAGATGAATATAAAATACAACCCTTTTCTTGTGGCTTTTTTGTTTGACTTTATTTTTTCTTGTTAACCAAAAAATGTAATGTTGTAATCAGGTGTGAAGAGGAGTAATGGAAGTGATGGGGTAAAAAACATACTATTCTAGAATTTTCTTTTTATACCATCTGTAGCACATTTAATTCTGGCAGCTTTCGTTTGGTCCATTTTCCCCCTGTGCAGGTCAGTCTTGAAGTGATACATGCTTTTTGTTTCCTCTGGACACCAATCAGAGAAAGTTTCTTTCAACATCTGGTACTGCTTAAAAGAAAAAAAAATTCTTCATGAAAAAACTATATGAGGCAGGGAAATGAGGGCTTAGTTTGCTCACTAAAGAAGAAAAACTTAGGGAAAACTTTTTAAAACAAGGAACAAATGAGAAAATTGGATGTAGCTTGTATTTCTTTTTATTGACAGTTTGCTATCTGTGGTGTATATATGTGACCACAACAAAACACTGTGCCTCACTTACATAAAGCAAGGGCTTTCAAGACATTCATGAAAAGCAACAGCCTGGGAAGGGAATATATGGACACTTCATTGAATTATGTTACATGGGTCATGGCTAAACACTAAGAGGACATTTCCTATGAAGGCAAATAATCACTTATTCCGGAGTAGCTCACAAGGCAGCGAGTGGGGAGAGATGGTTATTTTTAGGGGTGATCACAGGCAAGAGTTCTGCTGAAAAGGTACCTCCCTCTTGAGGAAAAGTGTTGAGATCTTGCTGACTATGCTCCAGGTTAAGCGTTTCCCTTTTATTGATGCTATGAATAATTAGAAATAAAACTTAAAGCAACAATGAAACTATAGATGAAATAATTAATGCGTCCCTGAAACATTGCTAAGCATCTATCAGAAGCAAACAGAAAGATAGAAAATAGCATAGTCTTTACTCTGTTAGGGGTTTCAATCATAAAAAGAGCTACAGACAGCCCCATGGATAACTAACAAGTACCAGGTAAGGTGTGATGAGTGTTATAAGAGTTACACATTCCTCTGCATGTTCACAGAGGGCCCCTTTTTTCCTCTTACAATCTACTTTTTGAAGATTTCAATGTAAGGTACCATTTAAGAGAAAGGTAAATATGATGATCTTTGACTACTGCTGGCTCTGATCACTTATGATTGTTGACAATTCCCGTGATCCCATTGGTATCTTTGAACACTGAGTTTAAAAAATTGTGACCTGTAAAATGTATGTATCCCATTGCTTGCTTTAAAAAAATAAAGTTTTGTTGGAACACAAGGCATGCTTCTTTGTTTACTTGTGACCTATGGCTGTTTTCATGCTGCAGTGACTGAAGTGGGTGGTTACATAGTACATAGACATAGTACAGATAGAAACCTAAAGTACTTAACATCTGATCATTTATAGTGTTTTCTGACCCCCATCCTGGAAGGCTATGAGAACTATTAGTTATGCTGCTCAGGTACAGGACAGTCCTTGTCATAGGCATAGGATGGTTATTTCTAATTCCATTGACAACTACAGACTCAGCAGCTGGGAGCTCTTTTCTGATATGAAATCTTCCTTTTGTTCAGCTGGACACAAGTTGCTCAGGAGTGTAATCTTAGTTACTCAGGAGGCTGAGATATAAATATCATGGATCAAAGCCAGCTGGAGTAGAAAAGTCCCCATGAGACTCTTGTCTCCAATAAACCACTAAAAAAACAGAAGTGTAACTGTGGCTCTGAGTGGTATAGTGCTAGTCTTGAGTAGAAGAGCTCAGGGAAAGCACCCAGCCCTGATTTCAAACTCCACAACTGATGAGGACAATGACAACAACAAAAACAACCACCACAAAACTTCCTTATTTTGTATATAATTCATGTCTTAGATGCAAATTCCATCCTTATTTCCTTAGTGTTGTGATTACGTGTGTGCATTACCATGCTACGCTTATAATTTGAACTGAAAAATATTCTATTACATATTTCTTTTAATCATTATTATGTAAATAGTATAGGCTGGCCTTTATATTAGGAGCCAAGAACATAACTATTGTTCTTTTTTTTCTTATTATAATTCTGTTGAAGGTCACTCTATCTAGTGGGAGAGTGATTTTCATTTATTTATTTATTTATTTATTTTTATTTATTTATTTATTTTTGGCCAGTCCTGGGCCTTGGACTCAGGGCCCGAGCACTGTCCCTGGCTTCTTTGTGCTCAAGGCTAGCACTCTGCCACTTGAGCCACAGCGCCGCTTCTGGCCGTTTTCTGTATATGTGGTGCTGGGGAATCGAACCTAGGGCCTCGTGTATCCGGGGCAGGCACTCTTGCCACTAGGCTATATCCCCAGCCCTCATTTATTTATTTTAAAGATTATCTTTAAATAGTTGTAACAAATGGTTTTAATTCAACATGCCAATTTATGATTCTCTTGATCTTAATGTATCTTAAACGTCTGCCAGCATTCTCTCCTCCATCTATTCCAATCTTACCCATCTCTTCAAGTTACGTGGTTCAACTTTCACATGTATACACTGAATGTTATGACCATATTCTGACACTTTCCCTCTTTCCACTAATGCATTTACACCCCTTAAATTTTACCTCATTCAGACAAGACATGTTTCAGTTTCCTGGTATTCATTTTTTAGGGAAACTGCCACTTGTTTGTGGTAGTCACACTATTGGAAACTCATAGACATATGTAAATTTCAAGGACCATAATGAAAAATTACAGGTTTTTTTTTAAAAGAAAACCACAGAGAACTTGGTTTAGAGTGGAGGTGGACAGTGAAGAAGTTACAGACTTTCCTTTCACAAAGTGGCAGTGGAGTTAAATCTGAATTATTGCTGAGAATTAATTAGGTGAAGAAAAGGAGTTCAGACAGATGAAGAGTTTACATGGAAGAGGCAGAGTTTGGGCAGATGGAAGGTACAAAGGTAAGTTCCTGTACTATGGCAGAGAAGACTGTACAGAGGGATTACAGTAACATAGAACAATGAGGACACTTGTTTGTAGACAACACTGCCCCTTCTATTCCTTGCTCCCAGTTTTTCCTCCCATCCACACTCACAAGTTGTATAGCTCATTTTCAACTCTGTATCTAGTGTCACTGCTTATCTCACTCTTATCTCTGCTCCAATTATAGTTAAGTATGAGAATTAAATTCTAAGCAAAATATAGTGATCATGTTTTTATCCCTGAATCCCTATAGATTCTTGTACTTGCACAAAATAAATCCTCTAATTGAATACCACTAAATAAGAATAGGCATTTTAATAGCTAACATTTGCTGTATGATTATTGTGAATTAGACTCTGTACTAAGAATTTTATATAAGTTATAGAACTTAAAAACTCATTTGGGTGCCAGTGGCTTATTACTGTAATTGTAGCTACTCAGAAGGCTGAGATCTGAGGATCATGGTTTGAAGCCAGACTAGGCAGAAGAGTTCCCATGAGACTGTTATCTCCAATTAACTACTCAATATCCAGAAGTGGTGCTTTGGCTTACATGGTAGAAAGCTAGCCTTGAGCACAAAGAGACTCAGGGACAGTGCCCAGGGCCTCAGTTCCAGCCCTACAACCACCAAACAAACAAACCTAAAATAAACTGAAAAACTCCTCATGTTCTAAGCAAGTTTTACCTTTAGAGATTGTGTGTGTGTGTGTGTGTGTGTGTGTGTGTGTGTGTGTGTGTGTGTGTCCTGAGGTTCAACAAACCCTGGGCTTTGAAAAGATAGGCATAGGGGCTGGGAATATGGCCTAGTGTCAAGAGTGCTTGCCTCGTATACATGAAGCCCTGGGTTCAATTCCTCAGCACCACATATATAGAAAAGACCAGAAGTGGCGCTGTGGCTCAAGTGGAAGAGTGCTAGCCTTGAGCTAAAAGAAGCCAGGGACATTGCTCAGGCCCTGAGTCTAAGGCCCAGGACTGGCAAAAAGAAAAAAAAAAAAAGAAAAGAAAAGCTAGGCATATGCTATATCATGGACTTACATTCCCTTTCTACCAGGCAGGTTTGGTGATTTTTACACATGAAATAATAGAGGCTTCATTGGGTAAACTAACTTGTATAGGGGAGTCCTATAGTCGGTAAGTGGGATAAGCAAGTTTTTCTCATATCTAGAACCGGAGATTGTAATTAGAAACTGTGTTTACTTCTTCCTTATATATTTAAAATGCAATTTCACCAAAACAGATGCTGCTTCATTCTATGTTTTTATTTTTAACCCTTCAGAAGATTTATAACCTGACACATCTTTTTCCAGATCATGTTTCAGCTCTAAGCCAAAATTTTGGAAACCACTGCCTCCTTCTAATGTTGCCATTGCTATTTTTCTCTTATCCCTTCAAAGAGACTTGCTATTAGAATTCAGCGCAATCTGTCTTGCATTAGTGATTTCTGTCATTCCCCTAAACAATTTTTTTTTTTTTTTTTGGCCAGTCCTGGGCCTTGGACTCAGGGCCTAAGCACTGTCCCTGGCTTCTTCACTCTCAAGGCTAGCACTCTGCCACCTGAGCCACAGCGCCCCTTCTGGCCATTTTCCATATATGTGGTGCTGGGGAATCAAACCAAGAGCTTCATGTGTAGAAGGCAAGCACTCTTGCCACTAGGCCATATTCCCAGCCGCCCCCTGCCCCCCGCAAACAATTTTATGCCTAACATTACCCATACAGTGAGACAGTGAGAGTCAAGCCATTAAAATGGACTTATTCATTGCAGTTCCAATTGAAGCATAGATAAAGTAATAAATATTTTCCAAATATAAAGGAGCCAGACTCAAAAGAGAAGGACTATTGTGTTCCAAATTCTGTAGGGATCTCAAACAATGAAGGAAAGGAAGGAGAAAATAAAACCTAATTGAGTATTTGACTTCATTACATTAATACATCTTCACTGTATTCATTTAATCAGACAATTACAAGTGACAAGATATAATAGTACCAAATTCCCTCCACATGAATAAAATACAATTTTGGATTATCTTTCCATATTGACTTCTCAATACAATGAATTCAGTTTCTCTCTCATACATTTAGCTGGGGAAAATTGTAATTGCTTTAACTGGTTTTGATTGACCAACTGCTTTAACAGGACCATAAATATAGACTTCAGCTCAGTGAACACTAAATGTTTATTTCTGGGATCCTTCTCTAGCTATTGACAATCTGACCCATGAACCTACCAGCAGGTAATCTCATAGATCATTTTCTCTACAGGAGACTCTTGCAGCTAGGCAGGTTTGTCAATAGCTTTCACAGAGGGTTTTGATCAAGGACTGCTTTGTAATTGTCTGGAAGATACATTAAACACCTCCCTTTCCCCAGTGTTCTAAAGACAGAACAGTCACTTCAAGTGTAAATTGCTCACACCAAGATTTTTCTATCTGGCTATTAAAAAAAAAACACACCATGTTTCAGATCCTTGCTGCCTGGAAAATTCACCATCATATAAATATGACTGTCTCATACATTTCTCTGAAGCTATTCCCTTGCCCATCAAATCAGTGTTTAAAAAAGTCCCGACTTGACAAGTCTTTTTAAATAAAAAGAAAATACAACTGCTCACTGATCTAGCCAACTCACTTCTGCCTTAGAAATGCCTTTAGAAGTTCATATGGCTCTGTTTATATTGGCATGGCTTCACAGTAATGGGTTTCTATGAGTACGCAAAAGAGATAGTTGACAAATCATTTGGATAATTCACACCTGTCTTGGTTCATTTTCTGTGGCTTTAACTGGATACTACAGACTAATTTATGAAGGAAAGAAATGGGCTTATAACAGTTGGGAGGCTGTGAGTCAGAAGACATTGGGTTAGCACATGGTAAGGACCATTTTTGAGAAGCAGAATGTGGCAGAAGGCATTTAGTGTCATCAACTTGGTTCTCTCTTCTTATAAAGCCTCCAGTCCCCTCATGGAGAACCCCCTTGGCTAGCTTTAACTAATTCTAATTACTTCCCCCAAACAGCATTTCCAAATACCATTAGTATATGAAATTGGGAATTAAGTTTCTAATACAGGAAAGACTGTTCCTAATGCTGATGAAGAGACAAGATTGGACATTGTCCTCCCCTTCCTTTGGCCCCTTCTCCTTTCATATCAATTCCAATTTCTGTGGAAAGTCTAGATCTGACTCCAGTATCTGTTCAATTGCTTCTCTTTCTCTTCCCAAGAACTTACTTTTTTACATTCTTTTTAATCTTATTATTGACAATAATGTCTTTATCTAAAAAGGAAGAAAATGAAAAGGAGACCATTTGTTTTGACTTATTTTTCCCGAGCGAGTCAGCAGAAGGGGGAATAATAGAATGATTTTTAAATGAACAAACTTGTAAATTTTTTAACATATTAGGGGAGTCTATGGTTGGAGCAGGAACTGAGGTGGGTGTTACAGCATTTGCAGAAAGTCTATAGATTGCCTTTATAATCTGGCTAATACACTAATCAATTGTGGCTAGCCTGCTATAACTCATGAGGAAGTGAGAATAATGGAGTGAGAATATACAGGAAGTAAATAGAAGATCAGTTTTCAAATTGAGCACTATCACCCATTTCTCTCGAAGAGAGAATCCACCAGAACTTTTACTCTGAACATCAGAAGTTTGCTGAGAGGCATGCAGTAGCATTAAGGTAGTGAGCACTGGGTTATAGTGGTTTTTCAAACTTTGGTCAAATTCAGTATTCATTTGCTAAGAAATCTATTACAGGTTATAAAGTGGAGCCCTCGTTCTTACTATACTTCATATGTTAAAACATCATCTCTGTGAGAGGAACCTGGAACATGAAGGAAGAATGGATGTAAAGAATACTAGGGGTTTAACAGAGGAGGGGCTGGGGTAGATATTCTTTCTCTACTGACATTTAAAAGTTGCAAATTAAAGAGAAAAGGAGACAAAGCCAGATCCTTCATATATTTTATATTCTCGCTCTAGGAATTGATAAAACAGCTCTTCAACACACAGGTGGAAGTGTGAATCTGATAGCTAATGAATACTGGAAATGTTCCCAAAAATTCACAGTTTGAGAACAAGTTGTCATGAATTAATTTTGTCTGAGTACCCTGCTCAAATGGATCGTAAAATAGACTAAAACTTCAGGCTTCTTACTGGCAATTTTTAATCTCATTTTTGGAGTCTAGCTTGAAATGGGGGTGTGGAATATATGTTAGGGTTTGTGGTAAGGCATTGCATTTCACATTTAAATATCTATGCACCACCCCTTCTCAGCCCATATAAATTTTGCATGCATATTGATGAGAAATAACGAAGTCTTTTTTATAGTTGTTATATATGATGATCACAAAGTGTGCCATGCACATATCTCCTTTCCCACTCCTTTGCACTGAGGGCAGATCTATGTAATGATGAGAACTTGTTCTTTTTCAGAGATAAACTAGGGCTAGAATCACAGTTCTTCAAAATATGAACTGGAACATGGGAAAGTCACCTTTGAGTTAGGTCTAGTCCCATCCACACTCTCGTCTATTAACTTGGGATAATAGCTGTAACCTCACAGAATTGTGGGATAAAATGATATATCCTAATGGAATCTAACACATATCCAGCATATTTTAAGTACTCAAGGAAAGTCAGCTGTTGTCATTATGCCAGTTTCTATCTGCTACCTGTTAGATTGATGTTTTATTATATTTCCTCTTTAACCCTAAACAAGTCTTAACCTTAAACAGGTCTCTCATTGGATGTGTCCCCAGTATAGTAAGAGATTAGGAATATTCTATATGTGTTTTAATTTTTCCAAAGCTCTAATGCATATTAACTCGTTGTTATGCATACTAGTGAGTGTTATGCATAGTAGTGAGTCTAGGCAAATATGAATTTCTCCATTATTCAGGTGAATAGAATAGATTCAAGTTAAATTTTCAGGTATTTTTGTTTAAGTGTAAAACAAAGTAATCTGATTATCCAGATTTTTTTCTATAATCTTTTTTTTTTTTTTTTTTTGCCAGTCCTGGGCCTTGGACTCAGGGCCTGAGCACTGTCCCTGGCTTCTTCCCGCTCAAGGCTAGCACTCTGCCACTTGAGCCACAGCGCCGCTTCTGGCCGTTTTTCTGTATATGTGGTGCTGGGGAATCGAACCTAGGGCCTCGTGTATCCGAGGCAGGCACTCTTGCCACTAGGCCATATCCCCATCCCTTCTATAATCTTTTGCTAAACCAGAATGTCTTGTTCAAATGACCATAACTTTCTTTGAAGCTCTATCCTTCTCACTTTTGACTCCAGTGGCTTGTAAAGCTTTTGGACCAATCTTTTTATCTGTCCAGGTGTCTCCCAGAAATAAGCCTCATATTTGTCAGAAGTCCAGCAGCGAGAAACAATACTGTTGCAAGTTTATCTGAAGACTAAATCTCCATTACTCTATGGTCTAAATATTATTATTAGATCCAATAAAATAGAGAATAACAAATATATTAATATTGACTTTATTGAGTGACAACAAGGTATTGTTCTCCCATTTAAACCATATGTGTTAAAATAAAAATAGTTGTAGTGAACAATTTTGTACCTATTATACAACCACAACTTCATTCCACTATTTAAGTGTTAAATTTGCCAGAGAGGTGATAGTGAGAAAGATGTAGTTTCTCTTCTTTAACATACAGATTCTACAGAGGACACTGTATGGTGATAAACAGTGAAAGCACGTAAAAGAACTTGACCAAGTTGGAGAGTCTCCCAAGTAACCCTGACTTCTGATACCACTTGCAAGACAATTTCATGTTCCATAAATCACTACAACTCACAAAACTTCCTGAAAAATGTTATACTCAAAATTATGGTTTATTACAGCATAAAGATCCAGATTATAACTACTCAAGAGAAGTGATTGGACAGTGCTGAAAAATTCTAAATATTCAGCTACCAGTTTTCCTCTCCCAGTGACATTGTGACCTGTGCAAAGTTCTTTTAGTAATAATATATGATGATACATATGGAGCACTAGTGTCCTGAGAAAAACTCATCTTAGTCTCTATAGGTTATCATTCTTGCAAACTCCATTTTCAGACCCTCTCTGTATGTTAAGCTGGTAAGCTATGGTTCAAAACTTTTACCACAGAAAACCTTGATAATTTTCACTATGGAGTGTGAAAACAGAAACATTCTTATTACACAGAACTTTCCAGGGCTGCCTCCTCCTCTTCATCCTCCTCCTCCTCCTCCTCCTTTTTCTTCTTCTAGGATTCTATTATCAAATCTAGGTTCTGCAAAGATGACTTTTTCCTATACAATTCCCACAATACTTTATTGTGCCAGAAAAGACTCAGTGGAGAGGAAGATATCTAAATGGAGATCTGTATGATAAGGAAGAGTTATGCTGGGTCTTTCCATCAAAGGAAAGAATGCATACAAAACTCTATGACAGGAGCAAGGTTAGGTAACTGGTGATACTTCTGAATGTCTGGAGTAGAAGGAGTGAGGAACTAAGTGGCTAGAGATGATTCTGGAGAAGGCAGCTGTGGACACGTCTCACGATGCTTCAAAAGCCATGGGGTGTCTGAGCCAGCTTTTTGTGAGCCTATAAAAGACACATGGTCAATATTTATATACTTTGCAAGATAATACTACCCATATTCTTGGGTCTATTTGTCCACTGTGTTTGTATAGTGAAAATTCTTCCCACTCCCCTTGTAGTCTCATTCCTTTGGTGGCTTGAACTTGGTCCTAGTAGGAGTACTTATGCTATGGTAATTGGCAAGTATTATAGTTCAAGGTTACCACCACTTCCAAGGATTGTTGAACATTTACTAGTAGAATACTTCTCAGAGACAATATTTTCTAGGGGACAAATTTTTTTTAAAGACAATCTACAGATTCTGGGAATGGCATAATGACCTGTTCACCAGAAGAGAAATTGTGAGAGATAGGGCTGGACATTTCAAACAGTATATATGAGATAGCAACTGGTTTTTGGTTGATAGGACCTCTGTGAGTCAGTTCTCTGTAGCTGTGATAAAATACCTGTGATACACAAGTGAAGAAGGAAAGGTTTTAGCTCATGGTTTCAGAGGGTTCCATCCATGATGATTTGATCCTGATGTTTTGTATACTTGGAAAATTTTATGGGAGAAAGTGTGTATGATAGCACAGAGTTGTTGTTATCATAGAAGCCAGGGAGGGGAGTAGAGAAAGGGGGAGACGGTGCTGAAGTTCCAGGATTCTTTCAATACAACACCCAACAACCTAACATCCTCTGATGAGGCACCACCTCTCAAGTTTCCAATAGTCTTATCAGTTGGTGCATAAGCTTCTGAGAGACATTGCTAATTCAAACCACCATGGGACACATTATACTAACTGTATCATTGAGAAAACCCAGAGCTTTCCTTCTGTCTTTATTATAATTTTGTTTCTGAACAACATAATTAATAAACTTCATAGGTGTGACAAGGATAGCAGCTAGCATTTACTGATTGCTTTCTATGAGCCTGGCACTGTGCAAAGCAAATGTTTACTTAAATTGCGAATTAATCCTCGTCGGAACCCTGAAGCTTTAACTAAGTAATTTTATTATTTCTGTTTTATGGTTGAAGAAACCCACAGGCAGAGAACAAGGTCAGTAATATACTCAACGATGGATAGCTTAGCAGTACTGAAGTAAGATAACAAGTCCCCAAAAATTTCTTGCAAAATTTATTATATATCAAAGCATTGGAATGACCTACAGATTTAAAAGCCACAGGAAGCAAATTGTGAATATTTTAGTTGTTTTATTCTGTGGAATATTCTCTATAAGCATAATATCTGCTACCTACAATGTATTCACATAGAAATTTCTTCCCATGAAACATTATTCTCAAGAGAATAATGGCAGGATTTCTGAAAATTTCTGATGCCCCTTTCTACACTTTGTACCTACCCAAACTGTCTTTAAATAAGACCTGAAGGGTTAGATGCAATGCGGAAAGGATCTATATATGTTGAGGGATAGGCAGGGAACAGTGGTGGTGAAGGAGAGACAGGGATGGAGACAAGGTTAGCCATTAAGTTAGACAGTCACCTTTGGCAGCAAATACCTATAGGGAGAAGACTGCTGTATTTTTGAACAACTACTAATAACCTTTCAAAGTTGTTCTTCCTTTCTGTGTCTACTAAAACTCTTTTGAGGAACTTACTGGGAACCAACCAAGTTCACCAAGTCAGCCATAATTCATTCCTTGGAATACTCATTCAATCTAGAGTAATTGAATTGAGCATGCCAAGAAGAGTGGTGTCTGACATCTTTCTATTTGAACATCTAAGGTCTTAAATGAGCATGCTCAGATATGTCCTGGCCTTTACATGTGCTTTCATATGTGTATACACACATAAGCACACACACGTATATGGGGAGTTTATTATATACACACACATATATATGAGGAGTACATTATATATACATATGTGTATATAATACATGTATATATAATTTGTGCATGTAATATATGCATATACACATATATATTATACACCTCAGATAAGTGCCCAGGCTTTCTTACTCAAGAGAGAAGCATTACTTTGCAAACAACAGCATCATTAACTTTTATAACTTTTGCACATAGTATATTAGAATTCTGTTATCTTCTAACTGTGGTTTTTAGCTTTGTGAACCCATTGTGTTCAGTTACATGGAGTCTGCTCTGTTGGGGGCATGCAGTTAACCATATCCAACTGACAAATCTTTTCATGTGATTCACAAAACTGTTGGTATCCTATGAATCTTGCATTTCTGTGAAACTTCCTACTCTCCTGACTCCCAACTATAATTAGAAGAAGCATAGCCAAAGACAACGAGGTATAGGTAGTGGTGTGTTTAACATATTCATTTATCGACCTTGGGAACTAACTATGGGCACCTGAACATTGGTTTTATACAGTTTCAACTTCCTGGAAAGCCCACAGTTATAAAATAAGCTCAAGATGGTGCTTGGAAAAATAGAAGCTCAAAGTTTATGACAATGTGCCTTGAAAGATGAAAGGTAGACATCAGTCTAATGCTTCCTGAATGATGACCCTTAACTAAATTGTTGCTTCCTGTGTGTTACTTTTGGTATATTGCAGCCTCTTAGCTAAAGAAAAATTCCACTTCTGTTCTGTGCTACTTGGAATAATGCAGGGTTACTTTCAGTTTATTCTGAATAAAGGGATTTGCCATCTCAAGGGATAATTGTGGGAATTAATGCCAATAATGACATTGTTAAAATATATTTGATGTTGTGACATCGAGTTGCTCAGCTACAAGCACACAGAAAACTTTCTCCAACATGGTGCTTATTAACTATGTGATTTGTTTTATTTCTTAATATCTCATTAATATCTCAGGTCTCTTTATTTCATTTTATAAATGATAAAACTAGTACCTGACTTCCCTGCCTTACAAGGTGATTGTGAAGGTAATTAGGAATGTGAATTAGAAAACTTGGTAATGTGAATTAAAGAACTTTTGTTCAAAGCACTTTGAACATAAAGGATACAAGCACTTAACACATTAAAAGATTCATTATTGCAAATACAATTGGCCAGGGCCTGTCCTTATAACTCTATTTGGGGAACTCTGCCAAATCTTACAAAACCAATCTATTCCCACTCATTCTTAAGTCTCAGACCTATCTATTGGCTCTGTGTGCAAACATGATATATGTATTATTTGTATAATACAATACATGATATATATATATATGTCTTCCTTCTCATGTCACTTCTCTACTAAAAGTATTTTTCATAGTCACCAATGATTTTTTAATCATTAAATTTAAAGCTTACTTTCCCACAGTTTTTTTTATCATCTATACTCTTTATTTTTAATTATTCATTGACTTTGGTTTTTTTTGTCGGTATCAGGAATTTAATTTAGGATGTGTCACTCTTGCTCTATTTGCTTGCTCAGTTTTCAATCTATCAGTTGGACCACATCTCCAATCCTGGTCATCTACTTTTAAATTCTTCCTTCTGCCGTATGACTGTATAATCTTGAAAGATGAAAAGGAAACATCCTTAATCTTGGATTCTTTCTGAATGAGGACCTTTAACTTAATTGTTTCTATTGGTATATTACTTTTTGTATATTGAAGACTCTTAGCTAAATAAAAGAGACACAGAGTGAATCAAAAGAAAACATAATGTGAATTAAAGAGACTTCACTCATGTCTCTCATTGTTTCTTCTCCAGTGTTTTCTCTCTTATTCGGTTCCCTACTGTTTAGATGCAGTTGTTCTACAACTTTGCTCTTCTCTATTGCCTGGGAGATTTCATTCAAGTCTTCTTCAGACTAAGCCATGAACACCTTGTTCATTTGATCTTAGCATCTCTCCTTATATGACAAACAAATTCAGGATGCCTTATTTTCTTGTGAATTACTTCATTTGTATTTTAGAATTTTGCCTCTTCCTAACAAGGGATTATTCCTGCCAAAGTATTCTGATTGCTTTCCTCAAACGTAGTCTTGTCTCACTAAGACTCCTTTACAAACCCCTGACTTATGCAGTCATCATCTGAAACCCAGAGTTCTAATCATTTATGGTGATTTGACAAAAAGCCTCCCATATCACTACATGTGAAATCATGTCTATCCATAATATTCCACTCCAGGGCTCCTCATTTACCATCCTTGTTCAGAATTTCAGCCAAATGCAAGAATTATTTCATCCTCAAGCACTCAATGTTTATCACACAAATGAATAAATCAATGTGTGCTAGGTCCCCTTTCTTTCTTGTTTCTGGGCCCTTTTCTTTCTATTCACTCTTCGGTCATACTAAGTCTAGTCTGTTCAGTCTCTTGTATCTCTACTGAACATTCAATGTTCAGTATAAATGCCCCTCCTTCAAACTTTGTCCAAATCCTATCCATCCATACTCCTGCTCTACAGCCAAAGGTCTTATTTGATCATCAGCCTATACCTGCTTCAATCCTTGGCATTCCTGAGTGATCTCCTTTCCCTCCTCTTAGACAGGTTCCCTAAAATATGAAAATATAATTTATTCATTCCGATAGTGCCCTGTGTACAGCCTTAGCATAGTTACAGTGAGATTAAATTGAATGTGGCTCATGCTTGTAATTCTGGAAGAGATTGGAAAGATTGTAGGTCAGTTCCAGCCTAGAAAATAAGTTAGTAAGACTTCATCTCATCAAGTTACCAGCATACAATGGTTCATGTCTGTAATCTTAACTATGTAGGAAACATAGGAAGAACACTATCAGAGGCTGGCTCGGGGCAAAAAGTGAACATTGAAAAACTAACCTAAAGCAAAAAGGGCAGTACGGGTGGCTCAAGTGGTAGAACACTTGTCTATCAAGCACAAAGGCACAAATTCCACCAAAAAGAAGAGGACATAATTATGCGTTAGGGAAGTTTTCAATTGTGATTGACTAAAATTTAGCTCAGTTGGCTGAGATATGGAAGATCTTGGTTTGAAGGCAGTTTAAGTAGAAAAGTCTTCAAGACTCCAGCTGCAAATTATACTAGCAAAAAGGCAGGGTTGGAGGCATGGCCAAAACTGGTGCTGGTTTAGTGTTAAAAGTGTTGCTTTAAAACATAAAAGCATAGTTACTGCTTTACTAGGTCAAATCTATAGCCCATCAATATTCAGCTGCCTTTCTGGTCTGTGAAAGCTATTGGAGGATTATTGCATTTAGGCATCATGACAAATATTGACTCAAGAATCATATATAAGCCCCATAGAAACCTTTAGGTTTATCTTTGCTTTACAAATGTGGAAACTAAAGCTCAGAGAGGTTAAGTTCTATCCAAAGATAACACAGCTAATAAATGGCAGAGTTGAGATTTGAGATGCAAGGAATTTGATCTTTTCCTTGACTGTATAATAAATAATAAGGCCAGAGATTTCTCCTGGCATGTTCTGAGGTTTGCTTCATAACCCACATTGACTTGTTTACGCACAGATCTTAATTTAGCCTCTTGCGAATGACTTTCTATTTTTAAGATGTACTACCTCTGGTGTTCATGCATTGAATCTTGTACTAATCTCCTTTGGCTTGCAAACAGCCTTTGGGAGAAAGTGCTGTTCTGTCTTAATGTACTCAGCTGCTCAGTGAAGGGAGAAAGCCAGAGATGTTTCCAGTGGCAGCTGTCTGCAAACCCCTGCCATATTTGAAAACAAACTTAGAAAACTATGCTCCTGGGGCCAGAGAACTGTGTGTAATTTATTGGGAGATGGAAAATACTTTAGGAAACCTGCAAGGCAAAGGAAATCCTTTCATTTACTTCCTGCAAGGAGCTACAATTGGCCATGTTTCCTTTTTCCAGTTAATTTCTCCACTTCCTGAAATTCACAAGGTCTTTGTGGTAATTGTGCAATAAAACAAAGACATACTCAAATAATAGGAGATTGTAGCTATTGGTTTTTGGATGCCTTATGAGCAATGACCTCTAGCAATGACAAATGATAATAAATAAAGCAAGAGAACTGAACAAATCTTTATTGAGCTGCTACTACATATCTAAGATTATGGTTGGGGAATGCTCTGAGCTGTCTATGGATGGCAAATGCTCTCTCTCTCTCTCTCTCTCTCTCTCTCTCTCTCTCTCTCTCTGTCTCTCTCTCTTTCTCTCTCTTTCATACACACAAGATGGAAAATTCATCTAACACAATAATATATTTACCTAAACATGATAGTCTAAGGAGTTAAGATTTTCAAATGAGTCACTCTAGTTAGCTTTAGATGGTTATTTCATAAGGGATCAGTCTGTTATTTCCAAGCCATTCAAATGCATGTATTTATTCTCCTTTTCTTTTAAATACAAGTCAGTGATTCAAATAATGTCACCTGATAAAGAAATCAAGTCTTTTAAACCCAGAAACCCTCAGAAACCCAGTTTTCATTTTAATTTGAAACACAAGGTTTTTTTCCCCATCTTTCCTTTCTTTCAGAGAGTTTCCCATTAGAAAACAGTCAAGTGTATGTCATCATTATACTGTACTGACAGTTTCTGAGTGATTTTGGAAAAGATCAAAGTCTTTTGTTAATTGCAAAATGTAAGATATTTAATCATTTCTTTGTGATGTATTGAGCGAAAATAGAATATGGCAGCTCATTCCAAAATTAGTTTAATAGTAATAAATGGATAAAATAGCAAAATATAACACAATTTCCAAATGATAATTCAACATAGAGTATGAGGAAGTTTGTTAAATGGTGTTACTTCCTCCTTACTTCCTTTTTGGAGTGGGCGATTTATTCAGTTGATCCCAGAAGAACACTTGTACAAATATGTAACTCTTTGTTGACTCAATCACATGTCATTTTTCTCTTCACAGAATTCAAAACTATTTTATTGAACAACAGGAGTGGTTTGATGAGGAGTTCTCTCCCTCCCTTTGTCTTCAGTTGCCTAACAGTTGGCTGGAAATATTTGACACGTTCTCGTCTTCCTTATATTTTTAGTTTTGAACTTGAATCCATTCAACTGTAAGCACACACATGCACTAAGTCTCATGAGGATTTCCATTTTTCTTCACCAGAAACTTTCTATGAAAGCTGGGACTAATGGCTTTAGAATGAATTTCTGAGTCACTCTGATTGCAGTTTGTCAAACTAATGATTGTATTATGATACCTATAGGGACTTATCTAAATCAGGCAGTGGTTGGCTCTCAGTAGTTTTCCCAGTAAATTGTCCTTGGATCACTGAAGACATAAAGAAAGAATCATCCATAAAACTTAACATCATTTCCCATAACCTTACTTCCATGGTGGAAACTTAGTTCCCAGCCTAAAACCTCAGCTATACTCATATTTTACTCAGAAGGGTGGCTTTGAAGATTAAATGAGATGGTTTATGTAAATCTTCCTTAACTCACTATCTAAAACTTACAAATAAAATGTTCAGTAAAGGTTAGAGATTGTGATTAATGTTTGGAATAATACCTTTTTGTGTTTTATTATGGTTATGATTTAATCCATGATTTTACACCTATTAAGTGATGCAGTTTAAATTGAAGAAAAATTTCCCTGCTGAGATTATTGAATTGGAATCAAATGTGGAAAACGGGTTGCATCCAAGAAAACATCAATGAGTAAAAATCAAAGAATGTAACATTTTAATTTTCTGCTCTCAACTTGTAGGAGAAATAATCAACTTGAGAAAAGTATGCTCATATCAATGACTTATGTTTTGGTTTTTAGGTGTTGGAGAAATATAGTAGAAATAAACCAATCTCATTTAATGCATTTCACATTCATATTCAAAATGCTTGTAGTGCAAATAAATGTTTACAAGAAATGTTGAAACATTAATGCATGCTCTCCTTTATATATTCAGTCACCACTTTTGAAAGACTACTATGTACCTTACAGTGCAGGATCCTGAATGATCAAAGTTATGTGTAGTTATATTCATTTACTTCAATTTATAATAAGTTAGGAAGACAGAGTAATGCATTTCATAAAATGTTTCAATAAAAAGTATTATTTTTGAGGAGTTGTACTGGGGAGTAAGCCTAGACCCCCCCCCCCCATTTGCTATACAGGTGCTCTACTAGTGACTACATCAGCCGCGCACGTGTGTGTGTGTGTGTGTGTGTGTGTGTGTGTGTGTTGGTTATTATTATTATTATTATTGCCAGTCCTGGGCCTTGGACTCAGGGCCTAAGTACTGTCCCTGGCTTCTCTTTGCTCAAGGCTAGCACTCTGCCACTTGAGCCACAGCGCCATTTCTGGCCGTTTTCTATATATGTGGTGCTGGGAATTGAACCCAGTGCTTCATGTATACGAGTCAAGCACTCTTGCCACTAGGCCATATTCCCAGCCCCTGGTTATTATTTTAGATAATAGTATACTTCTTCTGGCCTGGGATCACACAGTGATATGAACAGCCTATATAGTGATTTTATTTTATAGTGATTTGATTTTATAGTGATTATATTTTATAGATTTTATTTTATTATAGTGATCCTATTTTAGGATTTTTGCTGCAGCTGGATTTAAAATCATTTTCCCCATGCATAACTTCTTTCATTGAAATTGCCTCTCGTGGATTTTTTGCCTGAGCTGGCCTGGAAACTTGATCTTCCTGATCTCAGCCTCTCACATAGGTGAGGTGATAGGCGGATGATTCTGTTCTCTGAAATCAAAATTGAAATTTTATCGTCATAATTAGGTTGTGGAATATAGTATCACCCTCTAAGTGAGTAAAGTCTAGCTTTTCTGACACCATCTCATCTAAAATAAGTAATTCATGCAATAATTTTTAAAGTATTTTTGAAAAATTATTGTAGTACCTTAAATCATCGAAGAGCACTGTCAGTAAGAAAATAGATTTTCCTAAATTGGTGGCAGAGAAATTTGTGCAGTGCCACAAATGATGCTTGTACATTTGAATAAATTGCCTTTCATTCCAAGGTGATTACCTTGGGAAGCATTAATTGCAATTGTCTACATTTTCTGTATATAGATAGCCACTGTCAAACAGTGAAGCTGCCTCTACCTTTTTAATATTATGAATAATGTAGCAGTGACTATGGGTATATACATACATCTTTGATAATATAATCTTAAATTCTTTTGTAGATATATCCTGAAGGAGTATTTCTGGAATCAAAACATTTTTAACACTTTGAAGAGTTGTGACATTGTTTTCCATAGCAGCTGCAATATTTTTCAATTCTCCAATAGTTACAAGTTTTCTCAATTTTTCACATCCTTGCCAGCATTTGTTATTTTGTGTTTAATACCTGTTACTCTAATAGGTAGGTATAAGGTAATATCTCATTGTAGTTTGGGTTTGCATTTTCTTGATGATTACGTAAATCAAATGACTATTTATGTATTTGTTGTACATTCGTCTATCTTCTTTGGAACAGTGTTTATTCAAATCTTTTGTCATTTTTTTTTTTTGCTCATAGCTGGTGCTCTACCACTTGAGCCATACCCTCAGTTAAAAATTCTAGAGTAGTCTCCTATCCAAATACTAACCAGGCTACTTGATTAACTCCAAGATCAGACAAGATTGGGGACCCTCAGGGTAATATGCTGTTTAATTTTTAAAGTTAAGTACTTGTTGCTGTTACTTTGCAATTGTAGTTTTGTATTGAAAATAATATTAGAAAATATGATTTAAAAGCATTTTCTCCCACTTTATAGATTGTTCTTTCATTTTATTTTATTTCTGTCTTCACTGTACAAAAGTTTTTAAGTTTGATGGTGCCCCATTTGTCTATTTTTCCTTTTAGTAAGTATGATTTTGACATCATATTTTTGCCAAAGCCAATGTTGAAACCCTCCCCTTATGCTTAGTTCTAGGAGTTTTAGTTTCTGTTGTTATGTTTCTTGAATTGGTTTTTGTGCATGGTGTTAAGATAAAGATCCAACTAAATCTACCCAATGTTGTGGATATTTAATTTTCTCAGCACCATTTGTTCAAGGGACTCTCCTTTCTATATTTTAAATTTTTGACATCTTTGTTGAAGATCATTTGATTACATACATGAGTGCTTATTTCTGGTCTCTCTATTCTGTTCAGTTGGTCTATATGCCTGTGTCTATACCCAGTATCATAATATTTTGATCACTGAAGCTAGTCTTGTACAAGATTAAGATGTGTCATGGCTCTGGTTTTATTCTTTCTCAGGAGAGTTTTGGCTATTAAAGAGCCTCTGAGATTTCTCTGAATTTTGAAAATCCATTTGTACAGAAAATATTAATATGAATTCAGAGATTGACATGAATAACATGTTTGATCTATGAGGGGCTTCTTGTTCTCCTTGTTAAGTATATTCCATACTATCTTTTTATTTTGGCAATTTTGTAAATGGTATTTATTTTAACATTTTCTTCTCAGATTTTTCACTGTTAGTTTATAGAAATGAAACTAATATTTTGTGAATTGATTTCTATTCTTCAAATTTGCTAAAAGATGAATCATTTTTATTTGTATCAATCATTTTTATTTGTATATGTATAACACATACAAACATACAAGTATTTGTTACATGCTACAATCTATATGTTTTCCTTTAAATATATTTGAGTACTTCCTATCATTTTGATATGCTCTTGTTATTAATATGGAAAATAGTTTATACCTTTAATTTTATTGCTATTAAATCTAATATTTGTTCAGAATGTTTTAAATTTCAGTGACTATAAACGTATACGAAGGCTGCATTTTGAAAGTTCATGTTTTATTACCTTATTATGCAAGGATATGGCTTGTTTTATTAGATTTCTTATTTTTAATAGCTGAGTATATAGCTACATTTACAAATGTCTCTGACATGAGGGAAGAATTTTGTTCTGTTAAATATAGGGTTTTATAAATGGATAGTAAATCAACATTGCTACTGTGTTATTCAAATGTTCTATAACATTACTTACTTGATTTCTCCTTGATTTCTTGAGTTTGGCTCAAGGCATGCTGAAGTCTTTTAGTTTTGCTTCTTATTTTGTTTTTCAAATAGAGTCATGCTAACTTTTGATCTCATGCCACTACTGTCTCTGCCTCCAAAATTACTAGATTATAGGTATGAGCCACCACATTCAACTAGGACAGATTCATTTTCAACTTTCTGTTGAGCTGTCTGATATAAATGTCTGAGTGTTATTTTTCATCACCTAATGCAATGGGTTACAAGTCAGGAAGAATTTTCTTTACATCTTCAGAAAAATGAACATTTCATTGAAGTTATTTGAAACAAATAAAATGGCAGGGTCTGGGAATACTTTGCCACTTTTACAAAATGAAATTTAATATCTTCTAGGAAAAGTATTTCTCAAGGTAATAAAATATAATATCTTTTTGTGGGTATATTTTGAGAAATGATCTTTAGTTGGAGACAGTTCATAAATTAGGACAGCTCAACAGGAATTTCTTTCAGTTCATCTGGAAATAGGGAGAAAGTTGCAGTAGGCAAACAGGAGGCTTTAGAACTAAAGACACAAGATTAATCACCATCTGCTTCATTCTGGGTCAAGTCTCTTGACCTTCGTGAATTTCTTATCCATAAAGTGGGAATTATAACTGGGTTCTACTGGAAGAAATAGCTGAAGTGTGTTCCTAGAAGACCCTACAAGAATTTCTCACCAATGGCCAGTCTGGGGAAGACTTTTTTTTTCAAATCCTGTTTTTTGCCTTTCTGCTGATTAAGCAGTCATTTCAACTAACCATTAGATTCTTGGAATGTTCAAAAGGCAAGTTTCTCTTTTGATACTTAAATATAATATTTACAATATTAGAAAATATATTTTGTACTTAATCCAAAACTATATCATTCAACTGGTAGAACTTCATGGTGTTTCTCCTATATGCATACAAACCAGATCTATTTATATTAGTGAACAATTCCTTGATAAGCATCTTTATCCGAAAACAGACAGTCTTAGAACAATTATGCATGCATATCCTCATAAGATGTTGTGATTTTTATGAAATATGCTCATATTAATGAAGGACACCATGGTCGTCACCAGTCACCTAAAAATTGATTTATATAATATTACTTTTAACCTTCTCTGTGAGTAAAATGCTCTTGAGATTTGTCAGGAATAAACGAAGAGCTCTGTACCTGTAGCTGATGAATGGACATGTTCATATTCTATTTTTTCATGGACTTGGGATTTTAAGAAAGCCTTTCATTAAGTGACTAAAAAATGCTGTCTTGTAGAGATAGGAATCCTTAAATGCTTGTGAAACTTTGCTGTTTCTTCTTCGAGAATATTGTTCTCTAATTCAGTAATATAGGAACACAAACCATTTATTTTTGAAGTAGGGAGAGAAATAGATTGGTGCTCATTACTCAAGATTGTCAGGTGAAAATACTTTGCAAGGTGGAAAAGTGTAATATCCCATATCTGTGATAAATTTGACAATTTGAAAGACAGACCCAACCTGGTTGTTAGCCATTCTTCTCTCCAAAGCTTTCTGACTTTAAATTCAATTCCGACTCCAGAGTGTCTAGCAAATAATAGGTTTCCAAATAATGTTCTCTTCTGATGGAGCCCATAGCTAGGCTATTTACTCAGGTTCTTCCATAGCTCAACGTGGTCATGTGACTGCATCCTCATGCACAAGTGATTTGCATCAATTTTAGGATGGGATGAACCAAATCTCCCATGAGAACTTTAATTTCTTTTCTATGTCTAATACTGAAAATCCAGATGATGGTTCTGGGACCTCAAGTTGGAAGGAATTTTGGTTCTCTGATATCCATATTGAATTGTCAATTAATTCGGTGTCTCATATAAAGCCATTAAAAATTCGAGGATATTGTAGCAGTCAGTTTACAACCATAGTAGTCTTAGTCCACACAATCCCAATTCCAAATGGGAGTCACTCTCACGTTCTGATCTGAATCAAGTCATTGTCTTTTATTCTATTTCCTCTGTTCAGTGATTGCACTAATTCATGAGTGCATTGTGGAAGTATATATAGTAATATGCTTAGGTATGTTCCATAAAATCCCAGTTTCTAAGAATCTGAATAGATATTACCTTAACCCTGGAAGAAGCAAGAATTACTTTTTTATGTCTTTTGATACCTCTCCATGCTTATCTATTTTTTTAAGTCTCTGAAATGGAAACTAAAAGAAATACTATTTGGGGGCCTAATTTGAAACGACATGATGTGTCATCTTTGCTTTATTGATATCTTATGGAGTAGCATATTACTTTTCAAAATACTGGTCAAGCCAGATTTATATAACAGATCTTTCCCTTTCAACTGTACTGCCTCTACCTTGTTTCTTTCAATCTCAATGTTGTTAGTATTCACAAATATGATAAATACTTATCAACATTTTGTACTCAAATTGTTTGACAATGCTTGTAAGAATTAAAAAGTAAGATATTTTGATATCCCTCCTTCTCTACTGGGAAGATGAATAAGAGGAACCTTTCTTATTTCCAAGTAGAATATTTCTCCCTATGATTACCATCAAATTTCAAAATTCCTTATATATAATCTCTGTATAACTATAAATCAAAATTGACTAGTGGTAGGTCTTTTTGAAATTGTGAAAATTAACTAGCCATTATTTTATGGGGATAAATTGTTACAATGAAAATATTTTCACATCAACTATCAACCCTTTGGCTACACAACAGCATATAGAAGTTTTGATTAAAGATAGAAGAGACACTGATAGGTGAATCCAGGCATCCAGGTAAGAAGAAGGCTAGGAAATTCATACACATGTAAATCCTAATTCATCACTTAGTAATGATGCTACAATAATTTGTTTCATGTCTTCAGCTTCAGTTGTCCATAGGCAAAAGATAGAGGTGATAAGAAAATACATGGTTAATACTAGTTGATACTCTCACTGTTATTATTAAACCAATCTTTTGGGTGGTACACAAAGAATAAACCAGTAACTACCAAGGAAGACATACTTTTGTTCAAGAAAGGAGACTCAAATTGACATTGAAGGGAAAAGAAATTGTACTCTTGGAGATTGATATTCCATCTTCTATGCCACTAAAAGTTGAGGTTCAAACCTCTCCATTTCTCGATGTATTGCACATCAGAAAAGAAGAATGAGGTTCTTCCCATAGCCTTGAAAAATTGATGGATATTGTGACTGATACATGATTTCTTCAATTTAGAGCAATTCTATTTGAATCATCTCTTTTTGAAGCTGAGACAAAGTAAGTACTACTGGCATTGTGCTGCCTAGATTATGTTATTAGTCAATATTTAACTCAATGAAATGTTATCTTTGAGAGTAGATCTATCCAAACCAGAATTTAGAGGATATTTTTTCTTTGTTTTGTTTTGTGTTCTTTTTAATATTCACCCCTTTACTTGTTGGCACAGCTGTTCTGTTCTGTCAGGAAGTACCTGGTGAGTACATTTTTTTTTGTGAGACTGATTTGTCTGCTTTAAAGTTATAATAGAAAAATCTAGCTGACATTCAATGCTGATATATAAATAGACTGGAAAAGAAAAAGTCCTCTTGGGAAAAAGGTGTGGATGAAAATGTCTCTCTAGACAGTTTGGTGAAAAATAACATTATTTTTATTGATGTGTCAAATATAAGGTCATTTTCAAAATATTCCCTTCTCTATTTCTCTTCAACCATTCCTCAGTTTTTTGCCCATGTAAACACCATTAACAGATACTTACCAGTCATCTAACAAAGGAAAGGCATACTGTTTAATTTTGGACTTTTCAAAAAGGTGTTTAAATATGCACACTCGCCATTTGATTGGGGCATTAAAACACGGACAAAAATATAGGCAGCATGTATAAATCAAGCCCTCTACATTTAATCATCATATTGTCCAATATTGAGCCTTCCTATCTATAAAGTACCTTTCAATATTATTCACACATAGGTTTTTCTTTGATTTCTTACTTACATTTTGCACTTTTTTTTTTTTTTTTTTTGGCCAGTCCTGGGCCTTGGACTCAGGACCTGAGTACTGTCCCTGGCTTCTTCCCGTTCAAGGCTAGCACTCCGCCACTTGAGCCACAGCGCCGCTTCTGGCCGTTTTCTGTATATGTGGTGCTGGGGAATCGAACCTAGGGCCTCGTGTATCCGAGGCAGGCACTCTTGCCACTAGGCTATATCGCCAGCCCCGTGCACTTTTTATTTTTATACACACCGAGAGAGAACATATACACTACATACATATAGGTTTACTGAGCTGTGTCTTAAATGTTAAAGCAGCAGTCTCCAGTTTGACATTATTGGGAGGTGACGGGACCTTTGAGAGGTAGTGTCTATAAAGTCAGCTACAGCATTCACACGAAGAGGATTATTGGGATCCTGATATCATTTCTTTCTTTCTTTTAATTATTTGGCCATGAAACATGTGTTTTGGGCCCACTGTATGCTCCTATCATTGCAGTTTTTCTACTCATCCATGATCTAAACAAGAGGCCTAACTGATTATGAACCAGATACTCCAAAATTATGAGTCAACAAAACCTTTTCTCTTTATAAGTTCATTGTTTTAGGTACTTGTTATATTAACAAAGAGCTGATTAACATAGGTATTTACTATGAACTAAACATTTCTTTGATATCAGAAATACACATATATTTATGTATATACTTACATGCAGATATTGTTTAAGTACTTATATATTTAAATATACAAATATTTTATCTATAAGTGTATATCAATAAATGATAAATGAATAAATATATATTTAAGTGTATACATATATCAGAAAAAGACATGATGTTGAACATGTTTTTTTAATTTAATTTTATTGTCAAGGTGATATACATTATTATTGTCAAGGTGAATACACATACATAGGCAAGGTAGTAAGTACATTTCTTGTCAAACTTGTTACCCCCCTCCCTCATTTTTATCCCACTTTCCCTTCCCCTTAACCCGCACCAAGTTGTACAGTTCATTTCCAACATCTTGTCTTGTGAGTATCAATCTTGCATTGGTTCACCCTTTTCCTTTGTCTCACCATTTTGTTGTTCTCTTTTCCCTTCCTTAATTCAAATCAACACATATACAATATGCAGGGGCTAAACCATAGAGGGGAAATGAAATAAAAAAGAAATAATTTCATATAGTATGTTGAAACAACAACAAAGAATGGAAATCCCTTTGTACAAGTACTTAAAGATTAAAAATGTGAAATCATTTCCTATTAAGTATTGAAATAGAAACGGCAATAAATGATCTCCCATCCAAGAAAAGCCCAGGTCCAGAGGGATTCACTGCAGAATTCTACAAGACCTTCAAAACAGAACTCACACCAATATTTCTCAAACTCTTCAATGAAATTGAAAGAGAACATTCACTTCCAGACTCATTCTATGAAGCCAGTATAACCCTCATCCCAAAACCAGGCAGGGACTCATCACAGAAAGAGGTCTATAGAGCGATCTCCCTGATGAACATAGACGCAAAAATTCTCAACAAAATTCTGGCCAATCGACTTCAACAGGTCATCAAAAAAATCATACACCACGATCAATCTGGATTCATCCAGGGATGCAAAGTTGGTTTAATATACGCAAGTCAATGAATGTAATCCACCACATCAACCAGAGCAAGCTAAAGAACCACATGGTTTTATCTCTGGATGCGGAAAAAGCATTCGATAAAACCCAGCACCCATTTACGCTAAAAGCCCTGGAAAAACTGGGATTCCAGGGAACATTCCTGAATATAATCAAGGCAGTTTATGACAAACCAACAGCAAGCATAACTGTAAATGGCGAAAAACTAAAGCCATTCCCTTTAAAATCAGGAACAAGGCAGGGATGTCCACTGTCTCCCCTGCTCTTCAACATAGTACTAGAATTCCTAGCCAGAGCAATCAGGCAAGAAGAAAATATAAAGGGGATCCAAGTAGGAAAAGATGAAGTTAAACTTTCTCTCTTCGCAGATGACATGATCCTATACCTAAAGAATCCCATAGACTCTACCCCCAAGCTACTAGAGCTTATCCAAAACTTTGGCAAAGTTGCAGGATATAAAATAAACCTCCAAAAACCAACGGCCTTTCTCTATGTTAACGACCCGAAGACCGAGGTTGAAATCAGGAAAGCAACTCCCTCTGCAATAGCCCCCCAAAACATAAAATACCTAGGAATGACCTTAACCAAAGAAGTGAAAGACCTCTTTGATGAGAACTTTAAAACCTTGAAAAACGAAATTAAGTCAGAACTAAGGAAATGGAAAAACCACCCATGCTCCCGGATTGAGAGGATTAATATAATCAAAATGGCAATATTGCCAAAGGCTATCTACAAATTCAATGCAATACCCATTAATATCCCAACACCATTTTTTGATGAATAGAGGAAGCAATCCAGAAATTCACATGGAACAATAAAAGACCTAGAATAGCAAAAACAATCCTAAGCAGAAAGAACAGTGCTGGAGGAATTACAATACCCAACTTCAAGCTATATTATAAAGCTATAGTAATAAAAACAGCTTGGTATTGGCACCGGAACAGGCCTGAAGACCAATGGAACAGAATTGAAGACCCAGAAATGATCCCACAGAACTACACCTACTTAATCTTTGATAAAGGAGCTAAAACAATAGTTTGGAAGAAAGATAGCCTCTTTAACAAATTGTGCTGGAAAAACTGGCTCAACACATGCAACAAACTAAAACTAGATCCTTATATATCACCCTGAACCAAAATCAATTCCAAATGGATTAAAGACCTCGAAATCAAAACAGACACCCTGAAAACACTAAAGGAAGGAGTAGGAGAAACACTTGGGCTCCTTGGCGCAGGACGGAACTTCCTTAACAAAGACCCAGAAAGGCTACAAATCAAAGAAAGGTTGGACAAATGGGACTGCATCAAACTTCAGAGCTTCTGCACAGCAAAGGACATAGCTCGCAAGATAAACAGAAAGCCTACAGACTGGGAGAAGATCTTTACCGGCCATTCAACAGACAAAGGCCTCATATCTAAAATATATGCAGAACTAAAAAAATTATCCTCTTCCAAAACAAAACTGCAAAGAACCAATAGCCCCCTCATCGAGTGGGGTAAAGACTTACAAAGAAACTTCTCTGATGAGGAATTGAGATGGCCAAGAGACATATGAAAAAATGCTCTACATCACTGGCCATAAAAGAAATGCAAATCAAAACAACATTGAGATTCAATCTCACCCCAGTAAGAATGTCATATATCAAGAGAACTAACAATAACAATTGTTGGAGGGGATGTGGCCAAAAGGGAATCCTACTTCATTGTTGGTGGGAATGTAAACTGGTTCAGCCACTCTGGCAAGCAGTATGGAGATTCCTCAGAGGCTAAATATAGAACTCCCCTATGACCCAGCAGCCCCACTTTTGGGTATCTATCCAAAAGACCACAAACAAAATCACAGTAATGCCACCAGCACAACAATGTTCATTGCAGCACAATTTGTCAGAGCGAGAATCTAGAACCAAGCCAGATGCCCCTCAGTAGATGAATGGATCAGGAAAATGTGGTACATATACACAATGGAATTTTATGCCTCAATCAGAAAGAATGACATTGTCCCATTTGTAAGGAAATGGAAGGATTTGGAAAAAATTATACTAAGTGAAGTGAGCAAGACCCAAAGAAACATGGACTCTATGGTCTCCCTTACTGGGAATAATTAGTACAGGTTTAGGCAAGTCATAGTAGAGTATCACAAGACCCAATAGCTATACCCTTATGAACACCTAAGATGATGCTAAGTGAAATGAACTCCATGTTATGGAGACAATTGTTGTATCACAGTTGTATCTACTTTCAACGTCCCATGTGTATCTGTAGCTTCTATTATTGATGATGTTCTTGTATCACCTTCCTGTGGCTGTACCTACACTATCTCTGTAATCTTATCTGAGTATATTGGAAACTGTGTATACTGGTATTGGAACTAGGAAATTGAAAGGGAATACCAAATTTGAGAGACACATGGTAAAAAAAAACAACTACAAAAGCAATACTTGCAAAACTGTTTGGTGTAAGTGAACTGAACACCTCAGGGGGGGAAAGGGAAAGGGGGGGAGGGGGGTATGAGGGACAAGGTAACAAACAGTACAAGAAATGTATCCAATGCCTAACGTATTAAACTGTAACCTCTCTGTACATCAGTTTGATAATAAAATTTTGAAAAAAATGAATAAACAAACACTATTTCTATATAAAAACAGAAGCCCAGGAAGAAAATTGATTTTCACTTCAACTGTTTGTGATAGAAGCAGTACTAGATCTCACCTTGTCTAACAAACAGAACCATTGACTAATATATTAATAGATTTTTTATTTCTTGACTAATTTAGTGCTTACTGATAGTTACTGCCTAAAAAATCACTTCCAAATCTAACAGCATAAAATATAAACATTCACTTCAGTTTCCTGTGCCAAGAATTGAAGCAAAGCTTAACTGTTTGAAATCTGTTGTTAAGTGGCAGCAAATTGGAATTAACTTGAGAAAGATCATCTTCCAAACTCTATTTCATGAGGATAGAATGCCTCTCATGCCACTTTCCAAAGGACTACTGGCTTTCTCCAGAATGAGAGGTTGGGGTCTGACATAGAAGTTCAGCTTTTTGTAACCTTGAAAGTGACTTCTTGTCCTTTCTCTTATCTTTTATGCCTTAGAAATGGTCCATTCAATCAAACCCACATTCAAGGCAGGAATGATATTAGTTTGTGAATCCTATGATGTTGGAACCACAAAGGTTCATTTTCAATGCTCTGACCCCCTATCCTACATTCTAGCTTCAGTGTTCTTGGGGCAAAGTAATTAAGAAGCAGGAGGTTTGATATTAGAACCATTGGTCATTTGCATTCCCCTATTACAGGAGAGAGAAAAATGATTGAGAGTGGACAGGGAGGAAATTTCCACTTCTACATCATAGAGTTTGATCTATGTAGATACCAAGAAGTTCTAATGTGAGACTCATATCTACAAATTTAAGTCTACTCTTCTTTACACATATAGGTGCTAAATCTATTTTCTCACTAGAAGACTTTTTATTAAGGGAAAGATAGCCTGTCCTACATCAGCTTTGTAATTCCTTTTATCTGAAATTGTTTTCAGAAATAATTTTTCATATGGTCTTTAGAGTGCATACATGCAGTGAATATGCGACAATCAATCTCAATAAAACTAAATTGGGAAATCATTAATAGTGAAATGATATATTTTTATTTTCCTCATCTCTTTAAAAAACTTATGTGGTCTTCAAAAAAATCTATATGAACTGAATAATACTATTACACTGTGCAGGAGAACAAGATCTGAGAATTTGCTCCTGTATCTAAAGTTGACTCACAACATTGATTTTACAGCAGCATAGTGTAGGTAATCTATATGCCTATGAACCAAAGGAACAAAATAGGCAAAAGGTCTGAAGAATGAGAAGAAACTTTCATGTGACTTCATCACATAATTGGATGCTCCTTAGGTTACTTGCCTTGAAAAGATTCCTTTTTATAGAGAGGACTAGAGGGAGAGAGAGAGAAAAAAAAATGTAATTTAACCCAGAGCTTAGAATTTAAGTCCTATGAATCTGTAAAACTTTGTTAGAGATGTTATACCTATGGTATGAACTATACTTAAAAGCTTTAGGATTTTCTCTGATTTTTCTTTTTATATGATTTGTAGACATGAAGTCATTATGCAGATGTTCTCTGCCCTGAAAGACCACTTTGATAAACCTTGAAGTTTTTCAAAGATAAAGTAAATTTGAAAATAGAGAGATTCAAAAAAAGATGTGGTCTCAAAGGCTGAAAAGTTTTCCATAATAATGTAAAACTGATTTCCATTGTAGTTAGCATTTTATCCTATCATATTCTGCTTAGGGAAATATATTTTCTAATTTAAAATTTACACTGATTCATCTCTGAAAAGCATTAGTAATAGTTGGATGATTGTATGAGTTCTTGTCCCATAATTGGGACAGAGGTGAAATAGGGAGACCCAGGAGATTGAAGGTATGAAGTTATTCTTATCATCTGATTCTACTGGAGGTATTCAGAAAAAAAAAGGATTGAAATTTCTAAAGCTCATATTTGACTGATTTTTAGAAATTCCATATGTGGTGTTTTTCAGAATGAATAAATTCGATTTTATAAAAATATTGATGTATTTTGTTCATGTCAAGGGCTGGAGCTATGCAGATATTAACACCTAATTTCTGTGGAACTGAGC
The DNA here is from genome assembly GCF_023159225.1 of Perognathus longimembris pacificus. Taxonomy (NCBI): domain Eukaryota; kingdom Metazoa; phylum Chordata; class Mammalia; order Rodentia; family Heteromyidae; genus Perognathus; species Perognathus longimembris. The sequence continues at coordinate 39,127,999 of NC_063162.1, forward strand.
AGGAATTATTCTGATATGAATGGACTTTTCTGGTGTCAATAATTGTTTGGAGAAAGGAGAATGTCTTCCCACTAGGGTTCTTATATATTTTTCTGATTGCTAAATCTAGAAATAAAACAGTTATTTGCAGGCATTAAGCAATATCGAGTGCAGCACTGTGGATTGTGTAAAAAGGTACACAAAGGAAGTGAGCTTTGCAGTTGCCTTGGCTTTCTGCCAGGAACCATTTAAAAACTATGGCACACTGAACAAGAATCCAATCATAGTCCAGAATTCTTGTTGAGTTAGAGATTCAGAGATTAGATTCCAGAGATTCTCAGGTGGCTAGAATTTGAAAGGCAAATAATGACAGAAAAAAACCCCAAACAGATGCACAGAAATATTTCCAGGATTAAATACATGTCTTTTTTGGCTAATACCAATCTGCAACATGGAAGAGTGATATGCACAAAACTCGACACAAAGCAACTTCTAAGAAAAAACAACTACTATGGATAGAAATTAAATTGAAGGCTAGCCAACTGCCAGAATTTTTGCTAAGTTTGGAGTGATGTAAATCTCAAAGCCTGATGAAGACACCCAAATGGATACACAGCACATTCATTAAGAACTCCAAAAGGGAAAATTAGTCTACAGTTAACTGAAACACTTGTAAATAACACCCAAATCAATTAAACGGTATATAGACCATTTATGTACTTACAGGAAAGAAATCTAACACCATTTATAAAAAGCAAGCAAAATCTAACGTTTACATAATAAGTCACAATATCAAGTAGCCAATAAAATGACTAAGCGTGGCATGAAGAAGAAAAGTTTAGTACATTGTATATGCACACTATATTTTCTTTATTTATCAATTGTTGAGCACCTCAGATGATTCCCCAATTTGGGTATTGTGGATGGTATTGCAATAAACATAGATATGCAACTATTTTCCTTGCAAATTGATTTTCACTCTTTGGATATATGCCTAGGAGTGGTGTAGGAGGATCATAAGGTAGATCTATTGTTAGATTTTTGAAGAACTTCCACACTAATTTGTATAGTGGTTATATTCATTTGCTTTAGCACCAACTGTGTTTGAGAATGTATTTTTCCCTACATCTTTGCCAGCTTTTGCTGTTGTTTGTCTTCTTAATAGCTGCCATAAGGAATGGATTATCACACAGCTATAAAGAAAAGGAGAATTATGTTATTTGTGGAAAAGTGAATGAAACCAGAGATCATCATGTTGAATGAGATAGCCAAGCTCAAAAATCCAAACAGTACACAATCTTGCTCATCTGTGGAAATTAAAACCAAAGGACATACATATTCATGAACATGGATATATGTATAGGTACACATAAATATATACATATACAAAAATGCTAACTATAGGTTTTTTATGGGGGAGAGGAAAGAATGATAGATGGTGCATGACACAGAAGTGGGTTGCAGCTATGTGTGAATGTGGCATAAGGAATCTCAGTGAAAGCTGTTGATCAGTAGAGGGAGGGGAAAAGGAAATAAAGATAAAGTTATGAGGCAAGCACCCTTGCCACTAGGCCATATTTGTGGTTGTACCTGCACTATCACTGTATCTTATCTGAGTACACTGGAAATTGTATATACTTGTAATAGAACTAGGGAAGTGAAAGGAAATATTGAAATCGAGAGACAAAGGATAAAAAGACAAACAACTCCAAAAGTAATACTTGAAAAACCATTTGGTATAAACCAACTGAACAACTCATGGGAGGAGAGGGAAAGGGGGAGGTGGAAGGGGGAATGAGGGGGGAAGTAACAAACAGTACAAGAAATGTACCCAAGGCCTAACATATGAAACTGTAACCTCTCTGTACATCACTTTGACAATAAACAGAAAAAAAAAGTTATTTTGGTTGGAATGCAATAAATATATGGACAGAGTAAGGGTACATAAGGTCAAAGTGTTTTGCTTTAATGAGTGAAAATAGCAACAAACCTGTTAAAAATATTTTAAAATCAGGAAAGGAATAAGGAAGGGTGATAGAAAGGGTGATATAGACATGTCACAATGGAAGTCCCTTTGAACAATTAAGGTATCTTGATTTTAAAAAAATCTGCAAATATACAGCAACAGTTTAGTACATAGGAAAAAAAGTCTGTTAGGACTCATTTAGTTTCTGGTCTGGCTTATGAACAACTTGGAAGTGTTACTTTCATCTTTGTAAAAATGACCAAAGTGAAAATCAGCAACAACTATTTAATACATCAAGGAGTTGAGGTCACAACACAAACTATTGGCTCCAATCTGGAGGAGATAGAGAATTACAACTTATCACACTAGAGAGACCTCTAGACAAAACCATAGTGGGAACCAATTCTGAGGTAGGCAAATAAACTACAACTGATTAAGTGCTAGAGCAACAATATGCATATAACAGTTAAAAACTGTGGGGCTGGGGATATAGCCTAGTGGCAAGAGTGCCTGCCTCGGATACATGAGGCCCTAGGTTTGATTCCCCAGCACCACATATACAGAAAACGGCCAGAAGCGGCGCTGTGACTCAAGTGGCAGAGTGCTAGCCTTGAGCGGGAAGAAGCCAGGGACAGTGCTCAGGCCCTGAGTCCAAGGCCCAGGACTGGCCAAAAAAAACACAAAACTGTGGTTCGCAGGAGATCTCAAAGGAGAACACACAAATACCATTGTGGACTTTACCTCTGGTGTGCCCACATGTTCTTCTGATGGAGACTGGAGAAAAATATCCTTGTGCTTATAGCAGAGAGAAAGGAAAAGCAGTCATTTTGGTATATATCTAAACAATTCTGAAATTTTAGTAAGAGTCACCCTCAAAAGGGAAAAAAAAGGGAGACACGGAAATGGAAGGAAAATGGATCAACAAATGAAGCAGTGATACTCCCTGGACAATATGTTGAAAATGAACTATATACCTTGGGGTTGGGATGGGAGGGGAAAACTGGGACACCGCTTGTAAGGAAATGGAAAAACCTTGAAAAATTATATTAAGTGAAATAAACCAGAACCAAAGAAACAAAGAGTGTACTGTTTCCTTCATTTTTAATAATGAGAATGTTCCTGTAAATCTGCACGTAAAGCCAATGGATAGTAAGAGACAAATAATTGTATTGGACATAACAGCACTCTAACCATTCATACAATGAGACCAAAGGAAGATATTCTTAGAAGAGGATCACAAAGGCTCAATAGCTATGTGCATATAATCATATAAAATGATGCTTATCAAAATGAATTCCAAGAAATGGAAACAAGAGATTTTTAAATTATATTGCTTGCAATCCTTTTCATTTTACTTTGGTGTATGAATAGAGGTTAGTCAGGGTATAAAGAAGATAGGGAAAGATTTGTCAACAACTAAAAAAATATGGTTATATGGAATGAAATTTGTTGGATTATATATTAGGTGACTGTATTTAATGTTTTACTATACATTTCAAAATAGCTGGGGTTTGAATGTTCCACAAAGAGATGATGTGTTTGAGTTGATTACTATGCTAATTGCCCTGATTTGATCATCGTACAATGTATTCATATATTAAAACATCACAGTTTACCTCATAAATATGCATAACTATGATTAATATGCCTGAGAAACATAAGGGATCTGAGCTAGAGGGCTATGTAATCACCTAAAGTACTTGTTTTTAGAAGATCTGACCAACAGTAGCCTTAGTTTCCCATCCTACCTGGTTTTGGCCAACCCAAAGCAGAATATTTCATCACCCTGCTATTTCTACCTTTAGTTTCTACAAGAAGAATACTTTACTAAGAGGCTTTGGTTCTGATACCTAATGTAAAGAGGAAAGAATGTCAAGAAAGAGGGAGGGAGGGAGGGAGGAGAAAGGAGGAGAAGGAAGTAGAAGGGAGGATACAGAAAAGAAGGGGAGATAAGGGAAGCTGAAGGGAGAGTTGTAGTGAGGTGAGAAATAGTGTCTATGAGTCCTGGAGAGGACAGATAACGGCCATGAAAGCTTTCTTTATTTTGGTTCATTTGCTTGCATTAAAAAATGAATGGCCTTTGCCGTGCAGAAGCTCCTCAGTTTGATGCAGTCCCATTTGTCCAACCTTTCTTTGATTTGTAGCCTTTCTGGGTCTTTGTTAAGGAAGTTCCGTCCTGCGCCAAGGAGCCCAAGTGTTTCTCCTACTCCTTCCTTTAGTGTTTTCAGGGTGTCTGTTTTGATTTCGAGGTCTTTAATCCATTTGGAATTGATTTTGGTGCAGGGTGATATATAAGGATCTAGTTTTAGTTCGTTGCATGTGTTGAGCCAGTTTTGCCAGCACCATTTGTTAAAGAGGCTATCTTTCTTCCATACTATTGTTTTAGCTCCTTTATCAAAGATTAAGTAGGTGTAGTTCTGTGGGATCATTTCTGGGACTTCAATTCTGTTCCATTGGTCTTCAGGCCTGTTCCGGTGCCAATACCAAGCTGTTTTTATTACTATAGCTTTATAATACAGCTTGAAGTTGGGTATTGTAATTCCTCCAGCACTGTTCTTTCTGCTTAGGATTGTTTTTGCTATTCTAGGTCTTTTATTGTTCCATATGAATTTCTGGATTGCTTTCTCTATTCCATAACAGAAAGCCCACAGACTGGGAGAAGATCTTTACCGGCCATTCAACAGACAAAGGACTCATATCTAAAATATATGCAGAACTAAAAAAATTACCCTCTTCCAAAACAAAACCGCAGAGAACCAATAGTCCACTCATCAAGTGGGCTAAAGACTTACAAAGAGACTTCTCTGATGAGGAAATGAGAATGGCCAGGAGACATATGAAAAAATGCTCTACATCACTGGCCATAAAAGAAATGCAAATCAAAACAACATTGAGATTCCATCTCAATATCTCAAGAAAACTAACAATAACAATTGTTGAAGGGGATGTGGCCAAAAGGGAACCCTACTTCATTGTTGGTGGGAATGTAAACTGGTTCAGCCACTATGGCAAGCAGTATGGAGATTCCTCAGAAGGCTAAATATAGAACTCCCCTATGACCCAGCAGCCCCACTTTTGGGTATCTATCCAAAAGACCACAAACAAAATCACAGTAATGCCACCAGCACAACAATGTTCATCGCAGCACTATTTGTCAGAGCGAGAATCTGGAACCAAGCCAGATGCCCCTCAGTAGATGAATGGATCAGGAAAATGTGGTACATATACACAATGAAATTTTATGCCTCTATCAGAAAGAATGACATTGTCCCATTTGTAAGGAAATGGAAGGACTTGGAAATAATTATACTAAGTGAAGTGAGCCAGACCCAAAGAAACATGGACTCTATGGTCTCCCTTATTGGGAATAATTAGTACAGGTTTAGGCAAGTCATAGCAGAGCATCACAAGGCCCAATAGCTATACCCTTATGAACACCTAAGATGATGCTAAGTGAAATGAACTCCATGTTATGGAGACAACTGTTATATCACAGTTGTAACTACTTTCAACGTCCCATGTGTATCTGTAGCTTCTATTATTGATGATGTTCTTGTATCACCTTCCTGTGGTTGTACCTACACTATCTCTGTAATCTTATCTGAGTATATTGGAAACTGTGTATACTGGTATTGGAACTAGGAAATTGAAAGGGAATACCAAAATTGAGAGACACAGGGTAAAAAAAGACAAACAACTACAAAAGCAATACTTGCAAAACTGTTTGGTGTAAGTGAACTGAACACCTCAGGGGGGGAAAGAGTAAGGGGGAGGGGGGAGAGGGGTATGAGGGACAAGGTAACAAACAGTACAAGAAATGTATCCAATGCCTAACGTATGAAACTGTAACCTCTCTGTACATCAGTTTGATAATAAAAATTTGAAAAAAAAAATGAATTGCTTGGCCTCCTGAGTAGTTGGTACCCAGTTTGGAGACAAGTTTTAAAGAAAGATTCTAGTTCCATGAACTTTAAGTGAAAGACAGTGAGTACGTGTATGAGCACACACATGGACATGCACACACATGCACACACATAGGGACATCTTGAGGATGTCACACAAGAACATTCAATCTAAATTAACCGAAAGAAACAGAAGCAGTTTTTTTTTGGGGGGAGGGGGAGTGTACTAAAAGGAATCAACAGCTTTGTGAATTTGAAGGAAGTTTAGTGAAATTACTTAGACTATCTGCAATACTCTTCATGAATAACCCATGAGAAAACTAAAAATAGGATAGCCTTTCATAATGCCAAGTATTTATGAGGCAATAGAACATGTACAGAGATGGCTTACTGGGGACCTTGCAGGCTGTCTGAATGTTTACTTCATTAAGGGAAGTGCCTGCTATATGAACTTGTATAGATAGCGATGTAACTTCAATCAAATGATATAATTTATGTGTAGCATCCCTAGCCTAAATCTTTTATCAATACTACAGTAATTCTGTCATACCACTAACTATGAAATGGTCAAGGCCAGTGTACCCAGTTAGATAGATGATAGGAAGGAGTGAGGAAAGATGGAAGCTGAAATATAAAACTTGATCCTTTTGCTTTTTTCCTCAATGGTCTTATGCATCACTGGGGCACTGTTACAAAGCTGTATACCAGCCTCTGGTGAAGACTACTATATCTCTGCACTCCTCTCTGATCCCCCTGTTTAAAAAAGTCAGATTAGAGCACATAAAAACCTGGACATATACTCTTGAGAAACAAGTGTCAGACTTATGTTATTACATGCTTATACTTACTTGGAGTTGGATAGCAACTCTCCTTTTAAATAGAACAACTGATTTTTTTTTTGTTTCTCCAAATCTTCATCAAGCTGATTTCATTTATGTACAATTCTGTTTGAGTTTGTAATCCTCCTTTACTGCTGCTCTTGTGACTTTAGGAGGCAAATGTGGGAAGGCAAGGTTTACTGTACATACTTCTACTGAGTTGTATTCTAAAACCTAATTGTGCATCAGTGATTTGGAAATAACATAATTGCACACAGGAAAAATATTAATTGTAAGAGTGTTATATGAACATCTACCGTATGCAAATTACAATGCAAGGTACCAACACACAAAGGAATAGGACATAACAAAGGTTCTTACTCAAGTCCAAAAGAAACAATGACATGTACTGAGTGCATGTGAAATGAAAATGCAAAGAATTGACCATTGCTTGCTAGATTAAAGAAAATGGAAAATTATGTATTGCCATATGTTCTCATGCAAGAAATGTCTTGTGGATAAAGAAAGATCATGAGAAGTAAACAGAATATAATAAATATTCTGAAGGAAAGTTTTGAGTAATTATACAAACTGATGGTAATTATTCCTTTAGTGTCCTTTCTTAATTTACATTTTTCTACTTTATAACTTTTTTTCTTTTTTTAAGGGGCATGCAAAAAGTTGCATGGGGAGAAAATGAAGTGGATAGACAAATAGAAGAGAAGGAAGAGTGAGTTGGGTATAGTGACATGTATCTGCAATTCTAGTACTCACTAGGCTAAAGGAAGATTGTAAAAGAGACCCCATCTCAAGAAAGTTGAAATACTTCTTTTTTTTCTGATAGCTTTGTTTTTGTTAGTGATTGGTGCTTCCCTCTTGCAGCCTTCAGTATTCTTTCATTGCTCAGTATTTTCAGCCTTTTTAGTGTAATCTAATGTGGAGACCCTTTTTTTCCCCCCATGTCTGTTTAGGATTTAAAATGCTTCCTGTGCCTTGATGTATATATTCTTTCTATATATTCAGGCCTAATCTCACTAAGCACATTATCTGGGCCTTTAGTAAGAATTTGGGCATCCCCTTCATAAGTTTAGTCTCTTAGTTGTGTACTAAAGGTCTTTAAATTTTAGATCATACTTTACTATTTTTAATTATTCCTGTCTTCATATAATAATTAACCAATGCTATCTTGAAGCCCTGATAATCTTTCTTTGATTTAATCTATCTTCCATTTAATCTAGTCTACTGGTGATACTTTCTACTGAGTTCTTTATTTGATGGATTGAGCTTTTTCATTTCTGAAATTTCCATTTGAATCCAATTACAACATCTCTGTCTATTTGCCGACTTTCTCATATAAGTAAAATATTGTTTGTTTGTTCCATTTAAGCACATCCTCTTTGATATCATTGATTATTTAAAAGTTTAGACAAATTATTTTCCAGCTTTGCTTCTGATGCAGCATCTTTAGATCCAATTATTGAAGACTTGGTAGCTGTTGGCAGACTCATGTTTGTTTCTCTTTCTCATATTTTCTTGTATTTCTTCATTGTGATTTATACATTTCTTATGATGGCTATCTCTAGTACTTTTGTATGAGGGTATTCTTAGTGAGAAACCTTCTCTTGAAAATTCAGTCATTAATGCAAGGACACAACTTGTGTGTTGGGTCTTGCTGTAGACATCTTGAGGCAATAAATCTGCAAGTGAGATTTTCAACACCAAACACCAATGTCAGCACACTTTATTATGTGAATTAGTATACACTAGATTTGTAGATTTAGACTTCATTTTGCACAGGAACAGGTTGATTTTACAGGTGAACACGCAAATGTGTGTGCATGAGTTTTTACTATTCGATCTATCTATCTATCTATCTATCTATCTATCTATCTATCTATCTTTCTATCTATCTATCTATCTATCTATCTATCTATCTATCTATCTACCTACCTGCCTATCTATCTCATCTAGTTAGTAGTACTTTTCTTATAATTCTTCATCTGTTGTATGTTACCCAGATACCTCAACTTCTGGATTCATAATGTCTCACCTGTCTTATTATATTGTATTTTTCATTGTGATTTGGTGACTATGATAGAATATGAAGAATACCTATGTGGATGTTTTTTATTTTGCAAGTCAAAGCTTCTGAATTTCTTTCAGGCAAAAGAAGAGTAAGGATTCTGGCCTCTAAGTAGGAGTGCACCACATATGAACAGCTAGAGAGTTCAAAGCAAACTGAAGGAGTCTAATGCATTAAAAATTTTCAACCAGGGCTGGGAATATGGCCTAGTGGCAAGAGTTCTCACCTCATATACATGAAGCCCTGGGTTTGATTCTCTAGAACCACATATGTAGAAAATGGCCAGAAGTGGTGCTGTGGCTCAAGTTGCAGACTGCTAGCCTTGAGCAAAAAAGAAACCAGGGACAGTGCTCAGGCCCTTCAGTTTAAGGCCCAGGACTGGGAAAAAAAAAATTCAACTAATCCACTACCTATAGCCACCACAAGGCTCAACATTCTACTCCATCCCAATCAGGCAGGGCCTTACTCTTGCTATAGCAGATATGATGGTGTTGAGAATTCAATCTTTTCTGAGGTTCTGCCGGGGTGTGATCTTCAGCCTTTTCTGTCTTGTTGCTGTGAAAGTTTAAAAAAAATTATTTTTCCATTACCAAAGGTTCTCTCCGATTTTGATAGTTAAGACTATAGTGTTGTTTCATCCTTAAACTGTTTTTTTCCATCTCATTCTCCATTAGTGGCATTTTAAACACCCGCACAATCACTGGAATCCATAATGGAATTCTTAATTTGGAACTGAATTATATAGCTCCTAAATTTTCTTTTTTATTTGTTCTTCAAAAAACCCTTTTTAGTACAAACCATTCTAATTTAGCTTACTATGAGATGGTGAAAGTTGCATGAAGGAAGTCTTTGAGTATCAATGTTTGTTATAAATGCAAGTTACTGGATTGAACAGTAGAGAAGCCCACATGGCCAGCACTTGCAGAAATACTTTAGCAGATACTATGGTCAGATCTGGAGCATTGCTATCCTTTAGAGTTTTAATCTGGATAAACCCCTTTCTTCTTCAGCACCACCAGTTACTGAGGTTTTTTTGTTTTGTTTTGTTTTGTGTTTTTTTGTTTTTTTTTTTTTTGTTTTTTTTTTGCCAGTCCTGGGCCTTGGACTCAGGGCCTGAGCACTGTCCCTGGCTTACTCTTTGCTCAAGGCTAGCACTCTGCCACTTGAGCCATAGCGCCACTTCTGGCCGTTTTCTATATATGTGATGCTGGGGAATCAAACCCAGGGCTTCATGTATACGAGGCAAGCACTCTTGCCACTAGGTCATATTCCCAGCCTCAGTTAGTGAGTTTTGATGTCTCAGAAAGGTTAACCTTTGGTGACGAAACTTCTGGAATGCCAGGTCCTGAGGAGAAATTCAACTGTACTATCAATGTTCCATATTCCATGTAGCTGGGTAATGCCTGTCTTGGTCTTGAAGATGTACATGTACAGTAGACTACAGAGTGTGCTACTATTCCCAGTAAATTATGTTCAAAAAACAGTCTTTTTGGAGTCTTTAGATATCTAATTCCTTTTGGATTCCCATATAGTGGTTACCTCAGTACTTTACATCTAATGGCTTAATCTGTCAATATGAATTATGTAAATTAAAGCACAAAATGTACGTCTACATTCACTGGTGTCTATGTGATCCTAATCCATCGGCACTGTGACTATCCAACAACTGCTATTCCCACAAAGAAGTATGGTGTAGGTTTGCCATTTTTACATAATGGTTACTGAAGAAAGAAACCTCAAAATATGATAGGATAAGTGGGTATTAGTTCATCCCAGCTTAATTGTTGCTCTGCTTTTCTACCTTGTTGTAGGACTCTGTAGTGCCTGGCTGGTGGCAATTTATTGACATCAACTGCCCCAGATAAAAGCTAAGTCTTGGGTGCTATGGAAATAACTTTTTCCTCCATCACCAATACTTAAATGAATACCAGAAATGCTCAAATTTTTTTTCTTGGAAAAGGATTGTTGGTACTGCTTTATTTCCTCTCTAAACACATAGTTTGTCACCACATGCATTAATTTTTCATTAAACAATGTCAACATTCTTCTCCATAGAAATAATTGTACCCTTTTCTTAGGTGTAATTATCCTGATGAATGTAATTAGTCAACACAGCTACTTGAGAAGGAGCTCTGCATTTGGATGGTATTCAAGTGATATGTACCATGTGGTAAGGACTTAGCTTGGCACTAGATTCATCTTGGCAATATGCACAGTCTGAGGGCTTATTGATTGCTCTTTTTTCCTATAAAGGTAATATCTCATAAACAATTAAGACCCCAAGCATAACTGTGATGCTGACAAAAATTACGTGTATCTCTTTATATTTTCTCTTCATATTTTTGAGTAACAGAAACACACCATAATAAATTAGGTCATAATTTTGATTTATTCTCTCATATTTATTTGCCAACTTACTGGACCTGAGGATAATATTGCAAATACATTCACATACATTTCTGTCCTATCATCAACTATGCACTTGGAGTTTGAATTTTGCTGAAATAAAAGCAAGACAGCAATTCTTCATGTGCTTGAAACCTGAAGAAACTTGTGAAGGTGAATAATTGTTTATCCATTTAAACCTCTAATTTTTTCCCTAGTTTCCTTCTAGGTAAAGAGGTAATGACACTAATTCAAAGGCTGTCTAATTTTCATTGCTAAATTATCTGGGGGTGATACTCATGTTCTATGTCTTGATGGAAATTTAGTTGCATAGGTGTTTGCGACTGTCAAAATTTAATAAATGATCACCTTTTAAAAACTAAACTTTTTACTTTATTGTCAAAGTGTGGTACAATGGGGTTACAGATTCATATGTAGGTCAGTGAGTACATTTCTTGTTCAACTTGTTACCTCCTCCCTCATTTTTATATAGAAGAAAAAGACTTGGAACAAATATTAAACTCTAACCATATGTTTACTGAAATATTAATTTATAAAGATATTAAAGTTTGCAAGTTAACTTGAAATGACTAAAAATAAGATGGCATAATGGATGGAAAGAGGATAGATGGAATGGTATTTGATAAAGACGGAGTAGAATAAAATGATGACAGAATTTACATCACAAGCATGGGTTGTTTCATATAAAATTATTGGAACTTTTTATATGTCTTCAGAATTTTAAGCAAAAAATATTGCAAATATTTGCCATTGGCATTGTCCTATAGAGCCACTGAGATAAACTTTGTTTAGGATAGGGTGACAATTCAATTTATTCACTGTGTATCTGGTATGCATCTGGCAAATCTTTGCGCTGGCTATTAAATTGGAATTTCATGCTTATTATTCTTTCTCTACTTTTAATTTGGAATGGAGGGAGCAACTTAATCCATTCTATTGAATTCTAACTCTATCAGGAAGAATAAAAGCAAGACTATTCCAACAGCCTGCGATCTTTTGGTTTATTTAGCTAACCCTTTACTTTTCATCAATCTATCTTTTACCTACCCATCCATTCCAAGTTCTTTCTTTGGTGCAAAGGATTGTAGAGGTAGTCAAAACAGACTTCTGCACAGTCAAGGAATTTACAATGTAATAGTCATCTTAGCATCAAGTCACTATTCCTGCAAGTACTAATCTCACTCTGTTTACCTATTCTGTCAGACCATGATGTAAGATGTGATGTAGGATATGTGAAAATATACTTGTCTCTATCAGAAATGCTTCAAAAGTAGTAGATTTCATTGGCTCCAGACAACTGGCCTTGAGAGAGAAAATCTCAGGGACAGTGCCCAGGCTCTGTGTTCAAACCCCATGATCAACAACAAGAAGCTATACCAGCACACATACATGATTTGACTCAATAGCACACAATGTTCCAGCCATGAATGAAGAACTAAGACTTTCCTTTGAGAACATTTAAAGGAAACTTGAAACTTTTTACAATTGGAGTAGACTATTAAATCCTTACCATAATTTTCATAGCAAACAAGATAAACCAATTTCTATGAAAATCATGGAGTCAAATAAAATGTTCAGTTTGAGTACTCCCAAGTGAATGCATGCCACACAATCCTGCCAGGAGAGTTAAGGCTCCCTTCAAAGTAGTCTTTTTATTGGCTTTAATTAATTTTTACAGAATAAATTAGTTCACCATATTTGGATCACATTTGCATATAGTCCTTTTTCCTTCTTCCCAATCAGTACTTTGGCACTGAAATAACAATAAAAAAGGGTATAGCATAATGGGAGAAAGAAAAGAGGTATAAGAGAGATGAGGAGGAAAAAGTAGCACAGAAGAGATGGAAAGGAAAGAAGCACAGATGAAACAAATGAAGAACACAGAAGAGAATGAAAAACCAGGGAAAGGAGGTAAAGCCACCAAGTTACAAAGAACTTGGTATCCTTGGTTAGAACCAAAGGATGAAAATTTGCTGTCTCTTTGTATACAAGTCTGATTCTCCTTACTTCCACTCTATAATCAACCAGTTACTAAAACTGAAAGTCTTTGCGTCCCAGAATTTGCCATTGGAAATAAAATGCAACGTGTTCTAAAATCTTTAGACCCAATGATCCAGGTACTTGATAGTTAGCATTTTTGTATTATCTGCAATAGGAAAATAGTTCTTTAAACTCTTTCTGCTTGAGTATTAGAATTCATAGGTAATTTTTTCCACTGGTCTTTACCTCTGCATAGTCATACCATTACAAACACACACGCAACAAACAGTTTCTTTCAGGGTATATTGTAAATCTTTCTCTGCTTATTATCATCTTAAAAATTGGAATGATTATGATTTTTGTTTTAAAATGATTTTTGTTGATCAACATATATTGGATTCATAAATTTGTTAAATGACAGCTCATTTGTAGAACAAATTACTTAGGGATAATTAAAAATACAGTGATTTTGTTGATTATACACACATTTCACAGGATGTTTTCAGGGGCAGATATTTAAGTTACACTCTGCACTGAGAGGACTGGATATAAAGGAAATGTCAATAGTTTGTGAGTTCCTTGATGTAAACATAAGGTGAGTACTAGTAGGCAAAACATTTATCAGGGAATGGACATGGGATCAAAATGTTGTGTAAGGAGAAGGAAACAGCATTGGCTGGAGAGAAGTCAGGCCATGATGCAGTCTCACTAATCATCTTACCTTCCTTGCTGGCATTTGCAGTTGAGTGAACCACCACCGCTGTGCCATTGTACCCATGAGTTGACTCGTCAGAGGATGTGGGCTGCTCCATGAAGGCTGAGTACTGTTCAATGAGGCACTCTCTTTAGCAGAAACTCTTGTGGATGGGAGTGAAAGCTCTGAGGGATGCCACCCACAGTACTCCCCGGAATGGGGGAATAAATCCTGCTTTCCTGGAAGGAGGGTTGCCAGAACAATACAGAATTCACTACAGGGGACATAGCCTTATGCTATGTCTTCTAAGTGTGGAGCCACTATAATTCCATGTGGTTTCTCAAGTCTCTTCATGAAAACCAGTCTTGGCTATTCTATTTGTTTTGTTGTTGTTGTTTCAATCTCATTCTCTGAGAACATGTAGCTGCATCTTTGGAATTTTTGTAACAAGTTCTTTCATCTTTGTTTTGAAATTGAAAAAGACCAACCTACCTCTATACAGAAATTCCACATGCTCTGATTCTTCAAGTAGAGAGGTGGGAATCACCACCCATCAGTGAGCAATGCACTGGTTCCTGGATTGGTTGCTACTAATTGGGGGGGGAGGGTTCTATTTTCTAGTGTGGAAATGTATGGGGGTTGTTTTTCTGTTTCCTGCTTGTAAGGAATGTTAATATGAGCTCCAAGTCAATCTACTGGTGGATCTATATATTTTCCTTGGAGAGCTTAAGAAGGGCTCACTAAATAATATTCTTTTCCACCCATCAATCTGTGTTAGGAAGATGTATGACTGGTATCTAAGGCACTGTCAGTATGTTATTTTCCATGTTCCTCTCACATGTCAAATATAAAAATACAGCCTGTCAGGGTAAGTGTGATATGGGGCATTGTTCACAGAGACTGTGAAAAATCCTGCAGGGCTCTCTGATTCATCATTTCAACAGCCTAATCATTTCATAGCCCAGTCTAAACAAAACAGTTACGGGTATTCCAACTTAGGGGTTTCAAAATCAGAGTTGATTCAGAAAGGACTGAGATTCTGAAGAGAAAAAGAAATACATTCTGGAGAAAAGAAGCCTTGCTTTTGTCCCCAATTTCATAGTTACTAATCTATTTTTCCCCAGAAGATTGTTTATCAGTTAATTATTCTCCACTGCACCCTGTACCCTGACATTTTGCCAAAGCAGCCGGGAGGCCTCGTTAAGTCAGAATTTCTACTTTCAGCTCACCTGTCACAGCTAAAAGCTCTCACAAATGCATTGACATCGATTAATATTTAATGATTCAATTGTAGAAATATTGGCTCAGCATTTTTTTTTTACTTTTTCTTCCTTTAAATAAAAAAAGACATTAGAATGGACTCTGCTTCATACATCCTCATAGATTCTTACAATGAGTAATTTATATGGGTGTGAAAAAGGAAAAAACATGTAGGATGAATGAAAGCAGGTAGAGTGTCATGGAGAGAATGAGCTACTATTTAATGAACACCTGGCTCATCGCACACTCTGTATTGCATACATCCATAGTTCTGCAAAGAGGTATCATTAATTTATTTTAAGAGGAAAGAAACAGATACAGAGGTTTGAGACATGCCTAAAACAAGAGTCAGGATTTGGATCTGAGTTGTTTTGGTTACATAGTTCATAATTTTCCAAGCACAGACTGTCTCTCTAGGTGAAAAGAGACTCATGGCCTACTGATCTAGTACCCAGTCTGAACCAGGAAAAATCGTTTTATTTCTCTGTACCTCATTTTTCCAATTTGCTAAGCAGGTTACAAGTCAACTCTTTAAATCTAGTTTGGAATCTTTTAGGACACAAGATTCTGGTTTTAAATCACATCTGTTTATAGTTTACACGAGCAACACCCTGTTTGTAAAATTTTATGACATATATGTGGGGAGGAAGGATAGAAAACCTTTCTAGGGAAGGTAGTAAAGTTTATATAACAAAAAGTGTAGGAAAAGTTACAATCCATTTGTATTCATTTAACATAACAGAAATGGTATAGCAGTGAACTATAGGAGAGGGAGACAATAATGAACTTTAGAACTAGACAGACATGGCTAAATTCTGCTTCTGTTATCTTTGAGGCAAATTTTATGACTTCTAGAAGCCCTTGTTTCTTTCCAAATAAAATTGATATTATAATTCCTACTTTAGAGGATTTGTGAAAAATTAAAAATAGAATGTATTTAAGGATGTAAAAATGATATTTGTCACACAGTACATATATTGAAAATAATTAATTAATATTACTAGCACTGAAAAGGAGATCTTCATTCATGACTGGGAGAATCAATTTCAGTGAAAGCCTAAACTGTACGGGTTAACACTAACAGCAGTGCACATAAGGGACTATTGCAACTGAGATCTACGGAATAAGTCAACCTCTATCCAAGCCCACAAAGACGAGAACTGAAGGATATTTACATATTTTGTTTATTGGGGAAAAATCCAATAGAGTATTTTCTTATTAAAGGAAAAGTACATAGAAATATAGTAAATTAAAATACGGAGAGATATTTAAATAATGTGGTGCCACAAATGAAGTGTGGTTTCTTTAAGATAAAACAAGAAAAGCTTACCTCAGCAAATGACTTGCTGCTGTATGCAAAAGAGAATTTTAGGAAACTGGGTCATCAATCATGGAATATAAGACAACTGTTTCTGTGGAAGATTAACAGAAAGCCTTAATAAAAGATATTGGATGAGATAAAAAGCATTTCTGAATGAAGAAACGGCTTTAAAAATCAACACCAAAAACATTATAAAAGTGATAGCAGTAAAGAAAAACTAGACACCATAGGAAAAATACATTTATGATGTATTAAGCAAGCTCTAGAATTCTTACACACTTCAGAAGAAAAAGATTGAAAATGAAGAAAGTGATGAAAGCTGTTATGACAGAATGGACAAGAAAACTACCACTTTACATCTTCATCAGAGTGATTGGAGATGGAGTAATAATCACTGATAAATGTTAAGTGAAAGGCAACTTCTCTAAGTCATGCAAAGACTTAAGTATAGAGAAGAGAAGGTCTCACTACATGGAAGTTAAAAAAAATCAAGGGAGGGAAACAATACTTGAACACTATTGGTAAAAATGTTTAAATGGGAAGAATAAAAATAATTTCTACATTCACACAATCTGAAATAAAAATGTTGACCATGGAGGCTGAAGTTAACCTTACTATAATAGCAAATGCCAGAATCTGAGAAAATATTATTTGAGGGAAAAAGGTTTATAACCCAACAATTTAAAACCCATCTGGGTTGTTTATCATGAGTGACAGTAATAGAAAGATATTCATCATTGTTCAAGAGCTCAGAAACTATTCACTAGTGTGATTTTTAAATTATTTAAATATTATGTACAATATACTAAAACTGTCAAGAAATAATAGTGAATGGAAAGAGGAATTCTAAGAACTAGGCTAGTCAAACCATGTTTTGCTTTTTGAAGTGATTAAACTGGATTTTGTAATTTGGAAATTAAATAGATTAGTAGCAAATTTATCATCCCAGAGTCCATGGCAGGTTTTTGTTTTTTTTAATAAATGCTTCTTAACAATGGATGGTATGTTTACAAGCTGAAGTTAGAGATCCTGAAATTGACTAGATAAAGCATTTACTTGTGTTCTACACAAAAGTAAAAGTTACAAAAAACGATTCTGGCCTTTTACAATGCCAAAGGTTGACTAATGGTACAATGTATTTTTTCAAGCACTTGCATAACTTTGTCACTGGGATTTAATCTAGAAAAGGATTATTAACAACCTGGAAGAAAATGTTGCTGGAAAGGCTGTCTTTTCAGTTCCTCATTATAAGTGTATATTAAAAAATGGTGCATACCAAAACACTATGAGGAAAATACAATGAAATATTAATGATATTAGCTAACCAAGGGGGGGTGGTCCTATTTTTCCTTAAAATTTTCTATAATTTTGTGTAATTGTGAATATGCTATTTTTATACTTATAGTAGGCAATAAATAAAGAAAACCCACAATGTTTAAATACCTCATAAAGGAAAACCCTGATTTTCCTGACAATATGTAAAAAGTACTTTGTCCCCAATACCTTCAAAATAAGATCATCATGACATATTCTCCATGTCCATGACTGGGCAGTGGTGTGAGTTTGGTACCATCTGAGAAACTGAGAGCTCAGCAGAGTGCAAATCACTACATATATTTTGGAGATGAACATGGCAATGCCTAGGAGAGTTGACAGTATCTATATCTATGATCTAATAATTGTAATTTTGTACAATTTCAGTAGTTCTTACAATGATAAAAACTGCAGTATAATACCTTTTTTTAAATTAAAAAATAGATATAAGTTGGTAGAGTAGCTCCTATTCTTATTCTAACACAAGAGTAGTTGCATATGACAATGTGGGACCCTCGCCCAAAAATTATATATTACAAAAACTAAGTTTTAGTATAACTCCTTGCCTATCTGCGATTCAAATGTCTGAAGTGAAATTGCAAGAACATAGAAAGCAAGGATAAATTCTGGATGGTGTTTATCTCTGGAGAAGGTAGGAAGAGCTTTCCTTTGGAGAAGGGTGATACAGGGGTATTGATAGCTCTGAAACAGTTTTCTTGGGAAATGAAAAAATCTGAGATATGTGCATTATATATTAATAGTTGGCAAATGTGACAATAGGTACAATAGTATTACCTTGAAATATGTCATAGTAAAAATGAAAATAAAATATTAATAGCATATTTTATTCATAAACAGGCACTATACATACAAAATCAAGTCTATATTTATAGTTTTAATGATCTATAGGACTAATGAAATATTTATAATATAAAGTCTATAAAGAAATAAAAGCAGAAATGAAACATTGCTTATTTTTTAAAGGTGCATGTAAGTTTTCAACTTTATTATGTTTTCAAATTTTTCATTATAAGATTGTATAATATAAAAACAAAAGGATAATTTAAAAAAAACACAACTCAGGCTGGGGATATGGCCTAGTGGCAAGAGTGCTTGCCTTGTATACACAAGGCCCTGGGTTCGATTCCCCAGCACCACATATACAGAAAATGGCCAGAAGTGGAGCTGTGGCTCAAGTGGCAGAGTGCTAGCCTTGAGCAAGAAGAAGCCAGGGACAGTGCTCAGGCCCTGAGTCCAAGCCCCAGGACTGGCATAAAACAAAACAAACAAAAAAAACAACAACTCAGACTTGGGCTATATGGCATGTAGGGTCATGTTAGATATTTGGCTTTATAATACAGGCTACTATTTTCCCAAACATTAAACTAAGAAACACTACTAACTCTTGAGATATTAATTTGTGTTTCTGGGTAAAAGGGTGACAGGGTCAATTGTTTCAAAATAATGGCTTCCCTGCTTACTGTTTGAAGCATGATGGACATACAGATATGGACATCAAGTTCTTTGAGAAATGCTGTGCTGCACAGCTGTGGTACATGGTACATGCACATCAATAATAACAAAAACTTATTGAGTCTTTAATCCTGTTTGCAAACAATTCTAGATTTTTTAAAATCCAAGAGTATTTAGTATCATTTAGCAAGTCTTCATTTTCAGGTAACACAGTTTTTAAAACCAAGTCTGTGTTACAAAGATATTCAAAACTTAGTACAGAAAATGGTAGGACTGAGATTTTGGAGTGTGTGACAGTGTTGGGGAAGAGAAATTTGAGGTGCCTGGGGACAAGATGAATATTTGCTAAACCATCAATTGCTGTATGAGTTTGTCTCTGTTCACTAAATGAAATTGAACAGCTCTTTACTAGATAATGGAACTTTGTATAGTACTTGGGTCACCAATATGAGTCCCATTTCTGTAACATCCCAAGGACACCGTGATAGGATGAGCTACATCCAGCAGCACAACCCTAAAGACCCTACCTGTACTGTATCTGGTCTTGAGGTATGGAAAAAAGTGTGGGGAAAACATAAAGTGCCTGTCACATCCAGAGAAGAATACTGGTATGAAATTAAAACAGGACTCTAACAACAACTCACCTCATTGTGCCTGGCAGAGATAGCCAGATTGGTAGGAATCTCAAGGCTCATATTTAATACAGCTTTTCATTAATTGATCCTTAGCACTCAGAGACATGAAGATGTCTAAATTTCAGATAATAATTCCAATCCCCAAGAGAAAATATAGGAGTGATTTTGAATATTTTAAAATAATGCGATTGCAAGCCATAGAATCAAATAACCTGTCACATTTTCAGATCTTTGGTGTTGTTATTCCAAAATGATTTTGTTTTACTGTTACATTTATATAATAACTACATTATATAGATTTATTTTTCAGTTGCCAACTTGCATATTAACTGTGTCAACATGATATATAAGCAATTCTTCCTACTTAAAGGCGCATAGTGTTTTTCTTGTTCTAGCAAGTGATATTAAGTAAGTTTGAATTTCTATTTATTGGACAAAAAAGTTTGAAAGGTACAAGGCATATGATCAATTGTACTGTATCAAAAACTGGAAGATCAGTGACTAGAAGGAAACAGAGAGGTTGTAGCCAAATTTCGAAAATGGCAAAATGTTCCAAGGTCCTTGGTTGTGGTGAACACTCAGCAACTTCTGTTCATTGTCACAAGCTTTGTGACCTGTTGGTCTCCCCTTAGGCCCTAGAAATCTGAAACACACTCCATTACAGTGTAATGACTGACACAAGTCCTATCTTAAACATTGGAGGAAAATGTTTGATGCATAGGAAGTGCTAGGAAAAATAGATGGGAAGCATTTCGAAGGGTTTTGACTATCTTTGTGTGTTATGCTTGCCTATCAAGAAGGCACCACACATGTTTTCTCTGGAAATCCATTTAATGTGCATTTAATGGGGTTTGTGTCATACTTTGCCTACAAAGAAAATACTTAACATTTGGCAATAAAGAAAAGGAAGACTTTGAGGCAAGATATTCTAGATTTATGTCACATAACTTCTATGTGTTGTGATCCTATTATTTAGAAGTACATATAACTCAAAAATATTCAGTGTTCTAGAGATCCAAAAGTTTGTTAACTATAGGATCAAACAATTATCATTGGAATTCTTAATTTTTTACTTGTTGAACCCCTAACTGCAGTTAGCCATGCCCAGGAATTCTGTTATCAACAGCCATAATGGCAATTGCTATCCATCAAACACATAGTCCCAGATTAGTAATTGTTAGTTGATTTGATAATGATGATGATGATGACTACCGTTTACATAAAATAGTCTTTAAGTTTGAGCATCTATTTGATAAGGCAATAAGATGGCTACTTTGGTAAAAACATTATTTTAGGGTGTTTATGGGCTCTTCTGAAAGAATAAAACTATAAATCAGTGGGCTGAATAAAGAGTGTGACCCTCCTCACAGTGGGTAGAAATTGTCCAATCTGTCAGGGACTAGAACAGAACAGGCCTCTCAGTCTGGGATTTACATCATTGGCTTCTCTGGTTATTAGGCCTTTGAGTTAGACTGGAATTTAGCTGCAGTTTTTATAGTCCTCCAGTTTTCAGACAGTGGTTGTTGGATTTCTCAGTCTCCATATTGGTGGAAGCAAGCTCTGAGAATAAGTCTGTTTTCACATAAGAGTATATCTTCTATAAGTTTTGTTTCTCTACAGAAAACTGACTAGCAATAAGAGCCCATCACCATAATTGTTTATTTTTTAGAAGCCATCTGGCCTTTGTCACTAACCAGAGGAATGAATTGTAGGTAGTTATTTTACCTCTTTTGGCCTCAGTTTTATTAATTCATTTATTCAAAAAATACTGTTCATCTACTTTAAATATACCTTTGCTAGATGTTAGAAATACCATGACATGCTAGGCTAACTCTAACTAAAAATCTTTTCTCATGGCAAAATTATAATATATTAGGGTAGAAAGACAGATAATAACCTATAGAGATAGATAGATAGATAGGCAGATAGATAGATAGTTAGAAAGATAGATAGATAGACAGATCGATCTCAGGAGACACCTGAGAGTTATAGTTTAACCTTCCCAAATTCCTGGTCTGTAGAACAGGGTGCCTTGACCTTGGCACTAACAACAAAGCAGATTGGATAAATCTTAGTTTTGAAGAATCGTCCTGTACATATTTAATAGCATTTTTTTTGCTCTGTACTAAGTAAATGTTGGTAATAATTTCATGCCTTCAGTTGTTAAAGCTCAAACTTCCTCTAGACATAACCTAATGTCCCTAAGAGACAAAATTATCACCAGGTAAGAACCATTGCCCTTTGTAAGTGCCATATAACAACTAGGATGTTAAAGCCAATAACTCCTCTTTCCTCCTTTTTTAAGCTTGCTCTCAAATGAACTTTATTAGTCTATTAAGTTAATCCACTTCAGACAGTTTGCAATAGCCAAAGAAATTAAGACACTGACTTCTGTATTATTTCCACTAAAAAGGGCTAGGAAGAAATCCCATGTTGTCAAAATGCATTTTGCGGACTATAGTCTTAAAATATTATTTTCTATTTCTTGGATTTTGGATGGTCCTAAGTATGAGGCAAGAAATGATTATGATATCCCATGATGTACCAGAAAGCAAAGAAGTTCTCAGAAACAACCAAGTTATGTCAAAAGGAGTCAGGAGCTAACTTGAGCTGTGTCCTGCAGTCAAATATAGAATAACAATCACTGGATAAACAAACTACCATAGTTTCAAGTACATCAGATAAGTTCAAGTCCATGAATTGATAGATATATAAACACAGCCAATATAACCAACATATAAAAATGATGCAAGGAAATAAATTTATTATTTTCTAAGGCAGTAAGCAAAGAGGAGCAATCGAATTCTCATATCATCACTCTATGACCTGTGTCGTGGGGCAGTCAAACAGTTGATGAAGGGGAACTTCTCCTATGTGAAGTATTCCAGCTGAAATACTAAAGGAAAGGAAAAGTTTTGTTGGGGCAGGATGATTCAAGGTTTGGGTCTATTCAATCTGAGAGAGCTCTGGCAAGTAGATGATGAGTAAAAACACATGTGACGTGTGTAGGAATGGTGAATCCTAGAGGGGCATTGAAACCTATGTGCTCAGAGAGCAGAAAATGATGGTGGCTAAAGTTGACTGAGAAAAATGATTCTAATGAAGGAGGGGAAGTCTATTAAGATCAGCAATCTAGAGGACACCAACCTGAAGAGGTAAAGAAAAATGGGTAAGAAGTCAAAAGTCACCCATACAAAGGAGAAAGATAGAATTGAGAGGAAAGGTATGGTCAACTGTGGAGGTTCTGAGAGATAAAGTACAATACCCAATGAAATGCCTTTGTACTTCAGAGTGATTACAAAGTCACCCAGTGGAAAGAGAAGTTACAGCAGAGATCAGGATGCCAAAATGCAAGTGGCAAATCTGTTGAGGAAGTTTAGTAGGACCTGCAGGGGGTGTTCAAAATACAATAAAGTGTCCAGGATGGATGAGAACACTCAAAGGCAGAGAAGAATATAGTGGGAGATATGGACATTATTTAGGACCTAAGATGATGGGGGCAAGATGAGGGGAGATGGTCACTTGCAAAGAGCGAGACTGAAACAAGAGACCTTAGACCTTAGAAGCTGCCTTCCACCTATAACATATGATTCTGCCCCTGAAAACCTTTCTGGTCACTTTTGAAAGTTCTTGATTCATTGACTGCTTTTAGGGTAAAGGAGATAGAAAGCAGGGTGATTAGTATGGCTGTGAGTGAATGGGCACTTCTGCAGCATCTCTGAACAAAGCTATTGCAGCTCCTAATCTCCATTCCTTTGCTTCCTTCAACTTTCAGAAAGGCGTTCCCTGGGTTTGCTATCATATATTAAAAGAGTGCTAAATTATATTTGTTTATGATCTATGATCCTTGTGCAATTTACAGCATTGAAAGGATTATTGGCTTTGGCTGTTAATGTGTTAGATAGTCTGGGGAAAAGAAGGTAGCATTTCTAAGAACTTCTAAATGACACAAATTCACATACCATTGAATCCTACTCCTGAGGATAGAAACATGACTTCTTTGATACTCTGAGGTTAGCAATTATTCCTCTCTGAGAAGATATTAAGGGATATTGAAATACATAATGCGCATTTTATGTTCGTAGGCCTTCTGTTTCAGGCACCTATCCTTTGAATATTCAACTATTTTAAATCAAGAATAAAACAGAATTTGGGATAACTGGGTTGCCCTTAAGTAAAAGGACCTTGAGAGCATATATATATATATATATATATATATATATATATATTCACTACTTCCCATTTACATAATGCTTTTTAATTTTTTTCAAAGCCTTTTTCATATCTATGATTTCAATTGATCTTCGCAACAACCATGTGAGATTGTTCACTTTAAAGAAATGAGCTTGAAAGCAGTGAACATTTAACACCCCCCCAAAAAATGTGGTAAAAATCACAAAGAAATCCTCAGAGCATCTAAACCCTAGCTCTAAGTTAAACTGTATTTACTGCAAACTGCATTGACTCAGAAGAGATGGTGGCTCATAAATACAGTTTCTCTGTCCTGAACCGCATTCAAACTGCAGTTGTTATGAATACAAAAGAGCTTTCTGAGTACATAACTGTAGTTTTGCTGCATTAAAGCGCAAGGCTGGCATTTGGACTAGAAAGCAGCCTGTAACTATGTCTGTTCTGCATGGCAAGCATCGTGGCGCCTGCCAGCAATACGGATGGATTTACATATATTGACTCAATTCAGCATATGAGTAACGATCAATTTTCTTGATCTATTCTATTCTGTCAATCTGTGCTTTTGCTAGCAAATGAGGAGCCATCCCTGTCAGCCAGAAATAGAGTTTCCTGGGCTTATGTGTGCTTTTAAGAACTCTTTTCTACTTAATTAAAAGATACATATGGTGGCTGACAGAGCAGCAGGTTAGTCGGAGTAACAAAATTTGCTACATATAGATGGGTTCCTGGAAGAAAAAAATCATGAAAGATATCTAAATACATGTAAAGGCAGGCTTCCATTTTGGAGAATAGTATATTTGGATGTCAATTTTATTAATAGCAAAATAAATGCAAAGGGACAAATATAATTTGTCTGTCAGGAGTAGCCGGTAAAAGCATCCCTTTGAGCCTCAAATTACTCTTCCGGGTAACAGCATGTCACCTGCCAGATAAAATGAAGAAGAAGCACTTTTCTTTATGCTCTAACATATTAACATGATATGTCACATTAATTCATCTTTTTTGGGGTTCAGATAATGTATGCCTCTAAGTAGTAGGAAGGTTGTAGGAAAGGTCAATATATATACATATACGTGTATGTGTGGTCAAATTATATATATATATGCATATATACATACACAATATATACAAAATAAGCAGGAAATACTTTCACTAAATACACTAGGTTAAGCTTGAAATCTCTTGAGCCCTTTCTGATCTTCTCTGACTCCTTAAATGTTGGTGAAACCAATGAATCCATGAGGCTACCACATAAAATATGAATTTACATTGTAAAGCTTGATAGAAGCAAAACCATGGGGAAGAAAGACAAAAGAAAAAGGGATAAGTTCACATGGTATGTTGAAAATAACAACAATAAGTCACTTGTTTCCATAACTTGGATTTCATTTTGCTTAGCATCATCTTATGTGTTCACACGTACATAGCTATTGAGCTATTGTACTCTTCTGCTAGGACTATCCTAGACATGTTCTAATTAATTCCCAGTGAGGGAAACCATATAGTAAATGTTTCTTTGGGTCCGGCTCACTTTACTTAGCATGATTTTTTTCCAAGTCCTTCCATTTCCTTACAAATGGGGCAATGTCACTCTTTCTGATAGAGGCATAGAATTCCATTGTGTATATGTACCACATTGATTCATTCAATTACTCTTTTGTCCCCATGGTTTTACCCCAGATATCACTGTAACTGATTTTAGTACCCTGGATATTGTATATATGTGTATTGGAACTAGTGAAGGGAAGGGGAATATCAAAATGGAGAGACGTTAAAAAAAGACAAAGAAATGCAACAATAATACTTACAAAACTATATGCTGTAAACCAACTGTACAATTCATAGGGGAAGGGAAAGGGAGAGGGGGCAGGTGGAAGGAAATGAGGGAGGAAGTAACAAATTGGATAAGAAATGTATGCATTGTCTTACATATGAAACTGTAACCCCTCTGTACATCACTTTGACAATAAAGAAGTAAATAAATTTTAAAGAATGTTTGACAGGAAATGCCTAAATGAATGGCTCGGCAGGGGTACACAGTGTGCAGTCTTACAATTTCCATTTTTCTTTTCAAGTACTTTGGGTCCATAGAGATTGTTGAATCTGTACAAGAGGTGGAAAGTGTTTTCAGTCTTCTCTCCTCATCCAGGAATGATTTGTTCCAGGACATATGGATACCAAAGCCTCAGGCTCAAGTCCAGTGTGTACAATGATGTGCTATTTGTCTATAGCCTTTGTATATTCTCCTCCATACAATATTTTAAATCACCTCTAGTTTATTTATAATACCTAGTACAAAGTAATATGAATACTTTGTATATAGTTGTTTAACTGTATTATTTAGAGTATAATGACAAGAAAAAATGAATGTACAATGCAGAGCAATTAAAACTATTTTCAATTTTGGATCGGAAGGGTAGCCATATTTATACATTATGACTCTAATGAAGTTCTAGGCTGTCTGGATTGGGTTTGGCTTTTGTTCTTATGATGGCCAAAAGTACTCTAAAAATCCACAACTCACCAGGGAACAAATTTTAGAGGTCACACACATTAGAAAGGAACAATGGCTGATGGTGGTATTGTGATGTGAACCAGGCCCAAATTATCAGTCAAAAGATCTTGGCTCTAGGCCTGGCTATTCCCTTGATGAGTTCTATGATTATGAGAAAATAGTTTTCTGTTTGGGGAATTCAGAGTTCTTGTTGGAAAGACAGTAGATCTATGATCTCCATGAATTTATAAAGTCTTGTCAATCATCATTGTGCTAAGACTAAGGGACTCAATACTTCCATTTCTGGGATAACTTGAGTATTTCTTTAGGTAGTCATTTTTTAAACACTGCTTCCAAGAAGTATCATGTAAACCAAAGGCTGAAAAGGTTTAAGAACCATACCCATCACCCACGTTTAGTGCAGCATTATTCATAGTAACCAAGCCAAGTTACAGAAATAGCCCAGAATGCATGAGGAGATTAAATGGATAAATAAAATGTTATACATACTCTTAAGTATGATTCAGCTATAAATAAGGAAAAAATTATGTCATTTGTGTGGGAAAATTGCTGGATTACCATGTAAAGTGAAATATGCTAGACTAAGAAAGAAAAATATCACATTTTTTTCTTATATGAGAATTAAGAATTTTTTCCCCCCAGTCCTGGGGCTTGAACTCAGAGCCTGGGAGCTACCCACCAGCCTCTTTGTGCTCATGGCTAGCAGTCTACAACTTGAACCTCAGTGTCACTTACAGATTTTTCTGAGTGTGTGTGGTAGATAAAGAATCTCAAGGACATTTCTGCCTGAGCTGGCTTTGTACCTGAATCTTCAGATCTCAGCCACCTGAATAGCTAGGATTACGAAAGTAGAAGGAGGGGAGAGAAGGAGAGACAAGACAAGGTAACAGGGGAGTGAATATTATCAAAGCAATAGATAGATAAATAGATAGATAGATAGATAGATATTGATATTGATATAGATATAGATGTACACATAGAGATATATACATAGTGTCTTACTGAGATCCATTAAAAACTACATAAAATAAAAGGGGATCTTTAAAGTTTCCTTTGTCTCTAGCAATCTGTGAATCAATTGGAATATATGTGAACCTTGATCCATTGATTTTATGATGGATAATTATGTTTTCTGCTTGCCAGGAATGGAGTTGAGCAGAATCACCTAAATTCTCCTAGAGTTCTTCCTCATTAGTCATACCTGACAACAATAGCCTCCATTTGGCTAAATCTTGGGTAGTGTCTGGCACATACAATAAATGCAATAAGTTGGTATTGTATGGCAATCTGGTCCCTGTAAGGTTTCATACTTCTAGATTTTAGCCAAAAAGAACTGAGGACAATAGTCCCAAAGTGAGTGAATGTCAGAAAGGGTACATATTTGACTTAAGAGCAGCCTGAGATAGAAATAAAAATAAAACGAAGGTGTCTGATCCCTAAGAATCAGGAAGCTGACACAAATTCCACATTCATTCCCCAACTCATCTCATTTGCTTTGGAAATGAAAAGAGACATACGGTGCTCTTTGAAAAAGCTGCATATCCTTTTTGATCTCCGCCTCCACTCTCATTGCCTTGACACATGGTGCTGGGATCTGATACTGAGTGATTGTCCTCTGGAGACAGGGAGATGTGAGACTTCAACTCAATCAATGCCATGAAGGACTGTACCAAGACAAACTGCCACTGCCCCAGAATGGGCGTGCAAGCACTCTGGTTAGACTTCATCTCATCTGACCAGGAAGCAATCACCATTGTAAACTGTAAGCAAACATGGATGCCTCCTTAGAGCAAGGCTGTTCTGTTCCTTACTGAAGCCTCAAAGACTTCCATGCAAGTCCTAGAATGATACCACTAAACTTGCAAAGGAGTATTTCCTTTTTGTCCTCCCCACTCCTTTTAGAAGTCAAGAAATTAAGACTTAGAAGGACACAGGAACACATATATTTACTATGTGGGACCCTACACCTTGCTTGTATGAATAACCATTGATGAAGTGGTGACTTAATCTTCAGCTTTCTCCTGCTCACAGATATAGCACAAAAGATCCATGAGTACATCAGTCAACTGAATATATACAATGAACATCTACTGAGCATGCGCCAGAAAAGGTACCAGATACTCGGATATAATTTAAGATATATGATAGTGAAATACATTTTGTACCTTTACAATGTTGGGGAGGGATGAGCCTTTCAATAAAGGTCTTTTGAGTGAAGACTAAGTGAAGATTAAAAAGGATTCTAAGTTTCTATGCGGGGGCTGGGGAGATGGCCTAGTGGCAAGAGCGCTTGCCTCATATACTTGAAGCCCTGGGTTCGATTCCCCAGCACCACATATACAGAAAATGGCCAGAAGTGGCGCTGTGACTCAAGTGGCAGAGTGCTAGCCTTGAGCAAAAAGAAGCCAGGGACAGTGCTCAGGCCCAGGACTGGCAAAAAAAAAAAAAAAAAAGGATTCTAAGTTTCTATGAACATAGGAAAAACTGACAAGAAAAAGGACCTAAAAAGCCTTATTTGGAGGATCAGAGAAGCTTCCCGACAGGGAGCAATGATTAAGTTGACAGCAATGATTAAGTTGACCACAGTGATAAAAACAAAACAAAACAGAAAAGCAAAGACTTTTTCTAAAACTACCTGATAAAAATTACCTTGGTATTTACTTTTAAAAAATTACTCATTGTCAGGCTCCTTCTCTTGCAAGTTTTTATTCTGCCGATCATAGGGTGAGATGTGAGAATCTCTACTAGATTCTCTACTAGTGCTAGTATTTTTCTTACAACTCAGTAAAGTTTGGACATCTGTACGAGGTGATGAACCCCAGCATGGGATGAGCTTCTATTCATTCTAAAATGACACATTGAAAGTAAGGGGAAGCTGAAGAATGTCATTATTCCAAGAAGGTAGAATGTTTTATCAGACAAGTTTCAGAAAGAATTCTCTAAAATTTATTGTGAGACCCTGGAACCTGCAAAATGGCTGGGCACAAGCTTATGTGTTCACTGGGATGGGAAAGAATGGGGTGTTGGCATTGCTTTCCAGAAGGAACAGCCTGTGTCACCTGCTTAGAGGCACTTCCACCTGAAGTTTGCTTTTGTCTGCTTTAGAAAATATATCCTTTAATGCAGAAAGAATAGCATGCAGAAATGTAGTACCATGCAGAGGTGTAGTTTGTAGGGGAGTCTTACAGAGCCCTGTGGTCTAAAATACTTCTCGCATTTGGTTGAAGGCAGTCATGAGCCCAGACATAGTAATCCTGAACAAAACTGAGATTCTGTTCATAGGAGAGAGAAAGACCTCATTCTGGGTCAGGAAATGAACCATCTTTCCCACCTTAGGATAATGCATTCCATTACAGGATGCGTTTGAACACACGCTGAAGCCTTAGCCTTGACAGAACTGAAGTAAGTTCTCCATGGTTGTTTGGTTTTAGTGCCATGGGCATGTTGTGTTCAGCCTCTTGCTGTGGTCACTTCCAGCTCTTGGTACTTGGATCCACAGCAGCAGTTTCCGGGAACTCGTGATAAATATCTGTGCCCTCTCCAGATCTCCGGAATCAGATCTGTGGAGAAGAAAAGTGATGGGAAAGGAGATTAGAATAATAATTTGTAACCTTTCAATGAGTAATTCTATTCTAGCTCTGCATCCAATGTTACCATTACAGGAAAACTTCTGAGTACCATTTTTTTTTTCTTGGTGCAAAGGTACTTCTATTTTATCATATGTATCATTGTCACATTGCACCTTGATTTTCTTCAAGGAATATATAACTACTGTGTCTATTCATTTGCTTATTGTCAACACTGTAACACGCCCACCGACAACCTCTCAACACCTAATTGGGCCATGGAACACTGAGGTCTGAACTTGAATGAATTTCTAGGCAGTGCCCTAGAGGTTCTGGAATGAGGAAATTAACAGTTAGGTTCTGTGATTTGGCTGAGGTACATCATGTTTCCCTTTCTTCACTCATAAATTATAATTTATTTCATTGGTGGAAGCTTAAATTCACTTTCAGGAAGGTCTTCAAGGGATCATGAAATTCACTTGTCAGAACAAGATCAGTTGGCTTCAGGTTAAGTTGGCACTATGTTCACTTATTGACAGGAACTTGAAATATAATATCCCAATGCTTTATACCTTGTACCTCGTCAGATAAACAAGTAACTGACTGAAAATTTATGATGGCTTTACAATTGTTTTGCCAGGAATTGTTCTGGAACCAGGAAGACGAAATCAGACTTTACTGCCATCTAGTGGTCATGTTTAGTTTCTCTGGAAATAAAATCCAATATAATCTAATGAAATCAATATTTTTCATTTGTTAAGGAGGTTTTATGCATTTGTGTTGTGTCTTTACAGCTTCAGACACTGCCTTCATCCTATTATTAATAGCTATCCAAAGTTGTCAAATTTTGAAGTCTGTAAGGAGCACTAACAATTCCTATAATATATTGTACTAGAATTGTGAATGCTTTATAGATAGTGATTTTGTTAGGTGACCCTATATGATAACACAGGAACCTGAAACTATTTGTCTTCTATAACTGGTGGTTATCCCTGGTGAACACTGAGAGGCAAAGGGAGAATCCTAAACATGTTATCTCTAATCATTAGCTTTGACCAAAATGGGGAATTCCATTTGGGACTTGTTTGTTATATAATATTAGAAGTTTAATTTAGGAATAGGATGCAGTTGCTAATGTCCAGGATCTTGAAACATCATAGAACAGAAATAATTCTCCTATGTTTGTTTGTTTATGTTTTAATAGTTGTGGTCATTATGCACAGCCTCTTGGCAAGAACATTTGTCCAAGTGGGATTGTAGGGCTCAACAGCAACATTCTGTGTCTCCCCCATCTTCCTCCTCTTCTTCCTTCTCATTGGCTTATAGTAAGTCCTTTCATCCAACATTCTTACTCCATTATAGGACTCATTCAGTCCTTGTTTTTCATTCTCTTTACCAGCCTTTTGTGAAAGTAAAGGAAATCTTCAATTCAGAGAAGCAAAACAACAATTGGAACCTTCAAAGTTATTTTATGGAATTATTTAAATATCCCAAAGTACTAACATATTTACAAGGCCCATATAAATGAATGGATGTTGATACCTAGATACATAAAAAAAAATGGTCCATGCTCTGTGTTCTTCACTCAATAACCTGTGCCTTGTGAATGCTTATTCTCTACTTTTTTTTTTTTTTTTGGCCAGTCCTGGGCCTTGGACTCAGGGCCTGAGCACTGTCCCTGGCTTCTTCCCGCTCAAGGCTAGCACTCTGCCACTTGAGCCACAGCGCCGCTTCTGGCCGTTTTCTGTATATGTGGTGCTGGGGAATCGAACCTAGGGCCTCGTGTATCCAAGGCAGGCACTCTTGCCACTAGGCTATATCCCCAGCCCTATTCTCTACTTTTAAAGGTCAGCAAGACTGATCAGATTGGCATTTTTTGAGCTCCTAAAATATGGTAAACATCATAACTGATGTTTTTCATACAGTTTTTCATTTAGTCCTGCAAACTTCTCAGAGTTAGTTTCCTTCTAGTCACATGAAAAGAATGATGAATTTCTCCAAAATCCTTTCTTTACTATTGAACAGGAGCTTTCTTGATGGACTTATAATTTGGCTCTTTCTACTCCTTCAGAATTTTAGAACGAAGTTTGAGTTTTAAGTTTAAAAATTAATCTTCTCTTCCCCCACCCCCTGCCCTGCACCCCATGTGGATCAGAAGGTTAGCAGCTCGAGGATAGGGATCAAATCTGATGCTCAACCTGTGAAGTCTCAATGAGTCGTTGTTGAATGAGTTGCAGGAGGCAGCATCAGGAAGGTCCTTGTTATGTTCTTCAATGATCACTTGCTTACCATTTACATTCATTATTTATTGCTGAGTAAAGAAAAACTATGTGTATTAAAAATCCTATTATCTCGTAGTTCTATGGAACAAGATCCTAGGAACCCAGGCCCCTCACGGGGCTATGGCCAGAGTTTTGGTCAAGGTTATTGTTATCTGTAGTCTCAGGTTGAGCAGACTGTTTTTCCATGATGACTCTTTGGGATCTTCCCAACTTTTTCATGAGGCCATTGATAATTGGCCTTATCTGTACCATTTCTCCATAGGAATGTATTACCACATAGCTTCCTCCAAAGTAAAATTATCTGAGAGAGAGAGAGAGAGAGAGAGAGAGAGAGAGAGAGAGAGAGAGAGAGAGAGAGAGAGAGAGAATGAATTTACAAGATGGAAGCTACTGTCTTTTATGACCTGGTATTTGTAAGGGATCACTTCTATTTTCTTCATTAAAAGTGACATATGACATTGATCAAGATGCATGGTATTCAGAAACTTCTTTGTTGAATAGTGATTCCTTTGTAAAACTACTTAAATAAAATATTTTGTAAAAAAGCGAAATCTCCTCCCACTCCAGAAATTATATCAGACTGTGAATACTGCGAAGTAGGCACATTGCAGGCCCTCTCAGAGGATGCCAATCTCTGCAATACTCATTCATTGAGCACTAAGCTTGGGGTCATTCTGTAATATTCATATCAATGCCTTTCCATAATAAATAAGACTGTTGTACAATTTAGCTGAGGGAGACACAGTTGTGATGTGAGACAAATTGATGTGCAAGTCCCAACTGCTTCACTTCATAACTGTCACCTTATTGAAGTCATCATCTCTAATTCGTGAACTAGACATTATAACAGACTGTGCATCTGAAGTCCTTCATGATGAATATATTTAAATTGTGCAATACAGTGACTGACACATGAAAACCAAGGAACCAATTTCAGCTAATATGATCTCAATATACTTGTAATAGTATTATTAACTTTCCAATGTGGTGTTTTCTTGTGTCTTCTTATTTTATTCTCTTTGATACAGCTGCACCCATTATAAATATTTAACATTTGAGACACATAAAATTTGAATGGCTTGCCAGTGGATATTGAAGGCAGGGAACAAGAAACATCTTTACGACCTTGTGCTTATATACTCCGCATTTATTGTCATAAAGCTGTAAGAATCACCTAGGTAATGAAACCAAAAGCTGTCTTAGCATAGACAGAGCCATATTTTGAGTGTCATAAAAGAATTATCTATGAACTAACTGTAATATACCACATTTTAAACTGTTCTGTTATAGTAGCTTAGGAAACCCACATCCTGGCTTCAGTTCCTCAGTTCAGTTCAGTTCTAAGACTATGGTTTTCTGTTAAGTTAATGAAAAACAACCTCATGAGACTCAAATTCTATCCCATAATTTGAGAATGGTCTACCAAAGGACCTAGGATTTGTTTTATGATCAATTTCAAATAATATTTTACCTAAGCCAACAATAAAACTCTGAAATAGAGACATTGAACCACGACTACATTCCCATTTAATTCTTATTATTCTCCTTCTCTCCTTTTCCCTCCCAATAATCCCCAATTTCAAGCCAAAAAAATAATGGGAAAAAACACCATTGTTGACTATGTGTCATAACCACATCTGTCTGTGGAAACAGAGAAATCCATTCCCCAGATATTAGAAAGAGGCTTGAGTCATTTTAACTTATGAAGCGGATCTCTTCAGAAGAAAGGTCACTTTATTATTGAAGCTCAGTGTTTCATTCTCTCCATTCCCTCTTTATAAACAGCTTTGCCCATCAAACTGTATCAAATGTATGTTGCTGAGCTCTTCCCCTGTAAATGTGGATAAACCTTCTGTAGTTTGGTATCATGTGTATAAGAGCTTCCCAACTTTCATCTACCGGGATTTCCAATGTGTTTTTAGTGGATTAGAAGGAGGAAAATGAGAGAGAGTAGCAGAAGAGAGGCATTGTTGTAAGAAAGTAATGATGAATTTAGAAACACAGTTTTGAAAACATTAGAGATATGCCTAAGAGATAACCGGATCTAAGGGAACATCACACAAAGCATTTGGTACCACTTCAATGGTCAAAGTCAGGATTGGCAAAACCATGTCTCTGGCTAACAATTGGTTCTTCTGGGAAGCCTCCAGATGCAATAGGTCATGACCACCACTGAGGTCCCTGCTCAGCCAAACAGCTGAGCAACAGAATCGTGTCACTGCTGTGACCTTTGGGGCTGATCTAATAGTACATTGTGTTCTTCAGAGACGATAAAGCCTGAACATGCATGCCAAAACACCCATGGCCACCATAACACAAAAGTCTTGTTTGAGGGTTACTTAAGGGTATATATACACACAAGTATGTATATGTATGCACTTAAACCTCTTAAGTCTACATATAGGAAAATAAACATACACATACATGTCTACTTAGTCTTTCTATATAGTTGACATGATGTTCTGGGGTCAATTCACATGTAGATTATTGAATGCAAGCTTATCATATGTTTTATGAGGACTTTGAGCATGTTAAAATATATCTAAAGAAGAAATATGAACTAGGGAAAGATCTAGAAGCAATGAAGTAGGATAAACAGAGGAGGAAAATAGGGATGGTTTCCTAGGAGAAGTATAAATAAAGTAAGATAAATAGTTGAGCAATGTCACCTGGTAAGAGACTGTGTGTCACCGCAGGGGTAGAGTAAGGACAACTAGCAGCAGTAACACACAGGAAGGTTGTCTTCAACACATAATAAAGTTTCCAACATTTTCATACTACAGCAAAGCAATCAGATCAGTCCACTCAAGATATCACCAGTGTCCAAGTCCAGACTGGACCAATGGACCATCTTGCCCATGCAACAGCCAAACAACAGATGCCAGATGCTTTTGCAACAATTCACACTCAAGCCATCTATTCTGAACTGCTGATCCAACAGAATAACATAAGTTACTGCACTGAGCTACTTGGTTGAGAAGGGGTCTCCTAAACTTTTTGATGCCTGGACCGACCCCAAACCATGACCTTCCTGATCTAAGGCTCCCAAGTAGCTAGGATTAAATTCCCACTGACAACTTGAAGAGTTTCTTGAAGGAAAAAGTGGTAATGGTTCCACAGCTTTTTGGATATATTTAATATCACAGCCTTGCATACTTAAAATGTCAAGTTTTGTGTTATGTATTATTATGCCAGAATAATAAATTCAATACTTTCAAGGGTTATCACCATCTACAATATTATCTCTCTTCCTTCTTGTACTCAGGGAATTTGGTTTAAATTATAAAATTTCTGAATGGCAAAAATTAGTTTACCAAATAGCAAAATCCAAATTCTGGAGTTCCCTGGAGGCCATTTTCAGTAGAGTTTAGCTAGCAGAAAATATCTGTTCTACAAGCCAACAGGGTGTCCCATGAATAATCCCACTCTAGGTGTGGCCCAGAGCAGCCATTCTTGCCTAAGTTCTTTGCTTTAGAGTAATTCTGCTCAGCAGAACTTTTGGTGATGATGGAAATATTTCCTATTTGCCCAGAAGTCATTAGTCACATGTAACCATACAGCAATTGAAATACAGTCAATATAACTGAATAATTGACTTTTGCAGTTTATTGCATTTTAATTAATTTAAATTTAGCCACATGTAACTAATAGATGCATTATTGGGCAACACACTTTTAGAACATTCTACTCTCGCCCATCCCCAAAAGGTTGGAATTAAAATAGATGAGAGGATGTTCAAGGTCCTTTTCCTCTAGGCTACTCAAGTGATAGAAAGTTGCTGGCCCACTCAGAGACAGATGGATGCCTGAAACATAAGAAACAATCTTCCTGTGATAGTGTAAAGGACTTAAAAATAGGAGTCATTATGTATTAGAATTAAGAGATATAAAATAACAGACATCCATCTTAGCAAATGCAGGCATGAAATCTAAGGTCAGGAGACACCAGGATGTGAACTTGAGAAATAAAATGCTGAATAAGATTCTATATTAATGTAGTCAGTCACTTTGGATATTTCTAAATCAGTTTATTTTGGAGAAGGTGGGAGAAATTGTTTCTGGACCCTTTCCATAGTGAGGGGAGAATGTTTACCTAGAGGATGGGACTTTCTTAGCTCTAGCATTGGTGAAGTTTGTCTGGTATGGGCAGGCCATGATCATCATGCTAAGTTGTAATTAATAAATACTGTTTTTTTTTAAATAAGTGGCAATGTAGAAGTAGTACTGTGATGATTAGGTTGATTTGCCCCAAATATGTATGGCTTCAAATTTTCCATGTAGTTTCTATACTTACTTCTTTTCTCTAAGGAGATCATATTTATCATCTCACTCCCTACTTTAGAACTGAAGACATAGATAAAAATCAAGGAAAATTCGTTTGGGCTCTCTCAAAACCCCAATGGAGTAGGGGATTGGAAGGGGTGAACGATTTTTCCTGAGAAAAGCAGCCTTTTATTTACACTGTCTTGGCAATCAGCGGATTGATTCAGAAAAATTACACCTTTAATTTCCCTTTGGAAATACTTGCAAGAATGAAGAAGCTAATTTGCTTTTCTAAAGCTAGACCACTACCTTGGTGAATCTGTACCATAATATGATTAGAGAACCACTGAGAAGTAGAACTAGAAGCCATTTCAATTAGCTTCCCGAGAAGAAGGGTAAGAAGATCCAGCATTTTCTTTACTACTTCCTGGCTCTATGGCCTGGGCAAGTTATTTAACACCTCTGTGCATTTTCCTGTATATAAGATGTTATAATAATAATCCTCATTTTATAGATTTGCTCTATTTTTTTTTTTTGGCCAGTCCTGGGCCTTGAACTCAGGGCGTGAGCACTGTCCCTGGCTTCTTCTTGCTCAAGGCTAGCACTCTGCCACTTGAACCACAGCGCCACTTCTGGCCGTTTTCTATATATGTGGTGCTAATCGAACCCAGGGCTTCATGTATACGAGGCAAACACTTTTGCTACTAGGCCTTATTCCCAGTCCTAGATTTGCCCTATTTTTTAAGAGAGTTAATACACATGAAACACCCAGGACAGGTGTGGAGACAGAACTGGAATTACATATTATTCTTGTCAAGGTGTACACAGAAACTGATGCTATTTGTACTGAACCATGGAATAAATGGGGGAAAAGCTGGCCTTGGGTTTGAATAGAAACTTGTTGAAAAATGTATTATGTAGTTACAATATAAATATTTTGTTTTAAATGTAAGGAAGATGTCACTTTAAATTTGCATATAATTTTCAAATAAAATTATTTCAAAATATGTGATGAGAAACTTGAGTTGATTTGTCATCATGGACCAAAACCCTTCCCAAACAAGTGGTGCTAAATAGCAGAGGAGAGGTGTTTTAGGGCCTTAACTAACAGGAATTCAGGAAGGTTTTACAGGGAGTCATTCAAATCACTTCAATCATTGTAACATTTCAAATGGTGGCTGTAAAAAGGGCTGCACAATTTCTAAAACTATGAAGATTTACGGCCCTTTGTATCTCCTGGCTCTGTTGCAGCTTGCTTTTGGCATGTACAGTGTTCTGGGGCCCAGTGGTTGTGAATCTCTGCCATGGACTACTGCTTCCCTTCATTGGTAAGCCCAGACCAGCACAAATGCAAGCGAGACAAATTCTGTGCAGAAAGCAATACAAAGTTATCTTGGTTCAAAAAGAAAGACCTAAGCTGTGCCTCTTAAACAGGAGCCATTTTGTCCAGATGTGAGCTCAGATGGGAGGGGTCAAGAATCATCTGCTGCCCAGTGCAGGAGTGAGGAAGACACTGGCCAATGACCAATATTCATGGGATTCAGATGGCCAGGATGGCCCAGATGAGACCAGAGGCCAATTTGTGGGTCTAAAACGTGTAATTGAGCTGGTTTTCTCCACCAAGTGGAGCACAGACTTACATGGAGCTCATTTACTCAACCCTTAGTCACTATATAGTATTAAAAATGCCAGTAGATTTGTTTTTAAAAAACGAATTAAATTTCCTTTCTCCTCTATTTGAATAATTCTATGCTTTTTATTATTGTTTCCCAGCAGTGAACTCAGGAAAGAACTG
The DNA here is from genome assembly GCF_023159225.1 of Perognathus longimembris pacificus. Lineage (NCBI taxonomy): Eukaryota > Metazoa > Chordata > Mammalia > Rodentia > Heteromyidae > Perognathus > Perognathus longimembris. Next base: position 39,166,441 of record NC_063162.1, read on the forward strand.
TATGTTCCAGCCAGACTAATGATTTTTTTATAAATATTTATAAATCAGATACTATCTTCTTTTCTTTCTCCTCTATCCCTGGCTATGCGCTATTGGAAGGCCCATTCTTTTCTTCTGAGCAGCTCCTTTGGCATGTCACTGGGCTGGGAGGGCGTTTTGAGGTTGATAATTTTCTTTGATTTGCTTGCCTATACTTTGAGAATCTTTGTTAAGAGAGCTTCCTTCTGAAGTACTTAAACTCTGCTTCCCCAGGCAACTTCTTTGTTCACATATGAGGAAAGCAAAATGAAGCCTCTGTGTAAAGATTTACGTTCATTTGCAGAAGAGAGAACCAATTTAGTAAATTCAAAATTTATCAATAGAGGTAACTTCACTCTAGTTGGGACATATTTTGCCTATGGTAAAAATATGTATCAGAAATGAGGAAGTAAGGGAGGAGGAAGTGGCAGAGCAGCAAAGTGAAGAGCTGAAAGTAGTAACTGCTTCTCTATAAGAATAACCAGTTCTTCTCGGGAAAACACCAAATGGCGGATGACGCAGGTGCAGCGGGAGGGCCAGGAGGCCTTGGCGGCTTCCAAGGAGGCTTCGGTAGCGGCCTTTGGGGTCAAGGTTGCAGCCGTGGTAGAGGCCAGGGTCGTGCCGCCGTGCTCTGGTTAAGGACATGAAGATCAAGTCTTTGGAGGAAATCTATCTTTTCCTCCCTGCCCATCAAGGAGTCTGAGATTATTGACTTTTTCCTGGGGGCGTCCCTCAAGGATGAGGTGTTGAAGATCTTGCCCGTGCAGAAGCAGACTCGAGCTGGCCAGCGCACCAGGTTCAAGGCATTTGTAGCCATTAGCGACTACATTGGCCATGTGGGTTTGGGTGTTAAGTGCTCCAAGGAGGTTGCCACTGCCATAGGAGGAGCCATCATCCTGGCAAAGCTCTCCATTGTCCCTGTGCGGAGAGGCTACTGGGGGAACAAGATTGGCAAGCCTCACACCATCCCGTGCAAGATGACAGGACGCTGTGGATCTGTGCTGGTGCGCCTCATCCCCGCCCCCAGAGGCACTGGGATTGTTTCAGCTCCTGTCCCCAAGAAGCTGTTGATGATGGCTGGTATTGATGACTGCTACACCTCAGCCAGGGGCTGTACTGCTACTTTGGGCAACTTTGCCAAGGCCACTTTTGATGCCATCTCCAAGATCTACAGTTACCTGACCCCTGATCTGGAAAAAGACCGTGTTCACCAAATCTCCTTATCAGGAATTCACTGACCATCTTGTGAAAACCCACACCAGAGTCTCCGTGCAGAGGACCCAGGCTCCAGCTGTGGCTACAACATAGGATTTTTATACAAGAACAATAAAGTGAATCAAGCCTGAAAAAAAAAAAAAAAGAAGAACCAGTTGTATAGATCAGATATTGTTTCTGGAAAGATTGTGGTCCATTTTCTGGCAAATGAATGGCACTCCTACTGTGGCATTTGGAAGTATGCCCCAGTGGCCACAGCTTTCAGAAAATGGTGCCAGACTAATTAGATTTGATTAATGGTGCCAGAAATATTCTAGAGGGTTGATATTACTTTTCTTAAAAGTAATTTAAACATGGAATCACTGTGAAAGCTGGCTGCTAAATAAATGTGGGTCCAGTGTCTGGTACCCATAGTGCCTCCTGATATTCACTGGTTTGACGTCAATGGAAAGAGGTATGAGAGGACTTCATGAGGCTGGGCCTGCCAAGTGGTCACCACCTAAGCCAGAGTTTGCTTTGCTAGTTCCTAAGTGTGCCTGGAGTCAAGGTTATTATACTCACATCTTCTAGAAAGCGAATCATAATGGGGAAATTTGATTGTCCCAGATGCTGTACTAAGAAACCAGTTAGGGAACAGAGGTGCACATCTTCACAATACTAACACCACAGAAAAGAATAATGTCAACAATCAGAACAAAAGCAGTCCAGTCACTAATTTGTATCAGGACAGGCTTCATGTAAGTTGCCTATTTCACTCATCTTCTCATGTTATAGCATTGCTGGGGAAACACTGAGTTGGGATAAAATAATTCTATGTGACACATGACATTATTCCCAAGCCCAGGAGAGATGAGGAAACTGGGATATGAAGGAATTTGGTAACTGTCTCAAGGTCAGGTAGTGGCACAGCTCAGATGACTCCAGCTCTGTGGTCAGTATCTTGTACAATAAGGTGCTGGATCTCAGGGTGCAACACAAAGAGCTCCTACTGGCTTCCGTCCCACACTTCATATAGATGAACTCTTGGGGTATTCTCTAAGGTGTTTTTTTTTTTTTTCATTATTTTTATTTGAAAATGCTAAAGAAAAAATCCAGAGGGGTTGTAGTTCTGTAAGTCAGGCAACAGGACATTTTCTTTGGACAGTGTTTGCTGTAGTTTTTTGAGGTCCTCTCAAGTCCTCTCTAAATGGGGTTCTGTGCTCTTCAAAGGTATCAGTGGAGACCAAGGCAAGAATTAATCCTCCGAATATATTTTTGAGAAAGACAGGCTTGCATACTAGAGTTATCCAGGTTGACTCCTGGATTTTGAACAGTGGCCTAGAGCTTCCACAAATGATTATCTGGAGTAGAGAATCACACCAAGAAACATGAAACATGCCAGCCACAAGGAAGAATCTTGATGATAGACTCCAGATAATAAAGTTGCCTGTCAGAAAGAGAACAGGGCTGGAGAAATCAGTTTATCAACTCTGAAATTCTAGGTAAACTGAAACAATGGTGGTCTTCACCAAATTTAGTCTAGTAGACCACATATAACTGGCTAAGTGGCTTGCGGTGTAACATGCTGTGTATTAATATATATATATATATATATTTAGGTCTTTACACAGTAGAAATCTTATTACATAATTAAACAGACTTCCATTCAACTAAAATGGTAAAAATGAAATTTCTTGGATTGTAGTGCACAGGTAGATGCCAATCAGTTCACCTTTCTCTATTCATGGTGCCTTGAAGTGGCTTTTGAGGATTTATAAACTATTCTCTGCCTTATTTGCGGGGGAGAGAGAAGCCAGCATTTGACATTTACCTTAACTTAGAGTGAATTTTAAAGACAAAATTTAAAATAATCTTTAAAGTACTTATTGTACTATTAACACAACTTAAATTGATGGAGTACAATTTAAAAGTCAAGATGAGTGTATTGCTGTTTGCAACACAGTATTTTAAAACATACAAAAGATACTTAGGATATGCATCTACTATGTTAATTATGAGAATATTACCAATTTTAAAACTGTCTCAAGAGCGTTGGATAGACAGCAGGGCCATGGCAGGCGAATGATACATGACTGAGATATGTGCTCAGCACTAAAATGCTTCAGTGTCTCACTGGTGAGCTCTGGTTGGCCTTGTACCCTAGAACTTCTGCTTTTACTTCCTGACTGCTGAGATTGTAGATATAAGCCACCATGTTCACCTTCTTTGTTCTCCCCTAGAATTTTTTTTTTTTTTTTTTTTGGCCAGTCCTGGGCCTTGGACTCAGGGCCTGAGCACTGTCCCTGGCTTCTTTTTGCTCAAGGCTAGCACTCTGCCACTTGAGCCACAGTGCCACTTCTGGCCGTTTTCTATATATGTGGTGCTGGGGAATTGAACCCAGGGCTTCATGTATACGAGTCAAGCACTCTTGCCACTGGGCCATATTCCCAGCCCCAAGAATATTTTTTTTTTAATTCTCAGATCTTTGCCATTCCACCTACAAATATTTCATCATTGTTTTCTAAATAACAGGACTGCTTAAACACACACACACACACACACACACACACACACACACACACATCATTATGACCTAACAAAACAAAATATGGGTTTTTTGGGCAGTACTGGATTTGAACTCAGGACCTTGTTTTTCCTAAGCAGGAGCTCTTACTGCTGAACCATACCACCAGCCCAGATTTTTGCTGGCTATTTTTCAGGTAGGGTTTTGCTTCCTACTTGAGCCTGGGCCAGGGCATTCTCCACCTATGCTAGACTTCCTAGTAGCTAGGATAATAGGCTTGCACGACTTCATTCAGCTTTTTGTTGAGGAAGGATTTCTAGGACATTGAACTGCCATCTCACCAATCTCTCCAGTAGTTAGAATTACAGACACGAGCTACCAAAACCTGGGTAGGAGTAAATCTTTAATACTGTGATACAGTTGTAGCTTTTCAACCTTTGAGGTTAACTCAATTAGGGTTTTTCCAACAATATTTTTTTAATGCTGGTTTGATGGATATTAGTATTTTTAGACATAAGAATTTCATGGTCAATACTTTTTCCTGCATCATCTCCTGGTTTAAGTATTCAAGTTGTCATATATAACCACATGAAATTTTGATGTGTTAATTTCCATGTGGCTTTCAAAGAAGGAGTAGTATAAAAATTTTGAAAAATTCCTTGAATAGTAATACAATTTTCTTCATCAAGGAGTATGAGATAGCATAAGAGTTACACAAAGTACATGGAAATAAAAAGCTGACTAAGTTTCCTGGGCTATAAATTCATCCATGGAGCCTCATGTCTGTTCTCAGTAGGCACTGAGTATTGATATTGAAGGAATAGTGATTATCATGATACCAGACAATGAAGATACTGCTGAAAACAGTAGTAATGTAATTTGCAAGAAAAAAAATGCTGACCTAATGATTTCAGAACCATATAAGATAAGATAGGGCTACATAGAATGGCTGTTAAGTTCAACAACATTGTGGAGAAGATTATGATGTTGATGTCTTTCCAAATAGATATTCCATGTACAGCAGGCTCAAGGATACCAATATTAACTTAAATTTCGCTGAATAAAGTAAGCCATAAATTCATGCATCTCCGAAAATATTTGCTGAGCAGATCCAGCCCACCACCCTATGACATAAAATACAACAAGTAAATCCACAGGCAGTGAGATAAGAAAGACGAAAAATGCAGGATGCTCTGAAAGGTTACTAAAACACCAAGTTGTATGTTAACAATGTAGGACTAAGCCTAAGGGCATTGGACATCAGAGGTGAAGAAATCAGGAGGCAATCAAAGAGTAGAAAGTAGAAAGTAGAGTTCTGTTTTTCAGAGGGTTTGGAAGTTTAGAATTTGTAATGGAATTAAATAGCCTCTTTGAATAGTTGTGCTAATCAAAGATGGCTCCTGAGCCAGTACCACCTCTCAAACATGCTTCACATTAGCAATGAGATAAGTATTAAAGTTGTGAGAAAGCCCTAGGACATGGCTGTACTCCAAACAAGTGGTTATTTTCTAGTAATTAACTTTTTATTTTACTTTACAAAAATATGAGTATAAAGGTGTTGGAAAAAAACCCAATAATAATGCTTCACCACAGATGGTTTGCAAGGGAGGATTCACATTATTGTTTAAAATGCCCTTAGGAATATATCTTTTTTCACAGTCAGCTTTTGACTCTGCCTTAAAATGACTGATGGCTTCTTTTTTGGAGAACCAGATTGCTTTCCTTTATAGGCCATCTTATTAGAGGACTATGAATCTAACCCTTAGAAGCCATACCTGTCTTAGGGAGACACTCACACTTGGAGAAAAGTAAATAATTTGGATGGGTTTGAAACTTCCATTGATTCCTGTCGACTAGACTAGCCAGAAGAACTATTGGCCATGCTCAATAGTTTATCATGCCCTCTTATTTTTGATTCTGGCTTCTCTCTTTACTGATCACATGTCTTCGAGAACATACAATTATACAATGTGACTGTATTGGAGTAGAGTTGTTTGCACATACAGTTCTGTTCCCTTCTATTTTCTCTTAGCTATGTTTGAGCTGAAACAGAAATGGGCAGCAACAATTTCCCCCATTTTATAGAAGACACTGACATGCAAAGTAGATTGAAGATCTGTTACAAATATAGCTGGAACTCTTATGTTCTGATTGTCTGTGAAAGAAAGATCTTAATTTTCTTTTGTCATGGTAAGAGGTAGATTCAGAGAGATGACAATGTGTTTTTAAAAATTTAAATAAAGCAATATGTGAGAGAAGCCCATATAGAATCTGGCAAAAAGTACGTGCTCAACTAATGTTAGTTTCCTTTCTTTAAGAAAGGCAGTGACTCATGCTTGTAATTCCACCTATAGGAGGTATTTTAAACAGGATGATCAGAAATAAACACATTATCCTATTCCCCCAAATAATTAAAGTAAAAAGGGCTGGATATATGGCTTAAGTGGTAGAATGCATACCTAGCAAGCCACAAGCCACTAAGTTCAACTCCTAGTATATCAAAAGAAAAAAATGTCAAGAAATATAATTGTCAAGAGTAGAAGAAAAGTGCCTTTGGACAAGCTATGTATGGCTCATACTCTCTAAAGTAAGAGAATTTCAGAGCTAGCATTACACAAATTATTTAAATCAACCTTCCCTAATTTTCCAACCCATGTTAATTAAGTTCCACATTCTGCCACTTAAGAGTTTGACCTCCTTTTAGTCTTTAAAGGCTTTCCCAGAATTTTCTCATCTAATAAACATAGTTGCAACAATGTACTTTGTGGAGAGGCTGTGAGAGTTCATGATAATAATATACCTGGCTCCTAAAGAACTCTTCCTAGTTGATAATACTGTGACTTGTGTCTAAGTAATCTTGCATTGAGTTTCTCCAGCACAGAGCAATGAAATTTACCAATAAAATAGCCCACCAGCCCCTTGTTTGGAATGGGTTAGCCAGCTTAACTACCAAAGTCAATCAAGTCCAAGTTCTAGCAACATACAATCACAGGTACAAATACAAACGGTCTATATAGCTTTGCCTAAAGAAATGAGTAGCCCTCCGAATTTCTCTTGTATGGCACAATATTCAAGACCCATGCGGATGATTTATTAGAGTCTTGCAGCACTGTTCTGTTGAAGCCCTGTAAGCCAGGGGAAGATTAAAAGGAAAGACAGACCCATTTGACAGTGTAATTACATACACACACAACTTTTAATGTTATTGTGTATGTATCAGAGATACAAACTCAAAATTTAAAGAGATAAAGATTTTTAAATTTAGCAAATGTGAATATTTTGTGTTAGTAGAAAAGGAGAAAAAAGGAATGTAATAATATGCCATTCAAACTTGCTTTAAAGTAATTATGTTATTTCAGATCTGAAAGATAAACAGACAATACCACAGAACAAGGCATGGGCTATAATTTAATAAACATATGCCCACAAGAGTGGTGAAGAATATGGCCAAAGGCTGAAATTGGATGCATACATTATTTTGGGGATGTAACTTCATTTGTAAAGTGAATCACTGTCTAAATTTGGACTTGATTGACGTACTGAAATCATAGTTTAGCACGAAATGTTGTTTTTCCATTGGGGCATTTGCCTCAGCTTATTTTTAGTTGTGTCTTTGGAACAAAGTATTCCAGTGTTCATTAGGAGTCAACTAAGGACAATTTTTAGGACCTTTCTCTCCATATCCACCTCCTTTTGTTCCATCTCCAAAATTTCTCTAACTCTATAAACTCTTCTTCCCCATGCCCTTCAAATTTGGTGCAGAAAATACACAACTAGGAAGTTTTCAAAAATTATGCTCAGGGAATTCTGTAATCACATCATAATCTCAAGCAAAAAGTAGTGCTGTTACTTAGAAAGATGCAGGAGTAGGGTTATAGGAAAGTAGAGTTCTAATTCTGGCACTGTCATTAAAGATCTGAGGAGCTTGGACAAGTCTTCTCATTGGTCTGGCCTTTGGTGTTTCATTTGTACAGAGCAGGATGAACCTGGAAATTTCAACCAAGGAATTCAAGGTATTTGCATCTGTCTATGATGAAACTCTCCATCTTGATTTAGTTAATTACATCCACAGGCTCATTCTGTCTCTAGTTCCACTACTTGTCAGCATTAATTCCATGTCTACAAAAGAAGCAAAATAATAGTATTTTTCTTTAAAAGGTTGCTGTAATGATTAGATAAGACTATCTAAAGAATGGATCTGGCATGGTGCCTGTCACAAACTAAATATTCAAATAATGTTATCTGTTATTTGGCCTGGTAGATATACAGTTTTGATTCATTTTGATAAAATGTCTCAAAAGTTACTTGGACTTGTTCAAAAACCATTATTTCCTGCAATCATGTTTCCTATATCAATTTACTTATTTGGATCTCACCCAGCCTTCTCTTTTTTTGGCTTAATGAAAATGAGACAAAGAAAAATCTACAGTGGAGAAGAGCAACCATGTAAAAATGCCATTCTGCCTCTAAGGCCACGCTTCATGATTACCTCATGCTAAGAGACAACTGGCTTTCTTTCTTTAGAATTTTTTCTTTTCTTTTTATGTTATTTTAGTTTGCCTTTTTCAATCCCAGGTTCAACTGATGAGTATCTAGGCACATCATTTTAGATTAAATTCTGGAGTCATTATAATATACTGATGAATATCTAGTATAATCATTTCAAGCACGGGCTCTTGGTTCAGGTCTTGTCTCTGATAGCATCTGCTGGTGTGTATCCTGGGGCAATTTGCTTCACTTCTCTCTTCCTTGCTCTTTCCATCTTTCAATCCAAATTGGAAGAATATATATTTCGTAAGGTTGATGTGAAAAATAAATGAGTCATTACTTAAAATACTGCTAAAACATAGCAGGTGCTAGGTATTTCATGTCTATTCTTTCCAGTTATTAGATTTGGAGAGAGAGAGAAAGAGAGAGAGAGAGAGAGAGAGAGAGAGAGAGAGAGAATTTGAGTATGAACTTCAGTTGAATGAAACTCTTAGCTAGACTAAACAGCTGATAATTCAGACCACCAAACTTGGATTAAAGAAAAATGACATTTCGATAGATATATGTATGAAAAGGACATGCCACAAATTTTTCTTAAATCAGAAGGGAAGAAATGTTGAGAAAACAAAAATTCCGTCACTATCTCTCAAAGTACCTAACATATGCCAGTCATACTCATAAATTACCTCCCCTAATTTTCAGTCCCCACATGAGACTCATTTCATTGATGTGATATTTAAGCCTCAAAGAGGTCAGGCAACTTGTCCAAATTCACACTGCTAATAAGTGGGAGAGTGGGGATTAGAATCTGTTTAACTAAATGTCATGCTTACTTGTAGTTAGAGCTCAGAGCTCAGTTAGATCAGTTGAGGGATAACATCTAGGAATGTTTCTCCTCCCCTCTCTTTCTTCCCACCTTTCCCCTCTCCTCTCTCATTTTTAATTTCTCTCCTTTTCACTCTTCTCCACGTCCCTTCCTCATTCTTCCATTTTCCTTTCACCTCACTTCCTATCCCCTCTTCTTTCTTGTTCCTTCCTTCCTTCTCTTCTTTACACCTCTGTGTTTCTTTCTGTTTATCACCCTCTCTCTCACACACACAAAAATTTCTAAGATGTGCTGAAATCATTTCCAAAGGCACTGCATCAAAAATACTTTTTTCAGAAGTAAAAGGAGGTAAGGGAGAAGGGAGCTGACTGAACTTTCACACATACTAGGCAAATAAATTTATAAAGGTGTCAGAAACTCGATATCAATTTTCCTTGCTTAAGGATAATGCAATGTCTGTCTGTCTTTCTATCTATCCTTTCTATCCTTCCTTCTGTCCTTGCTTGTTTGCTTGCTTTTGCTTTCTCTCTCTCTTTGTGTGTGTCTTTTCTCTCTGACTCTCTCTTTCTTACCTCTTTCTCTCCCTCCCTCCCCCTCTCCTTCCCTCCCTCCTTTCCTGCCTGCCTGCCTGCCTGCCTGCCTGCCAGTCTTGGTGCTTGAACTCAGGTCCTGGGCTCTGTTCCTGAGCTTCTTGAGCTCAAGGCTAGCTTGAGTCAGAGCTGCACTTCTGGCTTTTTCTTCCAGTAGTTTATTGGATATATAAATAAGAGTCTCATGGACTTTCCTGCCCAGAGTGGCTTCACATCTTGACCCTCATATCTCGCCCTCCTGAATACCTAAGATTAGCATGAGCCACCAGCTCACAGCTCAAGTCTTTCTCAGGTAGGAGTTAAAGGATGTTAATTTTTAGAAACTGGACAGTTTTATGTGTTTTATAGAAAAGTTATAATTATTTTGAGGGATTATTAATTCAAGACAATATTTCACAAAGCAATGTGCAAAAATTGCTCATATAACCTCTAGAAATAGTAAAAGAGCAAAAGACTAGTCATTTTTCTTCAAAGGGCTTTCTTATTTATCTTCTTTTTAAAGCTAAAGCTTTAACAAATCAAACTATTGTTCAAAAGCTGGAGAGATTTTCTTTTTTGCTGGAGTGATTATTCATCACAGAAAATGAGTCTTTCAAGAGTGAGGCTATGAAAATGGTGAAAAGGAGAAGAAAAACTTATCAGAAAATCTTATTGAAATACCCAGAAAAAGATCAGAGAGTAATTTTCAGGTCTTTCTGTACCAATGTTTTTGTTATGAGTTTGATATCTGACCCTACTCTCCTCTACAGCCCAAAATGCTCAACTTTTTATTGTATTAATTTCAAACTTATATGTGCATAAAGAAATAACCTACTTGCTTAGGAACATGTTCCATGATAGATTATAAATAACACACCAAATCAGTTATTTTTGAGAATATTTTTCATCTTCTTGCTTCAGTTCATTTTGAGTATCAAACTGAAAGATCATCATTTGAAACAACACAAGAACTTTTTATTTTTAATAAAACCACTCTTTATCATAAACTTTCATTAAACATTTTATGAATGCACTAAAAATATTGAAGCCAACTTTAAAATGCTCTACTCTAATGGCAGAATTACGCTCGTTCATTCTTCTTACTCTGTGTGTCATGGAACATTCCATCCAAACTGTGAACTGTGGTCTTTATGAGCCCCTGAAGTTCTAAGTGAGGATTCTGGTAAATAAAATATGCCAAACAAGAACATGAAAATAAATTAAGAACTGGATGAAGCATCATCATAGCCTTGACTGAGAAAATTATTTTTGAAAACTTAAAGGGCAATTCAAGTCATTAATGTAATCATTTAATCATTTACCATGGATTTATTGAGGGTTTTCTATATGACATTATTAAGTTGTGATCAGTAAACAAATAGCTTAAACTCCTCCAATTCTAAAGGTGATATCCTAGCGTACTAAATAGTAAGGATGTACATCCTAGTAGTACTAAGTGTTTTGTCACAAATAGTTGATTGCATTGTTATTCTTTCTACCCCTCTAATTTTCCTCCCTTGTGAACATTGTGAGTTACATTGATTGATTTTCAAATATTGACCCAATCTTACATTCCTGGAACAATTCCAACTTGGTCTTGATTCAGTGGCTTAATACTTTTGTTTAATACACATGCTCTACATTCATGGGAATGTATTTTTCTCAGTAATATCCTCAATTGATTCTGTATTAAAGTTATACCAACTCCACAAAATGAGTATTTATTTTCTAGGTTTTTTTTAGAAAACTCTGAGAAAGATTTGTATCATTCCTACTTTAAATAGTTGGAAAATTTCACCAGTGAAACCTTCTGCATCTAACATTTTTTTTGTACCAAGGGTCCTGCTTGCACAAATTCTTTGGCAGATGGACAATGGTTCAGATTTTATATGTCTTCTCGGTCATATTTTGCAAATTTATTCTTCAAAGAATTTCTATATTTCATCAAACTTTGCCAAATTTATTGATACAAATCTTATCCTTCCACATAATTCAAGTTTTAAATCTAAAACCCTTTGTTTCTTTTTTTTCCTCATTCCTGCTTTTATTTTGATACTATTAGACAACAAGAACCCACCATGCTTGTGTTTCATGTATCAAAATATTATATGAATGTGGAATTTATTTTTTTCTCAAATTTTTATTATCAAACTGATGTACAGAGAGGTTACAGTATCATACGTTGGGCATTGGATACATTTCTTGTACTGTTTGTTGCCTTGTCCCTCATGCCCCCCTCCCTCCCCCCCTTTCCCTCCCCCACCAGGTGTTCAGTTCACTTACACCAAACAGTTTTGCAAGTATTGCTTTTGTAGTTATTTCTCTTTTTTTACCCTGTGTCTCTCAAATTTGGTATTCCCTTTGAATTTCCTACTTCCAATACCAGTAAACACAGTTTCCAATATACTCAGATAAGATTACTCAGATAAGATTACTTTCTTTTATTTTTACTTTTTATTTTATTTGTTTGTTTATTTATTTATTTAATTTATTTATTGTCAAAGTGATGTACAGAGAGGTTACAGTTTCATATGTAAGGCAGTGAGTACATTTCTTATCCAACTTGTTACCTTCTCCCTCACTTTCCCATGCCTTCCCCTTCCCTATTCCCCTCACCCCCATGGGTTCTACAGTTGGTTTACACCATATCATTTTTTAAGTATTGCTGTTGCATTGGTTTGTCTTTTTATCCTTTGTCTCTTGATTTTGCTATTTCCTTTCCCTTCCCTAGTTCCAATACACATATATACAATATCCAGGGTACCAAAATAAGTTACAGTGATATCAGGGGTAAAAACACGAGAAAGAAAGACAAAAGAAAAAGGGTATATTTTCACATGGTATGTTGAAAATAACAACAACAATGATAAACCACTTGTTTCCATAAATTGGAGTTCATTTTGCTTAGCATCATCTATGTGTTCATATGGGCATAGCTAATGAGCTATTGTGATCTTCTGCTAGGATTATCCTAGATGTGTAGTAATTATTCCCAATAAGGGAAAACATAGAGCCTATGTTTCCTTGGTATTGGTAATTTGTTCATTCTTTTCTCATTTATACTCACTTTATTTATGGGTTATTTCAATCCTCAGAAAAGTTGCCTTTGCCTTTCCTAAACATACTGTGCCTTTGCATCTACTGAATTATTTCATATCTACTTCCATTGACATGGAGACTTGTAGATTTTTCTCAGGGCTGGTCCAGAACTATAATATTCTGATCTCAACCTGCTATGGATATAGGCTTACAAGGAAAAACCACCAGTACTCAGCTCTCCTGGAATCCTAGACATGGTAAATGAAATATTGTGAAGAACGACTTTCATCCAAAAAAAAAAGAGTTTAATATTTCTTCTGGAACTTGGTTAGTGTTGAGTAGATTTCCTTAAATCAATTGTGGATTGAGTTGATTCAAAGTGTACTTTTTACCATGTAAGGAATGGTAAATTTTCAAAGTCTGACCCCTTCTGGTTCTACCTGAGATGATAAGCAATTCAGTTCATTCATTAAGGCCTCTCCTGCATTGGCAAACCTAAACTTTGACTTCTTATTCTAAGTCTAATCAGAATCCCATGAGTTATGTATAGCTTCTCCCATAGCTGCATTAAAACTTGCAACTGGCAATAGTCTTTTCTGCTTCACTCTGCAGTTTATTATCCTAATAATATTTGACTTCTTGCCTTCCTTCAAGTCTGCTTTGTTGTGCACTGTCTTATTGCTGTTCTTATCTTTGCAATCTAACTCTTTTAATCAATTTGTTTGCACAGATGAGCCTCCAATCTATTTCTGTAAACCAGGCCTTATGATGAACACTCTATATTTCTATCCTTCTTTTTCCCAAACAATTAATTAATTAAGAGTATGTAGGCTGAAGTCATATGGGTTGAATCAACCTGCATTTCACAATTTGCTAGTTATGTCACTTTGGCCAAAATACAGAAACAATTTGAGTGGAATAGGGTTCATATGAGTATTGAATCTGTTTCTGTCTATAAATATCCTTGGCATAAAGCTGACACAGGTAACTTCTTTAAAATGTTAGCTGTTACCATTCTGAATAGACACTGTAAGTGAAGTAATGAGGTACTAGAAATTTAGAAACATGGTACCTATATTTGTTATAATGCTTCCCATTCTCTACTGGAAGTATTTCTATGAACATGTCTTTATAATTCTTAAACTTAAATACATCAAAACTGAATTGTATGCTTTATTGATAAAGTCAATCATTCTTGAAATTTTCAGGCGTAGTTCCACATACTCAGCTCTCTAAGGTAACGAACATTATAAGTTACACTCCCTCAATCCTCTGTCATGTCTTCCACTATTTTTGGCCAATCATTTTTCTCTAATGTTTCTGTTTTCCCCATTTCCTTTTACCTCTGGCACCTTTATTAGAGTACGAGGCCTTGCCACCTTGCTTCATGCAGAGATAGCTTTAGCTAGCTATTTGCAATCATATTAGTTTCTACTCAAAACCCTGAACTCCAGCATAAGAATTATCTCATATTACAAATCCATCACTTGCTCCTTTGATTATCTTTATAAAACATAATGTAATACCAATGACACCAAGTCCAAACTCCTTTAATTGATGAGTAGACTCTTCCATATTTACTCTCTTTCCACAAAGGCTTCTTTTTATGAATGAGAAGAGAAGCGTGAGCAGTATCATAAAAGTCTAATCTGAGTATATCTAGTACCCCAATTTTAATTTCTATTTATTATTCTTCAATTACAGTAATCCAGTCCTGTGAAAGAAAGGCATGATTTAAGAGCTAGGAGGAAAAAACAACAAATTCCAAAGAAAACTAGAATATCCTGTGCCTACCAGAAAGTAAAGAATTTTTTCAAAGAGATTATAAAGAAAGAAGACAGAATTCAACCTGTGGGTACTCCCAATTGCAAATCCTAGGTCATTTCAGCTGTTTATATAAATAATCAAATTAATTCAGCAGATGAGACAGCTTTTTCTTACAATAGAATTTCAACTAAATGTAGGAAGGGAAAAGAGAGTCATCAATAGGCAAACACTACCATAATAATGTGGCAAACAACATCCTCTAAAGGATGAACAATTTGTGAGACATTTGAAGAGCCGGGATTTATAGCGCAAAATGTCTCCCCTCAAATTCTTATCAAATTCAAAGTAAAGAGCAGTCATTTTTTATTATTATTTCCTCTATTTTTATTATAAAGGTGATGTACAGAGGGATTACAATTACATGAGTCAGGTAATGAGTACATTTCCTTTTATACAGTTTCTTCCCTTCCTTTTTTCTCTTCCAGTCCTTCCCTCCCACCTGTACTCACAAGTTGTATAATTCAATTTCATCAGTGTCCAGTGAGCTCCACTGCTGCACTTTTCACTCTTTCCCCTTCAAGTTCTGTGCCCTTCCCCCGATCTTCCTGAAGATATGCAGAGGAATACAACATACATAACTTAAAGTAGACAGAATCATCAAAAATTAAAAGCTAAAAGAAGAGAAATCTCACTTCTTTATCTTGGAGTTGGTTTCAGTATGATTATTACTTTATATAAATATGAAGAAGCACTCAGGCATTACATCTTTGTTTCTCTTCTAAGTGTATCCTCTTTGAGTCTCACTGTGTGTATCTAGAATCCTATATAATTTATCATATCCTAGTGTATTTTAGATCTAATTTCTGCATATCAGAGAGCTCATACACCATTTTAAGGACAGTAATTTTGGCGCTAAACCAGCCATAAGACAGGTCACCCTCATGAGCCTGGAGTTATAATGCACTGAGGAGGACATAAACATGATTTTTAAAATGACATACTAGCCTAAAATGAATAATTTGTTCCAATTGTAGGAGAATGCAACTTTGGAAACATTTTATAAAGTAAGTAATAGGTGTTCTTTGAAAGTGTCAACATTAAAAGGAAAAGAAAAGGAGGACTTTGATGGCCTAACTAAGAAGAAGAAGCAGCAAAATGAAACATGGAAACCTGGATCAAATATTTCAGCAGAATATAAGAAACATGGACTCTATGGTCTCTCTCATAGGGAATAATTAGCACAGGCTTAGGCAAGTCACAGCAGAGGGTAAAAAGAGCCCAATAGTTATAACCTTATGAACACATAAGATGATGCTAAGTGAAATGAACTCCACATTATGGAAACCATTGTTATATCACTTTTGTAACTACTTTCAACGTGCTATGTGTAACCGTAGCTTCTATTACTGAAGATCTTCTTGTATCCCTTTCCTGTGGTGTACCTGCACTATCTCTGTATGTTATCTGAGTACATTGGAAACCGTGTATACTGGTATTAGAACTAGGAAACGGGTAAAAAAGACAAACGACTACAAAAGCAATACTTGCAAAACTGTTTGGTGTAAATGAACTGAACAACTCATGGGGGGGGGGAGGGAAAGGGGGAGGGGGAGGAGGGAATGAGGGAGGAGGTAACAAACAGTACAAGAAATGTATCCAATGCCTAACGTATGAAACTGTAACCTCTCTGTACAACAGTTTGTCAATAAAAATTTAAAAAAGAAAAATAAAAAAAGAAAATGAATACTGGTAAGACAATGGAATTTTGAATGGGATCTGCGATTTTATTAGTAACACTGTGCTGGTGTTAATCTCTCAACCCAAGAGAGATCGCTTCCACAGGAAGGAAATGGAGGCGTGGAAAAGAACTCTTAAAAAAACATTTTTTTCAATATATGTCTAAAACTAGATCAAATAAAGAAGAATAAATATCTGCTCTCTACCTGAAATAGTCCACATAATCCCTAACTTTCATGTCTATGATCTGCATTCTGGACATGATCAACTTTTTCAGGTCCATTTTTCCAAATCCAACATCGATTGATATGTTATTTCTTGAGCACAAGTGTACACATTATCAGCCTTGGTGTCAGTCTGATTTTATCTGAGATCCTGACCCAGTCCACCAGTACTTGGGCAATGCTTGCTATATTGTATGTCCTTTCTACTCCTTGATTTTTCTCATCTTTAAAATGGGGCAGAATAATATTTTACTAGAACATGATTGTAAAGATTAAAGGAGAGTCTCCTTTCGTAATACAGGGACCTTCCTACAATAGTTACTTTGCAATAAAGTTATGGTTTTATTGCAGATGGCATTTTCTTTTGTAAAAATATTATGGTAAAAGGTGATGTACAGAGGGGTTACGGTTACATAAGCCAGGTAATAAGTACATTTCTTTTTGAAAGTGAGATGCATTTTCTTTAGAGTTATTTCCAATATATGAGTCAAAACTCTTTTACTGTCTATTGCTTCCTTTTTCTACCAATCTAGCTCATTTAAGTTTAGATTTGATATTTCATAAGCTGCTCTTACTGTTCGGTAATTTTCTCAATTAAATTATAGAAAAAAATGATACTGAGCAGATCCTTTATTGTTGCACAACTTCCTGATTCTGTATTCTGCACACAACCCATGACAAATGTTCACTGACTGATGGATTGTAATGTTGGTAATGCTGAGTTCTCTCATCTTCCTAATAGTGAGTTGAAACTTTCATATACTGATAATATGTAGTACTCTGAAAATGTGGCAACCTTGCAAGTTGGAAAAAATATCCAAATACTGCACCAATTTCTATGTTGTGGATTAAAATTTCCATAGAATTACAGTCATGTTTTAGGGAATGTCTTTTTTTAGTAATACCTTTAATCGTTTTTAAGTCAGAGATTATAGTGTACCACTTAGTGGTATCTCTTTTTTTTTTTCAAATTTTTATTATCAAACTGATGTACAGAGAGGTTACAGTTTAATACGTTAGGCACTGGATACATTTCTTGTACAGTTTGTTACCTTGTCCCTCATACACCCCTCCCCCCTCCCCCTTACCCTTTCCCCTCCTGAGGTGTTCAGTAAAACAGCCCAGAGGCGCCCCGCCCTGCTGAGTCCACAGCCTATTCAAAGCCAGACATCAAAGGCAGCAGCCCCACAGCAGACAGAGGAGCCACTGTTCCCAAGACTGCTCACGTCCCCATCTACAGAGGACACCCAAGACCTGACTGCAAGCTATGCGAACCACAGAGACCCAGGATTGCACCAACAGGGGAGAAGGGTCAGAACAGATCCACCCCTTGCAAAGTGAAATCAAGTCAAACCAGCCAATCAGGAAAATAGACTGCAGATCATTTCAAGGAAACCAGAGACTGGGGAAAGACTACCCAAACAAGGAGGACTCCATTTTTTTTTTCTTTTCAAACATTTTTTAAACTTTAAAAAAAAATTTTTTTCTTTTCAATTTTTTCACTTCTGAAACGTCGTTGGTTTTTTGTTTGTTTGTTTGTTTGTTTTCCATTTTTACCGGTTTATTTATTTATTTATTTTTTGGCCAGTCCTGGCCTTGGACTCAGAGCCTGAGCACTGTCCCTGGCTTCTTCCCGCTCAAGACTAGCACTCTGCCACCTGAGCCACAGCGCCCCTGCTGGCCGTTTTCCATATATGTGGTGCTGGGGAATCGAACCGAGAGCTTCATGTGTAGGAGACAAGCGCTCTTGCCACTAGGCCATATTCCCAGCCCCTACCGGTTTGTTTTATCAAGTTGTTTTTTTGTTTGTTTGTTTGTTTGGATTGTTCCTTTTCTGTTTTTTTTTTCCTTTTTATTTTTTTTTCCTTTTTAAATAATTTTTCTCTGTTTTGTGCATCTGTCTTCCAGTATTTTTACTTTATTTCTCTCTGCGTTCTCTTTCTTTAAAAATTGCTTTCTTATGAATAACACCTCCACTCTTTTCTGCTAACTCTCCATTGTCTATCATTTTATCCTTGTTCTTTCTACTGATTCTACACTTCTCCACATTTCCACATCACTGAAACTAAACCAAAATCACCCCCCCCCCAATAAATTTTACTCTATTCTATTTACTACCTCCAACTTACCCTCCTGACTTACTGCCTAGACCTCCAGGTTCCATTGACTCCTGGTTATTGGATAGAGGGTATCCCAGCTTAATTCGAGTAAATCAAAGGGGTTCATAGAGAAAGCCAGTCCTAAAAGAACTTAATATAAAAACAAAAATTGCATATAGGGTTGTAACAGTAAATAAGTAACTACTGAATACAGGGCCCAGGATCGGTTGTTATATTGAATTGTATTCTTTAGAAACACCAAATCTAATTTTATAGACAGGTATAAAAGTTATCTGTATATAATTGTGAACTTGTAAGATTTACACAACAGTGCTTGGTAAGGGCTGCTTGGGTCTTAAACAGTGCTCACAGGTGCTGGTAGACTGGCATTCCCAATCCAAATGGGCAGAAGGAACACAAGAAAGATGGCAAACAATGAAGTCTTATCCCCTACTCAAAACAAGCAGGAAGCAGAGCAGGCAATCAAAGACATAGAAGAGAACCCCCAAAATGCTCTACAAAGTCTACTGATAAACATGATAAATGAAAAGTTTGAATCTCTTCAGTCAATTATTCTAGAGCGTTAGGAGGCAAAGCACAAATTAATGGAGAATTTCATGGCATCCACAAATAGAAAAATAAATGAACTTCAAGAGTCAAATGAAAAGATAGCTAACCAGCTTAAAGATTTGAGAGACAACACTCAAAACCAAAGTAATGAAATTAATGAAGGAAAGAAGTCCATACAAGACCTAAGAAATGACATGGAAATCATCAGGAAAGACCAGTCAGAAGGAAAAGAGATTCGAAATCAAGTAGCTAGCCTACAGTCCCGACTACCTGAAGCAGAGGAGCGAATTTCAGGAGGTGAAGATTCCTTAGATTCTATGGAGAAAGATAAAAAATCAATACAAATCCAGTCCAACCAACAAAACAGATTGCTACAGGAGATTCAAGACACTATCAGGAAGCCCAATTCAAGGATAATAGGTATTGAGGAAAACTTGAAGAAAGAGGTAAATGGGATAGGCAATCTATTTAACAGAATATTAGCTGAGAACTTCCCAAATATCCAGAAGGAAAGGCCTATACAGATAGATACAAGAAGCATTTAGAACCCCAAACCGACCAGATCAGAATAGGACATCCCACCGACATATTGTGATCAAAACAGGATCAGTAGAGTACAAGGAAAGAATCCTTAAAGCTGTTGAGAAAAAACCAATCATATATAAAGGAAAAGCAATCAGAATTACCCCAGACTTCTCAACAGAGACCAGGAAAGCAAGGAGAGCTACAGATACACATGGGACGTTGAAAGTAGTTACAACTGTGATATAACAAATGTCTCCATAACATAGAGTCCATTTCACTTAGCATCATCTTAGGTGTTCATAAGGGTATAGCTACTGGGCCTTGTGATGCTCTGCTATGACTTGCCTAAACCTGTACTAATTATTCCCAATAAGGGAGACCATAGAGTCCATGTTTCTTTGGATCTGCCTCACTTCACTTAGTATAATTTTTTCCAAGTCCTTCCATTTCCTTACAAATGGGACAATGTCATTCTTTCTGATAGAGGCATAAAATTCCATTGTGTATATGTACCACATTTTCCTGATCCATTCGTCTACTGAGGGGCATCTGGGCTGGTTCCAGATTCTCGCTATGACAAATTGTGCTTCGATGAACATTGTTGTGCTGGTGGCATTACTGTGATTTTGTTTGTGGTCTTTTGTATATATACCCAAAAGTGGGGCTGCTGGGTCATAGGGGAGTTCTATATTTAGCCTCTGAGGAATCTCCATACTGCTTGCCAGAGTGGTTGAACCATTTTACATTCCCACCAACAATGAAGTAGGGTTCCCTTTTGGCCACATCCCCTCCAACAATTGTTATTGTTAGTTTTCTTGATATAGGACATTCTTACTGGGGTGAGATGGAATCTCAATGTTGTTTTGATTTGCATTTCTTTTATGGCCAGTGATGTAGAGCATTTTTTTCATATGTCTCCTGGCCATTCTCATTTCCTCATCAGAGAAGTCTCTTTGTAAGTCTTTAGCCCACTTGATGAGGGGGCTATTGGTTCTTTGCAGTTTTGTTTTGGAAGAGGGTAATTTTTTTTAGTTCTGTACATATTTTAGATATGAGTCCTTTGTCTGTTGAATGGCCAGTAAAGATCTTCTCCCAGTCTGTGGGCTTTCTGTTTATCTTGTGAGCTACGTCCTTTGCCTTGCAGAAGCTCTACAGTTTGATGCAGTCCCATTTGTAAAACCTTTCTTTGATTTGTAGCCTTTCTGGGTCTTTGTTAAGGAAGTTCCATCCTGTGCCAAGGAGCCCAAGTGTTACTCCTACTCCTTCCTTTAGTGTTTTCAAGGTATCTGTTTTGATTTCGAGGTCTTTAATCCATTTGGAATTGATTTTGGTGCAGGGTGATATATAAGGATCTAGTTTTAGTTTGTTGCATGTGTTGAGCCAGTTTTGCCAGCACCCTTTGTTAAAGAGGCTATTTTTCTTCCATACTATTGTTTTAACTCCTTTATCAAAGATTAAGTATGCATAGTTCTGTGGGTTCATTTCTGGGTCTTCAATTCTGTTCCATTGGTCTTCAGGCCTGTTCCGGTGCCAATACCAAGCTGTTTTTATTACTATAGCTTTATAATACAACTTGAAGTTGGATATTGTAATTCCTCCAGCACTGTTCTTTCTGCTTAGGAGTGTTTTTGCTATTCTAGGTCTTTTATTGTTCCATATGAATTTCTGGATTGCTTCCTCTATTTCATTAAAAAATGGTGTTGGGATATTAATGGGTATTGCATTGAATTTGTAGATAGCCTTTGACAATATTGCCATTTTGATTATGTTATCCTCCCAATGCAGGAGCATGCGAGTTTTTTCCATTTCCTTAGTTCTGACTTAATTTAATTTTTCAAGCTTTTAAAGTTCTCATCAAAGATGTCGTTCACTTCTTTGGTTAAGGTTATTCCTAGGTATTTTATGTTTTTGGGGGCTATTGCAAAAGGAGTTGCTTTCCTGATTTCAGCCTCGGTCTTCGGGTCGTTAGCATAGAGAAAGGCCGTTGATTTTTGAAGGTTTATTTTATATCCTGCAACTTTGCCAAAGTTTTGGATCAGCTCTGGTCGCTTGGGGGTAGAGTCTATGGGATTCTTTAGGTATAGCATCATGTCATCTGCGAAGAGAGAAAGTTTAACTTCATCTTTTCCTATTTGGATCTCCTTTACATTTTCTTCTTGCCTAATTGCTCTGGCTAGGAATTCTAGTACTATGCTGAAGAGCAGGGGAGAGAGTGGACATCCCTGCCTTGTTCCTGATTTTAAAGGAATGGCTTTAGTTTTTCGCCATTTAGAGTTATAGTTGCTGTTGGTTTGTGATAAACTGCCTTGATTATATTCAGGAATGTTCCCTGGAATCCCAGTTTTTCCAGGGCTTTAAGCATAAATGGGTGCTGGATTTTATCCAACGCTTTTTCCGCATCCAGAGATAAATCATGTGATTCTTTACTTGCTCCAGTTGATGTGGTGGATTACAATAATTGACTTGCGTATATTAAACCAACTTTGCATCTCTGGGATGAATCCAGTTTGATCGTGGTGTATGATTTTTTTGATAACCTGTTGAAGTTGATTGGCCAGAGTTTTGTTAGAATTTTTGCGTCTATGTTCATCAGGGAAATTGGTCTGTAGTCCTCTTTCCGTGATGAATCCCTGCCTGGTTTTGGGATGAGGGTTATACTGGCTTCTTAGAATGAGTCTGGTAGTGAACGTTCTCTTTCAATTTCATTGAAGAGTTTGAGAAATATTGGTGTGAGTTCTGTCTTGAAGGCCTTGTAGAATTCTGCAGTGAATCCGTCTGGACCTGGGCTTTTCTTGGATGGGAGATCATTTATTGCCGTTTCTATTTCAATACTGGATATGGGTCTGTTTAGAAGGTTAAAATCTTCATGATTGAGTTTGGGGATATGATTTTTTACTAAGAAATCGTCCATTTCTTCCAAGTTCTCGAATTTGTTGGCATAAAGGTTTGCAAAATAGTCCCTTATTATTTTCTGAATTTCGGTTATTTCTGTGGTGATGTTACCTGTTTCATCTCTTATCTTGTTTATTTGAGTCTGCTCCCTTTGTTTCTTGGTCAGGTTGCCAGGGGTCTGTCTATCTTGCTGATTTTTTTCAAAGAACCAACTCTTTGTTTTGTTGATTCTTTCAATGGTTTTTTTCGTCTCTAATTGATTTAATTCTGATTTGATTTTAATTATTTGCTTCCGTCTATTTACTTGGGGTTTGACTTGTTCTCTCTCACGGAAATTAAGGTGCTTCCTTAAATTATTGAGGAGCTGTGTCTCCAGTTTGTTGATGTATGTACTCAGAGATATAAATTTTCCTCTGAGTACTGCCTTTGCTGTGTCCCAAAGGAGCTGGTACTTTGTGTCCTCAACTTGGTTGAATTCTATAAACATTTGAATTTCTGTTTTAATTTCTTCACTGACCCACTGATGGTTCAGCAGTGTGTTGTTTAGTCTCCATGAATTGTAGGATTTTCTGTGGTGGCTGTTTGAGTTGAGCTCTAATTTTATTCCATTGTGGTCTGAGAGAATGCAGGGAATGGTTTTCATACTTCTGAATTTATACAGATTTTCTTTGTGCCCTAAGATGTGATCTATTTTGGAGAATGTTCCATGTGCTGCAGAGAAGAATGTGTAATCTGTTGTTGCTGGGTGGAATATTCTGTAGATGTCGGTTAAGTCTACTTGGTCTATGCAATTATTTAGTCCTGTGGTTTCTTTGTTCAGTTTTTGGCGTGTTGATCTGTCCAGAGGTGATAGTGGAGTGTTAAAGTCCCCAACTATCAATGTGTTTGGGTCTATGTGTGTTTTTAGAGTCAGTAGTATTTGTTTGATGAAGTTGGGTGCTCCTGCATTCGGTGTGGGTGTGTAGATATTTAGAATGGTTATATCTTCCTGTAAGAGAGATCCCTTTACCAGTATGTAGTAACCTTCTTTGTCTCTTCTTACCTTTTTTAATTTGAAGTCAATTTTGTCTGATACTAGGATTGCAACTCCAGCCTGCTTATGGGGGCCATTTGCTTGATAAATTTGATTCCAGCCTTTCACTTTTAGAAGATGTTTACTTTTGCTGGATAGATGTGTCTCTTGGAGGCAGCAGAAAGATGGATCTTGATTTTTGATCCAACTTATGAGACTATGTCGTTTGATTGGAGAATTAAGTGCATTAATGTTGAGAGTTAGGATTGAGAGATGATCGTTTGTTCCTTTCATTATCACTATCTTGTTTAAAGCTGTGTCCTCCCATTTCTTGATCTGATGTTTACTATTTAGGGTCCATTTCTCTGTCTGTATTGGGATCTTGATTATTTTCCCTGTATAGTACATCTTTGAAGATTTTCTGTAAAGCTGGTTTGGTGGAGACATATTGTGTCAGTTTTTCCTTACTGTGGAAGACTTTTATTTGACGTTCGGCTATGAATGAGAGTTTGGCTGGGTACAGAATTTTTGGTTGGTAGTTATTTATTTATTTATTTTTGGCCAGTCCTGGGGCTTGGACTCTGGGCCTGAGCACTGTCCCTGGCTTCTTTTTTGCTCAAGGCTAGCACTCTGCCACTTGAGCCACAGTGCCACTTCTGGCCATTTTCTGTATATGTGGTGCTGGGGAATCGAACCTGGGGCCTCATGTATATGAGGCAGGCACTCTTGCCACTAGGCCATATACCCAGCCCGGTAGTTATTTTTATTTAGTGTTTGGTATACTTCATTCCAGGCTCTCCTTGCTTTCATGGTCTCTGTTGAGAAGTCTGGGGGTAATTCTGATTGCTTTTCCTTTATATATGATTGTTTTTTTTCTCCTTAACAGCTTTAAGGATTCTTTCCTTGTACTCTACTGATCCTGTTTTGATCACAATGTGTCGGTGGGATGTCCTATTCTGATCTGGTCGGTTTGGGGTTCTAAATGCTTCTTGTATCTGTATAGGCCTTTCCTTCTGGATATTTGGGAAGTTCTCAGCTAATATTTTGTTAAATAGGTTGCCTATCCCATTAACCTTTTTCTCCAAGTTTTCCTCAATACCTATTATCCTTAAATTGGGCTTCCTGATCATGTCTTGAATCTCCTGTAGCGATCTGTTTTGTTGGTTGGACTGGATTTGTATTGATTTTTTATCTTTCTCCATAGAATCTAAGGAATCTTCACCTCCTGAAATTCGCTCCTCTGCTTCAGGTAGTTGGGACGGTAAGCCAGCTACTTGATTTCGAATCTCTTTTCCTTCTGACTGGTCTTTCCTGATGATTTCCATGTCATTTCTTAGGTCTTGTATGGACTTCTTTCCTTCATTAATTTCATTACTTTGGTTTTGAGTGTTGTCTCTCAAATCTTTAAGCTGGTTAGCTATCTTTTCATTTGACTCTTGAAGTTCATTTATCTTTCTATTTGTGGATGCCATGAAATTCTCCATTAATTTGTGCTTTGCCTCCTAACGCTCTAGAATAATTGACTGAAGAGATTCAAACTTTTCATTTATCATGTTTATCAGTAGACTTTGTAGAGCATTTTGGGGGTTCTCTTCTATGTCTTTGATTGCCTGCTCTGCTTCCTGCTTGTTTTGAGTAGGGGATAAGACTTCATTGTTTGCCATCTTTCTTGTGTTCCTTCTGCCCATTTGGATTGGGAATGCCAGTCTACCAGCACCTGTGAGCACTGTTTAAGACCCAAGCAGCCCTTACCAAGCACTGTTGTGTAAATCTTACAAGTTCACAATTATATACAGATACCCTGTATACTTGTCTATAAAATTAGATTTGGTGTTCCTAAAGAATACAATTCAATATAACAACCGATCCTGGGCCCTGTATTCAGTAGTTACTTATTAACTGTTACAACCCTATAAGCAATTCTTGTTTATATATTAAGTTCTTTTAGGACTGGCTTTCTCTATGAACCCCTTTGATTCACTCGAATTAAGCAGGGATACCCTCTATCCAATAACCAGGAGTCAATGGAACCTGGAGGTCCAGGCAGTAAGTCAGGAGGGTAAGTTGGAGGTAGTAAATAGAATAGAGTAAAATGTATTGGGGAAGGGGGTAGTGATTTTGGTTTAGTTTCAGTGATGTGGAAATGTGGAGAAGGGTAGAATCAGTAAAAAGAACAAGGTTAAAATGATAGACAATGGAGAGTTAGCAGAAAAGAATGGAGGTGTTATTCATAGGAAAGTAATTTTTAAAGAAAGAGAACGCAAAGAGAGAATTAAAGTAAAAATAGTGGAGGACAGATGCACAAAACAGAGAAAAATTATTTAAAAAATAAAAAATAAATAAAAAGAAAAAAAAAACAGAAAAGGAACTGCCCAAACAAACAGAAAAGAAAAAAACTTGATAAAACAAACAGGTTAAAATGGAAAACAAAACAAAACAATAAAAAACCGAAGACGTTTCAGAAGTGAAAAAAATTTTTTTTTAAAAGTTTAAAAAAATGTTTGAAAAGAAGAAAGAAAATGGAGTCCTTCTTGTTTGGGAGGTCTTTCCCCAGTCTCTGGTTTCCTTGTGATGGTCTGCAGTCTATTTTCCTGATTGGCTGGTTTGACTTGATTTCAGTTTGCAAGGGGTGGTTCTGTTCTGACCCTTCTCCCCTATTTGTGCAATCCTGGGTCTCTGTGGTTTGCACAGCTTGCAGATAGGCCTTGGCTGTCCTCTGTAGATGGGGACTTGAGCAGTCTCAGGAACCTTGGCTCCTCTGTCTGCTGCGGGGCCGCTGCCTTTAACGCCTGGCTTTGAATAGGCTGAGAGTTGCTTGCATGGGGGAGGCTCCTCCCTCCTGGGGGCAGCCTCCTTGGCGGAGGTGGCTATGGAATGCAGCTCCGTTTAGGGCTGGGAATTGGGCTTCCCCTGTGATGGGACCATTTAACTGTCTCAGGAACTGTTTGTTCCCCCGTCTGGTGTTTCCGTGCTGCCGGAAGCTGCTCTCCGCTTTCGCTTTAAATTTAGAAATTCTGGTGGGCAGGGTGGGGTACCTCTGGCTAAGCCGAGGCCTAGGACATGCCTCCTGCCTGGGCAGGGGGTGTTCTTCTGGGCGGAGCTGGCTCTCACTGTTTGGTCCCTCTTGCCCTTTTCAAAGATGGCTACTTTGACTTCTCTTTCTCCAGGCCCGCTTTAGTTCCAATCTGGTCTGAGCCTATGCCAGTGGCAAAGATGGCGCTTTGCTCTGGTGGTGAGGGAAGGCTGCCTTCCAGAAGCTGCTCTGTCGGCACGAGTGAGACTATCTTTCGTGGGGTACTCACGCTTTCTCTGAGATTTCAGGTCGCCCATGCTCAGCCGCCATCTGGAGTATTTCCCCCTGGTCTATGCTGTGTGCTTTAGCCGCGTGGAGTGCGGTTTGCTGTGCCGGGCGCTGTGCTGGCACAGACACTGGCACGGCAGCAGGTCGCAGCCCGGTGCTCAAATCTGTGTTTTCAGATGAGCAAAGTTGATTTTTCCTTCCTGGCCAGAATCCCTGTACTGTTAGAACTTACTCTGGCTGTCTTTCTACGAGTAAAAGTTTCTATGGGGTGAGAAATCTGCGATATTGGTGGGAGCTCAGTTAGTGCTGTGCAGCTTCTCTGCTGTCTTCCCGGAAGTCTCTGGTATTTCTTTTTATTTTTTTTAATTTTTATTGTCAAACTGATGTACAGAGAGGTTACAGTTTCTTACGTTAGGCATTGGATACATAAGAAACAACATAAGAATACACCGATGCAGTAGAGTTGAGGACATAGTACTTCCTCAAAATTCATTCTTGCACCCTCAATCTAAGCAACTTTTCCTTCTGCTATGGTCAGTTATGAATGGTGAATGGTTACAAACCAGGAAATGCATATGTGAACAGATAAGAAGATACGAAGACAAGCTCTATTTCATGAAGGATGCTAATTCTATTCTTTAGTTTGTGGGAGCAATGTTGGGTGACATGAGTTTCACAATGGTTACTTTTAGGAGTTTGGGGAAATTAAATGATAGCCAAAATGGCTTGGAGAAATCCAGGGTGCTTTGGGTAGGAACCATGTTGGGTTTCAGATCACTTGAATTCAACCCTTCTTCCATAACTCACTAGACTTATTATATAAAAACTTAAGGAGTGGGTTTTGTTGCATAATCTATGCCTCTCTGTCTGTCTTCAAAATGGAAATAAAAATAGGATCTCCAAATCAGAGTTTGTGATCATTCAATAAAATACTGTATTATCAGGAACCATGTAGTTTGCAGTTAGATAACAAGTGTCATGTTTTCCCTGAAAGACAGATTTCTTTCTTTTCTTCAGGATCTGGATATTAGGGAAAATAATCAAACTCAACCTGTTTATTTTAACAGAGGAAGAAATTGAAGCACTGAGAGTTATTCAAGGTGGCAGAACTATTTTTGTTTATTGAAAATATCTAGATCAAGGGATGTTAAATATAATCCTTTGCTTAAAACATCCATTGCAGTTAATAGACAAATGCAAGTCTTTGCTAAAATAAACTCTCCTGTCACTCCAGACAGTAGTACTTACTGAAATAAATTTGCCTCTCATTTCTTCCTTTTAGATTAGTTTCATGTTAATATATCTGAATGTAGAGGTGTTTAAGGAAAAATACTGGCTGTTTGTTGAATTATTATTGTTTAGTGAGCATATACCTTTCAAGCAAGGCAGATTGCAAATATCATATGAAATAATACAAATGCGAGTGAGTGCGAGTGCGATAGAGTATCATGATTTCTGTAATAGAATACAATACAGGCATAGAAAAGGAATGAAATATAGTTACATGAAAGAATCTAATTTATGTTAGCAATTATTTATTCCCAAATCCCAGACCATGCCGTAAAGTACTTTTAAAATCAAAGCAACCAAAAATAAGAATATTTGCTTTCTAGAAAAGATAATTATGCAAACAGAAGGTAAGTTGAATATGGACACACAATTTGAGTATGGTGATCTGAAAGAATGTGGCCTGAGTTGGTGAAGAATGTCTAGGGAAATTGAAGTGTATTAAGTGTATGATGACACAAATGATTGTCAGTAACCAATATGGAATGCTTACTGTGTACCTGGCTTGGTCCAGCTTTGGGTCTGGCACATACCTTATGCTTAGTATATGTTTTTATTTAATTCTTAAGATAGGAGACTAAGGATCTAATACAAATAATTCCCTAATCAGAATCAGAAATTTTATCCTGGGTTCTTCTTTTCTGCCATACTGCACATAGCAAATGACAAAGCTTAATATTTATTAGGAAGCCATCTGATTCATGGAGATGAGAAAGAATCCCCATATGTAGCAGAAACAAAAGTCCTTGGCTGCTAAATACTTCTGATAACTGAACTTCAGGGTGTGGATGTTTACTCCATCTGATTTCTGGCAGGCCTTTAAGTATTTCTGAATTCTCATTTGGCACATTGCTATCCTTCAATATTTTCTAAGTTCACAGAGAATTTGTCAGCTTTACATTGAGCCCATCCATCCTTCCCAAAAGTTTTGAAGAATGATTTCTTTTCTCATAGTAGATCACTTCCAAAGCAAGATGTATCATTTCTGGCTTGATGTAAATACTAAAGATGAATAGAAGGACCATTAGGGAACATAATTAGTATTGTTTGTAAAGCATGGGAGCATAGTTTCCTTCGTGTGCCTTATGGAAATCTGTGATGAATATATAGTCAGATCAATTTAGGTGCAGTTGAAAACATTGACTATGCCATTATTATCATCTCATTTTGTGTGATATGGTACCTTTATACATTTTGTGTGTTCTAAACTTTGCTTAAAAGAATACCAAGGAGCAGAAAAGAAAAATTTTCTGGGCCTTAGAATTGCTACATGATTCCAAAAAGTTTGCAGGGCCACAGTAAAATGGGGGGTGTGAGAGAAAATGGAAAGATTCCAGAAGAAATCATGCTGTCTTCCTGCCTGTCCTTCCTTCCTGTCCTATTGCACACTTATATAAATAAAGTCAGGTTAAAATAGATCCAAGATTTGAGGACATGGGAAAAAAATGAAAATAAACAAACAACAACAACAACAACAACAAAAACAACAGGACTCAAAAAAGAAGGCAAGTATTCTGCCCCTGGAGACATGCTTCCAGCAGCTTTTTGCACTGATTTGGTTTTGTCTGAGACTAGGATTCCAACTGTTGACCTGATGTTTTTATTGGTGGATGCCCTACACCTGAACTATGCCTCTAACTACCCTCCCCCGGATTATTACTATTTTTCCCAGGGATTGTTTTTGAGGTAGTATCTTGCTTTATTCCTGGATCTCCTGTGCTATGATCTTCCTATGTGCTTCCCTGTGTCTCTCAGATAACAAACACATGCTACCATGCCTAGCCAGTGGTTGGGATGAACTCTCAAGACTTCTTTCCTGACTAGGCTAGCCTTGAACCACAATCCCCTGATTTCCACTCTCAAATAGCTAGGATTATAGATTTGAGGCATGACACCTAGCTGGGAGGTGGTATAATGAATCATATTCATTGCATGGCTACATAAATTAATACCCCTGAGCCCCAGTTTTCTCAATGGAGAAAACATACATCCACTCTTCACAGTATTATTTTAAGGATTAAATTTAGTTATATGTGTGATTTTTAAGTTAATAAACAGTGTCATCATCGACGTGAAAAACACATCTCATAATATATAGGATGTTTGTAAACACAGAAGAAAAATATGCAAGGTAGAGCCTGCCATTTATCACATCTTTCTAAAAGCTTTTGTAGTGAATAAATGAGCTGCTATGTGTCATGGGTCTGTCATAATGCCTGATACAAAGAGAGGGCTATGAATAGTAGCATTTACTTTTCTGATTTTGTTACTAAAATAGCATCAGGACCTTACATTTCCTTATGAATGGGCCAATGTCATTCTTTCTGATAGAGGCATAAAATTCCATTGTGTATATGTACCACATTTTCCTGATCCATTCGTCTACTGAGGGGCATCTGGGTTGGTTCCATATTCTAGCTATGACAAATTGTGCTGCGATGAACATTGTTGTGCTGGTGGCTTTAGCGTGTTCTTATTTGTGGTCTTTTTTTTTTTTTTAGCTGTATTTTTTTTTTGTGTTTTCTTTTTTGGTGCTGGGGACGAACCCAGGACATTGCACTTGCTAGGCAAGCGCTTTGCCACTGAGCTACAACCCAGCCCTTGTTTGTGGTCTTTTGGGTAGATATACTAAGTGAAGTGAGCCAGGCTCAATGAAACATGGACTCTATGGTCTTCCTCATAGGGAATAATTAACACAGGTTTAGGCTAGTCACAGCAGAGCATCACAAGAGCCCAATAGCTATACCCTTATGAACACATAAGATGATGCTAAGTGAAATGAACTCCATGTTACAGAAACGACTGTTATATCACTGTTGTAACTACTGTCAACATGCTATGTGTAGCCATAGCTTCTATTATTGTATCCCTTTCCTGTGGTGTACCTGCACTATCTCTGTATGTTATCTGAGTACATTGGAAACCGTGTATACTGGTATTAGAACTAGGAAACGGAAAGTGAATACCAAAATTGATAGACAGTGGGTAAAAAAGACAAACGACTACAAAAGCAATACTTGCAAAACTGTTTGGTGTAAATGAACTGAACAACTCTTGGGGGGGGAAAGGATAGGAGGAGGGGGAGGGGGGAATGGGGGAGGATGTAACAAACAGTACAAAAAATGTATCCAATGCCAAAAGTATGAAACTGTAACCTCTCTGTACATCAGTTTGGAAAAAAAGAATGTAAATTAAAATTAAAAAAATAGCACCAGGATCCTCAGAAAATGGAGTTTTAGGCTCTAATTTAGCATCTTGAGGGCTTTATTAGCTGATATGGAATGTTTTCCAGTCTCTCACTGGGTCTTCACTATAAGTTTGCTGCTTCCTCTTGTGAGTAATGTACTGATTCTTTCCCCATATACAGAAAGAGAAACAATGGCTCCCATAGCTAGAGTGTCATGCACAAGTAATGCAGTGGGTGTGGTGGGATTTGAACCCAGGTCTGTAAGACTCCAAAGCAGCATTCCTTCCCTATTACCCCTCTCTAAAGAACTTGCTATTGAGTTTCCTTGATCATATTACAAATTTCTGCCTGGTGTGACATTAAATAAATCATTCAGACTATCTTCTTTGTGGTATTGATGCACCAGTGGTCATTAACTGGGTCCCCTCAGAGCCAGAACAGAGATGCAAGCACTTACCAACCAAGAAACCAGGGAAATGAATGCCATGTAAGATTTTTTTTTCCTTCTTTCTTTCTTTCTTTTTTTTTTTTTTAAGAATTACAGTTTGTTTAAAGAGAAAGAACTTTCTGGAGATTCAGCAGCAGCATATCTATCAACTCCTTGCAGTGTCATCAATCAAAGAAGCACAGAAAAATAAAATAAAAAAGCCAGCTGGACCCAGTACCCATCCTTGTAAATTATTTTTCAGGAAATCCTGCAGGCTTGGTTTTCTTTAACCAGGAAACAATTACAGTTTAATATAGAGGACCACAGAATTCACATGGAACCGATTTCTATTTCTTTTTGTTCTGCTTACACAAAGGAAATGCAATTTTTCCAAAACAGCAGAGAAATACACCAGCACTGGACTTCTATGGCGGTGTCTGTCACTTACAACTGAAAGATTGTGTCATTTCTCATTGCCAGACCTGACAGCACCTCAAATAAAGAGCAATCTTAGCAAATTATGTTTTCGATATCACTTACCAAAAAATGCAATGGCTCGATTTTAAATAATAAAGTGACAACACATAGACCTGAAGCTAGACATAGAACAAGTTTACTATTCCTAAACTGATGGCTCAGGTCATTATTCCAACCTGATATTTTTATCACATGCCTGTAAACACACAAAATTAAAAAGCCAGAGGTAATTTTAGGTTTAATCTAAATCCACAGAAACAGATTATTAAATTATCTTCGCTTTGATGTTAAACAACCTGACTCTGTACAATGACCTTATCCAAATGGAATAACTTTATTGCACGAGTGAGACTGGCTAATTGTTCAAACAATCATGGGAAATATGGGAAGAAAACTCAAATATCCATGGAAAGAAACATTGTTTCAGGTTTATTTGATAAGGATAAAGGAAATGTTTTATATTTATGTGCAGGTTCAGAAGAATGATTGTCTAGAGCTGTTCAAATCTGTGACTTCGCAGCTGTAATCAAAGCCAGCGGGAGTGTTTCTGACTTATATCCCTGGCAGAGAACTCACAGAATGCATAATGCGTACCCAGAAGAGTTAAAGAGAATTTCAATAGATTCTTAGGTAACAATTTTCATTCTCAGCTCTTAAGATGTTTGAAAAATGAAAGACTGTAACCCCAAATCAAACAATAATTAAACATCCGTCTCTGTTTTTAAATGAGCTTTTTAACACCCTTGTGCTTACAAAGCTAATATTCCCAGAAATGAGAGCTGAATACAGTTCCATAGAATGAAGTTTTCAGTGAATGGAATTTTTATCTTCTTCCCAGAAATGAACCACTTTTAACCTTGCACTGAAGTATCTGGGATGCTTGATTTCCAGGATTGTGTCCAGCAAACAATAGCCCAGCTCACTTGGGTTTGGACAAGCATCCATGGAAAGTAGATGTGACATCCTATTGTATTCATTCTTGGATAATTTGGCATAGGTCTCCAGACCCATGGCAACTTTGTCATTTTCACATTGTAGAGCCTGTTTCCTGTGTAGATGGGAGATACATATCACAATTTTCCAGAAAGAAGTTAGCTCTGGTGTTCACAGCACATGTAAGGGCATCTTATCTTCTGATCGTCCAGCTCTGCTCATTTGGAATTAGTAAGGCTGAATGATCCTCATAACTTTCATAGCAGAAAATCACAAGGACTAAAAAGGAGAAGGAGGGCCTGGACCTGTCATGTAACCAAGTGAGGGTCCCATGGCTCACTGCCATTTACCCTTGAATACGTCATTTTCTGGAGTGTCAGTTTCCTCTTCTGTAAACACGATTAGCATCATTTCAAATACTGTGTCATTAGCATTTAAGGTAGTTATTAACACTCTGTATAGATCTGCCTGGGCTGTTGAGAATACAAATGATGACGACTAGAATTAGCTCAAAGATTGGAAATGGATACAGCCTAACCATCTCAAGTAGAGTTGCAAAATGCCATGAGAAAATGGTAACAATATGTACTCTTTTCTGTGTTAATATATTCCAGGACTTCCTGTATACTTAATATTCTGTAGTAAAATCAGGAGGTAGATATTCATTTTAATATCACTTAAGAGATGCAGAAAGTTAGTAATAGATATCAGACTTATACTCCTAATGCTTAGTTAGCAGTTCTGTTTAAGAGCTTAGCATTGGGAATTTTAGTGAATTAGAACTTACAACAATAAATAGATTTATAGTTTTGTGGCTTTCAGTAAATCATTCCATTCCTTTGCAACTCCAATTTTTCAAATGGCAGAATTGCATGATGTTTGAGGCCTTTTTTGATTTTTGACAATCTACAATTCTATAAGAGAAAATGCATGGGGATGGGAAGAAGAAGGAGAATGAAATGTGGAGGGGAGGGAGAGCCAAGGAAGAAAGGGAAAGAGAGATTTGTATGTATAATCATAATTGAACACAGGGATGCCTATGTAGATTGTAAGAAATTCAAAACACTTGCACGTCTTTCAGTACATTCATTTTTGTACAATATGTCCATATATCATCACTGTCATTTTATAAATGAGGAAAGTGCAGCATAGAAAGTTTGTTAACTTGCCAAGGTCAAATAGCTGTCATAGAATCTAGGGATTTTACTGCCAATATTAAATAGCATACTCTGGGCTAGGCTGAAAAGTCTGTATATAAAAACACTTCTGAAAACTTCTATTGCTTCATAATGCAAATAGAGAGGTAATTCATGTTATACAATCAAAGAGTTGTTTAAAAGGTATAAATCAAATGTATTTAAATCAGATCCTATTTGTCATTGAAAACTTTAATTTTCATTAGATCTTCAATGGGTAATAATCTCCTTTAGGTTTTTATTTCCTGCTGTATTTGGATATTTCATCTTCAGCCTTCATCTACTTATTCAATGTACAATGAAAGTTTATATTTAAATTGACCCAGCAGTGAATTACTAAACATTCTGTAATGGTGCATTCATAGTGAGTTCATTCATTCACTTATACCTTCCTATGCAAAATTCCAATTACCCTTAAGTTGGGGACAACGGTCTCCAACCTAACCTTGAAAAAGTTTAGACAGTTAAGTACCTATGGCAAAGACCAGAGCAATAAGCATACGAGGCATCACCTCTTTTACAAATCTGAATTTTGTTTTAATTTTTTTGCCTGTTTCATTTCCTACAGTAGAGATTTTTTTTTGTAAACTCATAACTGTGTCTTTGATATGTCTATCTCCAGTTTCTTCTTTCAGTAATCTCGGCAGTAAAACAAAATCAGAGAAGCTACTCAGTTATTCTTCTGTCTTTCTTTCTCTTTCAGTTTTTCTATCCCAGAAAAATTATCCTTCATGGAGTTTCTCAATGGTAGACAAATTTGTTTCTCAAATGGGGCATTTGTTTCTGCAGTTCTGCTGGAGGGCTACAAGGGTGTAGAATGCCTGTTTGCTGCGCAGAATGCCATAAAATTCAAGTTCTTGCAGCCATACATCTCTCTGATTACTGCTTACTATATACATTTTGACAAGGAGAAAAACAGGCCTGATCGTTAATATCAAGAAGCTTTTAAGTGTTTTGTTTCAACAACAGCATATGGATACATTTAAGGGCTCAGATCCTTTACACATTTTTGTGACTGAATTCTAATTCCACTTGCTAAATCTTTAAGTATAGCATCAGAAGAGAAAATTCCTATTACAAGAGAAAAATCCTCAGAGATTTTTATGCTATATGCATAGCATATCCTGTATGTGTACAGACAAGCATGTGAGTATGTATAATACACTCTAAAATGTTTAGCAAAGGTTCTGTCTCCAAAACAGTTCTGCTAAAACAATCACATCTCACAAATCATAGACCAGCTAACATGCTGGGTTTCTAATCTCTGGAGAATATGGCATTGTGGTTTCTTCATGATAACCAGAGATGGCGGAAAAGTTAACTACTTGGCAGTGGATCATATTTCTGGAATAATCCCATACACATTGGACATTGATTTGTTTCAGGTTTGGCACAAATGTAAGTAGCAAATATAGACATTTCTTTACTCTGACACCAGGTTTGACCATGAACTTCCTTCAGATGGTACTTTTTCCTCTTTGTAACTAAATTCAGTGGGGACTCTGGAGCCCATTTGCAAAAATTTCAATCTCTTACTTTATAGGTCTAAAATTTTGATCTAAATCCAAATCTCTTGGCATTTAAGTTCATTTGCCTTTGGAAAAAGAAAGAATCTGTTTTCAAAAAGAAACGAGTCATAAGAGAACTTTATTAAAAAGGGCTCAAGCAGCTGCTTAAAAGGCTATTTTGATGATGTCAGTCTAAGTGAATAAAAAACACATGGATTTAAATTTCCTTAAATTATACAAGCTTTTAAAAATTAAAGCAAGTATGGTGGGAAAGTGTGTTTTACGTGTAATAACTTAAGAATCAGCCTTTCTTGGTTTCTAAATAGCACTGGTATGGGGTGGCGGAGTGGGGGACAGCTACAAGTATTTGAAAAACTTGAAGACAAGGGAGAACACAGCTCTCTGTAAGAGCCAAGACTGATGTTTGTGAACCCAAAGGGGAATGCATCCTTAGCAGCCAGAAAAGTAAAACACAAAACCCTCATAAAGTCACCTCCCCTCCCTTCACAAAACAATACAGCAGTAAGAAAAGGAGTGTGAGTCATATACTTTAAACTAACAGACACTTTGCATTCTCTGATTGCACAGACCAACCTCTGGCATTTGGAGAGGCTATGCAGTGTTTACCATACCATACCTGAAGCTTTCTCCAAGTCTTTTGAAAAGAAGGAACTCCGTCCAAAATTGAAGGGGATGTTAGCTTCAATAAATTGAGCAGGAACAGATGATAAAGAACTTTATTTAACAATTCTTAAAACAACATGACACATCTTTGCAAAAGAAGATGTGGTGAAGTTTTGACAAACGAGTACATTCATACTTAGACACTAACAAAAGCATTTGGAAAACATGATTGATGGCCCCAACACAGTCCATGGTTGTGTTCTTAATTTGGTGAAACAGAAAGGACAAGTATTCATCCACTATATCCTGGGTCTTCCAGTCATTTATTTCATGACACTGTGATATGACATGGAGACTTGGAGCCTTGAAACAGCAGACAGGAATGCTCAAATAACCTCTGTCCTAATGATGTGTTGATCAAGGGTTTTATTCAAATGATAATAAAGCATGTTTAGAAGTCTGATAAGAGAGACTATTACTGCTGTTGTTCATAAATACCATGTGTTACACTGGCCATTGTATTTAAATGCATAGTGGTGTATGATAGATGTTTATAAAATACTCATTCGTTTGCATATATCATTTCATTGATCGTTCGCAACTAATTTCCTAGTCAGTGACTATTTTTTATTGTTATACTGCTGAAGAAACTAAGTGTGAGAGAAAAATGAGACTTAATTTGAGACCACGTATGCAAGTAGAATTTAACACAAGAATAAAGGTTATATCTGTTTAATTCCCAAGTACAGGGTCTTCAAGTTAAAAACACCCAACCCCACCAGCAGTTGGTATCATTGCTGTTCAGGATCTGAGCCATAGTAATAGGTGTGTAGTGATAGCATGTTACATTCAATATGCATTTTCTTGATTACTTACAAGAGCATGTTTTCATATGTTTACTTGTCACATCCTCATGTATTCTTTGGTGTAGTGTCTGCTAAAATCCTTGGCCCATTATTTATTGTGTTACTGATATAAATGTCCTTTGAATTAATAACCTTAATTTCTCTTTATTTTGGATAACATTTCTTCAGTAGATATGGATTTTATAAGTAACTTTTGTAAGTGTGTGGCTTTTCCTTTCTTTTCTTTTTTCTTTTTTTTTTTTTTTTTTTTTGCCAGTCCTGGGCCTTGGACTCAGAGTCTGAGCACTGTCCTTGGCTTCTTTTTGCTCAAGGCAAGCACTCTACCACTTGAGCCACAGCACCATTTTTGGCTTTTTCTGTGGTACTGAGGAATCAAACACAG
This sequence comes from Perognathus longimembris pacificus, assembly GCF_023159225.1. Taxonomy (NCBI): domain Eukaryota; kingdom Metazoa; phylum Chordata; class Mammalia; order Rodentia; family Heteromyidae; genus Perognathus; species Perognathus longimembris. The sequence goes on from NC_063162.1 coordinate 39,204,113, forward strand.
GGCTTCATGCATGCAAGGCAAGCACTCTACAGCTAAGCCATATTCCCAGCCTAGCATTTCTTTTTGTTTTTTAGTCATTGTTTCCTGAAGAGCCAAAATTTCTAATTCTATTGGAATTCATTTCTTTAATGAATCATGCCTTTTCTGTGTTACTAAATGGATCATTGCCAAACTTCAGGTAATCTGTATTTTCTACTGTATTATTTTATAGTTTGTTATTTTGCACTTAAGTATATTATTTATATTTATGTACTTATCCCTCCAACTTGATGTAACTTTTATAGGGCATAAATTTGTATGCAGATTCACTTTTCTGGCATGTGGATGCCCACTTGTTTCAGCATAGTTGTTGAAAATAGTATCTTTTTCCTATTGGTTTGCTTTTGTTATTTGGTCAAGGATCAGATGACTATATTTTTATGTTGAATTCTAGATTCTATTCTATTCCATTGATTTATCATTTTTTTGTTTACAATAGTATGCTCTCTTGACCATTGAAGCTTTGCAGTGAATCTTGGAATTGGGTATCATTAATTCTTTAACATTGTTCTACTTCAATATTGTGCTGATATCCTGGGTCATTTGCCTCACTATATAAACTTCAAAATCAGCTTCTTTTTATCCACAAAATAACTCACTGAGATTTCATTAAGTCTCTAGGTCAATTGGGGAGGAATTGATACCTTGATAATGCTGAGTCTTCTACACATAGACTTAAGAATCTAATTCTTCTTTGATTTCAGGGAATTGTGGTCTTCATCATGTGGAAATTTTAGGTCTCTACCAGTGTTTCCTTGTATTGTATGTTAATATAAATTAAATAATGTGGTTTAAACTTCAAATTTTTACCTTTTTTTGCTATATAGCAAAGGGGATGATCTTTGTGTATTGACCACATGGTCAAACTAGCTATAGTCACTTACTCATTTTACAAGTTTTGTTTGTGTTCTTGATATTTGAAACTGGCATATAAGCAACCGTGTCATCTATAAACAGTTTTATTTCTTCCTTCCACAATCAGTATACTTTTAAATCCTTTTTTTTGTTTGTTTTGCCTTTTGGCATTTGCTAGGAGTTCTAGTTTGAAAAGGCATGGTAGGAAAGAAGACCCATGCCTTGTTTGTGATTTTAGTAGGAAAATTTCTAGTTTCTCCTCAGTAGCTATTATGTTAGCTATAATTTTTCAGTGGATGTTTTCTAGTTGGCTCATTAACTTTACCCTCATCTACTAATGTTTAGGAATTTTGAACCAGCTTGCTTCACCATCCCACCTTTGTCTTGGTGGCAAATAAACACATGTATCTGGTCATGGCAGTTAGAGTTCAGTGTTTACTCTCAAAACCTTTTCATTTCCAAGCTTAGTAGAAACTTTTCCAGCAAGAAGAGGTAGCCATAGATGCATTCTCTATCTTCGTTGCCTGATTTCTGTTTGACAGTGTCGAGCATGTGGACATAGCCTAATTTGTATGGTTTATATGAACACCTAAGTTTAATTTGGAATCAAAAGATCCCATGGCCCCTGATGCTAAATAACCTGGGACTCCCATCTGTAATGCAGCATATGTTAGTCTGATGTAAAGTAAAACTGGGCAAAAAATCCACATCTAATTATAAATATACAGTCAAAATGTCAGGTAAATTACATTTCCTATGAGGGAATTATTCCCCCAGGACACAGTGAACCTTGGCATATGGGGCCATCTTTCCCACAGCATCCTCTGCTTGTTTGTATCCACAATGGAGCATTGCCAACTAATCCCTAATTTAAGTATTTTGGAATCCTCAGCAAGTATTCATTGTAACTGGAAAGGATATTTTGTCTACGTTCTATGAAATGCAGACAGACTGAAGGAAGATAAATTTTAAACACACCCCCTTGTCAATTGTGTCTTAGGTGATCAAGTTCCTGAGTATAGGGATTTTCCAACTCATAAGTAAATCATAAAATAAGTTTAAAGTGTCATGATTGACATGAAAACACAAACAGAATTAACTAAAAAAATTTACCATGAAATAAATCTGATGATTTCCTGTGTTTTTGAGAACAACATTTTCTGCTATTTTTTCACATCAGATTGGTCATGTATTTAATGGTCGTTTTCACAAGTTTCAACATCATTGCTTAGATGTGCATTATAAACAGACATGCTATTACGAAGGCTGTAAACATATAATTGCAATACTTTTATGGTTCTCGCGTTTACCTAACTGGAGTTTGATTCTGACATTAAGTTGCCTGTTAATAGATGATGCATAAATAAATATATATGTATATATACATATATATTAATATATATACATATATATTACACACATACACACACACATATATATATATATATAAACACTGGTATTGTTCAATGTGTATCTGACAGAGATAAGAACAAGATTGATGCTGTAGATGGCTACTGAACCACTGAGCAAATGTTGACCAACTCTGACTCCAGTCCACCCATTTGAGATCCTTCTGCTACCCATGAGACAGAAGATACCCATTCTGCTTCACAGAAGAACTACTGCAGCTCCTCCTAGTCATATGATTCTGTTTCCATCTCAAGTAAAGAAATGGAGAAAAATCCACGTAATAGATTTATTCCTGGGGTGAACATTGTGTGTTTATGAAAATACTTTGGAACCACTGCCTATGCAGGTATTGGGGGATGGCAAGGTCGACAAACTCTTACAATGATACCTAAGTGTGAAAAAGAATGGGCTCTTATTCAAATCTAACAATTTTTTTCCTGAGGAAAATACATATGGAAGTGTAGTGGTAAAGACTGGGTCAGAGCCAAAGTGGTTTCTATAATAGAGAAGAGAAGTTGACATTCTCTGGAAGAGATCCAGGAAGTTTTGTGTATCACTGAGAACAATAAGAGAAGAAAACTCCTGGACTCTTTGCTTATCCCAAGTGGCTTTTGATCTTTGAGGATTCATCTTTGTATTTAAAGAAAAATTTGCATTTTATCCATTATTTCCAAGTGTTGAAATGTTTTTCATAAAGCCTGACTTGACATACTGCCAATGACTGAAGTCCTCAGTATATTCAAATTTTGAGCAAAAACTATTCACTCTTCTGTAGCTACAAATTATATTCAGCAACAATTGAGTCTCCCTCCACATTCAAAATGTAATTTCAATGATTACTGTTATAGTTGCATATCCTAGCAGCAGAAGAAAAATAATCATTTCACTAGAATGGGTGTGAAATGTATTATTAAAAAAAATTAGGAGCCATCACTGCAACCTAGCCCAGTTCTCTAGGCTAATAATCATCCTGTGATGACCAGGTATTAGCAAGAATGATAATGCTGTGGTCATCTCTTCACCTCCAGAAGAAATGGAAATCTAAAATGAAGAGTAAAATAAATATATAAATAAATAACGTGCTTATGTTGTTCCTTCTCGTGTACCTGAATCAAAATCATAATGAATGTTGGTAATAACTAATTTGTTAACATCTTGCTGGAAGAAAGGATTCTTGAGAAAGCTATAAAAGACATCTTAAAAAGTTTACTATATGGAATCAAGGTACCTCTTTTCTACTTCCTACCATTCTCCAAACACTTCGGTGAAATCTATATAGCTCCTTGATCTTCTGTGTGAGCGAATTCTTTGTGTGTAAATGAAAAAAAGATGTTGAGCTTTGTGTCTCAATCATTGAAAGTTAGAAAGCGAAATAACAGTCAGGAAATGAAAGAAAAACCTGCCTTTTGTTTACCACTCCTCTCCCTAAGTATTAGAGAATGATATTTTCTTCCATAGCACCATGGAGAAACAGATATCATTTGGCTCGTAATTTTACTGACAAGATACAGTGATATAAATTGTTCAACTCAGTTAGTTGGTGCCAAGGGTTAGTTAACTTTTTCTGGTAAGAATCACACTGAAAATCTTTTAAGTGCGGGGTATAGTCTGTTGCAACTATTAAACCTTGCCACCACAGAAAAGAAACAAGATGGAAACAAATGGGTGTTGCTGTGTCCCAACAAAATTTTATTTAGAAAATAAAGTACATAGGCTAGATTGGGCTTACAGGCCTTCAGTTTGCCAACAATGGTCTATGTTAAAGACAAAACCTTAATAAAGTAAGATCTGACATGCAAATTTGAAACTGCTAGGATTGCTTTTCCTTTACAAGGCAATTATTGTAATTTTCAGTGATTTATTAAGACTACAGGGGGCTGGGGATATGACCTAGTGGCAAGAGTGCTTGCCTCATATACATGAGGCCCTGGGTTCAATTCCCCAGCACCACATATATAGAAAATGGCCAGAAATGGCGCTGTGGCTCAAGTGGCAGAGTGCTAGCATTGAGCAAAAAAAAAAGAAGCCAGGGACAGTGCTCAGGCCCTGAGTCCAAGCCCCAGGACTGGCCAAAAATAAAAAAAAAAGACTACAGGGACATTATTTACATATATATAACATACGCAATATAACATTATATATTATATATATTTCACATATATTTCACCTCTTTAGGTTGGGATTGGAGAAGGGGAAAATGATGCATTGTACTTACAAACTGACACATCAAATAGAAAAGCCTTTGCACAACTACTTAAACATAATACTAATAATAAATCTTTAAAAATTAAAGCATTAGTTATCACTTGAGAACCATTATACTTTTTTTCTTTTGATAGTTCTGCTGGTGTTAGTTATAAACATAATACTTTCCCCAGAAGAAAAACTGTACATTTGATTGCCATGTGTTCTTAGAAAGGAAATCAAATGCTCTATGATGAGAGATTAACTCTCTAAGATAAATCTAATTAATGCATTGCCTATGATTCAGAAGGATAATGTTGGTATTCAATAGCCCTTATCCCACTGAGTCCCAAAGCATGTGAACTAAAGTCCTGCATGTTCATATACTACTTTTAGATTCCAATTGGATTTCAGTTAGTAGACTCCTCATTTTACAGATCCAAAGGAAATAATCAAAGAAGCTACTTTACAAGTTCATGACAGTAGAGGGGACTTGGAGATCACTGGCCTGGTTCACTAAGCTATGCTAACGTTGGCTTTCCCACAACCTTATACTCTATATACACATGTCCAACGATAATGGTCTCTTTGTCCTATACCAAGTCTTTGTCTAATTGGCCCCAAATTCCATTTGTTATTGCTATAGAAAATATAATTTGCCTTGCTTTGGATTTGTTTCTACTTTCTGAGGCAATACCTTACAGATCTAACCCCTGCCTCCAGGAACAACCCTTAACTGAAGAGAGCTATTTACCTTTCATGATTGTTTATCCCTCCAGAGCACTGACTATCAATCCCCTCCCTCCAATATTCTTATGCAACATAATTGAGAAGAAGTCTCACACTTCTACCTGGACTAAGTGAGACATCCAACACAGACAAATGAAAGTAAGCTGGGTAGAACTGATGAACCAGAGAAAGAGAGTGCTTGGGAAAGCAGGCAGAGGTTATCCGGCATCCACCAGCTGTTGATGTGTGAAAATGTCCATCAGGACTGCCAGAGATGTTTATTTTTTTCCAAGGAACTTGAAGACATAGATTTCTATTTGAAATATTTTAAATTTTAAATTCTAGAAACTAAGACCCCCCCTCCCAAAAGAAGTTAAACACTTAATATACCAAACAAAACACATCTGGGGGCCAGATTCAGCTCTGGAAGGCTAATTTACAACCTCAATTTTAGAGTCATTTTACCATCCTGGATGCCATATTTTGTATACATCCCAACTTAATCAACTGTAATTTAAGGAACATCACCATTGAAAAGAAAAGAATTCCTTAACTGAAAGGGCGGTAAAGTAACCACCACAGATGAACTACAGTGATCAACTTTACTGTATGACCAAAATTTAGGTCTCAAGAAATGTAAGGTTAAGTTTTAACTTTTTAACCATTGTGAACTTTAAAAGTAAAGACATGTGTTTATGGTCAATGTGATAGATTGACAAGAAAACATATTGCTCTTGTCTAGAAGAGGTCTCCTGAAAATGGGAATAAAGCACTAAAGGAATATAATATGAAGCCATTACCGGACCATATGTTTGTGATATACCATGAGGCATTTTCTTGCCAGAATATCACATAACGATGGCAAACTGCCACTGACTTCACCCTCTGCTGTAAAAGAGAGAGATGAATTAGGCATTCTTGGATAAATTATGTTAATGTTTTATTATAAGTATTTAATTTATAAATTAAATTCCTGGCAATGCCACTCACCAGAATAAATAATTATATCATCAGACCAACATTTGGAATGATTCCCGAGTGTGTCCTTTCTGTGATACATTGTTTTATTGATGGTAGGAAGACATATCTGGAAGACATTTCTGTGGCTGTGCCTCTTGCCTCTTATTGTACATTGTGATTTTCCAAGCTTCTCATTTCCTCCAGCATCTGTTAGGAACTTAATTGAAAGACTGGAATGAACTCTAAGCCATAGCTGGGAAGCTGCTGGTATTGAAGTGAACCCATCAGGTCCCTTATCTAGTTGGTAAACACTTCATCTGTGAAACATGGTGTGGAATGATCTGTGACTTCACTATCACCTGGAAAGTTTCTTTGCCACAAATTTAAAGATCATAAAGGAGGGACCACATAGTTTTATAGACTATTCTATATACTGAAATTCACGAGTTTCAAAATTGCCTCTTTTTGTTGCCATTCAACCTTGTTTAAAAAAAAATTCTTAGGAAGAGAGCTCTGAATAATTTAGGATATTGTACTAAATTAAAAAAATTAGACATTTATTCTTAATATCTATAAAAAGACATTTCTAATAAAATTCTGAATTTAGAGACAAGCTGGTTTCAGAACTTATTTTGTGATTGCTAGACATTTTTTTGATTAAATGGTGATTATCAAAAGAAAACCGAGGGAAACTATTTCCTGTCAGATAATAGAGATTAGGATATTAGCTATGTAAGGACTTAAATTACCTGCTTCTCTAGCAAGACTGTAATGAAAGTAATACCATGTGCAGTTACATTTCACAGTTCAGTTGTCACTAGAAATCTTGAATAAATAACACTGAATCTGACACTTAGAAAAAAGCTTATCTTTCTGTTTTATGGTAACATTCTTATATGTTTGACTCAATTAAAAAACAAAGCCGGGTGCTGTTGGCTCTCACCTGCAATCCTAGTTACTCAGGAGACTGAGATCTGAGGATCTCAGTTCAAAGCCAGCTCAGGCAAGAAAGTCCATCAGACTCTCATCCCCAGTTAGCCACCAGAAAACTGGAAACAGAGCTGTGGCTTAAAGTAGTAGAGCACTAGCCTTGAGCAAAAGAATTCAGGGACAGTGCCCATGCCCTGAGTTCAAGCCCTGTGACTAAAGAAATGAATATTTTTTTTAAAAAAGCAATTAAAAACTGCACTATTATCCTTGTTTTAATTTTCTTGCTGCAACATAGGCACCACATAAAGTTACCCTTTCCAACGGTGTTTCTCAAGCACACACTATACAACATTTCAAAGTTTGTATCTAATGTTCCAATGGTAAATTTAGATTAATCAATTATGAAAGGTAGCTCAGATATTCCTTACCAATGTTGATATCTAAAGAAATTGCATTAATTGAAGTGTGTCTCTTCTCTTTGTGAATACCACTTTCCACTGTTCTCTAACTTTGAAATCCTTCTCATGCTGCTTATGAAACAGTTTCTTTCCTGAATAAAAATGTTCTGAAAAAATATAATCAAAGGGTAGGCCATCTGATTGTACAATTTACATGGATTAGTAACAGCTGGCCCACATGCTTCTCTGTTTTCATAAATAGTATCATAAAGTGCTTGATGTAGAATATGCCGTGACATTTGCTAGCTTGTGTGCTTTTGCCAAGAAATTAATGGTAAATATTATCAGAGTTTCTGAAACAGGTAGCAATGTTATTATGAAAGACTTCCAAATTGATCGATAATAATTATATTCTGTATAAGTAATACAAGTGATACATGCATAGTATTCATATGTAATACCCACAACACAGAGCTCTGTAAAAGTTTTTATACATATATCTTCAAATTATATATACATATATATATACAAATGAAATAAAAATATTGCTCCATTGAAAACCTTATTGGGAGGGGAAACACAGTTATAGACTGAGCAAAATATTTGCATATCACTTATGCAACAAAAGGTTTATGTCTAAAATATATAAAATATATAAAATATATAAAGCTGAATAGTGAAAAAATGAAACAATTGAAGTCCAAATTGACCAAAAGTAAGGAAATAATTTAGCACAATTTTCATAGATATAGAAAGGCAAGAAAGCACATGAGAGGTTTGTCAACATCCCTAGCTAATAGTAGCTGCCTTATTTGCAATAGCCTCAAACTGGAAATGAGCAAAATGTCACTGGATAAGTGAGTTCTTTATTAAATTCGAGTATATCAACAAAATAGAACAGTATTTAGCAGTAACAAAGAGTGGACCATCAATGCAACGACATGGGTGGGTCTCAAGAGAATTCTATTCAACAAAAATAGCTAATTCCCAAGAGCCTATACTACTGATTCTCTGTATATATTATTTTCAAAATAATAAAATTATGGAAACTTTAAGAGAATAGTGGGCACCAGGAATTAGAGATGGGGGTCAGAAGGATAGATGGGTATATAGAAAACCTTGGTGATTATGGAATAGTTCTGTTTCTTGATTTTCATGACAGTTGCACAATCTATACATGGACAAAATGGCATTGAATTCTGCGCACATATTGTATCAATATCCATTTCTTGGTTTTGGTATTGTGCTGTAGTTATTAAAATATATCTGTCTGAGGAATGTGAAAGACACCAGTGGTCTATGCTTTTTCCTATGTCTTTTTATCATAGAAACTGAATTTTTCTTTTCTTTTCTCTTTTTTCTTTCATGCCGGTCCTAGGGCTTGAACTCCTGATGCTCAAGACTAGTGCTCTACCACTTGAGCCACAGCATTGCTCTCAGCATTTTCTGGGTAGTTTATTGGAGATGAGTCTCATGAACTTTTCTGCCAAGGCAGGCTTCAAACCATGATCCTCAGATCTCAGGCTCCTGAGCAGCTAGGATTACAGGCATGAGCTACTGGTGCCCAGATCCTTGATCTAGATATCATGAATAAAGATTATTATAAAATTAGAAAGATGATCTACTTTAATCCCACTCCCTAGAATTATTCCCTCAGAGTTCTGCAGGATCAAATTCAAATGTCAAGGTGTTAGAAAGGCCACACTCCCTCTGAAGGATATAGTTAGAGAAGATCCAAGTCTTTGCCTCTTCTGTTTTCTGCTGCCTCTCAATATCCCTTGATTTGTGGTGAGCTCATCCCCAGTACTTGCCTTTATAGTTGCCTTGACTCTTCTTCTTTTCCAGGTCTTCTAATAGTCGTGGTTTTTAATCTGTCCCCAATCTCCTTCTATCATTCCCTGTTAGTTGCCTTTGAATTCAGTACTACTCAGTAATTCAGAATAATCTTCCCATTTCAAGATACTTAAATTAATTGAACTTAAAATGTCTTTTTTTCCCAAATAAGGTAGTATTCACATGTTCTAGTGATTGGGATGTAGATTTATTGGGGGTGGGGGGACTGTCTAATACACAGTAGGGAAACTACTCAAATGCTTCTTTGCCAGGACTTCCATTCCATGCCATGCAGTGGCCTGTGCTTCTGCTTACCCACAGTTGTGATAATATGTTCAGTATCTGTCTTGCTTTCCTAGAGCCCAGTCTTCTTGACAGGCATGAACTAAGATGATCTCATCTCCAGTTGTGTTCCCATCACCCAAAGTGATGATTTACACGTATTAGGCACCTAATGAATGGGTAGTATTATTTTTTACCTCCAAATAAAGTGGACCACAATTTTCTCTCTCAGTTTTTGGATTAGAAAATGACTAAGTCATTGGTAATGAAAGTTTTTTCCCCCCACTAATTGTGAATTTGTCATCTCTCAAGATGTCTCATTAAGAAAAAATATTCATATTCTGAATTTAAATAAAGCTACTTCCCTTCTAACACACTGCTTTACTTTAGGAGCTTCAGACATCTCGTCATGTAAGTGGGGGGTTTCCGCAGATGTGGTACAGTCTGAGTAAATCCATTACATGTGAATGTGGAACAAGACACATTAAAGATGTTAGCAGCTCCATTTTCTCTGTCCTCTTAGCTGGATGAGAATTCATTTTACAAGACGAATATTTAATATTTTCGGGTCTGAACTCTGTCTTTTCTCATGCTGTCTCTCACACAATGCAAAATAAAGAAGTGGCACTTGGCAAATAACAAACAGCCACAATGATGATTGTAATGCATACCGTAATATTGTTACTAGAAATATAATTATGGGAACAGACAATTTACAGAAGACAAGGGACCTCAGAGCCCTTGTGTTGTCAATCTGGCCTCTCTCTTAATCAGGCATAATAATAATAAAAATGCCCCCCCTCATCTGCAGTCAGCTTGTCAACATAGCAATATTTATAGAATTCTGTATATAACAATGGCCTTCCATGCAGATGGATTGAGATGGAGGAGCAGCTGCAGATGGCTGTTCATTAACTGAGAGAAGAAAATGAATCTTAACAAAGGCACTTATGGAGCCCCTAATTTATTAGTGCTGTAATAAGGGAGAGTTGCTCTCAGGAATGGTAACTGAGTGAGATCAGTTACAAAGGTAATTGTGAAAACAAGACACAGATTTAGTACAACATAGAGGGAGATTTTATGGCCTCTAAATTCTGTAGTGTTACAAGGTCAATAGATACCTGACTCAATAATTCAATATCTAATCTTTCATATTTATTAATTACTTTAACAAGGCACGTGCTGTTCATCTACAGATTGTAGATTAACTCTGTTTCAAAAGCATGCTCCATTTATTTAGAGATAAATTACCATTTATTTTTCTCGTCTATTGTATTTAACACACACACACGTTGTGTGCAAACACAAATTCTTTTCCCTAAAATGCTTTATGACTCTGATCTTCAGGATGGTTTCCTGCTAATTCCAAGAATTCGTGAAGTAAGGTATGTGAAATGATGAACAACATGTCTTCTATGAAGAAGATGGTCTAAAAGAATTGCAAGTACATCATGTTTCTGGTTTCTATTTTCCCCAGTGTCCATAATAGGTATTTTAAAAAGCTGCCTTAATAGAAATCCATGTTAGTAATTTTAAAAAGCAAGAAGTTCCATCAAAAATATAAAAAAGTAAATATGGTTTGGATAAACATATATTTCTATATAAGGGAATACTATTCAATAATAAAAAAGTTATTGACATAACATGTGCCATACATATTACTTAAAACCATTTTGCTGAGTACTGGAAGGCAGGCCAGGGAATACATAATGTATGATTGCATACATGAAGTTCTATGTAAGATAGATTTATGCTATAATGATGGAAAGTCAGTTAGTAGTTGCCTGTGGTGGAAATGGAAAAACTCCCAGAGACAGGATGAGAAAACAGCTATTTACCCATCTCACAGTCAACTATCATAACTTATTGAGCTCTTCATTTAAGGCACATTTATTCATTCCATGAAATTTAGTTGACTTTAAAAGCCCTGGATTCCAATGTTTGAGAAATATTATATTTAATATTATCTCCTCAAAATTTATTATTAATCTATTAATTGATGCAACAATTTTAAAGATTTAAATAGATTTTAATAATTTTTCAAGAAATATCATGGTGTGGAACACCAATTAACTTGACTTATACATTTCCTGAATCTATATTCCTTCTAAACATTCTTATTGGTAAGCAGAAATCTTGATAATATATGTGCATTCATATATTAGATATGTAACCATAAATGATTCATTTGAGTTCTACCACCCCAATTTCCACACATGAGATATGCTGGAAATGACACATTAATCCTTATCTTCTTGCTGTAGTGAGGATGGAATGAGCTAGCACTAGTAATGTGCTTATGGAAGAACCAGGTACAAAGCAAGTACTTTAGCAATGCATGTTTCCTCTGCAATACATGCTAGAAAATGCTTGGGCTATCTTCAACCATTACCTTAAGGAGATAGAATGAAGATGGGTATTATTATCTAATACAGCCCAGAAAAGAAAAGAAGGAATGGTGAGCCACACTTCCTAAAGAAGCTGCTTAAGTGATCTGGACATAAAAAATACGTAATGATGTTCTAGAGAGGAAATCAGATTTTTGTTGATACCCCCAGCCTTGAGTTATAACTACTGGCTATGTAGCTCAAATAGTTAATCTATTTCTCTAAACAAAGCTTCCTCTCATTTAAAAATAATGTGGCCAGTGGGGATAGAAAATGGTTGAGAGAATGCCAGAAGCTGAGATGAGGGAGAGTATGAAATGACTGATCAATGAGTATGGGTAAATTTGTAAGAGGGAAGGAGGTGACAAGAACTACACATTGGTGAAGGTTGTGCAGCATTGTGAGTGTACTAATTGCTAGTGTGTTGTAGACCAAAATATGATTAAAATTGTGAACTTGAATTTTATATCAGAAAATCGACCTAAGTAGCTATACTATATGATATTCATGATCTCTTAAACTTCATTCATGAGTTTAATAGATTTGCTTGAGCTCCTGCTGTATAATGGGTAATGCACTCTATGTGAGCACACATACTGAACAGAAAATACATCATCCCCACTAGGTCTACCCTAGGGGAGTTGAGAGGTAGAAGCTTGGCCCTAGTGTGGTGATTATGAAAGGTGGGAGAAACTTCTAAGAGGTGAGGCTTAGTGCAAAATCATTAGGTCATTGAGTGTTCTATACTTGGCAGGGATTCATGTAGTTATGACTAGTCTTTGGTTAGTTCTGCTGGAAATGAATCCCTGACTCTCTCCAGCTTCCTGTCTTATCATGTTATGGCATTCTCTCCTTCTGGCCTGAATTGCCACCACAATGGCTTTTCCCAAGTCATTATATGGCTAGAAGGTCCTAAACATTAGCCAGACACATGGGGACATTCAATCTTGGAATTTTATTCTCTAAATTTTGAGGTAAATAAATCTCTCTCATTTATAAAGTACTTAGCCTCTACTATTTCATTATAGTATCAAAAATAAATAAAATACTCACTGTTCTTATAAACATTTAATTTTAGGAGCTTTCCATGTTTTAATGACATTAACTTAAAGTATCATACTTTATTCTCTTCTGACTTAATGCATAGTTTGTGGGATTGGAATGTATGTTAAAAATTTGGTGTTTTTGTTTGATTTATAGTTGATATTATAGACAGGAAACCTAATTAGAGGAAAGACATCAACATTTCCTCAGCCCAAAGTAGCAATCAATGTGTGCTTGACAGTGCTTAGCTCAATTAATGTGTACCTCATTCACACAAAGCTTGTATTGCTTTGCACATTGTACTGACACACTAAACCTTAAGATAGGCAAATAAATCTTATGTAGACTGCAGATTTTCTAAGCAATATAGAAAGGAGTTAAAATACATAAACACACAAGTTTTTTAATAATATTATATGCAGTTTTTATAAGCCTAGCCTTGTTTGTACCAAATGTAGAGCACATATCACATTAAGATTTACAGTGTTTCCAGTGAAGTTTGGTTTTCCTATGACAAATGCCAACAAGGACAGCTAACAAGTTAAAAACTAATTAGGCAAAGAAGAAAGCTAATTAGAGGTCAAAGAACCAGTGATGCCTAGAGAAATATATTCTGTAGTACTTGCATATTCAAGATAGTGATTCATATTCCAAGTCCTTGTTTAGGATATTTGTTTGTTTTCATCTGAGGGAGAACATGGTTATAAAATTTCTTATGTAACACCTAAAAAACTCTATTATAATAAACTATTTCTACCATCATAGCTTTTAAACAACGTATACCAGGCCTACAATAAAAAAAAAATCCTACAGGACACATTCCCATTGTCCTTAATGGTATGCATGCACACATTCAATAACTACTGGAATGCAACAGGAGAGGAAATTGAAGACAGATTGGATAATAAAAGATGCCTAGGAAAGACAAACACAGACCATTTATTTGGTCAATAATTCAATGACATAGAGCTATAGCCACACTTAAGTTATATTACCAACAAGGTATTTGGTGGATTGAAATACTTGCTTTAACCAATACTTCCATTCATGCAAAAGTAGTATGAACCTTTTATGGTTCAGTCATTTATTTACTAGGTTGGAAAGAAATTTTCTGAGCAAAATATGGTCTCTAGTATTTTTTCAACTGTTTCATCTTATTTCTTTTCCTTTAAAAATTAATTTTTGGCTACAGTTACCATGATAGTATGGAAATAGTGACACTGGGAACATATATTTTGTGACTTTAAAGGAAATGCTTTCCTCTGCAATACATGAATACCATATAGAATGTTCCTTTAAGATTTGAGTGGGCCAATATCCATTATTATGTAAAGACAATGTCCTCTGGGTTACACTTTGCTAAGGCATTTTCATGTACGAATACTAGAGTCATTTTTGCATCTGTGGATGTAAAAATAATGGGGAAGTACTGACCTTTTATTAATAAAAAAAAAAAAGAACAACTCTGTTATTCAACCCAATTAAATGTGATAAAAATTTAAAGAGAGACTTCTCAGAAGAAGGAAGAATGGCCAATACACACATGAAGAAATGTCCAACTTTTCTGGTCATAAAAGAAATCTAAACCAAAGCAACATTAAGATTCTACCTCGCCCCAGTTAGAATGGTCATTATCAAGAAAACTATCAATAACAGATGCTGGCAGGGATGCAGCCTAAAAAGGAATGCTACTACATTGTTGGTGGGAATGTAAACTTGTTCAACTACTCTGGAAAGCAGTATGGAGTTTCATCAAAAGACAGAATATAGAGCTTCACTATGACTCAGCAATTCCACTCATGGGTATTTATTCAATACACCACAAACAAGGCCACACTAACGCTACCAACACAACCATGTTCATTGCAGTATTGTTTACCATAGCCAAGATATGGACCCAGATATCAACCCAGATGCTCCTAAGCAGATGAATGGATCAAGAAAGTGTAGTGTGGCTGGGATGTAGATCAGTGGCAAAGCGCTTGCCTAGCAAGTGCAGCATCCTGGGTTCAATACCCAGTACAAACACACACACACACACACACACACACACACACACACACACACACAATGGAAATCTATGCTTCTGTCAGAAGGAATGATATTTTACCATTCATAAGGAAATCGAAAGACTTGAGAAAAAAATTTTATGAAGTGAGTTATGTCACAAACAAGGAAATACAGGTTACGTGGTTTCATTCATTTGTAGTAGTTAGACTGTGCCTAGAAATCTACAAGTAAACACAATGGATGATGGAAGACAAAAATATTACACTTGGACATCATTAATTAAACAGGACTCTAAGGAGACCAAAGAAGGATACTCTTAGGAAAAGATAACAAAGACTCAATAGCTATATGCATATGATTACAGAAAAGGATGTTTTATTTCCAAGAAATGGCAGCTAGATGATTTTTGTTATTTTACTTTTTTCCCCTTTGTCTCTATTTTTGATTTCCATTACTTCCTGTCTTATATGGAAGTTTATGTTTAGGGGAGGGTAAGGGGAGCACAGAAATGGGACAAAGAGGGAACTAAAATAGCAATGATATTCCCTAGACACAATGCTGAAAATGAATTATATAACTTGTGTGGGAAGAGGGCTAGGAGGCAAAAATGGGAAAAAATGAGAAGTGACACTGTTCAGAGAAGAGGTGACACTGTTTAAAAAGAAATGTACTAAGTACTTGACTTGCAAAGTGTAACCCCTAGGTACATCACCTTTACAATAATGATAAGTTTAAAAACCTCTGTTATTATTGTATATTTCCTTCTGAATTTAACCATCTTTTGTTCCTAGTCTGGTATTGGCCTCAGTTAGCTCTCACCCCTTATCATTTCTTCTAATGACCATTAACAATACCTTTCAGTTCTCTGATTAAATTTATTTTTAGGTATTATATGTTGTTTCTCCTTGAATCTTCTGAGCTTCTCTTTCAAGTACATTCACTATGTCAAATTACTGCTTTGCCCTGAACATGTTTGGGAGGAACGTTTATTTTTATTATACTCATACATCACTCTTTATATCACCCAGTACTTGTTCTTTTGTAGCACTTACATTAAATTCTAATCACTTCTGTTTAGTTTTGTTTTATTTAAAAAATATTATGCATACTCAGCTAAAAGTATTTTAGATATTTTTCACTTATATTATCTCCTATGCCCCCCCAGAAGGCCTAGATAATTGTAAGAAATCAATAAATATCAGAAGTACAGATGGAGGTTAAAAGAATAAACAAAATAGAGTAAAAAGTTAGAGATAAGGGGAACAAGCAAGTTTCAACCCAACTTAAAACTTGAGATGACTTTGAATATGGAAAAGCTGAAATTTCTGGTTTCATTCCATTTATGATGTCTATATGGAAAAGTTCAGAGAATTTCTATTTCTTGAACTTTTGAACCTGATGCAGAGGTAACTGGTAGAAAAAGGAAACAAGGTTACTCCAGGAACATTTTCTTCCCAGTCGAGGACAACAAAGCTGCATTCCTTCCTCATTTTCTATTAGAATGTCATCCTTGTGAAGAACTTTAAGACATTGATTCACCTGCAGAATCCTTAAAAATACCATTTTATAGTATGATTCCAGCAACTGTACTGTATATGCAGCACATATATGCCAATGGTGATGAATAGCTACACTAAGGATGTCACTGCAAGACCTAGGATGCCTACATCCTGAGAAGAACAGAATGGAAGAAGAGATAGACACCTGTTAGTAATTTCTAGGATGACCTGATAGGAATAAATATCAAAGGTGTTAAAATTAAGAGGGGAAAAAAGCCAGGCATCAGTAGCTCACGCCTATAATTCTAGCTATTCAGAAGCTGAGATCTGAGTATTGCAGTTTAAAGCCAGCTCAGTCAGAAAAGTCCCTAGGAGACTCTTATCCCCAATTAGCCAATCAAAAATTGCAAGTGGTGCTGTGGCTCAAGTGGTACATCACCAGCCTTGAGCACAAAGAGGCTCAGGGACAGCACCTAAGCCCTGAGTTGGAGCTTCACAGGCAACTTAAGAACAAAGCAAAACAAACAAAAAATCCACCTCTTTTCACAAGTCTTTCACAAATGAGAGGAGTAATAGTTCTGTGCCAATGTTATATTTAGATCCCTCTTTCCTTTCCATGTCATCCTGTCTGTCCAACCCTTGGTTTAGTCCTGTCCTCTGTTTCAGCTATGTCCTGTCTCTTTAATTTCTGTCCATACACCTCCATCCTAGGAATATTCCTATTTCCATCTTTTTTCTTTCTCAATTCATACAGGTCAATTCCATATCTACAGTCTTATGAGAAATGTGAAGCAAATACTCTGACTTGATATAGTTCCATGCTTTGGCTTATTCTTGCCAAGAAGAAACACAGGTGAGAATTTCATCTTTTGGCAATTGCACTGTGCTTCTCCTTCCATTTTGATATAGGCTTCTTCAGTTTTCTAAATGTCACCTGATCTCCTTGGCTTTTCCAATCCACCTCTGTTCTTTTAGAGCTATATACATAGTTCATGCTATGCATATACTAGATTGTAATATCTTGGCCAGATGCAGAATCCCCCAGCCTGTTCATGAACTTAAACACAGAACTTGAATGTTCCTAATTTTTTGATTTATCTCTGGGCTCAAAGTGTTTTGACCTTGTTGCTTTTGTAAGCACTTCCATTTCCTGAAAGAATCAGGAATGTTTTAAAGCAGGTCAGGAAATAGAGAAAAATAAGTAAGACAACACAATTAAGCAGACTGCATTTGTTTGATGTGCATAGTGATTCAGAGTTGACCTATTGGTGCTGAGTCATCTGCTGAGTATTTCAGACCTGCCCTTGACCAGCTGGCCCAGTACCTTGTCATTTCTCTACTTTCCTCCCACATCAGTAGTACCCACAACCCACTTTCTTCCAAAGATGTATTTCCATCACAAGGTGAAATCACTCACAAAATTCAACTGCTTTACATAACAACTCAAATTATACATATCTCTTAGATATCCAGGTATCCCCTGCAAACTATAAATAGGAAGTATTTTCTGTTCCACACAAAAATTTGAATGAATGGGTTGAGTTTTTCTACCTTAATGCTCTTCACTATGTGTGTGAGTCACAGCGCACAGGAGAAAAAACCCTTCAACATTGTTGTTATTTTCAACATACCATGTGAAATTTTGCCTTTTTCTTGTGTCTTTCTTCCTCATAGTTTTACCCCTTATGTCACTGTAACTGATTTTGTCACCTTAGGCATTTCATGTATGTTTATCAGAACTAGTGAAGGAAATGGGAACATCAGAATGGAGAGACAAAGGGTAAAAGGTGAACTGGTACAAAAGCAATACTTAAAAGAAAATATGCTGTAACCAACTGTACAACTCAGGGAAGGTGGAGGGGCTTGGTGAGGGGGAAGGTGGAAGAAAAATGAAGAAGGAGGTTAAATTTGATAAGAAATTTACTCACTGCCTTACATATGAAACTGTAACCCCGCTGTACAACACTTTGACAATAAATTAATTCATTCATTAAAGAAAAAACAAACTTTAAACACTCAATGAACCCAATGAGTAAGTAGTTGTTGATTTGATTCAACAAATGGTTGTGGTTTGGACTTACAGGAAATTAAAAGCAGGTTCTCAGCAAGTGAAGAGTCTGGGGGATTGTTATGGTCATACTGTGATCTCTTGAAAATTTGGGAATAAGATATAATAATAAAATATCAAGTAGCTAGCTACTCTATCTGCATTATATGTTATATAATGTGTAGTAAAATTGCATTTACTACAAACATATTCATAGGTATATGTGCTCATAAATTTATAAGAACTATGAATAAACAAATTCATTTCTCCAAACAAACACACTCACATGCACTCGGAATGATTCCTTTTGCAAGTGAACATTTTATAATCTCCATACATTTTTACTTTATAAATGAGAGGATTAATACTCTACATGTCACCCTAATCCTTTTTTAACCTTTACTTCTATTGCTTTCAAGTTTTTGAAATATAAAAGCTACATGTTTTTGATTAAAATAAAGTCTTCTTCTGGTAATAATCAGAATTAATTTTAGACAAGGCTAAGACAAGCGTTCCTTTGGGAATATTCATTTGAGATCCTATAAATGTCTGGTAACACTTAAATCTCCACTAAATATTCTATTTGATAGTTATCAAATAATGTATCTGTTTCTATCAAGCTTCACAATAACTCACTCTCAGGCATTATGCAGACATAGATGGTTTAATAATGCTGGCATGTCTTATAGCTCCAGAGTGGTTTGCGCTATGCATTCCTACACTGTGAAATTATAGATGCATTTTTTTTGAATAAGGAACACATTTTGGAATGACAGCCTGGCTCAACTCCATGATTTGAAAATAAATGATAAAAGCTTTTTTATTGATTTGTCTTTTTATCCTTTGTCTCTCAATTTTGGTATTTCCTTTTTCTTCCCTAGTTCCAATACAAGTATAAACAATATCCAGGATACCAAAATCAGATACAATGATATAGTGGTAAAACCATGTGATAGAAAGACAAAGGAAAAGGGCATACGCAACAGCAACACTTAAAAAACTCTATGGTGTAAACCAACTGTACAACTCATGGCGGGGGAGGGAAATAAGGGAGGAAATAACAAGATAAGAAATCTACTCACTACCTTACGTAAGAAACAGTTAACCTCTCTGTACATCACTTTGACAATAAAAAAAATGAAAAAAATACTTAGAACTCAAAAAATTAAGTTCCCTAAAAAAATCCTCAAAGAAACAACTGTTCCCTTAATAAATGGGTTAAAGACTTAAAAATATTTTCAAAATAAATTCCAGGAAATGGAAAAATAAAAGCTTTTTCAAAGAAACTTGGTTGAAAGAAAATCTAAAGTCCTGATTTACAAAGATCCTTGAATTGGTTTTAACTCCTGGGAATGTGAGGTAGGCTTGCTAATTTACACGGATAATCTAGGTGATACTACTCTATTTACTGCTTTTCCAAGCCAATAATTTGGAATGGCATTCATAATAACTGTGTTTCTTAATCCCCTGCTGAAATGATAAAAGTGGTTTTCTACAATCAGGAAGAAAGTAGCATTCCAAGTAATCACTGATGATAACAATGGCCGGATGGACCTCAGACATCTAAAAATAGCAGGGTATTGGTTTCTATCTCTCCAAAAAGAAACTGATGTCAGCAGTGTCAGGAAATGCAACCTAACCAGAGTGAAAACACCCCATGGGGTTATATAACTCACTGGAGTCATTTTCAGGTTCCGCATGTAAATTGTATAAAACTCCCAACAATATAATCCTCAGGATATGGGGATGATTGGCAGGCTGCAAAAGCTTTTCCTTTAGACTCAAACAGTTCTTTGATACAAACAATATTTTTCATTTCAAAGGTAATTGTTGGTAGCCAATAGGCACTGATAGTCCCATGTGGGTAGCACAATAAGAACATTGCCTTTCAAAAAAAACAGCATTGCTTTTCATGTGATAGAGACCATTTGTGCAATTGAAAACCCATTCAGAAAGCCTACTGACAGACAGGCCCTTTAAAATTCCAAGATGTAAATGTATTGAAGTGCACTATCAGACAGGCTTCTGCACAAAAGCTCCTTAGAAAATAATTTAATATGTATACATAGATATATATTTAGCTATCATTGTATTTACTTCTTCCGCAATAATTCTTTTCTGTTATTTTCCAATACTGTTATAAGAAAACTTCAGCTGTGTCTGGACCAAAACAAAGACAAGCCAGAGCCCCAAATTTCAGTTTTTATCATTGTCTCAATTACTATTTCCCACCATCCTATTTTTGTATCTTTCCAGAAATTTGTAAATAATCTACCAGACACTGAGATGATAAATGACTGCATAGCCTATCCCTGGGCAAAAAAACAAAAAAAATCCAGGAAAAGTGGATCTTTTTAAGTAAATATTGCAAATGATCTCTTGTTATCTGCCAGAGTAAATGTATTTTACATCAAACAACATTTTCACTGTTTCTTCTAATGTTTCTCTGAGAGACTGCAGGCCAGGAAGAGAAATCTTTAGACTGTGAAGTGTTTGTATATATTGACAGAGACAAGAAAATATGTAATAACAAAGTATAACAAAATGAACTATTAAAAATACAAAGCCAAGAATAAACACACTCTGCTTTACTATTTATCAACAGATTCACTATAATACTATTAAGACATCAAAAGTAGAATTCTAAAAGAATTCTCCACTCAAAACTGAGTGACCAGTTGTCTGAAAGAAAATCAATTCCTACATTACATCAGGAACAATCTTTAATGAGTCTCTACTAAACTATTGGAGGCTATACAATTAAAATCATAAAAGCTCCATGATAATCTCCAGTCATTATTTAATCAATTCATACAAAATGGAAATGAAAAGCTTATTTAACTGGTCTTTGTACTTAGGAAGAATTAGGTCATTATGTAAAGCTGTCGTGGACTCAAGAGGCTCAATTCACTCTCTGGGTGTGAGTCACACTGTTACACTCCAGTAGTTCTTTAATGTTTCTCTTTCCTTTTTAATTTCAGCAAAAATGAGAGTGCTAAATCAGCAGAGATCCCAGAAAGACTGAAAGATACATACCCATTTCCTAAAGAATCTACAGTTAATGTAAAACATACACCCGCACATGAAAATTACAAATCTATATTTCATATTAATGCTTTACATATATGCTTATATGTTAGAGAACTCCCAGCTTCTTTTTTTTTTAAATTTTCCTTATATACAGTTATTTTTGAGTCAGTTTTACTCCCTGCTTCTTAATACACAGATTTCTCAAAATATTTTTTTTAACATGAGTATCTTGAGGACCCTTTCAGTTTTCCTGGAATGGATTTTAGCTCACCAATGTTCCTAACTGTATCTATTGTGTCAAAAGATATCATGGTCATCAAATAGCCGTGAAGAGACTTTGGCTGAACTCCAGCATGCTTTTTAATAAGAGCACTGTAATGCCTTACACATGTATTCCACTTTGCGTTCCCCTCCTCCAGGATGATTTACCTAATGCTCTGTTGGTTACTAAAAGATGCTGTTTTTGGTAGACTTACTCAGTCCTCAGGTCCTTCTGAGCTGGAGGATGGGTGGAGTTTGCCACCCAGAGATGGAAAAGGAATGGGATTTTGCCATCTAAGCCAAACCACATGACTCAGCAGGGGAATGCTCTTCAGTGGATAGAATGGCTGACTCCTGTAGAAGGGAGCATGGATTCTAAGCCCCTTGGGGAGTAAGAATCTAAAATGTGTGAAGTAAAAATGGGTGTTAAAGGAACAGTGAGGAGGGCTGGGGACTGTGTCAGGGCCTCATTGTACTGATTCTTTCCAATAGGAGAACATGATCCTCACAGAGGCAAATTGTTGGAAAGAAAATGAAATTGGTACATGTTCATGTAAAAGTGGCCTCTATGTTTTTGTTAAATTGTGATTTTTGAAAACATTTCTAGAACTATGTGAGAGACTTTTGTGTTGTTGAAACAATAGGGATCACTACGGGGGAGGGGTGGTGGAAGGGAACGTAAAAACTAGACCCTTCACCATTTATACATTAAAAGTATATTTTCAGCAGTTTTATCATAAAACACCAGATTCAGTCAGAAAGTCAGGATATTTAGAGACTAGGAATGCTACATCAAAGACAAACCTGGTAATTTTGAAGACTTGGAGGTATTGTTACTGAAAAGAAACCTAAATAAACACAACGCTTACCTCCCGGTCAAGAAACAAAAGAAGAAAGTATTCAGAAACCCATAATTCCGTTCAATGACACAATAGTGCTCCATTTCTTAAAGTTTGCACCAAAGCAGGCCTATGAGTTTGCAACTTGTCTTCTAATAGGGGGAGGCAACTCAGAAATTCCAGAAACTTCTATGTATTCTATGTAGGTACACCAAACTAGTAACATTTCTCTGTAGCTCACCCATCATCTAGTCCCTTCTAGGCCATTTTGCTACTTTTGAGTGTTACTGCTTGTGCTTAGATGGTTAAATAGCAACCTTGCTATTCTAACTCTCCTTCTTGTTCTCTGAAAATTAGGTGATATTTTTCCTGTCTCATTATATTACCATCCCCAACATACACAAATTCACACATACAACCTTGTCTGTGTGTCTCCATTCTTCCTACAAGATAAGTTGTTTCAGCTCTGTGGTTGCAGGGCCATTTCCCTTTCATCTATTATTCTTACTTCTCCCCTTTTTATTCCTGTCACAACTGGAGGTATTTCTGTTTCCTGCCTGGCAGGGAATTCATTATATTGTATCTCATTGTTCCATTGGTTACATTCATCCTTGTTTCTTCATTAAAAAGGGACTACTGTTTTCAGAACAATTTCAAGTTCACAGCAAAATGGAGATGAAGATACAGATATCCATATCTTTCCATACTCAAACACGCACAGGCTCACCACACTCATTAATTACAAAGGATGGAACTACATCGACAAAAGTATTATTACCTAAAGGCATAGTTTACATTAGGATCTACTAGTGCTGTTATACATCCAGTGGGTTTGAACAGAAGTATAATGACAGATATCCATAATTATAGCAATTTATAGAATACATTTACTGCCCCCAAATTCCTCTACACTTGTCTATCCATTGCTTCTTCTCCTAAGCTAAGACAATCACTAATTTTTATCAGCTCCATGGATTTTCCCTAGCAATAGAATAAAATACAGTCTTTTCAGATTGGCTCTTTTCACTTAGCAATAAACACTTAAGTTTCCTCTATGATTTTAGGTGCTTTATTAAATTTTTAATACTAAAGAATAGTCTATTTTCAGATGTACTACACTCTATTATCTGCTTGTCAACTTAAGGATATATTACTTCCAAGTTCAATCAATCATAAAATGCTACTATAAAGCTATATTTGCTGATTCTTTTGTGTGTGGACATAAAATTACAACTCTTCTGGATAAATAAAAAGGAGTATGATTTCTTTCTTAAAGCCATTTTATACCCCTCTCTTTGTTATGTATTAATCGTATAGTGTATTTTATTTTGATACCCATACAAGCTTATGCTGTGCTTTGATCATAATCACCTCTCTTATCTCCCTTTCTGTCCTCCTATTGCATGCTTTTACTTTCGTGTCCTTTAGATATTTTTTCCTATAAGTTCTACATATGAGAGAAAATGTGTAGTCTATCTATATATTGCCTGGCAGGGTAATCTTAGTACCATATTGTTCTATATATCACATGATTTCATTGTGTGTTTTACATATACTTTAATACATTTTGTTTTTCCATGTATCCATTGACCTTTAGGTTGGTTCCATTCCTTGACTATTATTAATAAGACCAGTATAAACACCATCATTTAGGTGTCTGTAATAATCTGACTTTGATTCTTTCGGGTATATGTCCAGAAGTAATATAGCTGGGTGACATGGTAATTCTACCTTTAAGATTTTTAGGAAGCTCCACACTAATTTCCACAGTGCCTACATGAATTCACTTTCCCTTCAAGAGTTTTTAAGAACTCCTTTATCCTGAATCCTCATTAGCATTTGTTTGGTTTCCTGATAACTATTCTGATTAGAGTGAGGTAGAGTTTCAGTGTACATTTGATTTGCACTCTGATGGCTAAAGATGTACATTTGTTTCATAGATTTATTCCTAACTTTTACTTCTTTATTTGAAGTATCTATTCAGTTTATTTGCCGGCTTATTAAGTTATTTGTTCTTTTGACTACTTTTCTAGTTTTTTTTATAGTTAACAAAGATTTTCTTCTTTTTCCATGGGCTGTCTTCACTGTGTTAATTTTCTTTTAATTTTACAGTTTTAAACTTTTCAGTTTGGTGCAGTTCCAATAAGTTAAATCTTACTATTTACTGAGTGGTTGTATACTGTTGAGAAAATCACTGCCTATGATATATGTATACTTAGATATTTATAGCCTGAAACTCAAGATCCCTCTGCCTCCACAGTATCTGGGATTATAGTCATGTCCAGCCATGCCTGGCATGAAAAAGCTGAGCAATACAAAATTCTCTAAGTATTGTGGAGGAGAGTAGAATCAATGTCTTTGAGTCATTGATCTCAGTCCTACTTCTACCAGTGACAAGCAGTGTAAACTCAAGAGTGCATTTAATTCCTCTGATCCTCAGTGCTCTCCTCTAATAATGGGGTTGGATTTGCTAAAAATGTTTTTTTTTTCAATTATCAGTGTCTGTTTACTAAATTTAGTACTATTTTAGGCATATAAGTGAGAAAATTTAGCATTATTTTCTGTTACTCCACGGTTCATTCATCAGTGGGTGATTTATTTAATTTGATAGAATTAAGATATTTAGTAAATGTATTTTTTCTTTAACTTTTTTCTCATCTGGTTTGAAGGATTACAACTTTCTTCATTCTTTTCTCAACTTTATTTATTTATCCTTTAATTTTTTTTCTTGCTTTACTCTTCTTCACAGCAGGAGTGAGAATGGAAAAAAAAGTCAAGCAACCCACTTGGTTCAGCGGAATGACTCTTCTATGATGACCTTTTTCCAATAGTGTAGGTTTTCCTTTAGCAACCTAATTACCATTTTTTATTTCCAACTTGAATTTGTACTTAATCTTAAAAAGATCATTTGTGCTAAATGGCTCTTTGTTTTACTGATATTAGATTTTGTCTCTGTGTATGAACCTAGACTTGTGTCACAGTTTCCTTAAAAGGTGAATATATTTTTAATTTTGAATCCTTTTTAAAAAAAAATACCTAAACTGGGGCTGGGAATATGGCTTAGTGGCAAGAGTGCTTGCCTTGTATACATGAAGCCCTGGGTTCGATTTCTCAGCACCACATATATAGAAAATGGCCAGAAGTGGCACTGTGGCTCAAATGGCAGAGTGCTAGCCTTGAGCAAAAAGAAGCCAGGGACAGTGCTCAGGCCCTGACTTCAAGGCCCAGAACTGGCATATATATATACATATATGTATATATATGCTTTATAAACAAAGTAATAAAACTCATATTTACAACCTTAGTTCAGAGTAAAGTAATTCATAAGAATTAATGATGGTGGAAACAACCTCTTTTTATTGCATTGAATAACTCTGTTCTGTCTTCTCAGTGAGTTCTTAGCTATTAAAGGAACCTAATATCCAAATGAACCAAATTCAAAAGGTCTTAAAGTTGAAGTTTCACATGCCATCCAATTCTCTAGTTTCTAATATAGTGGTATAGATGAAATCAGAATTTGACAGAACTCAAATAAAACATTTCTCTTACAAAATCAGGCCATTAGGGAAAATGGACTTAAGGGGAAAGAATCTTGGAGAAACTGCTGAGTAATTATGTCTGTCAAAGAAAATAAGTTTGTTTATATTATTTTTACAATTTTAGTCATCTTCCACAGAATTAGAGGTCACCAATGAAAGATGTGGAAAAGAAGTTGAAGGAAGAGGATTTATTTTGAGTGATGAAGTGGTCAGTTTCTTATAGTAGGCCCATAACTCTCAGTTCTTTTTAAGTTTTCCTACTGGAAAGCATTATTTTCCACTGTAAAAATGTCCTGAGTTCTTGCCAATAAAAATATCTATATTGTATAGGCTATTGAATGAAGACTGAGATATGGTAAGAGTAATTTGCAGCAGGATGCATTGAAGCTAATCCCTAAGAGATATATTATCATCTCATGCAAAATAGCAAAAAAGTAAAAACAAGCCCTTGAAAATGCTCTTTTTTTCACTGGCCATCTTCTGTCACCCTAAACTTGAATCAATTCCTAAGCTAGAGGGACTTGAAGTTGGCATGTTGCTATTGAGCTACATTTATTGGCATAGGGAATTAATCTTTGTATTTCATATATTAAGAACACAAGTTGTAACATTTAAATGTTTTCCTTGGGATATTTTTCCTCCATCAAGGAATTAAAAACATAACTTGTGTTGAAATGAAACTACCACTAGAGGGAATTCTGCCCACCCCTTGACTTTTATTCATGAAATATTAAGAATTTTGGTATTTTTCTAAAATACAATGATGGATGAATTTCGGGAAAGTGAAAATTGAATATAAAATGCTATGAATCATAAATACACACATATTTCATTAACTCATCTCAATACTCATCTAAATATGAGTGTTGTATATCTTTCAAGTTACTAAGTTAATTTTTAGGTGAGAAAATAATAAAATGATATTCATTTTAGAAAGGCTTTCTGGAAAAATTTTAATCATTTCCTCCTCATTTTTACGTCCATATGTAAGCCACTCTTAAAGGGCCACAAAAATATCTTACACAGATCATGAACTCCATAAAATGCAAAAAAACTTAAAGTGAATATTCACAGACTACTCACCTCCCATATTACTTAGTGGTGAGAAATTTAAATCCCTTGAACTATGGACCCAGAAATCCCGATGGTAAGTGCAATCTCCATTGATCTTGGAGAAAAGTTGAACTCTAGCGTATACATTTGAAATGTTAGAATAAAATGGAAAACTGGGTTAGAAGCCGTTTACAAATGTAATTATTTGAAAGATGTGTGTGTGTGTATGTGTGTGTGTGTGTGTGTGTGTGTGTGTTTTGTGCACATGTGCCTATGTATTTTCTCCAAGGTCGGAATTCTAAGTTTTGCAAATTTTCCATTTTATTAATGTTTTATATTGTTAAACTTTCACATTTTTACTAGGGTTACATGTGAAACTTTTTCTTGTTTTTCTTTTACCAAAAAAAGTGGTAACTATCTCTACATAATATTAAGATGCAAAATTTGTTGTTAATACATTTGTAAGTTGTCTCCTCTATGAATTTCTGCTCATTTTACTTCTAATATTTTATTTAGGAACATATGCTTATCATTTTTCATGTTTTTCTGTCCTTGTCTGGTTTTGATTACAAGATCATTACTTACCTCATGAAACGAGTGAGTAGCCTCCCTTTTTCAACCTAGGGTTGATATTTTGTACTTTGTTGGCATTTTGAAGATTGGATAAAGTAAACCTTGAGAATAGTCAGTTTCCTGGGTTTCTGTGTTTTGTGGGCAGTAAGGGAAAACAGTAAGGAAACAGTAAGAGAAGGTCAATAATTTTGGTTATAAATTAAATTTCTTTAAGTGTTAACAGTTTATCAGAATTTACTGTTTTAAATTTGGCTAATTTATATTTTTCAAAGAATATATGTATTTTATCCTAGAATTTATTTTTTAAAGTTTTCATTATAGTGTTTGCTTATGGCATTAAAGATTACTACGATAAATGATTATGCCATAGTAGGTATATTTTTTTTCATTCGTTCATTTTTTCTTAGTCATTATTGTTGAGGATGTGACCTTTATTTAATTAAAAAGTTAGACTTAATTTAAGGATTTTTATTCCTTGCAAGATTTGCATTCACTTTTGTCTTAGTTTTGAATTTTTTCCTTCCTAATAATAATTAAGTTTGTTTCTGATTGTTCTCTAGTGTGATTTAAAGCAAAATTTATTTTCTATAGTCTTATTTTTCTGATTTATCCTACATAAACATTTAGTAAAATATTCTGCATTTAATTAGTTATTGTAATCATATTTGTTTAATTTTAAATTTTTTATATCTCTAGAAGTGATTTATTTGCAGCTTTCCAAATTACAAACTTTCTAACACAATTATAATTCATCCACTTAATATTGAATTATTAGTTTAATTTAATTTTAGATAGCCAGAGAGTGTAGAGTGTATGAATTCAAGGAAATGTTTCTCCGGTTCTTCAAAGAAAGCATTCTCTTTTCTGTTTTACTCAAAACTTCTATATCTGAGTTATGTTTATTATCCACCATTTGTTTTTTGAGGTTTCTGACAGTTGAATTAAATATCCCTTCATGATTGCTAATAAGTATGCAGCAATTAGTAAGCAGCAATTGTTTTATTTTTTCCAGCTATTTTCTATAGAACTCTTTTACTGTTCATTAATGCAACTCTGGTTTAATCTGGACTTTTGGATTCAATGTTTCACATCATTTTATCTTTTTATCACTTTGTCTGTTATGAGCTCGTTGTGGTGAACTTCCTCATGACATTTGGAATATCTACTTACCTATTCTTGCTATGACTTTGGAATTGTGCATGGAGAGAGAGTTTTAGTTCTGCTATACTCTGATGGTATGTGATAACCTTTGGCAATTACTTTGAAAATTATAATACCAAAAGATACAGTAATATTTAATATAATTAGGCAATTAACTAAAAACTCTTTACTAATCAGGAGACACTTTGAATGGACATAAGAAGATCTTATTGTTATTGCAGGCTCTACAATTGGAGCAAGCCAACCTCAGAATAATATCACTGACTCTGAAATCACTTGTCGAATAATATTTGTTAGAGATATGTAACATGAATACACTTTTGAACACTGTAGATTCCAAATTTCTGATTTAATATATTTTATTAATTCATTTCAAAATAGTGGAACTCCACACAGAGTTAATATATTTTATTAGCAATATCTTATAAAACAGTTTGATAACCTGAGTTAAATCAAGAAAAATAGGCCTAGAAGATTCAGCTAGAAGAATCAGAGCTTGGAATGTGTAGAGTCTTCCAGAGAGGCTGTTCATACAACATTTTAGGCTTTGATTCTGAAGTATAAAGTTAACAGGACTGAACTTCCATGTCTCCTTGGGTTTTCAGGCAATAGTTTTCTCTTTTTCAGTAAAAAAAATATATATTTAATAACAAAACATATATAAAATGTCATATATAAATATTTTAAAATATTTCAATATATGTTGAGTGTTTTTAAGCATATACATTGGAGAATGGGGAAGTCACATTAAATAATATCATTACTTTATGTACTTATGTTGTTGTGGTAAGAAGAGTTAAACAGCTACTATTTTAGTAATTTTCAAAATTACAATATATGATTAGATTTATTTTTATATTGTATAATAAATCTCTTGATTTTTTTTCTGAAAGAAATTTTTTATTCTTTCATCAACTTTTCCATCCTTGTAGCTCCCCTCTTGAACAACAATGATAGGCTAAGCTCTGTGGGGGCTAAAAACTATTATAAAGTGATCATTTTAAGATGGTACATTGTTGACATAGAAAAAAATATAGAGCAATATAAAAGAACATAATATAGTAGAAGAGGAGAAAATACAATAGATCAAGGAAATTTTTGACAATGCTGTCTATTCACTCTCTAGAATTAAAAACTCACACAAAAATCGCAATAGTAACCCAAGAATTATGTATGTAGTGCATAAAAATATAGTGTCTGTAAATATTCCATTGATAATAGTCTGAAATTACTTAATGAAAATTAGAATTAGAGGTATCTTTGGCAGAAAAAGAATAAAGGACATAAGGTAGTAAAAGTATTGTTTTAATTATTAGTATTGAATTTTTAAAAAGAATCCAAAGACAGAGAAGGTGGCATGTTGCTTGAATCATAAGAAATGATAATGATAAATAGAAGATTCTTGTGACTGTTGGAAAAAATTGAAATGCTTTTTTTTTTTTTCAGTTGTGAGCCTTGAACTCCTTCCAGGCACTCTCCTCTTTAGCTCAAGGCTAGTGCTCTACCACCTGAGCCACAGCACCACTTCTGATTTCCTGGTGGTTAATTGGAGATAAGAGTGTCAAGTACTTTTCTGACTGGGCTGACTTTGAACCAGGATCCTCAGATCTCAGCCTCCTGAGTAGCTAGGATTACAGGCATGAGCCACCAGTGCTGGTTGAAATGACCTAAAAAAAAAAATAAAAGAACTCCTCAAGTTAACGAAAGATTCGCAAATAATACCTTTCTTTCCTTTTAAGGAAACATAAAGACATAAAATATGAAGAGGTTAAGTTAAATTGCCATGTTATACTCATACCCATAGTCTCAGATGATGTGTATATCACATTTTCTTTTTGCCTTTCAGCTTTGCTTCATTTTTTTAATGCACAGAAGTCCTAGATATCCATAATATTCAATATCTACTGTATTTTCTCATTGTCACATTCATGTGTAAAAAGTGACAAAACTTCCCCTTTTGTTTGCAATTTCATTCTGGTCAGGAAGACAATATCCTGAAACTATAGTAAGTAAATACATTTAATAATATATGATACAAAAAACGAACAAACAGTCAAAACCAGAATGAGTTATGGAGAAGGGGAACAGTACATTGATATTTTACATAAGATAATTCACTATCAACTAATAGCTTTTTAAGAATCATAACATTGTATGAAACAGATGTTTGAAATTGAATGCTTTTTTTAAAGTTACATAGTGCTTTCTGAAAGACAATGCAAGTGGTTGTCTTCCATTTTAATGTTGATGGAACTAAGTATGTTGCTGTGAAAATCCAAAGAACAATATCTATATAAAAATAAAGGAACATAATATCCTGCCCGGGATTTCAGCTCATGACTTAACCTATTAGCAACCTTTTCTAACCACTAACAGATATAAAGGGAAAAAGAAACTTGGACAGAAAATACTACATATTATGGGTTATGAAAGGAGAGAAAGCAGCACAGCTTCATCGGCTGATGTTAATGGGCCCTGAAGTGTTAGCTTCTGCTTTTATGGATGGCTACTCTACCCAGTTAATTGGGCTAGATGAAGCCAGGAACTCTGTTTCTGAAAAGGGAGCATATGTCATCTGCCTATTTTTATCCAAAATGATGATTAACATGGACTACAAAAGCATTTTCAAATAGCACTGGTCAGCAGTCTCAACAATTACATGACTTAAGGAATAATATTTAAAATGAAAATGTACCAGAACCAAAAATAAGTGTATGAGTGGTTCTATTTTTAATCATAGAACCAGGCACATATTATAAAGACCTCTAATAGAGCTAAGTTTCTCTGTTACATCTATGACTAATCTTATGTACTGTTAGTAAGGTCTGTTTGTTGTACTATTTATATTAATATTTTTATACTTTGGCGTCTTATAACGGTTTTATTGGGGTAATTATCTGTATTAATAGTATAGTTTCTTGAAGTTTAAAATCAGTTTGAGAAATTTTTGATGAATATTCTCATTGTTTGCTATGAAATGAGACACAAGACAAGAATGATTTTGTGATTTGGGCTGAGAATGAAATCTTAATTTTTTAGAGATTCTTTTCCTCAGGTAATCCTCAAATATTAGCTCCAAAGCAAGGTCATATTTAAAATTTTAAATTGCTATAAGAAACTCAAGTGGTCATTAGCTTAATTTTTTGTGTTTTCTGGTTATAATCTCTAATAATTACTTAAAAGATGTGTATAGGGCTGGGGATATAGCCTAGTGGCAAGAGTGCCTGCCTTGGATACACGAGGCCCTAGGTTCGATTCCCCAGCACCACATATACAGAAAACGGCCAGAAGCGGCGCTGTGGCTAAGGTGATAGAGTGCTAGCCTTGAGCGGGAGGAAGCCAGGGACAGTGCTCAGGCCCTGAGTCCAAGGCCCAGGACTGGCCAAAAAAAAAAAAAAGATGTGTATAGTATGTATCATATTTTTCTGATGACCTTAAAATAAAACAAGAAATAGTCAAACTTATTAATTTCAATTATATTTATTTTCCTGCATTTTGCATTGCTTCTTCCAAGGCATATGGTTAATATTTAAAACAATCTCTGTAGTTATATAAAACCATTTGTTTAATTCTTAGTTATTTAACATCCTTTTCCTCCTAGCCCATTTCCATTGCCTTAGAAAAAATTGGCTGACCCTCACAATGTGACTATAATTTGTCCCTCTAAATGCAATTCTCATGACTTCCTGTCTTGAAATTTTTATTCCAATAGTGCATAACCTCTTGCAACTGAATAATTGTTCTTTGTTATTGTTCTATCTAACGGGAATTACCATTCATTCTCTTCATGGCCTTAGTGTCTCCTGGTCTTGTAAGTAATTCTGCTTTCCAAGACTTTCCAATAAAGTCTTTGCCTACACTTTGGGGTTGATAAATACATTTTGCTGCGTTCTCATAATATCCCATGCAAAGACACACTTTTGAAATTTTCATATTTTTTATGTTTATGTGGTTACTTCTTCTTACTTAAAGAGAGAGACTGCATTTTGTCTTCTATGTTGTCAGCATGTTGCATAGTACTAGTGTGATATATATTATTTACCGGGTTCATGAGTACCTTCTGTGATAATTATGCATTAAAATATTTTGGGGTTAGGTATGTAAATGCCATTAACATAAGGATTATAGAATAAAGTTATTATAAAACAAGGAAGAAAATTTGAAGGATTGGAGATAGATGTTTGAGATTTAGCTACAAGATAGTGGTGGGATTTTCTGTATCTGTAGGGCAATGAAATGTTCCACATAAATGCATTTGTCAATATTACCTGGCTATTCAAGACATGTTCACTAGGATTAAGGAACCAGCTCTATTTTGATATTCTTTATGCAACAAAAAAAACATGGCCTTCATGGTTCCCAGATATATTCCAACATTTAAAATGTGCTTGATAGGGGCTGGGGATATGGCCTAGTGGCTAGAGTGCTTGCCTCCTATACATGAAGCCCTGGGTTTGATTCCCCAGCACTACATATATAGAAAACGGCTGGAAGTGGCGCTGTGGCTCAAGTGGCAGAGTGCTAGCCTTGAGCAAAAAGAAGCCAGGGACAGTGCTCAGGCCCTGAGTCCAAGCCCCAGGACTGCCAAAAAAATAAAAAATAAATAAAGTAAAACTGAGATTAAAAAAAAAAGATGTGCTTGATAGAAATTTCTTTTATGCATTTTCGTGGTATGATCTGCTGTACACTCTGGCTTACAAATTAGTTGTCAAAGTGAAAGATGTGCCATAAGAAAACGTAAGTTAAATTTTGATAATTGTGGTAAAAATGTACCAAATATAGACATTGAAATTTTAGAATTTGTAGTTCATTGACCTTGGGGTTATATCAGATTTCAAGCTCTCTCCCAGAACTTTCTTGGAGGCAGAGGATTCATTATCCTTTAATTGTGCTAAATTTATTTTTCACTGTAGTTAGGAGGGACTGATTTTTATTAACATTACTGATTTTTTATTAACATTACCCTTTATTATGCATAAAACCAGTGCTTTGAAAATGTTCTAGCTGATATACTTATCCAAACTTTTGTGCATCAGAGAGTAACTTATTAGTTGCTATCATACAACTCTCTATATTTACTTCATGACTCTAAAAGTCCCAGTGTTTCCAGTTAATTTGTTTATAGACATGGGATGTTTGTCTAATGATTGTGTTTTCTTCCAATATAAAAGTTGGTTGACCCAACCTACAGAAAATCAAGAGAGTCAATCCAAAATAAAAACAAAAATTCTCTTGCTATACTTCTAAACCTTGGATTTAAAGTTATCTGTAATTTTCTTAATTATTAATCTTACCAATTGGAATACAATCCAACTGCTAACAACACCAAATAGATATTTCTGTACAGGGGCAAGAGGGATAGTGCATAGCAGAGGCAGCAATGGAAAACAGACCCCCAGTAAGGAACTTCTCCTGATATCCAAATCATGGATCCAATTTGTATTAGATTTTTCTATTTCTCTGCCTAATAGATGCATCTTCCTCATCTCATCAGTGACAGGGCCATCTTTCTACTAGGTCAATGCCTCTAATCTTTTTTGACTTCTCTCTTTTTTCAAACTCAATGCCAAATCAACCCAACCATATTAACTCTGCCTTTGAATTCTGTGATAATCTAGGCCACCCTTCTTATGCAATTCATAACCACCTCTCACTTCAGTCCTTACATAGCTTCCTAATTGGTTTCACTGCTTCACCCTTTCCCTCTCCTATCTGCTCTTCACACAGTACCTCAATAATATTTTTAAATGAAAGTCAAACTATGTCAAATGTCTATGCAGAAACATCCAATAGCTTCCCATTTTATCCAGTGTAAAATAAAAGGCAACACCACAACAAACTAGCCATGACATGACTGATCTACGAGTATGTCACTTTGGTCTTTCTGTTCTTGAACACAAAATGCCAAGTCTTTCTTAACATTTACACAGCTTTATTCTCTGTACTCCATATGTGCTATCTCATTCTCTAATTTCACCAACTAAAATAACAGTTCATTCTCTATCACTCATTACCTCCAGACTACTTTTGTTCCTTCCTTTTATTGTCATGCAAAATATTGATTTGTTAAATAAAAAAAATCTACTGCTTCCTTTTCCCTGAGTATGAATTTTATTTATCCATTATTTTATTTTACTCAGTGTTGTATTCTCATGTCTAGATCAGGGTCAGGTACATGCATATCGATTTCCCATAACCATTTGGTGTCCAAGTGAATGAAAGGGGGAAAAAAAAAAACTTTTCCCAAAGCCACACAGCTAAGTGAGGGAAGAAGTCTGACTTAACTGAATCATCACTGGCTTCTTGAAATTCTCTACAAACTCCTCTAAGTTACCCAGGAAACTTCTCTCTTCTAGATATAGATAGATAGATAGATAGATAGATAGATAGATAGATAGATAGATAGATAGATAGATAGATAGATAGATAGATGAGCAAAATGTTACAGGAAAGAGTCTTAGAGAAATAAGGTATGAGGACTTTAGTACCCCAGGAATCCAGCCCCAGCTCCTATACTGCTGGAAAAATGGCTACCACAGCCATCTTTCAAAACTCTGGTCTTAGAGAGGCTTAGGGTCAGAGACTTACATGCTGCTTTTGTGGTTCCAGAAAGTGTACCCAGCTCAAAAGTGAGGCACAAGCCTGCTCTGTAAAATATTTATTTTATCAAATTCATTTCAACTCCAGTTCTTTCCAGAGGAAAAAAAGAGAGAGTCATCTCAATGCTGTTATTGGTTTATAAAAAAAAAATGTAATGTACTTTACTTTCTGCTCACAGTTAATTTAGCACCATTGTGTCCTTGCCCTAAGTTCATGGAAATGTGACTTCACTAGGGAAGAATCCATGTAAAGATTGTACATTCTACTTTAATGTCGGAAAGGCGGATGAGTTGACATCATATAATGGAGAGTATGTCACCCTTTTACTAGGAGATGTAATAGTAGAAACAGTCTTGACTGTGGAAACTGCCACAATAACAGCTCTGCTCATTTTTTATTGATGATTGATAAAAATTCTCATAATACTGTAGCTCAGTTACTTGCTGGAATATAGCTGCAGGCAACCCCTAGGGCAAACTTTATTTATGCATTCCCTACTTCCACTATTTGTAATGATAATGATTAATAATAATAAAGTAATAATAATAGTAATAATAAATATCAAAACATTACGAATTGCATCGGGAACAAGAAATCTTCACCTGGCCATACTCCATTGAATCTTCTTTTAAAACTGTAATGCAAGAAAAGCCATTATTACTCTCACCATTGTTCCGGTTGCTAATAGACCTGTGCTAGCAATTTCAAACAGAAACTGAAATCTTCCCAGTGTGGGTTTTTGCTGGTTTTGCAACTATTATTGTAGGCTTTTTAAAAATTATTAATTTATAAAATGCCCTGAGCCTTACAGAGGAAAAGCAACTGAGCAGGCTAGGGAAATAAAGTTACATAAATCGCTATTATATTAGTCACATGAAGCACAGTGAACCTCAATGGCTCCGTGTACTCGTTTCAGGAGCCTAGGTGCCAACAGGAAATATTAAAAACCTAGAAAGTACTGTCAAAATTAGTACATTTGTCAAAAGATTTATAGCATCCAAGGTGGATTCAAAAGAATTATTTTAAAAGCACAATGTTTAAAGTCATTGCTTTGACATCTGGATGAATTCAGAAGTATTCATGAGAAAAGCAAATTGCAGTCAGAATCAAAAGGACAATTCTAAATTAGTAACTATGGTTTCCGTGAGTTGCATCATCATCTCCTTCCCGAGTCTTAGAAACCTGTCTCTGGGTTTGTTCCAGGAAGACTGCGGAGGTCTGCAGCACACTGTGAACAGTGTGACTCCATCAGATCTAATGGGAGAAATTCCAAGCTAATCTCAGTATCAAGAATTGTGGTGCTCTGCTGACCTATGTATGGATTGTGGGGAATGCCACTGAATTCAGCCTAGCTGTGATAGAACAGTATTCAAATGTATTTAACTGTAATTCCCATAGCAGGGTATAGATTTTATCATAAATCTTTAGCTTATCATTTCTGAGTCTACTTCATGTTTCTACTTTATTATGTTTGATGATTTTATACATCTGTTTCGCTGCCTTACTTAAATATATACTGGAGAGGATGTAGAGGGTAGGGAAAAGGAAATAGAAATGTATGAACTCAGACACAAATATAATCTCCTGTAGCAAATTTTAAAATCTAATTTCACATTTACAAATTGTGCTTAAAGGATCTGTAGGCCTAGTGCAAAAGGGCTCTTATAAGTAGACACCAGTTTTCATTGTATGGTGTTCATTGATAGTTACATATTAATTCACATTGAATGCTATCTCCCAGTTCAATACTATATTAGGCTTTTCATCTGTTTACATTCATTTATTTATAAAATGTTGATAATGATACATACTTTGAAGAACTGCTATGAGAACCACAAATAATCTCTACTAATAGTAATCTGCAACCTCTTTTGCCTCTATGTACTAATCTGTAAAATGGGTATAAAGCAACACACAGGGCACAAGTACATGTAGATAGTAAGAATTGAACAATTAAGCCTATGTTGTACATACAGGAAAAATTTCCGATTAAATTCATTTATTACTTCCTATATTTTTATTTAGCAAAGTAGCAAATTAATTTACTCAGCATGAAGCTTAGAAATGAGTTCCTTCAAGCCAAGGACTCTACTAGCCTTTAAATGGGCTTAAGATGGCAATTAAAAAAAATATACTGGTCTTCCTTTGCTTGCATGAGATTCTCTGTTATATTGGTTATAAATACCATAACATTAGCTACTATAATGAAGTAGTTCTCACCCAGAGGTGATGTTGCCACCTCTGTGGGATATTTAACATGGCCTGGAGTCACTTTTGGCTTACACAACTAAGGAGGCTAATATTACTGGCATATAGTGGGCAGTGGCAATGGAAACTGCTATGTGTCTTGCAATGTACAGACTAGACCCATATGAAGAATGATCTGACCCCAAATGTAAAAATTACCAAGCTTCTGAAATCCTATTGTAAAATTTTATATTCAGAAAGGATATTAAAGAGAAGGCCATGTCAGGAAACTGGTAGAAATAAACTTTTTCTAAAAAAGGTACTGCTATTTTCAGGCTCTGCCCTCCCCAAACTGGAGATTAAACTCAGGGGCTTCTCACTTTTGTTCTTGAGCTGGTGTTCTACACCTTGAGCCATGCCTTCAGGGTTCGTGTTTTCAGATCATCGTTTCAGAATTAGGTTTCTAGTTTTGTCAGATATTTAACAAAACAGTAAAGGAAACAAGAGAATGTGACAGATGAAGCTTTGAGTCCTTGAACCTACCATTACCCATTACCATTATCTCTAAATTTGCAAATAATTCCATTGTTAAAAACTCACTTAGATCAGGAAAATGTGGTACATATATACAATGGAATTTTATGCCTGTATCAGGAAGAATGACATTGTCCCATTCATAAGGAAATGGAAAGACTTGGAAAAATTATACTAAGTGAAGTGAGCCAGACCCAAAGAAACATGGAATCTATGGTCTTCCTCATAGGGAATAATTAACACAGGTTTAGGCTAGTCACAACAGAAGATCACAAGAACCTAATAGCTGTGCCCTTATGAATGCATAAGATGATGCTAAGTGAAATGAATTCCATGTTATGGAAACGAGTGTTATATCACTGTTGTAATTACTTTCAACATACCATGTGAAACTATAGCTTCTATTGTTGATGATCCTATTGTATCCCCTTCCTGTGGTTGTACCCACACTATCATTTTATCTTATCTGAGTATATTGGAAACTGTATATACTTGTATTAGAACTAGGAAAATGAAAGGGAATATCAAAACTGAGAGACAAAGGATAAAAAGACAAACGAGGGCTGGGGATATAGCCTAGTGGCAAGAGTGCCTGCCTCGGATACACGAGGCCCTAGGTTCGATTCCCCAGCACCACATATGCAGAAAACGGCCAGAAGCGGCGCTGTGGCTCAAGTGGCAGAGTG
Organism: Perognathus longimembris pacificus; assembly: GCF_023159225.1. Lineage (NCBI taxonomy): Eukaryota > Metazoa > Chordata > Mammalia > Rodentia > Heteromyidae > Perognathus > Perognathus longimembris. The sequence goes on from NC_063162.1 coordinate 39,243,183, forward strand.
CTAGCCTTGAGCGGGAAGAAGCCAGGGACAGTGCTCAGGCCCTGAGTCCAAGGCCCAGGACTGGCAAAAAAAAAAAAAAAGACAAACGACTACAAAAGCAATACTTACAAAACCATTTGGTGTAAACCAACTGAACAACTAATGGGAGGAGAGGGAAAGGGGAGGGAGGAATGAGGGAGGAAGTAACAAACAGTACAAAAATGTACCCAAGGCCTAACGTATGTAACTGTAACCTCTCTGTACATCACTTTGACAATAAAAACAAAACAAAACAAAAAAAAACTCACTTGGGTTCCAGGTGCCAGTGGCTCATCCTTGAAATCCTACCTACTCAGGAGGCTGAGATCTAAAGATTGCGGTCCTAAGCCAACCTGAGCAGGAAAGTCCAGGAGACTCGTCTCCAATTAGCCAGCAAAATGGTGGGAGTAGAGCTGTGCCTCAAGTGGTAGAGCAGTAAACTTGAGTAGAAAAGATCAAGGACAATAATAACAATCTCTGATTTTAAGCCCAGAAGATTGAGACAAAAAACAACCCAAAAGGTAAATGAAAGAGAAGATGGGAGAGTGTGATTAGTGAAATACCATATAGCCAAATAGGAGCCAAGCTGGGTAGGTATAGTATAATATTATATTATATTATATTATATTATATTATACAATATAATTACCATATCAACTAGTCATTATATGTGTATATAATATACAGTACAGGATTTTTAAACATTTTGTCACAAATACAAATAAATGATAAATGTTTAAGATGAAGGTTCATCTAAATATTTTGAGTTAACCATTACATAATGTATACAAATATATGTAAAAATTTGTCCTCTTAACAGTTCAGCTGAAGGTGTACAGATAAAGATAGCTCTCAGATGCCATTCATCTTGTCCCATAAACCTAGGGAGAGGACAGGATATCTATCCCTCCTGGAGGAAGTCCAAATGCAGAAACAGGAAACAGAGCACAGCATTATAAATATGTTAATGCATACATCTTTGCTGGAGGACTGTAACATTTATTTTACTACAGCTTCAAACTTCAAATCAGACTCCCTTCCATAAATTTCAAAACTTATTTCTTCTTTGTTTCTGCCATCTTTCCATTTTCCAGATTATAAGATTCTAATTCACATGATAAATAAACACCCTTGGCCTGGATGCAAAGACCAAAAGAGTGATTCATTAGTTTTAATCTGAACCTGACCCCAATGACCAAGAACACAATATTTTTTTCTAGAAATGTCAGCTTAGAGCTGATGGTTCTCTGACTAAGATGAGGCTATCTTCTTCCTTGTCCATCACCCCTTCAGCTAAAGAAGCCAAAAAGTTGAAGAGGTGGAATAAATAGAACTTGCTGGGCTACTGCTGCTTCAACAAGACTAAAGTTCAGAGAGAATAAGAGAGGGCATTACTGGTGATGAGATGAGCAATTATAATGGTCTGCTTCCAATTCTATATACTACTTAAAGATAGGTAATAAAGGTATAAAATTGTGGACTGGGAGAATATTTACCAAATTTATGAGTATGTGTCCCTAAGGTAAAAGATAGAAAAATACAAATAAGAAAAAGTACAAAGAAGATTTCCCATTAATTTCTATGATATTTGTATATTCTTAGGAAAAGACAATCAGAAGACAATATGACTATGTATTAAAGTTTTAAGCCAGAATATTTGATATATGAATCTTACATGTCAAAAAATACATCCATTTTTTTAATTCAAAATTAAATGAATGATCTTTGAAGGTATTTTGTTCACTTTCAAATCCTAGAGCCAGTGGTAAGTATTCTTTTACCAGGAGAGAAAGAAAAGAGATGAAAGTGTCTGCCTAAATAATGAGAGAAGGGAGGACTGCAATGAAGCCCTGGGGAGCTACATTCCCACTGGCCACTAAGCTGGACAATTCTTGGAAGTTCCAACCCCCATATCCAAATTGCATAGAGTGTCTCCCAGGCGCATAGTCTGAAACAATTAAACGAGGATTTAAGCAGAACCATGGGGAAAATAATTTTAAGTATTCATGATTCATCTTGTTCTCACTGAAAGTCAGCATAAAAGCTTCCACGTATAATGTTTCCAAATAGCTGACTGTCCTAACATTTTCTTTCAGAAGAGATAGGTCACATAGGATACTCATACAAGAGGTGCTTTTATGTAAGCCATTTCATCCCTCTCTCCATTCCTCCACCTCTCCCCCCTCCCCGGAAAAAAGTATAATGAATTATTTTTTTTCCAAAGCTGCTAGTTTCAGAGCATTCATTTTCATGAGAATCAAAGTCACCCCTCGCACAATAATGAATTCCTTTTGGATGTGATTTAGACATTCCAAGGTTACCATTGAGGTTTTACAGAAAGAATGATACCAGTGTGACAAGAGATAACCAGGAAAAATTGAGGGACAGAAATTAAAGGAGAAGACAGCTGATAGCACACCATCGAGACTGACCATTTGTTGAGCAGTGAAGAACATTATGCCAAAGCAGACAGACAAATTCAGTGTTGAATACGTTCTAATCTAAGCAAGTAAGAAGTCAGTGGCACAAAAGAAAGGATAACTTGCCATTTCATTTTCACTTGTGTTAGCTGTACTCGTGACCTCTAAATGTTCATCTGCAGAAGGGCTGAAGTAGACATGGAAGGGATTGTGGCAAGTCTGAAGATCTGTAGTAGAAATGCACATATTTCCTGTTCCCTCTTCTTTGCTCCATGCTCATTTCTGTCCTAGAAGATGTGGTCAGAGTTTCAATATGGAAAGAAGAAAAAAATGAGTTTGATATTTTCTAGCTCCATTAAATATAGAAAGGGAGCCAATCAAAAGCAAATGTTCTGACATCATGAATCCTAGCACCTCAGGAATAGGAGCAACAGTTTACTTTGGAAAAATAAATGTATACAAAATAAACCCATCTTTGGAGAAAAGCTGTCAAACTACTTTTGTCATTTTTGGTATTTGAATATTCCAGAGGATGGAAGCTTTTGGGAACAAGCCAGTTCAAGGCCCCAGGAAATAACACGGTAATGTGATCCCACTCTGATTATGCTGACAAATGTAGTTGTCATTTTTATGGAGTGGCTTTGGACCTCATTCCAAGGACGGTAGGACAACGTTGATGGTCAAAGCTAAGTTCAAAAAAATTCACACCAGGGGCTGGGGATATGGCCTAGTGGCAAGAGTGCTTGCCTGGGATATGTGAGGCCCTGGGTTCAATTCCCCAGCACCACATATACAGAAAATGGCCAAAAGGGGCGCTGTGGCTCAAGTGGCAGAGTGCTAGCCTTGAGCAAAAAGAAGCCAGGGACAGTGCTCAGGCCCTGAGTCCAAGCCACAGGACTGGCCAAAAAAAAAAAAAAAAAAAATCACACCAATGGGAAAAGCAAATTTATTTATATATGGTTTGGCTCATTGCTGTTCACTGATGGAACACGATCATTTCATAAAGCTGCAGCTTTGCACTTAAGACCCTTGGGTCCAAAGAGATGATTTATACAAGTGTCTGGACCTCTTGGAAAGTTCATTTTCTCATAAGGAAAATTGCTTCCAGAGTGGTTACAAAGACTTAGGTAAGGAAATAGAACTGTTCTGCAAGGTATAAAATGCCAGGTATATGTAAGATTCTTTCAAGGATAGGTACTCATGAGGTGTTATTATTAGAAAAATAAAGATGCGTAATTGTTCTTGTTATATATTTTTGTTTATATAGGTAGTTGTTCTTGAATGTGTGGTTCACTGATGTATGACTGGGACTACCCTTCTTTCAAGTTTCATTTCTCTGTTTTGGAAAAGGTCAAGAGAATCAACATGTCTGTAAGTTCAAACACTCCAGGAGCATGCACCTCAACCCAACCTATGAATAAAAAGCAGAATATCCTGAGGAGAATTGTTGTGCATCCTCTGAAAGGAAGTCAACAGTATGACACAAAGGGAAACAGAACCTTTGAGGGATGTGAGGTAAAACTAGAAATCATAATAGAGTTTGCTTTGGCTTCCCCCCAAAATTGGAGAAGTGAAATCTGTATTCTTTGGAAAATCCTGATTGAAAGAGGATTTTTTTTTAAATTAAGTTTTAGAAAAGCCACAAAAAGGATGAATTCTCTGAGAGCTGATCAAATATTTTCTGATCATGATTCTTTTCGAGGGGCTGGCGCTGTGATGAATGTGGCTGTCACCCCCAGAGATGCCATGTATGGGATAATAAATGGACCAGGGTCTACATGTTTCATCTTTTAGAAGGCAGAGATTCCAGGGTGAGAGCTGGCTGGTTGGCGTTGATTTTACATTTATACAGCTAGGTGTACAAATTTAAGGCACAAATTACTGTAAAGCTATAGATCACTGCTGCTAAGGCTGCAAAATGGGGGGGGGGGGGGCGGGAAACTTGTGTGCCATGGACAGCCAGAGATGGCTGTGAGTTCTATCAAGTTTGATTCAATAATCCTTCAAAGAGAAGCAAGGCAGATCCAGAAATATCAACCATTGCCTCTTCTGCTGTTGACTCTGAAGCCAAAATAAACAAGCCTGAATAATTTTTTTTTTATCATATCCAATTCAGCAGCATGCAGCTTAATGGGCTGCTTCCCAAAAGAAGTGAAAGGGTGGACATCTGCTCTTACAAATGACTGACATGTTCACCAAACTAGCATTTTCTTGGAGGCATTTATGCCATGTATCACTTAAGGATAATTTTAAACTTTTTGAGAAGTAGAGTTGATAAAAGAGATTATAATCTTCAAACAAGATTGTTTTAGCGCGCTGAGATTGCTAGAATAGGATGTCGCCAGTATTTTTCCTTTCGTTCTGCACAAATAAATCTCACTGCTCCCTAAAATGTAGCAAACCAGCATTTTCTACTCTGGATGTCTACCAGAAATGCACTTTAGATTATTCCGAAGGTCTGTACAATGCTTTCAAGTCTTCCGCGGGGCTCTCACACCAACGGTGCCTTACCACTTTGAGCATAGAAATATGGCTGAGTTCAGACAGAAATCGCTCCAGAAACTCTGCATTCTTTGAAAAGAAGACAGCAGATTACAGCCCCAAATCATTATAAGTCTACAATGAGCTCTTGCAATGCTTGGGGGTCCTACAGTGACCATCCCACAGAGATCAAGTGCCATCCACTGACAAAAATGTGTTTTCAAAAAACAAACAACTTTCATCCCTTTTACACCAGCCTTCTAAGATCTCTTTTCCTTTTTTGCATCTCTTCTCATGTTTCAAAGTACACGTTAGGAACAAGGAGAGGAAGTTTAGGTTTGACATAAAGCTCACAGAGAACCAAAATGAGCTTTTCATAGGCCAGAAGACAGGTGGTCAAAAGTGAAGTTTATGGAGGGTTATCGTGGCATTTTTAAAAGGCCATTGATGTAAATTTCCTCAAAAGTGAGTGCAATGTCTTATTCACTTGTGTATCCCTCCCATAGCTGGCAGGGCTTGAATATGGTTGATATTAAAAGCTATTTGTTGATTCCATTGATCATTCAGAGAGAAAAAACATTATTCTGCACGAACCATCAGAGTCTCCATGGGGCATAGAAGCATGAATAAAATGAGGTTACAACTGTGAGCAGGATTTGGCTAGGCCTCAGATTCACAAAGGCCTAAAACATTTTTCATTTTCCCTCCAGTGAGGTGATATGTGCCTGAATAGAGTTAATTCTGAAAAGACTCAGAGCTGAAGTTGTTCAACACTCCCATTTAAATTAAGCACCAGCATTTGCAATTCTTTCAACTATTTGTTATCTTTAAAAGCATAGGCTAGGCCAATATATTCTTGTTTCTATCTAGAAACAAAGTAATATATAAATCTACCTATTTGTCATTTAATATATACTTCTTTCCTGTTTGTCATTTATCTTTCTAGCTTCGATAAAAGGATTATAAATAAGGTGGATGTAGTGATCTGGGCCTGTAATTTCAGTCACATAAAATGCCACAGATTGGAGGATTATGGTTCAAGTGCAGGCACAGGCAAAACACAAGGCCCTATCCAAATAAATAACTAATGTAATAATTAATTGTTGATGATTACCTGTCAAATTGTAATGAGTGGGAAGGATTTCATATGATTTTTAAATCTTCTTTCATAAGCTTTTATTAATGTATAAAGTCATGACAGTGAACAACCCAAGACATATAACCAGAGAAAGTAACAAAAGTATATTCATTACATACAATAAGATACAGGATTCAGCAATGTGTGGGTGAGAAACCTCCACCACAATGATTCCTTCCTTTCAAGTGGAATGACTGGAAGAGAAGAAAGAGAAGAAGGTTTGAGAGGAGAAGAGTTTTGGATCCAACTGTCAACACACTGAATTGGAGTTGACAGAAGGGTGTTTGCATAAAATGTGGGAGAAGAGTTGGGAAGTCAAAATAAGAAACTAGTTCCTCGGGAAGAGTACAATCACGAGGGAAGAGCTCAGTCCCAGTGGACTAGTAGACATGGCTGTACTGTCAGAGTGAAGGAGTAAACAATCCAACAGAGATAAAAGGAGTAGATAATGAGAAAATCTGAGAACCCACAGGTGATAGTTTCCCATCACCAGTAAGTAAGGAGGCCAAAAAGAAAAGGCAGAGCCTCAGGAAGGATGATAGCTGAGAAAGCCTATGGATTTTGTGCTTAGGTCTTTTTCCATGTTCATCTGCAGGATTAGGTAGATATTATACTCTTCAACAATAAATAATATCAGACAACTCTCAAGCAATAATACATTACTATAACAAAGTATATATCTATAAATACAAAGCCTGACTTTAGTTTTTTAATTTTTATTTATTTATTTTTTATTGTCCTGGGGCTTGAACTCAGGGCCTGGGCTTTGTCCTTGAGCCTCTCAGTGCTCAAAGCTAGAGCTCTACCACCTTCAGTTTTTTCTGAATTCATTGGAGATATGAATCTCATGGACTTTCCTGTTAAGGCTGGCTTTGAAGCTTGATCCTCAGATCTCAGCCTCCTGAGTAGCTAGGATTATAAGTGTGAGCAACCAGTGCCCAGCTAACTCTAGCTTTATAGAAGAATTATTAGTATAAATAAACACAAAATCAATGAGCTCAATAGACATTAATGGGTGCTAGAGACTAGATATGCACAGAGGTAGTCAAGTGATATATCTTTGGCAATCACATTTTATTATAGGAAAACAGACAACAGATAAATATATCAAGTAAAAGCAATCTTCGGTAGTCAAAAGTCTTAGAGGGAGATTAAGATTGGTGTGGTGAGGGTAGTTGGGAAAGGGGAATTCTAAGAATATTTCATGCAAATGAGTATCTGAAGGAGAAGAATTTCTACCCCAGTGTTGGGGTAGAGCTACAACTAGGACACCCCAGGAAAAAGTACTAGCAAGCACAAAATACAGAGATAGAAAAATACTGGGTGAATTCTAGGAACATACAAACTTTCAGTGTATATGGCATTCTGTGGTTATTTTAGCAGAATGTAAGACATGGCCCATGTCCTCACACAATTCACAGTCTGATGGCAGAGACAGATATTTAAATATACCATTATAGTACAGTGTGATAAGCATTAGTATAGAAGCAAGTACAGAGTGCAGTGTAAGCAGGTACAGAAAGACGATATAAATAGAAACAGTGGGATGAACTGAATGCTTTCTCTGAACAGAAGAAGGAACTTCCTTGAACCTTTGGCCTGTTGCTTCTCCCACACATTGTAGTTGGAGTCCAATTCTGTAACTGCAGTTACAGTGTCTTCCTTAGGGTACTCCTCATCATAGTTGCTTCAAAAGAAATTCTAGAAACCAGGAACCCACATCTGGGGGACATCTCTACTCCCAGCACTGAAGAATGTCAACATTCACTCCCTTGAGCAACCACCAAAGACAAAACAATTTGGCTGCTGAGAAATATTCTTTCTTCTCTGGACTTGGATGGCAATTGGGGAAACTGAATCACCCTTGAGAGCTGGGAATGGGTTAGCGGGGTGGGACTGAGTACCCAAGAGATCACTACCGAAGTGCCCACAAAAGTGGGTGGGTGTTACAGACAAAACACACGGTATTATGAAGGATAATGGCACATTTCAGGAACACAAGTAATTTCTGGTGGCAAATACTGTGCTGTATGGGTGTGTTTGTGTGTATGTGTGTGGGTGTGGGTGTATATTAGGGAACATTTGCAGTGAAGGGAAACAAACTTGAAAATTTATTTAGGTGAAGGCTATTATACAGAGTATATCTTGAACTATTTTCATAGAACTTTAGGTTTGATCTTGTTGCCAATGTGAAATCATCAAAGGCTTTTAAAAAATAGAAGAGATATATGATCGGATATGTGTTTTTGAACAGCAAGCTGTAAATGTAATTCAGGAACTCATTCGGGAGGATTAAAGCCAAGTGTTTGGAAAAGAATAGTGATCCCTAAGAAAAGCAGGGTTGCAGTACTAATTTAAGATGATAACACTTGGAATAGGAACAGAAGGATACAGACTTAAGAAAAGTATAAGCAGCAATTTTAGAGAGCAGTTAAGAAGGCATCAAAGAAGCAGCAGCAAAGGTCATAGACATATTTGGTTTGGGTATGAATCGCTGGAAACACAGTGTATTCTCATCAAAGAATACATACAGCCAGGTGCTGGTGACTCATGCCTGTAACCTACCTTATCAGGAGGCTGAGATTTGAGGATCATGGTTTGAAGGCAGCCCCAGCAAAAAAGTCTGTGAGACTTTTATCTCTAATTAACTACCCTCAAAAGCCAAAATTGGAGCTGTGGCTCAAATGGTAAAGTGTTATTATTTGGTGAAAAAGCTAATGGGGAGTTCAGATCCTGTGTTCAAGGCCCAGTACCAGCACAAACACACATGCAACAAAATTAAGGTTAGAGGTCCCTATAAAAATCACTAGTTACATAGGAATTGGTTGAAATCAAGAAAACTGATGTAATAATTATTGCTCTGGCCCAGCTGCTACTTGTCACTCAGGTCATGTGGGAAGCCATGAATAATAGAGAAGAACATTTTTTTTTATTTTTTTTTTTGCCAGAAAGTAGAAACAACTCCCAAGATCCCTGAACCACAAGCAGATGAATTCTCTAGCTAGGTATTTGGCAGAAGCGAAACTCAAGCATTCATAGAGAAAACATATTTTGTCACACGGACTATATATCTGATATATCTTTGGTTTAGTAATTATTGTTTTGCATAATAATTGGATCTGACTTGCAAATGATTCATCAATCAATTGTATATTTAGTAAATACGTGACCAAAATTTTTAAAAAGGCTATGTACCTAAATTAGACTTGCAGTGATTGTGTTTAGAAATGGTTGTACAGATTCTTCCTGAAGTTTTTGTTGTTGTTACTGTTGTTTGGTTTTTATTCTGTTTTCTTTCCAAGATTCCATTCAGTTGTCAATTTCTCCTTGGGGAATTAGTTTGACTATAGTTGAAAACCTTTACAGTTTGTGTTGGCGGCTCTATAAATGTCAAGAAGTGAGGAAGCATCAGAATGGCAACAGTAAAGTAAATCTGCATGGGATTTGCCAAAAAGACTGAGTGAATACTTTCAATCAGCTTGCTTTTTGTGTGCTTTTACAGATCTATACATCATTTCATATACCAAGTATATAACACTTCATATACCAAGTATATAACATTTCATATACCATGTATATAACACAGTATGTCACATAACTTAAGCCCATTATTTATCTAATATAAGCCTTAATTACAGAAGCAAAGTTTTTATTTTCATTGGTAGAAAATAAAATTATAGATATGATTTTACTTTTTTTTTTTTTTTTGGCCAGTCCTGGGGCTTGCACTCAGGGTCTGAACCTTGTTCCTGAACTTCTTTTGCTCAAACCTAGCATTCTACTGCTTGAGTCATAGTGCCCCTTCCTGCTTTTTCTGTTTATGTGGTACTGAGGAATTGAGCCCAAGCCTTCATACATGGTAGGCAAGCATTCTACCACTAAGCCACATTCCCAGCCCTTTATTTTTGAATCATTTGTACATATCAGAATGATCATGCGAAATTCACAGTTTTGGTGAGATATCCTTTAATTCATAAATGGTTTTGAAATTATAAAATTAATGCATGCTTGTTTGAATCTCAAACTATAGAATGTATAAAAATAAAAAAAAAAAAGAAAAGAAAATATTGTGGGAACTTATAAGTGCAGAGCCATGAGGTTGGCCAAAGAGAATTGGAATGCCATTCTAGACTTTCAGAAGGCTGAATGGCCTGAGAAAGCTCAATTGCTCTTAGCATTACAAAGTCTGCAGATTCCACCCTAGGTGTGAACTATCAGCATCCAAACTTCCACAGACCTTGGAGCCAGGCAGGGGCCTATTTAAGTTGTGGTTGTTTGCTGCTGGTCTTCACCTCCTGTTTCTAGAAAGTCACCACTCCTAGGATTGTTTCCCCCACTCTAGTGTTGGTATCATCCACCAAAGAGACTGCTACCTTGTATCCTGCACTTATTCTCATGTTTTTTGTTTTGTTTTGTTTTTTGGCCAGTCCTGGGGCTTGGACTCAGGGCCTAAGCACTGTCCCTGGCTTCTTCCCGCTCAAGGCTGCCACTTGAGTCACAGCGCCGCTTCTGGCCGTTTTCTGTATATGTGGTGCTGGGGAATCGAACCTAGGGCCTCGTGTATCCGAGGCAGGCACTCTTGCCACTAGGCTATATCCCCAGCCCTATTCTCATGTTTGATGATCAATAAAAGCCCTGCTTATGGGACCATGCCAGTCTGTTGCTGGCCAGAGGTGCAGACCCCCTGGTATTCCAAACCCAGTTTAGAGGTCCGATCTCAATCATTAGCTTGTTCCCCATCTTGGCGAGACAAGGCGCTTGCTCAGGTTTGCAACACCCATGATCATTAGAAACATACATATTATTTCAAATGTTTATTATCCTGTTAAGTAGTTATAGACAATATTTACCAAAAGAGCAACATACTGATTTGCTTTTCATGCTTATCTGTATCTAACAAAATAATCATTTTTTTCTGTAAATAATTCTAAACCTATTTCATTCTTTTGGAGTCTGCAAATGCTATGAAGTATAGAAGTTCCATTATCTCACCCTGACCCCATTGACAGTAACCAAGTTGTTATTATAGAAAATATTCAACAGCCTCATTTATATATTTTGTACATTCATATATTTTGTACATTTATTTGTAGAGCACTTCCTTAGAAGTTGAGTTGTTAGATCAAAATAATAAGATAGTTCTGACTTTGCTATGTCTAAGCTGTCTTTCAAAGTTATTGTACAAATTTCTACTCTTACTGGTCATAAATAAGAACACCCACATGGTTTTTACTGTACTGTTCTCAGTTATTTCTTTTCCCTCCAGTTTATTCCCTTTTGTCACAATTTTTTTTTTATTTCTATACCCTTTGCCTTATATATAAGTTCATCTGATTTGGGGAGGGGAAAGGGAAGAACAGAAATGGTGGAACAAAGGGTGAAAAATTCATCAGTGATGCTCACTAGACACTATGTTGAAAATGAACTGTACAACATAGGGGGAGAAGGGAGGCCAGGAGAGGAAAAACTGGGAGAAAATGAGTGAAAGGGTGACACTGTTTTTTTAAAAAAAAAAAATGTACTCATTAACTGGCTTATGTAACTGTAGCCCCTCTGTACTTCACCTTTACAATAAAATTTAAATTATAAAATAAAATAAGTACAATTTTCCTTTAATACAGCATTCTTAAGAAGCTTTGGGATTTAGTCTTTCAGTAAGTGAAATATGGCTCCCTTGTAGTTCATTCTGCATCTGGAAAACAGTATTTCTTGTGGTTTGGTTTGTATTTTTTAACTTGGTTAGTGTTTTACTTCTGCAATGAATCATATACTTATATCTTTTCCTCAATTTTCTGTTTTCTTTTTTTGTTTTCTTATTAGTAAGAATTGTTAGTTCATTAAGAAAATCCATGCTTAGGGATAGTTTTTTCAAAACCTTACATAGTTTGTTGTTCTGGTTCTATATTTATCAAACTTGTTTAACTTTTGGATTCATTTGCAGTATTTTCATGAACTAAAATTGTCAATGAGCTGTGAGATATGAATCTGTCTTGCTTTATGTCTTGTTTAGAAGGCATTCTCACCATCACAACTATAAAAAGCAAAGTTCCCTGTTTGTTTCTTTTATTCTTAATGTTTGATTGTTTGATCCATCTGGAAATGTTTTGGACATAAGGATTGAGGTAGAGATCTAATTTAAAAATTTTCCTAAAGCTAAATTATTCATAATACTCTTGCCCTGTGGTTTATCATAAATCAGAATCCCTCATGTAGTTGAGTCTATTTATTGACTTTATTCTGTTCAATATTTTTGCTTGACTACTCATGTGCCAAAACCAGATTCTCTTGGTTATTGTAGACATGTAATCTACTTAGATATATTGAAAGCCTTCTCTGATTTTTCTTCCTTCTTTGGATATTTTCCAGCTATTCTGTGATACTTTATCATAAAATATTTAGAATCAGCTTATGTGGAAGCTAAAAATTGAAATCTTGTCAATAACATAGAAATTATGTTAAATTTATAGATAAATTCAGGAGGAATTGATACTTCATAAAATATCAGTTTTTAATACTGTCCACCAAAATGATATTTCTGTTTGTTAATAGATATGTTATTCATTTATGACCTTCAAAACTCATTTTAAATTTTTTTCCATATACTTTGTACAATTCTTAAGTTTATTCCTATGTATTTTTATGGTTCAAGCCATATTATAAATGAAGTTTCTCCTTCAACTATGCATTCTGTTACATTTATATATAGGAAAATAGTTTTTGTGTGATTTCTGGTAAATTATTAAATTGCTACTTAAATTTTAATATTCTTGTCTTAGATGTTCTATCTTACACAAATAAATGATAAGTTTGACTCTACCATTCCAACTCCCATACTTCTCACATGCCTTCCTTTTCTCCAGAAAAGAAAGGAGTGATAAATTTAGAATACTTTTTCCATTCAGAAATGTTCAACATTTATATAGAAAAATCTGCGGGCCTATTATTATGAGGCTTCCAGCTTTTGTGTCTTGCTTCAGATGATCTTTCCATTCCCCAAATACTAAAGATATATTCCATATTTTCTTCTAATATTTATAGTTTTCATTTTACATTGAGATCTTTAATCCATCTGGAATTTGTTTCTATATATTGCATGAGATAAAAATCTAACTTTATTTTTTCCAGATGGATTGCAACATTTCCCAACATCATTTATAAAATTGGTCATCCTTTCTTCACTGGTTTGAAATGCCACTTTAATCATATTCTAAATAGATCAGTTTGTTATTTTTAAGCAAGAACTTCAAAACCAAAAAGGAATTGAATTACAGTAGAGCACAAATACATGAAAAGTGGGCAAAAAATAGACATTGAGAAAAAACTGTGCACACCTATTTAATGAATATAATAAAATACAAAGATCAGTCATAGAAAAACAATACAAATGCTTCAAAGAATATATTGTTAAACAGTATTCTAGTAACAACGAGTCAAAGAATGGACACTCATCAAGCTAAGGCTGCTGCAGTTAATTATTCAAACATTGTTTAAATGTTCCAATCATACAGAAAGCTAAAATTATTTGAAGTCTCAAAGCTGTAAACATCTTCCAGCTGCCTGGTTTAATCCCTAATCAGATATTTCTAAGAGCAGATCAAAATGTTCCTGAAGTAAAAGCAAAGTCTAGAGTTACAGAAAATTAGTGTGTCTTTTTTATGCCCTTGTAATTCAACTGTTGGGTCTTCCCTTGCATTTGTGGACATAGAGGTCTGATCACTGCTATTCTTTGTCATTTAACAGGGCAACTGATGAACAGTTGTTGTTGATATTAAGTGCCAAACATGGTAAGGGCCAATGTTCATCTCTAAAACCTGATAGAAATCCTAAGGCCTGCACCTACAATTTTTACCTTCCCAAAACAATGAAAAGTTTCTATTGGATAAAGAGTTAACAGTAGTGAGTCCTTCTATTTCCTGGCTGTGTTTTTATGTTGTGTAAGGACTCATGAACTATAGTAGAATCAATGGTAAATATTTTTAAGGTGTTTCACCAGAAGATTAGAATGAACCAATGCAAGTTTTTTTTTAAAATGTTAACACTTACCATTTAAGTAGAATTAATGGTATCATCAAAGACTAAAACAGATTACTAATCTTAACATGTCATAGTGTCACCAACAGGGGCAAATAAAACCCACAAGATGGTCACAAGGCATGTTTCCACACAATATTGTTCAAATATGTTTTTTCACAAGTGAAATGTTGTGTTGAGTCATTTGATCATACAATTATAAGAATAATAGAAATAATAACAACAGATCCAATTGGCACAACTGAACCCCTTACTTCAGTAGTTGGGAATTGGCATGTGTTCTGTGGAAGACAGAGGTAGAAGGGATAATGTGCATCCATTATAGAGATGATGTGAGCCCACTTATTACAAACGCAATGTAAACAAGTCCCAGGATAACTGCATATGGTAGATAAATGGTATCTAGTCACTTTATAGCAAACACATGGATGTTTTAAAACATTACAATGTTTAGCCATCCACAATACAAACATACAGTTCTAAAACATAAAACAAAAAAGACAAAAAAAGAAAAGATCGAAAGCTAATAAAACATTTTTAAATGCATGCAATTAAATGAATATATTTTTAACTGTCATAAGAGATATGTCTTGAACTTAGGTTGCTTTTCAAATAAACTTAATAAATACATATTTTTGTTCATATTATAAATGCAGCCAGATTAAGGGAATGGGAAAACTGGCAGTGAGGTTAAATGCTGCCCTTAGCAATTTTTCCTGGAAAACCTGAAGCAAAAAGCATGTGTCTATATTTGCCACAGTTAATTGCCAAGATGATTCTGGGTGCTCTTTGACTTCCTGGCTCTCTAAATAATGCCAGAATTTGGACAGGCTTTTTGTTTCCCAGGCCTTTGGAGGAGTGCTAATTACAAAATACTTTATTTAAATACTCAAAACTCATTCATGAAACCAAGCCAAGTCTCTGATTTAAAAGCACTTAAAAATATCCTTCCAACAGCCGTCCTACTTTATACTTTCTCTATTTTTAGAGAATCAATGTTTGTTTTGCTGGAAGAAAAAAAATTAAAACATGAAAAGTGTGCCATGAGCAAATCTTCAATAATAAGCATCACATACATATTGTTTAAGGAAATATTCAACATAACACAGCCAATATAAAAACAGCCTCTCTTCAGGCATCTTTATAAATAGCAGTTATTATTCTGCCTTCCATTGCTAAGCATTTTAAATAGCACACCTTTAAAAATTGTCAAGGTCTTTACCTCATATAATTATAATTTCCTGATCTCAACTTGCATAAGAATTATTATGGAAAATTGGAAATACATATTCCATTCACTTTGTGCATAATTTTACAATCATTATATTATTAAAATGGGAAACACAGGAAGAAAAGAAAGAAATAGAATTTATTGAAAATATACATTATTCAGTATAAAGAAATTGGTCTATAAAACTTTTAATCAAATATTTTGAATGTATAGCATGTCACACAGAGATTTACAGATAAAAGTATCCCAAATTGGGGCTGGGGATATGGCCTAGTGGCAAGAATGCTTGCCCTCGTATACATGAGGCCCTAGGTTCGATTCCCCAGCACCATATATACAGAAAATGGCCAGAAGTGGCTCTGTGGCTCAAGTGGAAGAGTGCTAGCCTTGAGCAAGAAGAAGCCAGGGACAGTGCTCAGGCCCTGAGTCCAAGCCCCAGGACCGGCCAAAAGAAAAAAAAAAAAAGTATCCCAAATGGTTATCAATAAGTCTCAGCCAATTAGAGGCACCAAAAGTCCCTTGAGGTCCAGAGTCTTTAGAGGGAGAGTTTGAGGGAGAGGTAAAGGAGATGATTCTCAGGGAGGAAGAGAATCAAAGTGTGTGTATGTGCGGTGTGTATAGCATGATGAAACTCACTCAACATTTTTTAAAATGAGAAAGAAGGAGGGACTAAGCAATATAATGGAAAGGGTAAACTTGTTCTAAGGTACACTGTGCTGTGTGCACCTATGGAATTATCACAATGAAACCTTCTATTACAACTAATGAATGCTAATAAAAGAGTTTGTTTAAAGAAAGAAAGAAAGAAAAATCTCATTGAATTCCTGAGCACACTGGTATAGGAGCAATGATGCATTGAACCTGAAAGAATAGTTTTGGAGCTCTTTGCCCCCTGTAATTACAACTATGCAACCAACTAAATGTTTACCATCTATATTTAAAAGCAAAGATCACTTGAAGTGTTCTGAATGACCTCCATTTGGAAAGTAGGGAGCATGAAGAGAGGGAATGACTGTGTTAATAGTGGGAACTGAAGCCTTAATTCAGTGGTGGAGCAAATAAATGGTCTGATTTTAGATCTGCTGCCACACGTGGTGCAGCTCAACATTAAGCGCCCTGGATGGGGCTCTGCCATCTCCATCCTCATCCCCTTACCATCCCTGAGTTCCTGAGAGCCAAGGCTGGCTCCAGGAAGAGTAGGGGCTGTTGGACCAACTGCCACCATAGTAACATGTAAACATCCTGAAGACCTTTATTTGCTGAGTCTGAGCTTCTTGCATCCGCTCATGTCATTGCACTTGGCAAGGCAGAATGCTTGAAAGTGGGATTCAGCACAATACCAAAGACCCAGCAAGTCACAGTCAGGCTGGAAACTGTGATGGTGTTTGCATGGTACTAGTATTTACTGACTGGCAACCAGGAGATGTGTAACCGAAATGCCTTGCTGTGAATTTTGTAGTGCCCAAGCCAAAAGCAATAAAATTTCTGTAACAACATATGCACCATGACAGAATTCCACATCAGCCCCCCAAAAATGATTTTCCTGGGAAGGCCTGTGAAGGGATGAATTCGGTTTCTCTGTGATAGGCAGCTGGGCAGAGATTTCCACTGCTTTCTAGCCCACAGGTGAGGTAATTTTCAAGGCACTTTTCACTCATTTGTTGTGCATTCACTGAATGTAGATTTTTGAAGTCTGAGGGACATTCCAGGAAAATGGGACAGTGGAGCCAAAGTTCAAAGCTTCTATAGTCGCAGTGAGCAGACACCACAGATGTCCTGCATCTTTCCAGGGCGTATCAGGGCAACCTTATCCATAGCTTTTCAAACAGTTCAACACCAACCAATCATTTAGTCATTGAACAACTGTATATGATGCCATCACATTACATTGATGTCATAGTTACTAGTCAATAGTCCTTCCATTCAGGTTTAAAAAAATTGCTTCATTTTGTGTTTAAGATCATTTTTTGCCATTTTTTTGAAAATTGTTATAGGCCAAGATTGGTGGGGAGAGGAGAAGGGCAGGGCAAGGCAAGGGGCAGGGCAGGAAGAGAAAGGAAAGGAAGGGAAGGGAAGGGAAGGGAAGGGGAAAGAAAGGAAAAGGAAAGGAAAGGGAACAAAAAAGAGAGGGAAAGAGGAAGAGACAGGGGTATTCTTAAAAGGAGCAGAAGGAGAAACCTAGTTAGCTGCAGGCCAATTGGAATAAGTATCTAGGGTGTGGAGTGGGAGTCCTCGGATGTCACTGGTGAGGCCTGCAAGGGAAGAGCCATGCCCTCCCTTGACTTGCCCTCCCAGCCTCTGCGCTTGCTCTCCAAGGCTTGAGCCTGGCTGCTGCCCTCTGTTTTGGGGCCCTGGGAATGATCTTTCAAGGAAGCACGGGCAGCCAATGCCAGCACCACCAAGCGGTAGAGGTGCAACACCACCACGAGGGAATTCTTCACGGCAAAGAACACGAGCATATGATTTATCACTTGGAAATAGGTCATCAGTAGGAGACGCACAATGAGAAAGGGCCCATCTTGTATAAAGACGCTGATTCCAATGTTCCACAAATCCGCACTGTACAGGCAAAAGAACAGGATGGGGAATCTCCTCGCGTTCTCAGATGAAGGGCACACCGCATGATGTACTGCAAACGCAAGAGACACCACAAGACATTACCTTTCTGAACTGCAGAAATCCAAGTTGGATGAAACTGGATAAATCGTTACCAATGAACGTTCTACTGATAAATGATGGAAATTTAATTTGAAATAGAACAACAGCAACAACAAGCTCTTCCTCATCTAACTGTTCCCACCAAATTATATGACTTCTATCTACTTAAAACAAATCATTAATTTTGATTCTAGTTTTCTTTCTGGGGAAGGTCTAATTAAGCAGACTAGAGCGAACCAAGGAGAGCACGTGACTGCTTCAGTCTGCCCTATGGCAAGCAGCAGAGAGGTAAACTCAAGATTTCAAGTTCTGGAGCTTGACTGCCGTTTTACTCGTAGGGAGACACTGGTCAATTTAGTTAACCTTCTGGGACTTCCCCTTGTTCTCTTTGAAAACTGGAATAACCATATCTGGGAGAAAAGGGGTATCTACTCACTAATTTCTTCAGTTTCTAGTAAAAACAACCAAACCAACCAACCAACAAACAAAAAAACACCCGGCCTTCTATCACTTCCTCTTTCAGTCATAACTAGTGACTTGCTTGATTAATGGACCAAAGTTTACATGATCCTTCTAGATGCACTCTTCAAGATTTGCCTATTTACTAACTCTTTCAGTTTTTATGCATTTACTACTTGACTCACTCAGACATACGTATAAACTGTGCTGAGAAAAGTTAGTGTTTATATTCACATTCAAATTTACTTCTTTCTAAACATACTTTCTAAAGGTAGGGAGGGAGTTCAAATAAATGACCTGTGCTTTCATTCTGTCCTAATTTCTTATGCTTTTGTTTCATGATTTACGAGAAAGACTGGTGATAATTACTTATTTTCCAGTTGAACAAGAGGAAATTCAATCAACAAATTAACTTTTTCTTGGTTTAATTTCTAAACTGTAAATTCAAATTCAGGGTCAGCGGCAAAAAATAATACTTTTAGAATAATGGAGCCTTCCATTTGGAGTTTTCAAACAAAGAATGCCTTCGTCTACTGGAGCCTTGCAAATATTATGAAGCTGCTTTGATATGGGTACACATAATGTACTGTTTGTTGGAAAACACAATAGTCATTTAGTCAGAAGTAACATTTGGTCTTTGTTTTTCAAACAGCTGCATAACATTATCACCTCTGAAAGTTTACAAAATTCTCTCTTAAATAAAAAATTTCTTAGCAAGGCTATAAACCACAAGATATGAGAAAAATGAGGGAATGACAAATGAAACACCAGCATAAAATCAGTAACTTTCCAAAGAAGTCAGGGTCAAGTAAGCCTCCCAAAGGATCCACTAAGTGAGTTGCTCAATGTGTGAGTGCTGGCATCTACTGTTCTCTCAGTAGGGCAGCAGATCAGCTAATATTTTACTGGATGACTAATGGAGAATTCCAAAATCAAAATTTGGAGAATTCCCAAACCCAAATTCCAGGATAATACAAATTTATTATTAAGACTTCTGATTAATACAGTTCAATTGAACTTCTTGTGATGGTAAAAATATTTCATATATTTCTAGCCAATATGCTAGCCATATGTGACAAGTCAACACTTGAAATGTGGCTAGTATGAGGAACTGACCCTTTAGTCTCATTGAAATTTCAAGAGCCACATGTGGGTACCATTTTGGAAAATGCAGCTATAGATCATCTCTCTTAAGAAATGTCCACCAAACAGATTATATCTCTTTGCAAAATTCTAAAGATTTATATCTTCATTAAATTAAGACCAAACAGCCACCACTGAGGAAAAATTTAGTTTTCCACAGATAGTCTTGAAATTTCTGTGACACATAGATCTGACAAAAGAATGAAAATGACACTTTATAAATGTCAGTTGATAACATTTGTATGCCAGTATCTTGACAAGTACTTTACAAACTATATCTTGCAGAATCATCACAAGAACCATTAATTTAAGATGCTATGATTATTATCCCTTTTTATGGAGGAAAAACTTTTACATAGATATCTTATCTACTTTTCAGGATGTCTTATAAATCATAAGTTATCACCATGGTTTCAAGTGAATATAAAAAGACCTGATAAGGCCAACTCTCAAAGAAAAGATTCTACCTCCAAAATAACCAGCAAAAAACATGGTTGGAGGTCTGGTTCAAATGATAGAACTTTCCTCCAGCAAGGACAATATCCGATGGGTTCAAACCTCACTAAACAAAAAACAAAGGGGGGAAAACTTTTGTGATTAGCCACTCAAGTATTTGAAGCTCATATACACCGGAGTGGTATGTAAGCATTCTAAAGTTTCAATCAACTTCTAAAGCCAAACTGGAACTTAGGATATGAAAATGGTCATCATCTCTATTGCCTCCTTAGCTTTAATGTTATTTCTAATCAACAATTGTATTTTTCGACTTTTCTTTTCTTTTTTTTTGCCAGTCCTGGGGCTTGATCTCAGGGTTGAGCACTGTCCCTGGCTTCTTTTTGCTCAAAGTAGCCCTCTACCACTTGAGCCACAGCACCACTTCTTTATTTTTTTTCTCTTTATGTGGTGCTAAGGAATAGAACCTCGGGCTTCATGCATGCAAGGCAAGTACTCTACCACTAAGCCATATTCCCAACCCAGTATTTTTCTGTTTCTTTGTGACATTATCAGAATATTTACCTGCCAAGTCAAGGGGAAATTGAAGCATACTCCAAGTCCATATAAGGAGAATACCACAGACAAGTCCAGGGTTATTTCTAGAATGTAGCAAGCATTTCAGTTAGTAATAAAAATTACAATCACATGCCCAACAGTGAAATCTTCAATGCATGGCAAGGCATCTTCTTAACTAACCTCTTATGAACTAATAAAATATGCTGATGACAATAAATCTGTGAAGAAAACAGTGGGTGACATTATGTAATGATGAGAAAGAGGTAAAACAAAATCTGAGGCTTAATCCCATATTGTTGTCTTTAATTTTTTACAGAAAACTTATGTGAGAAAAATGCTAAAATGGTGAAATTTGATGTAATATCAACATTCAAAGGACTAACCAAGAATTTTCTAAGGAAAAATCTGGTAGTTTTACCAAGATTCCAAAATTATAATTGAAAGGTATCACATAGAGATGTGCAAATATTAAAAGCTCATAAAGACTGTCCATATGTGAGAAGAAGTGGAGAGAGAAATTTCATTAAAAAATATATACCATAGACATGTCTGGTAGGCCAGGAATATGCATGTTTGAATCATCATTGAATTTTTCTGTGCCTATAATGGTGCCTGGAAAACAGTTGACATTCAACATATATTTGTAGGCAGATGACCTGGACAAACAGAGACAGGCCTATGTCTGGGAAAAAATGCATTAATATTGTAGATTTAGGGGACTGAAGTCTATGGAAGACTAAAGGCAGAAAGAATAAAGGTGATAGAAAGGCAAAGAATATCAAAGAAGTTCCAAAGACACATTTATTTCTAGCAAAGGAAGTTACCAACTTGCAGTCATTGTTATAACAACAGATTTTGTTTCCATCTGTCAAGAGGGATTTTTTGATTGGAGAGGGCTAAAAATCATCAGGGAACAGTAATTGAAAGCAAACTAAATGGGATGATTGTAAGGGATATCTATAAATGCTTCAAGTGTTGGGATCTTGAAAAATTAAATCTCAGAACGCTTGGAGAATTTGTAAATGGGATTTCTAAGCCACCACTCTCCATTTTGGGAGTTCATGGTAGAGACATGATGATGACAGAAAAATTCAAGTCTCAACTTCCAAAAAGAAGCAGAAATATATATTAAAGTACAAAAAGTATGTTACTATTAATACATAGTTAGATTACATAAGTGATCCTCAAAATATTTCTGAGAACCCTTATAGGCGAAGACAGTAATTACTAAGAATCAGTACAGGTTCTCTGAGAACAACTGTACTCAAATAAGATTATTTCTCCTTGTTTTTAAAAAATAGAGCCAGAATTGCTTAGGAGGTAATAATATATAAATTGATGACAGACATTTGGATTTAAAAATGCTCTCTGTAGAGCATCTCCCATGGTGTCCTTATTAATGAAGTAAAACAAAATTCTATATGTGAGTATATTTTGGTGGATTTTTTAAATGGAGGTTTGAACTCAGGATATTGTACTCTTGGTTGGCTTTTTTACTCAAGGCTGGTACTCTACCATTTGAGCCACACCTCTACTTCCTGCTTTTTGCTGGTTAATTGGACATGCATTCTTGGACTTCTCTGCTAGGACTGGCATCAAACCTTGGTGCCCAGATTTCAGCCTCCTGAGTAGCCAAGATGATAAACATGAAGCACTGAAGCCCAGTTTTGTTGAGTGGATTTTAACTGTAAATGATTTCCCACAGGAAGCTTTAGAATGACTTGCTATAGGCTCTATCTCTGATTCCATTCTCCTTCACATTTCATCAGTGACTTCATCTACAGCACTAATGGAAGGCTGTGCATGTGCATGCATATGAAATGAAACTTGGATAGAAAACCAGCATCCCGGAGGACACAATCAGGATTCCAAAAGCTGTGACTGAATTACCAAGTTGGAATGGCATAAAACATGTGTTTCTCAAAAACAGCTATGGAAGAAAGGTCAAAGGTTCTGGCTCCAAGTGATCAGAATTCAGCTGTTAATTACCTCTCTCTCTAGAGCAGTAGGATGCAGTGCTCTAATCCCATAGTGATCACTTACCAGCTACGTCAATATGAACAAGTAGTTTAGCATCAATCAGCATGCATCAGATTACTCATCTGCATTGCGAAGATGACAATAGCAATAGCTATTGGATCTTAAAAGATAATTTAAGTGTATTATTTTAATATGTTCGATGTATGAAGATCATGTTTGAAACAGAACTTTATACATGTTAAGTATGAGAGAGCCACACAAGTTAGATATTTTGAAATTATATTTAATTTTGAGACTTCCTCACATTTTTGCTCATAAAATGATAATGATAAATGATAGTATCTGACTCACAATGTTGATGTTAAGCCTAAACAACCATTCATCAAAACCTTTACACTCACAGCAAACATTACTCAAAAATATTATTCATTAGTTTATTAACCATTCTTACCATTATTATTTCTGCATGCTCCTTTAGTGCAATAATTTCATTCTCTTAGGAAACAGATGATAGACTATCCTATCTCTACAGGTGTCCAAATCTAACTGTATAATAATGGATGTATGTTTTTATATATTACACACAAAAACAAACACACACATACAAAATATGAAAGAATGTGCGTATTGAGAAAAGTACCGATAAAATGTTTCAAAAATAAGTTTGGAGAAGTCTGAAAAATTGTAAGCAGACAAATATGGATTATAAGATTAGACAGTGAAATCACTCAAGGATGTAAATAAACCACTGAGATCAAATTGCAGTCAGTGAAGATTTATGAAGATAAATCTGGAGTGGATTTATTCACCACTAACCCATGTGTACAGCTCAGCTTTGCCACGTCAACCAAGAAGCAGGGGAAACAATGGACTTAAACCCATAAGAAGTGTGATTATTGATATATCACTTTCTTCTTGGAAAACCAAGACGATAAATGACTAGAGTGTGGTAAATCAGCACATTCAAACTGACAAGTAAAAAGTAAATATAAAAGCCCTATTTTGCCAATTTACTATTTCCTTTGGAAAGTATAAGAAGAGATGTTCACAGAATATAATTAAGCTACTTTTTAAAACAAGTCATTGGATAAGTATAGTAAATGAACATAATAAAATGAGAGACAGAAAAAGGAAAAAAAGTGTTATCCTATTCCAGGAGAAATATGTCATAAAGCAATATAGTGAAAAAGAAAACACAATGTAAACATAAGAGTCTCCTTTGAATAGCTACCCAAATGCAATGACTATCAGATATAATATGGGATTATTTTTTTCTAAATAAATGATCTTTGCTCAGGAATAAAAAAGTTTGGAGTAGTGATAACAGACCTGTTACACATGATGAAACATACACATTTTTAATAGAAGCCTTAGAAGGAAGAAGAAAAGATAGGGCAGATAAAAATATTCAGAGAAATAATGGATAAAGTTTTTGACATAAAAAAGCATAATTTACAGTTCCAAGCCTAATAAGGTCCTTAAAATGGCTGAAAGCAGTGATTCAACCACACAGTACAAATTAGGTTGAAAAAAAGAAATCTTGCAAACAGAAAGAAAACATTGATTCATCATATAGGGGTCAATGTAACAACAAACAATAGCTAACATATGATAAGAAACAATAAAGGTAAGAAGGCAATGAAATGGTGTGTATGTGCATGTGTGAGTGCTAAAAGAAAACAAAAACTTGTCAAACCTGTGAACCAAGAATTATATATCCAACAAAACTATTCCTCAAACATGACAGCTATAAATAAACATATTTCCAGATGTAGAAAGACAGATTTCTTGCTAGCCTATTTGCCCCATGAAAAGCACTATATGAAGTTTATAAAAAGAATAGGAATAACATCAGCTAGTACACTTAAATTATTATGTAGAAATGAAGAATATTAAAATGGTAAACATATGAGTAAACAGAAAACATGTAAATATGTTGTACAGCCATATAAATGTTTTCTTCTTTTATACTCGAAAAATCAAAAGGTTGTAATCAACAATAATTACCAAACCATACTATGTGGGTAATACCATACAAATAAATTCATAATCGATGTGTAAACATCATAGCATAAAGGATGGGTGAAAGGGAGCTAGGAGCCAGGAATCAAATGAGGCATGATACTACATTCAAAGAGAGTAACATTATTATGTCTTCCTTGAATCAAGTTATTATTAGCCAAGGAAAAGTGGGAAGGCATAAATATACATTTTTCTTAAGCATGAGTAGAGTAGGTCATATGGTAAACCATAATGTGAGTCTCTATCAACGTAAAAATCTTGAAATAATTTAAATTATATTCTCAGACTATATTAGAATTTTTTGAAAAACATAAATAAATATATTTTCCACAATATTTATTTTACTATGCTACAATTAACTCCTTTCTCTGTAGGTATGTAGCATATTTGTAATTCTAGGTAGGTTTTGTTTATATTGCCATGTCCCTAGCATTAAAGACATCTAATATTTTATGTACTCATATGACCTCTTCACATTTTTCTTGTAATCACACTATATTTAAAATTCTTAGAAGTGTTTGGAAACATGCAATGTAAGACATTGGCCAATTTAAAGCCATTAAAACTACAAAAATTGTTTAATCAGATCAGATTCTTTGAAAAATAATGTCAGCTGAATAAGCTATAAAAAAATTGGTATGAACAAAACAAGAAGTGATTTTTGTAAAGATAGCCCATGGTTATAAATATAATTTGTACCATAATTGAGATATTAAGTTTACTCAATAACTTAGTCTGTTTTGCTCAGCTTTATGTTTTGTTATTTGAGAGGCATAACATAAAGTAAACTGCAGCATTAAAAGCCAGCCTCATTCCAATTTATTTTTATAGCATAGTGCCAAACAACCCAAGCTTAAAGTACATTCAGGCACTGAGACTTAAATCCCTAATGGGAAGAAAGTAGTTCCATAAACAGATGTGATCATGGATTCTGAGTTTATTTGCTTGTGGCAAAAATAAAAGTACCAACTCAATAAGTTTTAATTTATAGGCATCTACACCAGAAAGCCTTTGGGCACTTTGAACAAAACTGACTAAAAATAAAATTTAGAACAATAAAACTTCATCTGCCCCACACACCATTCACACCAGGGAATGTAAATTCTCCAACTACAGAAAGGAGTGATTTCTCCATGTCTTTTGAAATTATAGCTAAGCTATGCTCTAGATTTTGTTTACTTTACAATTGGCCATGCTCTTTATACTTGGGAATATGAAAAGTGAACTAAGATAGAGCTCCCATTCCAAGAGTTTTGCCAATAACCAAGATCCTTCCTATATGTGGTCATGCCAATAGGCAGAACTTTTCTGTTCTTGCCTACAAGAAATATTGTGTATCCCTTTCTCTAGCAAAAACTGCAAATATATATATACACATATATACACATATATATATACACAATATATATATACACAAATATATATATACACATATATGTGTGTGTAGCATGTATGTGTGTGCATGCATGTATATGCACACATGCACATGTATGTATATAGATACACACGTGCACATATATGTGTATGTATACATACACATGTGTATACCCATATACACACGTATATATGTGCATGTGTTGGATACTGGTTTGTACTTAAAGGACAGCAAATTCCAAGATCCTAATGTTGAATACATGATATAATAAAAATCACTATTCATGCTAAATATGAAAAGCAAACACTTACATGACCCTGACCTTGGAAAGATCTTCTCTTTGCAGCACTTACCTCACATTATTTTCTTTCAGAGTCTCAGTGGTGAATTCCAAGATGTCAGCCGCTGTTCCCACAAACATCAGGAGCAGTTCAGAGAGTTGGTCTCGAGTGATGTTACCTCCAATGGGCAAAAGCCATCTCCCAATGATCAACAGTAACAGGAAAGTTTGATGGAGGCCCAAAGTCCAGACTGTCTCACATACTCTAGATAAGTTATTTACAAACAGTCTGGCCTGTTCAACAGAAATGTCACACACAGAGAAGTTATTAGGAGCTACCAGCTAATGCAGAGAGAGTTTTTTTTTTCATGTTTCTCAGTTGAGAGTATGCTCTTGTGAGTATTTTTAGGATTATTCTTTACTTACTAACGAAAAAACCAAACATTTAATCTGGTCCCCTAAATGGGACTTAATTTAGCAAGGAAGTAACTTAAGTCCTACCCCTTGCTAATGACATTGTACCATACGATATTTAAAGAGCCAAATTTATAATTTTTTGAAGATACTTTATTATACTCTATAACAAAGTACAATACATCCCAGCATTTTATGAAATTTAATAGCAAAATCACAAAAATAATATTATGTTTTTCTTGTACAGATTTTTGAACCTGGATGTATTAACCTGGGAAGACTTTTTAACCAGGCTACAATCTTCCTTTTGTTTATTGTTGCCTTAAAGCTCTATTATATCCACCACAGAAAATTAATATTTATTTGCCTAAAGAAAGATAATCATTATAAAGTTGTTATTGTTATTCTGAAATGTTATCATTTTCAATTGTCCACAAGGTGTTGAGCAAATTTTACTCTGCCTTTACTATTAGACTTTGAGAAAAATTCTACATCCCAGTAATAGGTGCTGAATGACATTTCTTTCCCATTTACCATTTGAATATGTTTCAAGGAATACTATTCTCCATGTAAGCTACAACCTTTAAACGCTACAAGGTCTTAGATTAGAAGAGATTATGGCAATGATCCCAATTCACTTATGCAAATGACTTCATAACAATGTTTATATAAAATCATTTACCATTCTTAGTCATTTGATAATATCAAATGCATGAGATTACCGAAAAGAATAAAAGTCAACCAGGATGCTAATCTGATATGCATACTTTTATATATCTTTTATGAAACTTCCTGTACATATTATTTAATTCACAAAGAAAGAACCTTAGCAAGATAAATATCCTATTTTCTAATTAAAAAAAAAAGACTGAGGGACACAGAAACTAAGTGATTCCTTCAAAGTGACATAGATAAGCTGTGCTAAGAATTGAATTGAGGGCTGGGAATATGGTTTAGTGGCAAGAGTGCTTGTCTCGTATATTTGAAGCCCTGGGTTCGATTCCCCATCACCACATATATAGAAAACAGCCAGAAGTGGCTCTGTGGCTAAAGTGGCAGAGTGCTAGCCTTGAGCAAAAAGAAGCCAGGGGCAGTGCTCAAGCCCAGGACTGGCAAAAAAAAAAAAAGTTAAAAAAAAAAAAGAATTGAATTGATACCTAAAGTTCCTCTTATGCTACTTCAGAGGATCAATAGCAAATCATCTTAAAAACATTTTTCAGTGAGAGGAACTTTCACTTTGAGTTTTTCCCTTCACCCCATTGCCAAATATCAGACATATGGGCAAAAAGGGAAATATTCTGATTTGGTTAAAAATCTTTTCTATCTCATGTAAAAATACTTCAGATTTTAATAAAGTGGTTGCCCTAGCCTGTTCATTAGGAAAAGAAAAAGTAACAAAAGTATAAAGTCTAAGAAGTAAAAAAAAAAAAGGCAACCTTGTTCACAAATAAAATAATTGGACAGAAAATCCTAAAGAACTGATCGAAAATATTTGCTGAACTAATAAAGTTGTAGAATAAAAGTTGATAAAGAAAAAGTTAAACTCTTTTTTGTATGTGAGTAAAGAAGTAGAAATTTTATTAGAAATAGTGTAAAATTTGCATTAGCAAATTCTTGTGCATAACTTTAACAAAACATATTAGAACAAAAATACATGTATACACATTTGTATGTGTTTATACATTCTATACAAAGAAAATTACTAATGATGAAGGACTAAATCAAAAAATACCTAGTTAATAGTTTCTGTTTAGAAATAGGAAAATTCAAAGTTTCCCGGATGTCAGTTATTCTCAGATTTAATACAACCTTAATCAAAATCTCAGCAGGATAGTTAGTATACATTGAAAAGTAGACTCTAAAATTTATATGTAGTGAGCTGGATCTACTTAGCTTCAAGACTACAATAATCACAGCAGTGTGGTCTGTATCAAAGAGTAGACAAATAGATCAATGGAGCAGAATAGAAAGTCCAGAAATAACCTCCCATAAAACCACAAGCAATTTTTTCAATTGATTAGCAAAGTGAGAAAACGAAACAAAAATCAAAACAAAACAAATCTGTATACAGAGCTTACACTTTTCACAAAAATCAACTCAAAGTTGATCACAGACC
The DNA here is from genome assembly GCF_023159225.1 of Perognathus longimembris pacificus. Lineage (NCBI taxonomy): Eukaryota > Metazoa > Chordata > Mammalia > Rodentia > Heteromyidae > Perognathus > Perognathus longimembris. The sequence goes on from NC_063162.1 coordinate 39,271,960, forward strand.
CAAAGATAAAGTTTTGGAAGATGAGTAAGAACCAACTTGGCTTTCTATGTGGCAAAAACTTTCTAAACACTATACCCAAGAAATTGTTCAAGAAAGGCAGAAATCATAATCTGGGCTTCATTAAAACCAAATGTTCCTGTTCTGCAAAAACCTTGAAAGAGAATTAAAAAAACTACAGACTTGGGGGGAAAATTACAGATGATGCACCTGGTAGAGGACTGTTGTCACGAACGTATAAGGAACCAAAAAAAGTCAGAAGGTAAGAAAATAACATGACTTTTAAAAGGGGTCTATGTTTGGGGAGTAAAAAATATATAAGGAATACAAAAAAACTCAACATTAAGAAAATAGCATGACTCTTTTATTCGCCCGTCATGAGACTTGAACTCGGGACCTGAGCACTGTTCCTGGCTTCCTTTTGCTTAAGGCTTGCACTCTACTACTTGAGCCCCAGCTCCATTTCTGTTTTTTTCTATATATGTGGTGCTGAGGAATTGAACCCAGGGCTTCATGTATACGAGGCAAGCACTCTACCACTAGGCCATATTCCCAGCCCCAATAGCATGACTTTTAAAAGGGTTATATATTTGGGAAGTATTGCATATGTTTACACTATGCAAGGCCCTACGTTTGACCTTCAATATACACATACACAACAAAGATCTTAATAGACGCCTCTTGAGAGGGTATATAGATGGTAAGTAGTATATGAGAAAGTGCATCATGTTATATATCATCAGAGAACATATAAATTAAAACAGCATTGAGATCTTACTATACACTTACTAGATAGTCAAATCCAAAACATTAACTTCAAGTGTTAGTGATCGGAGGAACTCTCATTCATTCCTGGTAGCCAATTTGGGTGATACAGTAGTTTCTTAGAAAGCTAAACACAATCTTGCTGTACACTCTAGCCATCATGTTCCTTCATATTGATTCAGAGCTGAAAACTTTTGTCCACATAAAAACGTACATAGATATTTATAGCATGTTTCTTTATTCATAATTGCCCCAAATATGGAAGCAACCAAGGAATCTTTCAATAGGTAAATAGATAAATAAAATGATGATCAATGAAATGTTATTTAGTACTATCAATAAATGACCTATACAACCATAAAAAGACATGTAGAGAGGAATACTATATATATATTTATAGTAAAAATATCTCATTTGAAAGGTGGCATGATTCCACGTATGTGATATATAAGTGGAATAGATGCACCTGGATGTATATAAATATACACATAGATAATTACAATACATAAATACATGAATGTTTTATTTAACATATTGATACATTGTATATTTCAATTTATGAATCTCCAATCAAATATTATGTGAATTAAATGTTGCTTAATTCTATAAGTTGAATATATTTATAAATGAATGTGGTATATAAACATATACCTCTCAGGCAAGTAAAAAATGTTTAACAATATATTAAATGTGGTCATATTTTATGAATTCCTGAGCCAAACAATTATTTTCGCAAATTTCCTTACAGAAGAATAATCTGATAGATGGACAGTGTGTTATCCCAACCCAGTCCACCACCTGCTGAATGTTATGGTGAAAAGTGGGAAACCCCTCACCGTTTCAATGATATCATCCACTCCATTGATATGGGATTGATAAGGATTCTGGGTTTGATTGAAGTCTTCTCTTCTGCTCATGTTCTGTGATATTCCTTCAGATTGAATATTGCAATGCTAAGAATTGTGGAGGGAGCAATGTGAAAAAAAATCACAAAGTAGAGTTAAAAATGGCTTCCACATTTCCAAAAGATTATGAGCAGTTATATGAATCTGATACAGGATGCATTAACATTTCCAAAGATTAGAATATGAGACAGCAAACTTCTTTATATTCAATGTGATAAGTGCTAACTATACATCTCTAACTTTTCCATGGGCCTGTGAGGCTGTAGATGTTCTGAGCTATCATGGGGGACATAGAACTGAAAAATGACAACCAAAGTTCATTTTATGAGCCCTGGAATAAGACTACCACTGATAACAGTATAACATGTGTGTTCCTGGTCAACGCATTTATTTTATGATTGTTTCTCAAAATAGTATTCTGTTTAAATAAGTAGCCCAATTACTTTCAATCTTGCTTGTCATGTACTGTAACAAGCAAAAAAAAAAAATTAGCATGTTCAGTGCTCTCTATAGTTGAGTGTCAGTTTAAAAGTCAATTTAGGTTTATGGAAAATTCTACAATTGACCTAAAACAAATGACATGGGTTTTCCCCTTATTCTTTCTTTGTTTCTTTTTTCACATAAATTTCTGCAAAGGATCTTTGTCCTTTGCAGATAGAGTAAGGGCACAAGAAAATATATTAGAGAAAGAGAAAGCACCAGAAAATGTTGTGGCAACCAATGCATATTTTACAAACTGGCTTTCTTTTAAAGGCTGAAGAATTTTTTTAAACATCTGCAGTGCTAACATATTTGTGAAACATACATATACATCACCTCCGCTATCACGACCATGCTTTTAGGATCACACCTTTGTCTATAGAGAAATTATTAAAAAGGAAAAAAAAGTTAAAGCTATAAAAGTGTTACTTTTCATTATTCTGATAATTTCATTGATAAGTCTATGTGTAACTTAAAAAGTAGAAAAGAAAATCTGCCAAGAAAATATATTTTTCTACCCTTCACACAAGTAGTTAATGTTATGGGTGAAATGACAAGAATATTTGCTAAGAGTCACAGGCCTAATCTACAAAAGCAAAAAATACCAACTGGGTGTACACTGTGTATGTGGGGGGTAATGTATGTGATATATGTTCATGTGTACCTAGGGCTATAGGAAATGATAAGTGCAGATAAAAAAAATTAAATATTTAACATGCACCTCCTCTACAGACTAGTTTTGTGACTACGAATAGAATGGTCAAATTTTGGCCACCTGTTGGAGGTATGAAAACATTTAACATACTGAAAGTGTACCTTGCAATAGTTTTGGAAATGCTATCAACAAAAATCCACTAATACTTTGGTATTTAAGTAATTATTTAAAAAAACACACACACAAAAGTTTAAGCTTTAAGTGTTTTCCCCTTCAATGTTTTGAGCATTTCACCAACCATTGTATGTGTTCCTTAAAAAAATAGAAAGGAAAATCTTCCCAGAAGGTATTTGATGTCATTTTTTGTGTAATAGAAGCTAGCATAGAAGTAAATAGCATTGCAATCCATATTGTGGTATTAATACTTATCTAAACTTTTTCCATTCTTGTTATGCTGTTTTAGATTGAGGACATGTTTTGTAAAGTACTAATTTTGTTAAGACTAAAATGAGCAAGTGATTTCTTAAGCTTAGCCTGATTATTTTGTTTCATGGCTATATTGTTTACATTTGCCATTGTTTAAGTGATTCCATGAAGATGAGTTTGGTACCAACAGATGGTCTTTTCAGGGCCTATGTTTTTCAACAGTTTTAATAGCTTAAAAAGTACTCCTTGAATTAAACTAAACCATGATGCTCATTGAGATGTAAGAGTTCCCTTACTTCCATTGTGACATTTCATAAACAGATTTTACTAATAGGATTGGGTATGTAACTCTCTGATAGAGCACTTGGCTAATACGCAGAAGGCCTTGGATTCAATTCCTAGCACCACTTGAAAACAATAAACAAACAAGTCACTTTGTGATCCAATCTACACACATCTCACTAATGCTTAAGGTCACAATGGCATAGCCAATTGGTTTCCATGCATGTAGACTCAACCAGATTCAAGAATACAGGTATGAAATTGCTCATCTACGAGAAATATCGTCATGAAATTGGTCAGGTTGTTTTCATAATGCCAAGTCATAAGTTAGAATATTTAGAATGTAGAGTAAATGTACTATGTGTGAAAGAAGGTTAAATTACTCTTCCCATCATGGAAAACTCAGATCATTTTGATGCAAAATCTTCTAAAACATATCGTAAAAGTCAATGTGGCTTAGTGCTCTAAATAGGCATTAAGTTCTAACCTCCAGCATTGCTGTTGATTGGCTGTGTGGCCTTAAGAAAATTACTTAACCTTTTTGAGCCTCAGGGTCCTTTTCTACAAACAGAAATGTATGTACCAGGCCTACCTTATGAAGTCCTGGGGTCTATAAATGATAAAATATATTTGATAATACCTTCAAATATGAGAAACTGTAAAAACCAAAGTGATTATTACAACCAAAATTTCCTGAATAAGTGAACAGAGGGGATTTCTGTATGTCCCCTTATTCTGTCACTTCTCATTTTATTAAATATAACCTCAATACATTTTCGTCTTCCTTTATCTACTTCCATCTCTGCTCACCCTGCCATTTTAATCTCTGGGCATTCATTTTAATTCTCGGTGTCAAATCCATTACTACTAAAGGCTCAATTTCTTCTCTAGTAAGAAAATTAGAGAGGTACTGCCTGGAGCTCCAAAATCCTTTTTTAATTTTTTTGGTGAAAAAGAGCTTTTCATTGCATGCTATTTGTTGTAATGGGATTTGACCTGTATATCAATTAACTATGAGATACATTTATATTATAAAAGCATTTGGGGAAAGGAATTGTTATTGTGGAAAAGAGCCATGTCAGGGAATTGGATATGAAGGGCATTTTTTTTTTTTTTTATTAAATCACCAGAGCCAATTTCCATACAGTTCCTCAACTCCTTGTGGTAGTTTATAAAAAGCTATAGGAACTTGAATAAACCAATATACGGTGATAAAATAATACTCACTGTAGACACAGACAGCTTATAACTATGAGATCTTAAGAGGAAAAATGTGTTTTCTTCATGGTTACATGGTTGGTACTTACTTTTTTTTTCTTTTTACAGCAATTACTTTTTTTTTTTTTTTGCCAGTCCTGGGGCTCCACAGCGCCACTTCTGGCCGTTTTCTGTATATGTGGTACTGGGGAATTGAACCCAGGGCTTCATGTATACGGGGTAAGCACTCTTTGCCACTAGGCCATATCCCCAGCCCCTTTTTTTTTCTTTTTAATAAAGAGTCTACAGAGCTAAATTCCCATCTGTTTCTAAATTTGGGAGTAAACATTACCTGATCAAGTTTAGCTGTTTATAGCACATGTTTAGCTGTGCTATAAAATGACCAAATACAGAGTAAAAAAATCTATTTAAGGTCAGATTCTTACTACTCTTGTTGAAAGCATTTAATAAAGAAACATAAGGACTATGTAATAAGTGCAGAGCTCTTCTGTACCATCATTCTGTATCTTGAACCATGAAGTCGTTGTGGAATTGGATGAATTCTTTACTTAAATGGCCTCCCAAGGTTGTATAGGAGCACCAGCTGCCATCGTGCTTTAACCTAGCCTATAGCCTGCTAACCTGAATTTTCCATGTAGGAAACAGCTCAATGAAAAAAATGCTCTTTGTAAAAATGAAACCCTTATATAAAAAGTCACAGTTTCTTCCCAGGTCAGGAAGATCTGATACGTTTAAGCTTACCTTTCCTCCCAAGGTATTTAAAAATGTTTCACTTTTAACTTTAATTTCATTCCTCTAGAATAAAATTCTTAATTCATAAACAGAGCAAGGAGACCCCAAACATGAATCTTCAGTTACATGCATAGTCCATATTTTAAAATAGCCCATACTAGTCTGTATTTACATAGCAACATACAGATTAAGAGCTTTGTTTTGTTTTGGCTCTGGAGCTCCTATAATACCATTTTACAGAAGGTCAGATTGTTGAGAACTGCTCATACTTGGCATAGCCCAGGAATACTTTACAAAAGTTAAAACTAAACCTCCTCACTCCCTCTATATTCTACCACATTGTAGGGAAAGGAAAGCAGCTTAGAATAACCAGATAATTAACAGAAAGCATTAATTAATTATGCAATCTTAAGTATGAATGAATTAATGTTTTTATTGTTTTATTGTTTTATTTATTTATTTATTTAGCCAGTCCTGGGGCTGAACTCAGGGCCTGAGTACTATCCCTGGCTTCTTTTCGCTCAAGGCTAGCACTCTGCCAACTTGAGCCACAGCGCCACTTCTGGCCTTTTCTGTGTAGGTGGTGCTGAGGAATGGAACCTACGAGGCAAGCACTCTTGCCACTAGGCCATATTCCCAGCCTTACTTTTAAAATTTTTGACAGATCGTGGAATCAGGTCCTTTTCCTGATACCATCTTATTTATTCAGTTCTTGAAAACTCCAATTATTTAAATAAATATATTTATGAAATAAGTAAGATCATACTGTATAAGTCACTTATTGCTGAATATTCCATTTTCTTTTTTTCTAAGAAAGAAGTACCTGGTTCTCATGATGCATTTCCAGAAGCCATAATGATGGGACAATACTAATCAGATACAGAAATATAGCTGGAGAAAACCTGTGAAAGGGAAAACAGGGAGAGTTTAGCATTTACAAAAAATTTATGTACAGAGATAGAGAGAGAGAGAGAGAGACAGAGACAGAGACAGAGACAGAGAGAGACAGAGACAGAGAGAGAAAGAAAGAGAAGGAGAAGAGAAAAAGGGAAATGGAAGGGAAATGAAGGGTAGCGAGGAGAAGAGAGCCAAAAAGGAGGAAATTTGGGAGGGGAAGGGAGAAAAAAAATGCTGACCACATTAAAGTCGGCCTTTTTTTTATCTCAAGTGTTTATTATTTCCATGAGAGTAGAAGAAAGCATTATGTGATTTCTGCCATATGGATTGTAGAGAAACATAGTAACTGTAAAAGGCACTAGCAGCTGTCATTCTCACTGAATTTCTAATCCAATTAATCGATGTTAATTTTAATATGATTTAATGGTACATTGCCCATTAGTTTCTGACACAGCACTGGGTATATTATGTTTAAGATGGTTTACAAAAAGTAAATACAGCAATAGTAAATCTCAGACTTATTTTTTCAACATTGTAATAGCAAGAAGATTGACTATTTCTCAAGATAAACTTGAAATTCTGACAACTCAAATAAAAATCTGCTAGGACACAAAAATAGCAAGGCAAAGAGAAGGAGTGAAAATGAAAAATTTAATTAAAATGTAGCCCCCCCCCAGTTGAAATAAAATAAAAAATTTGCTTCCTAAATATATTTCTTTAAATTGTGTTTTGGTTTAGATTGGACTTGACAGAATATCTCAAAGTTGTAAGTCAATGACTTTATTAAGACTTTCAGTACACATTTGCCTTTTTGAGATGAACTGTTACCCAACCAATATTATTAGAATCAAGAGAGAAGCATAAATAAATATAAATTAAAAGGAAAATTTTAAGGCTATTAACCCTTTTGTTAATATCTCTCCTGAACTTCTAAGGGGAGAAAGGGCAAGAAACAGAAGTCTTTTAAAAAAAATCAATATTTAATATAGATACTCTCATACCCCTGATTTCCTGCCAAAACTAATTTTGAAAAGAAAGGTTATGGGTCAAGATCTTATTAAAATCTGACTTGGAAGATGGTTGGGTTTCAAGGAAATATCAAAAACCTATGTTGAGCACGCTTAAAAAAAAAAAAAAAACAAGAAAGAGCAATTAACTCTTTGACCTTACAAATCAAAGGAAACACCAGGAGGGAAGATTTCCACAGGAAACCCAGAGGGAAGTGAATTCTGGAAAGACAGACAGTTGGAATGTGTAAATTTTTGTGTTGACATGACAGATGTTGGCTGGACCAAAATGTCCTATACTCCTTCTGAATTATTTTGAGATTACCTCTCTTCACAACATCTTTATAATATTAATCTGTGGGAAACATTGCACTGAACATATAATGGCTCTTGAAAGAGTTAAAAATACAACAATGATCCTAAACCTCTTCTATGTATTACATATATATATATATACTTACATATATTTGGAAAATTATACTTTTCAATTTCAAGATATTTCCTCTAAGTAGAAACTTGGCTATGCAAATACACACACACTTGGAGATTTAAGATTTTGCGTGTTGACTAATATAAAACATTAATATTTCATAATTTTATATTTAATCAGTATTCTAACTTCTGTGTATTAAAAAAACAAATAAAATTATGGGCTGGGATTGTAGTTCTGTGGTACTGTACTTAGTAGGAAATTGGGATTTAAGACCCAGAGCTACAAAAGTAATTCAACAAAAAATCAGTTTAAAACATTGCTCTTTACTTCAATTCTTCTTGATTAGAAGTATTCAACATTAAAAAATGAAAATGGATAGAAAGAAGGAATAGGAATCAAACTGAGAGCCCAGGAAGTAATTATACCTGAATCACAGCCTTATTTGACTTGCCAGAAGAGGGCGTTTAGGCCCTCCCAGTTTGGCTAATCTGGAAAGAGAGGCTCTAAAATGGCTTTAGAGAAAATATCTCTCCAAATAATGAAAACTTTGTTTGGTGTGTCCTTCTCATACATGTTTCCCATGAGCATATTAACATCCTACTTCTATTCTCAAGGAGCGGTAGGAATGAATGACTATATTGCTTGTATCCAAAACATGCTGTACAATTTCCTAGCTTCCTATGCATGTTCCTTGAAGGCAGATTCTTGGTGTTCTCTGTCTTTAGATTTCTTTTTGCTACCCATCTCATCTTCTATTCTCACCCATGGTATTGCTAAATCTTCAATTAATGTTCATTGAAGAAAATACTTGAATGTTTAAATGCCCACATTTTTAAATAAACAAAACTAAGCAAATAGAATAGACAGAGGCTTTACTCACATAAATCATGAGTAGGTGAACAAAAAGCTTTTCTAATGCTTGCAGTCCTTGGCTCTAAAGTGCCCACAGCCTAGGAAAAATATTGTCACATCCAAAGGCTTACTGCTTCCTAAGTTCCAGGAACAACATATTCCAGCATTTACAAGCCAGACACTTATGACTCTAGAACTACAATTAATACTATTTATTAGTTTATTTTTATTATATTTAAGTAGTTATTACACAGAAGTTGCCATATAGCAAGGCAGTTTATGAATACAATTCATCTTGATCAGTATCAGCCCTTTCAACATTGTCATTCATCTCTCTTGACCCACCTTTACCCTTTTCTTTCTTACTTTTGTAGCATATATATTGAGTTCTCCTCCACTCAACTCTTCTTTTTCCTTTGTCTATGCATATCCCCTTGGCCATACCACACCTCTTATAAGCATCAATTTCCTGGTGTTTACTTTGTGCTTACTTTGTTGAGCTTGACTTTGCCTTTCAAAGGAATTGAGCTATTTGATTTCTCATTCATATCTTCCATATTTCAAATGATATGTTTGAAACCACATGCATACTGCCCAAGGTGTTTACTCATAGGCTAATTCAAGTTTCTCCGTATCAATGATATGATGCCAACTTTCTGGGCTTGACTTACTTTACTTAATCTAATTATTTTCCTGGTATTTCCATTTCTTTACAAATGGCAGAATCTTTCTAATTAAAAGTAAATTATGCATATACAGCACATTTTCTCCATCTATTCATCCACTGAGTGGCATCTGGGCTGGTTCCATATCTTGGCTATGGTGAAATGTACTGCAATGAACATGGTTGTGCTAGTCACTTTACGGTAACCTGGTCTGTGATCTTTTTAATAAATGCCTAGAAGTGGAATTGCTGGGTTAGATGGTAGTTCTAGGTTTAGTTTTTTTGGGGACCCTCCATACTGCTAACAGTGTAATAGGGTTCCCTTTTGGCCACATCTTCAACAGCATCTGTTATTGTTAGTTTTCTTGATGATGGCCATTTTAACTGGAGTGAGGTGGAATTCAGTATTATTTTTATTTACATTTCCTTTATGGACAGAGATACTGAGCATTTCTTAGCATGTATATTGACCATTTTTACTTCTTCTGAGATATCTTTCTTTAGGTTATTAGTCCATTTAATAATTTGGTTGCTTTTTCTTTGAGGACTTAATTTTTAATCTATGTATGTATTTATGTATGTATCTATCTATATATCTCTGTGTATCTATGTATCTATGTGTCTATGTATCTATCTATGTTTCTATCTATCTATCTTCTGGATATTAAATCCTTGTCTGATGTAGAGCTGGGAAAACTCTTAGCAAGGAAAGTAATGCTTTAGGTATAACAATACCAAACTTCAAAGTGTACTACAGAACTTTTGTACTGAAAAAGCTTGACACTGGCACAAAAAGAGGACAAATGGAATAGAACAGAAGATTCAAAATTAAACCCACAGACTATGCCCATTTAATATTTGATAAGGGAGCCAAAAACATAGGCTGGAAGAAAGACAACCTCTTGAGCAAATGGTGCTGGGAAAACTGGGTATTCACATTCAGAAAGTTGACTCTAGCTCCTACTAGATCATCTTGTACCAGTATCAATTAAACATGGATAAAAGACCTTAATGTTAGACCTGAAACCATGAAACTATTATAAGAAGAAGTAGAAGAGACATTAGGACACTTTGTCACAGGTAGAAACTTTCTGAGTAAAGATCCTTAAGAACAACAAATCAGAGAAAGACTTGATAAATGAGATCACATCAAACTTAAAAGTTTCTGCATGGCAAAGGACTCTATGGTTTCCCTCATAGGGAATAATTAGTACAGGTTTAGGCTAGTCACAGCAGAGGATCACAAGAGCCCAATAGCTATGCCCTTATGAACACATAAGATGATGCTAAGTGAAATGAACTCCATGTTATGGAAACGAGTGTTATATCACCGTTGTAATTACTTTCAACATGCCCTGTGAAACCGTAGCTTTTTTTGTTGATGATCCTCTTGTATCCCCTTCCTGTGGTTGTCCGCGTGCTACCACTGTATCTCATGTGAGTACCCTGGATACTGTATATACTGGTATTAGAACTAGGGAAGGGAGAGAGAATGTCAAAATCGAGACACAAAGGATAAAAAGACAAACAACTCCAAAAACAATACTTACAAAACCATTTGGTGTAAACCAACTGAACAACTCATGGGGGGAGAGGGAAAAGGGGAGGGGGATGGGGGAAATGAGAGAGAAGGTAACAAATTATATAAGAAATGTAACCACTGTCTTACATATTAAACTGTAACCCCTATGTAGAACACTTTGACAATAAATAAGTAATTATTCAGAAAACAAACAAACAAAAAGGACATAGCCAATTGATAACATGTAATTGTTTCCCCATCAGCTTAGAAGAGTACCCCACAAGGATTTTGACTATCTGTAAAAATTTTACCCACAGTTCCTTTCAGAATTTCTTGAATTTGTTGGCTCCCCACAAATATTTTAGCTATTTGATAGAGTCCTAGTTGATCTGCATGGACTTAGCTTTCAGGGCCTAGTATTTGCTAGGCAGTTACTCTGCCATTTGAGCCATAGCTCTAGCCCTTCGTGCTTTATGTTATTTTTAAGATAGGATATCCGTTTTTACTATGGTAAGCTTGGGACTATGATACTCCTAGCTATGCCTCCCAGACAGCTGTGATAACAGACGTGAACCACCATGCTTGGTTTCTTGTGGGATGGGGTCACATGATTTGTTTTTTGCCAGTGCTGACCTCTAACTGCAATTCTCCCCAATCTATTACTCCCCCAAGTAGATGAAATTGAAGGTATGAGGTGTTTCCACACAGTAGGTTTGTAGATTCTTCATTTTGTGTGATCAATGCAATTTGTTTTTGTAGCAAGAGTGTGTGTTTTATAAAAATAAATAAATAAAACTTGATCCCATATTGGGTGTGTAATTAATTAAATTGCATGCCTTTTCTTAGGAGTTACCAATTAATTTCACTCCTTATTTGCTGATAGCATAGAAATAAGTACATACCAACCACTTTGAAGACTAATACCATAATGGGCTCTGATCCACTCAAAAATAAGTGCTATCAAGTTTTTAGATACTTATTTGTTAAAATACAACATATAACACTGATTTTCAAAAACAATCGAATACATATATCATAAAATGAGCAACACTTCCAAGCAGAAAATTCTGAAAATATTGCCACATTGTATTACCAATGAGATAACTGCTTTGAGAAACTCAGATTTATTGCAATCACAGTATCTCCTAGTCTCTGTCAGAATGCTGGACTTTACTAGTGCTAATTTTTAAATAGCAAACTACTCTGCTCATCTGCTTATTCTAAATGAAAACCTTCCTTTATAAGACTTTCCACAATACTTTTATTATTTTGATTTCACAACCTTTAGCCTTCCTAACAGTTCTTTCCCAAGTTCATGGTAGGAAAAACATCTCCTACCATGGATAGTTTTCTTTATTTATTTATATATTTATTTGTTGATTAACAAATTTATTTCTTTGAGTTATTAGTCAAATGTGTGCATGCCTTGCTATGAATTATTTAAGAACTGTACTTAATTTTTTCATTTCATTTTACTCAAAAATAAAATACTATTTATCATACAAGGCTGTCATTTCAACAAATTGTAATACTTTTCAAAAAAATGATTATGGGGCTGGGGATATGGCCTAGTGGCAAGAGTGCCTGCCTCATATACATGAGGCCCTGGGTTCGATTCCCCAGCACCACATATAGAGAAAATGGCCAGAAGTGGCGCTGTGGCTCAAGTGGCAGAGTGCTAGCCTTGAGTACAAAGAAGCCAGGGACAGTGCTCAGGCCCTGAGTCCGCCCCAGGACTGGCAAAAAAAAAAAAAAAAAAAAAAAAAAAAAAAAAAAAAATGATTATGTCATGACATTTAGCAAGTTAATGCTGCAATGGATTTTATTTACTTTAACTCACCATTAGTCTAGAATTAGGATTCCATTTTCCCCTTTCAAAAAATGACAATTACTGCTCTTTAATTGAAAAATAACAGCTATTCATTTTTTACAACATAGAACATTATAAGGAAGCAATATAGAAAAATACTAACCATTGTATCACACACAACATTGTTAAGCTTTTCTCAATAACATCTGAAAATGGATATTTAAGTGAAGCAAAAATAATGTTTAAAATTATTATTATGTGAATACAGATTTTTTTGTATTTCATTTTTCAGTATTTCTGTGCTATTCTGCAAGGATCCTAGACTCGAGTTTCAAAATATCTCATGTTAAATCACTTTAAGTACTCTCAATAAAATTTATGGAAATTCAAATTTCACAGAAATCAAGAAACCAATTCAAAGTACCCTTTTCTGAGCCTCTAGCTCTAAGGATTTGAGGATTTCCTTTTTTCTTGTGCTTCAGCTGGTTCTTCCAAGCAAACTTTAACATACATGAGTTCTATCAATGCTGCTCAGTACAGGGTTTGATATTAGTATGCAGGAAGAAATGGTCTCAATATTTCACTTACCTTTCTGTGAAAGTTACAATGAACCCAATGCTTTTGTGGGATTCACAGCCTCTGAGTGCCTAAGAAGCCACTGGATCAATTCCAACTACTATCCATATATTTTCTTAATTAGCATGATGCTCATCAACCACCTCTGTTTCCAGAGCTTAGTTTACACCTGCTCCCTGGCAAGGGAGGCCATCCCTAAGTCGCTATAAAGTCATGAAAATTTCCACAGGAGAAGAAAATAGAATACGGACTGAATACATTCTAATTGTTTCTGAGATCAGATGATTAGTTTGTTTTCCAGTGACCTTATAGACAAAAAATAGCAGAAGAGAGAAGGGGGCAATTTCATCTGATTTGAAAACATCCATCACAATAGAATTGGTCTTCCTCATCTTGAGGAATGTTAATATTTAGTTACTTCTGAAGGTGAATATTAGGGTTCTTGGATTTTTCATGGCCATTGATTATAATTTTTCATTGTTGCAGCCAAAAATATAAAGTCTTATTCCTAAATTAGTATATAAACTCAAAGCAAAATTACTACTCTACACATGTCACTTAACCTAAGATTTTTCTGAGACTATATATGAAGCAAGCACAGCTTTGTCACAATTGAATAGGTCACATTTGAACTTCACTAAATGCTGGTTGTAGGGTTTAAGTGGTAGAGTTTTAACCTAGAAAACTCAAAGGCCTGGTTTCTATGCTCAGTACCTCAAAATAAATAAATAAATAAATATCACTAGTGCATTTCACTATCAAACTAGTCACAGGAACAAAAGAAAAATCAATATTAATATCTATGTGCTATATTTTTTTTCAAAGAACATTTTTGAGACAAGGAAAATCATCACATCTTCCTAAATGAATTGGTTCTACTAAAACCTTAAATACCAGCTCTGTGCTTGTTCAAGCAACTTCATGTCCATCCTCTGCCTTCCTGCACACTTAACAGCTATTTCCAAGTCCAATATGTTTTCATCAACAACCTTCCTTGCTGTTTCATTCTTGGCCTTGCAGCATTTTTGCACAGTTGAAATTGTGAAAAAGTCTTTGGTTTTCAGACAATTGTTAGGTACTGTACTCCTATAGTTGCATTTATTTTCTACTCCTTCATGAACACTATTACATCTAGTGCAATGAGGCTTCTTGAATGAATGTATGTTTGTTTAATGAATAAATGAATTTAACTCACTTCTGATTGAAGGAATTTTAATACTTCCTGAGATTATAAATTATTATTAATGTTATGTTTGTCATGTAGTTTATTTCATTTGATATAAAGACAGTGGTATTTATTTTTGTTCTATAGAAAAGGCTGTTTCTTCCCTTTAAGACCTATGCTAAGTGAAATGAACTCCATGTTATGGAGACAATTGTTATATCACAGTTGTAACTACTTTCAACGTCCCATGTGTATCTGTAGCTTCTATTATTGATGATGTTCTTGTATCACCTTCCTGTGGTTGTACCTACACTATCTCTGTAATCTTATCTGAGTATATTGGAAACGGTGTATACTGGTATTGGACTAGGAAATTGAAAGGGAATACCAAAATTGAGAGACACAGGGTAAAAAAAGACAAACAACTACAAAAGCAATACTTGCAAAACTGTTTGGTGTAAGTGAACTGAACACCTCAGGGGGGGAAAGGGTAAGGGGGAGGGGGGAGGGAGGTATGAGGGACAAGGTAACAAACAGTACAAGAAATGTATCCAATGCCTAACGTATGAAACTGTAACCTCTCTGTACATCAGTTTGATAATAAAAATTTGAAAAAAAAAAGACAGTCTAGAATTTTCTACTTCTTTTTTACCCTTTACAACCCATTTTGGTTTTTACAAGGACATCTGCTTGAGCAAGAATGTCTTGGAGACATATGTTTAGTATGAACTTTTCCACGTTGCATTGTAAGAAAACTCATCCTAGTTCTCTATTAGTAGGTCACTTGGGATCTACTTATGCAAGTTGAGTGAAAAATAGAGAAATTTGACCCTTTGTCTACTAGGGAAACACCCTAAAAGCCATATAGTTCTATTGTCTATGGGTAAAGCCGAATTTGGTTCTTGAAGGTACAGCCCAACAACTAGGGTGATAAATTTGGGGAAAGGAGGGCTCCACACAGGATCACCAAGGCTTCATTCCTAGGAAGGGGAGTCCTCCAAGCTCCTAAACCTTGGCTTTTCCATTTGCATGTAGGAGCAGTAATAGTATCAGGAGGACTGTATGCAGATTGCATGGGCTAAGAATTAATGCAAAAGTCTGGCTCAATAAATGTGAGAGCCTACCAGATGCTTGAAATTTTTTTATGATATATTATTATTAGTTGTGATGTTAGGTAAGGTTTTCACCTTGTTGTATGTCAGTGCCCTCATCCTAATGTAATGATAAATTAATATATACAGTCAGGAGGATGGTCATAATGGATATGTAACAGGCTCAATAATTGATGACTGTTACCACCTCTATTAACCTTACAACCATCATCTTCATCCTTATCACCATGCCTTGGGAAGCTCTTCCAGAGGAACTAAAATGTTGCATGAGACTGGAAGAACGATCACGGGAAGAAAAAAAAGGGGCTTGGACAGAAGATACAAGGTCTGGCAAGAGCACTAATGTTAGGGTTCATTTTATTAGGGATTATTTTTATTCTAATAAATATGCAACTTTAAGTCAGTTGTACATATCTACCCTACTGAGGTCAATAGTTATAGGTGGTAGGTCTATATTCAGAGAAAGGTAACAAAACCAATCCACACTTGGCATTTTATAGCAGCCATCTTTATGTCTTTACTATTCTTTCAATGTGACTTTCAAAAATAGCAGGGTGTATAGTGCATACATTAAGAAACATTTAACAGAAAGAAGCATTTGTTTTCTTTGACAAAATGACTTAACCACCTGAGACTCAACTCTCCTGATACTAGTACTTCTTAGGAACTAACAACATAGTATAAGGCAGGCACATGGAGAGAATAAACTTTGATGTAAATATGAATTGCCTAATGTTGGAAAAGAAGCTAAACAATTCACATTTGTCCTGATAGTGTATGCATAATAATGTGACTGCCATGGGAGGAATGCATAAAATTTAAAAGTAGGGATATATTATGCTGACTTATTTTAGCCACCACAGTAATTTCTATTTTGTTTTCCTTCCAGTGAAGAAAAAAATTCTATGAAATGACAATCACCTTGAGTTTCAATTCTAAAGGTCTCCATAAATATATGAATGGAGACAGCATGGTTATTAATTAATGATTCAATTTTTGGAGATACTGTCTAAACACCAACATAGTATTACATTCGACTTATTTAAGGACACGAGTCTTCTTCCTCAACTATGACTTGAATTACTCAAAACACCCTTGATAGTAATATGCAATCTGTGTTTCCAGAGGAATACAAATTAAAGCCACATTTTTACACTGGGCTCAAGGCTCAGAATACAAAAGACACATGGCTATACACATACCAGAATATACTATTATAGGACTCCTGATACACATTATAGACAGAGCTGGGAAATCTAATACATAGTAAAAAGTGTTATTGGAATAACTAAGAAGATAAGGAGAGATTTCATGACAAACAGTGTGAGCAGGGAGAGACATTGCCCAATCTATCCTCTGAGAGAAGGTCCAATGCCCATGTAGACATTATGGAAGTCACAAGATCTTCTTCCAAATGCCTCCATTTTATCTTCTATGGGGTCCAAAAAGATCAGTGGAGGATAACAGAGAAAGAACATACTCATTTCTCAAGTTTCTCTCTGGTATTTAATAAACACTTTTAATAGAGGGAAGTATATGCTGCCATATAGAATTCCATCAGTAATCCTGTAGTACTCAAAAACTAATGTTAAAAAATTCGTTATCTTTTATGCAGCATATATCTGTCATGTCTACAGGTGTTCCTTCACCATGGAGCTGTCCAGTGTTAGTTGAATACTCAAAACAGGTTTAATTGAATTTTCATAAACACACTTGAATTTAGTATCAGTTCTTATTACTTCCTAATTTGTCTTTCCTCTTTTCAGTTATGAGCCATCCAGACAACTTCTAGCACACAAGTGCTTAAGATAAGATTATGGTAAGTATTTAAAAATGAGGAAGAGTTATTTTCATGTAGAATCAGGTGACACAGGAGAAGAGACAGGGACACACACTAAAGACAGCATTTAAAAGTGTCTCTAGGCACAAGAACATAGTCTCTCTTTCTAGCTTTGTTCTCTATGAAGCATTCATCCCATGTCTGGCTTTCTTGCATTTCTAAGTCCTCAGCTCAAATGTCACCTCTCCAGCCATCCCTTCACTAAAACTCATTCCACTTAAGTATTCTTAGTTTTGATCACTATTTATTTACTTGCTTAACATTATCTGTTAGCTCACTGGCTTATTAATATTTACATCTTTCATTATTTTCTGAGTCCCTTGGTTAAAACTTTCTCTTTTTTTTTGTTTGAGGAAAGAAACTTGCCTTTTTCATTTACTTCCATCCCCCTTCATTTCTACTATTCTACAACACCTACCATGAAACAGTAGGCATTTTGTATATTGTAGTAGAATGGAGAGTGATAAAGAAATCTGTCCATTGTTTCTAGAACTCACCTATTAAAGGTGTCCTCTTTATGATCAACTCTCTAGCAGTCCGATATCACTGGGTTTTCTTACTGTAACTTCAATGCTGTACATTGCCTTTCTTTCACCAAGAACCACACATCCATTTCTCTCCAGGCTCTTAAGAAGTGCAATGAACAGACATGAGAGCTTGGAGTCTTCCCTACTAACCTTCTCCAAATTACTGACAATGTAATCCTGAGTGAAAATATATAAAAGTTCTATGCCTCAGTTTTTTCATTTCAAAATAGGAAGAATCAAGGGCTGTAGGGATGGCTAAGTAGTTAGTGTCACAGCACCTGATATGTGAATCCTTGAGTTCAAACCCCAATAACACCAGAAAAACAATTAATCTGGGTACCAATGGCTCATACTTATTATCCTAGCTACTCAGGAGGCTAAGATTTGAGAATCGAGGTTAAAAGTTAGCCAGGAAGAAAATTCCATGGGACTCTTATCTCCAATTTGGCAAAAGATAAAGAGGAAGGCATGAAGGGAGGAAAGAGGGAGGAAGGAAGGAAGGAAAGAAGGGAGGGAGGAAGGAAGGAAGGAAAGAAGGAAGGAAGGAAGGAAGGAAGGAAGGAAGGAAGGAAGGAAGGAAGGAAGGAAGGAAGGAAGGAAGGAAGGAAGGAAGGAAAAGAAAAGAAAAGAAACGGAAGGAAAAGGAAAACAAATTCCAGCAGGCAGGAAGGAAAGCAGTCAGGCAGGCAGGCCGGGTACTGAGAACTCACACCTGTAATCCTAGCTACTCAGGCAGCTGAATCTGAGGATCACAGTTTGAAGCCAACTCAGGCAAGAAAATATATGTGACTCATCTGCAATTAATCTTCAGAAAATCGAAAGTGGTGCTGTGGCTCAGAATGGTAGTATTAGCCTCGAGCAAAAAAAGCTCAGACTCTTGAGTCCAAATCCCAAAACCGACAAAGAGGGGCTGGGAATATGGCCTAGTGGCAAGAGCGCTTGCCTCATATACATTAAGCCCTGGGTCCGATTCCTCAGCACCACATATACAGAAAAGGCCAGAAGTGGCACTGTGGCTCAAGTGGTAGAGTGCTAACCTTGAGCAAAAAGAAACCAGGGACAGCGCTCAGGCCCTGAGTTCAAGGCCCAGGACTGGCAAACAACAACAACAACAACAACAACAAAAAACCAAACCGACAAAGAATAAAAGAGAAAAAAGAAAGTAGAGAACTTGGAGGCATTGCTCAAGTAGTACAGCACCTACAATGAACACAAAAGCCAAGTGTGAGGTCCGTAGTTTAATCCCTAGTACCAAAAAAAGTGTGTGTGTAGAGACAAAAACAGAATGATAACAGTTTTTGTAAGGGTTAAATGGGATAATCTGTGTGTAATACTCATTTGAGCATAATAAATACTATTCCTAATTATCCTTATTTTCTTCCTTTAGAGCACTCAATAAGAATACTATTTTTTAAACTTCATATTTGTTTGCTTCCTGTTTCTTCTCCCTAGTCACAAAATGTCTAGCATCATATCATGTTTACTTATTAAGCAAGTCAGCAAACAGTTGTTTCATTAAATTTAACAAAGGAAAAGGGAAAGATATATATGTATATATATATATATGAAAGCACATACATGAAATATTATCTATTAACTCAAATACATTATTTCTTTGCAGTCACAAACTTTCCATGAAAAAAACTCAGCATTTAACATCTATACTTTTGTCAGTCATTTCAATTTAGAATTAAATTTAGTCTCAGATATCCCCTGCTTTCAAGTGAATAAGCTTCTGCTTTATCACTTTCTTGGTCAATTTTCTGTCCCTTGTGTAATATTTCTCACTATTGGCTTGGATCTGACTTTACCTAAATAGTAATCCACCAATCGATTGGATTCCTGTCCAGATAACTGTAAATAAAATTAGGATAAACTAAAACTGTGTGGTACTAATTTCCATCCTGTAAAAATGTAAGTGAATATGCAGGTGAAACAAATGCTGGGTAGAAAAAGAGAAAACTCTCCTTACATATATTTATTAAATTTAACGAGGGTTATGTCTTTGGCTCTCTTTCTCAATCCTATAGATTCCAGCATATTAAACTTCTCCAACTGGCAAGTTAATAGTGTTGATGTAATGCTGCTTTTCCCTGGATAGCTGAGCTCAGCAACTCTCTTTCCATTTTCCCTTTCCAAAGAATAGCTAAAGAAAAATTCCTTGGACACATGTAACATGTTTGCTGCATTTCTGAAAAATTAGATCACATCTTCCTCTATATGGGTATGTGTCTCGTGCCATAATTTCTATTGATTTGATTTTTAGGAGTCTAGGTGTAAATTTTAGTAAAAGTAGCCCAGAATGACCCAAAGGAAATTCATAGATATAATTTTCAAGTAAAGGAGCTTTTTCATCCTATATGTATGTGCATCTTCATCTGCTATATAATATTTAATTTTGAATATGAAAGAGAAGCTAACACTGCCTCCTTTTCCTCTTCTTCCTCTTCTTCTCATTTCCTTCCTCTTCCCCCTCCTCTCCTTCCTCCTCCTCTTCGTCTTCCACTTTTGCTGCTGCTGCTGCTTTTGCTTCTTCTTTAACTTGAAGACACGGTTTCCAATTTATGTGAAGGGAAATTCCTCTCCTATGCCCATTTTTTAAATGGCCTATAACATTTACAGTTTTGTTACTTTTATTCTCCTGACAATACAACATGCATATATCTCCATTGGTTAGAAACTAGTTCATTATATTCAATAACAAAAGATATTCTGTAGTGTGAATACATCATAATTATCCAGCTATTCCTTTCATGGATAATCAGGTTGTTTTCAACATTATTTCCCACTAACATAATATAAATTAATTTGCTTGTTGGTGTTTTAGAAATGGGTACTTTGAGTTCTATAGAGCATATCACATAATATAAGATCTATAGGTCAGAAATTTCCATACTTATATAGACCTATATTTATATAGATTGACATGTAAATATTTTAGGTAGAAATAGCATAGACACTATTATAATGTTTACTCTAGTAGAGTCCATTAACTTACATTTTGTAAAGAAAAAATTTTCTTATCACTCAAAAGCAAAGAAAAAGTCTCAAAAACTTCAACGTAGAAATGTAATATGACTCAAATCAAATCACCTTTCATTGCTACCATGTTATTTCAAGAATAATTTCATCTATGCTTTGAGCAGCCCATTCTCGGACTGTTATTTTCTCATGACAAAGTAATTTGTAGGCTTTAGTCACTGCACAAATGACCCTATTTTCAAACCCAGTGCTCTATGGTGTGATCAAGCATGACCAATATGTCTGTTCAACAAAGCATCACTAATCATATTTCCTTGTAGACTATTCACAAAGACTTGTTTATTCCTGACATTTTATGAGACCAATTTATCAATTACATTCTTTAATGATTTTCAAATATTAGTTAAGATGTTGAGCCAAAAATATTTTCCTTTAATTACTATTACAATGCATAGTATACACCATGGGTCTGTTTTATAAATAATATGTTTTCCTCACATTTTCCACCTTGAACCAATGGTTTTGGCTAATCTCTCTAGAAAAGATATTCGACTTGCACATACATAAAATATATCTAGCTGATACAAGAATAAGAAGAAAATAAAGGAAAATCTTAAGATCTAGAGAGAATTCATCTTTATTCATGGACTGTCAACATATGTACTATCTCAAAGGGTTCTTCAAGAACCCACCAAATAAATATTTACAGATTCAAGACCAAGGCTCAGGGACACTGAATACCATACATAAGTTCTCACAGTAAGAAAGTGGGAATGCTTATATTTTACCTCATCACTGGTCTGATCTTGAGACTCCTTCCCAATTTTAGACATTAGTCCATTGCCAGTTCTCTGTTATCTTATTCACTGTATGTTCCATTCATGTATGTTCTAGCCACTTTTCCTTTCTCACTTTTCAATTCCATGTCTGCCTGATTCAACAATCAGTAATGACATAGGCATGCAGCTGAAGTTCCTCTGGCTACTGTATTTCTACATAACTGGGATGGATCTGATGGACTTTTGGAGAGGGAGAGGTTACTTCAGGTCCTGCTGAGCTGGCTCCTCTTTTGAGTTTAACTTTTGTCCCAGAAAACTGGTGGTTGGTGACATGACTACTTTACATGGAACATTTTTCAACTTGAGACGTCATTTTCCAGTCTGGAAGAGATGGCTAACCTAATATACTAAAGCTATTCAGCTCAGACTGAATCAGCGTTATATGACATGTTGTATGAACCAATACTTTTCTCCCCTTTCATGTTTCTAACCATGAGGCTTACTTGGGAAGTCAATACAGTTTTTCTTAAACATTACCAAAAGGCATGGTAGAAAGCACCTTGACTGTCTCATAATTAGTAAATGGTTCATGAGCACGAGGACTGGAGTAATAATCCAAATTTTTGATGTATTGAATGAGGATTGTTCTTGAATGCCCTGAACACCGATAACCTGAACACTGATAATTCTAGAAAATTTTAACAATACAAAATTCAAGCAAGAAGAATCTCATCATCTTCAAAGGCATTTTCTCTTATGGTTGTCATGAAATTAACCAAGGCTTTATATATAATTATGTAAATCTGTAGAGGGTCTTCTTTTGCCCCCTGAATATGATGGTAACTATAACACGAAAGCGTATGCAATTCTTAAATTGGCAAATATTGTCTGCTCCTTTCTTGTAGCATTAGGTATTTTTTCAAAGTATCAATATATGTGAAAACACAGTCTTATTTTAAAATAGTAGTAATAATAATATGGGAAGAGGCTTGACTTGGAGAAGTTTACAATGCAAATAGTCTAGGAGTATGATGGACAGCAGAATGGAGATGCTCTGTAAAGAATACAGCAATTTTTCCACATCTTCTGCCATCCAGTACGGGAGGAAATAAAAGCAGCGGGTGGGAATTGTACTTCTCACAGGTTGAGGTTAAGACAATCGCTACCCACTGGTGCCTCTGCCAGCAACGCAGGCACCCCATGCGTGGCAAGATAAGCTAGCCATTAGCCAAGCTCCTAAGCCATCGAACCTGAAGCTGGCTCCTCACCACAGAGCCCAGGACACTTGCGGATTTTCACTCACAATGGAAAAGTGGCTGCAAGAAACCACAAGCGCGCCAGGGGCTGACAGAAGGGAAGTGGCTGAACCTGAGGCGCTCTGCGCAGCCAGGGGGTTTCTGACAGTGGAGGGTTCACTGTGCGCCCCGCTTGCGCCAGGGCCGCGGATGCCAGGTGAAGGCATCCCCACACCTGCACGCTGGCAGCTCCCAAATGGACAAAACAGGCACCTAGCAACCCCCTGGCCCCTATCCGGGGGGCACTTTGTGCTGAATAAACAAGTTCTTCCCTTCTTTATTCCTCATCTTGTGAGTTTCCAAATCGGGCACTGGGTGAACCTCGGTAGTGATCAGCGCTGCAGACTGCCCGGGGCTGCCTTGGCACCCAAGGCTACCACTGCGTGCCCACGAGCCGCGCACGCATCTCCCGCGCCTTCCAAGCTCCCAAAAAGGACAAAGGGGATCTGAATTCGAAGAAAGAGAGGGGGACTAGGAGGTGGGGAAAGGGGGCTGCTTGCAAATGCCACCAACAATACCCAGGGGCACCCTCCCTCCCTCCCTCGGCGTCCCGGGACGCTCACCATTTGTAGCCTCGGCCGCGCTTGAACTTGAGGGCGAGCACCATCTCCAGGAGGAGCAGGAGGTTGAGTAACGCCAGTAGCCAGTACCGCGGCTCATTCTTCACGACGGTCACTCGCCAGACCCCCACCAGCGAGTGCAGCACAAACAGCAGCCTGGTGACCAGGGCATTGAGAAAGACCAGGCCCCCCATGCCGATCAGAGTGCGGAGTCCCGCCGACCCGCACCGCGATCTGCCCCGGGGCAGGAACGTGACAGCACGGAGACCTGCTGCGGTCTGCAGTCCCGCCTCACCCTCCCGCGCCCAATGCCAGGAGGACAGGAGAGCGCCACTCGCCCCTCCCCCCAAACTTCCTGAGAACTCTTCAAAAAAGTGTGTGTGTGGGGGGGGGATCAAAACCCAGCTATACTCCACTGCTGGGGTGGGGGTGGGGGTCAGAGAGTCTGGGGCAGACCAGCCTCCTGGGTGTTCACTCTCCAGCTCTGCTTATTTCCCTCCCAGTCCTGGGATTGGGGAGGGGGGGAGGCAGATTTCCATCCCTGCCCATTATCCCCACCCTCAGCCGTCTACTTGAGGATTGCCCCTCCGCCCCCACCCCAGGGATCACCCCCCTACTCCAGGGAGGTGGAGGTAAATTGAAGAGAAGGTAGGTGGACTGAAGTTTAAGGAGCCAGAAATGCAGAGAGAGATCACCTCCTTCTTATCTACAGAAAATGTTCTTGAATTCACTCCCACATCTCAGCAACATGTTCTCATGGTGATTCGAAGCTCAGACACGGGGGAGCCAAAGAATTGGCTGTCCAAGCAGTTTTCGAAATGCAGTTTCTGATCAGTTTGAAGAATTGAAACTTGCCAGGACCAGGGAGAGCCAGATAGACAGAGGCACCGCTCTTTCTGAGAGTTTCCTGCACCTCACTCAGCATAAGGATTGTCCGGGTCACTTTTATTCTCTGACACAGTGTTACTGAGAGATATTCTTTATCATGCCACTTGCATCCCTCCCTATCTCACTCCTGCCATTATCCCCTCCTGATCAAGGATGGAGAGTAGTGAGATAGGAAGGAGATAGAGAGGACAACAGAAGCCAAATCTAGGATTGACATTAGGTAAGAGTCATGGACAGGGCCATGGCACAGGAACTCCTGAGAGGATGCCCCATGAATTGAACTCCAGTCTTCAGAGTATCCAGCAAAGAGGGAAGTGAAGTCATAGTTTCCAGGCACCTTCATGTTTGTATTTCCCTGTTTGGTGTCTTACCAGCTGTAGCACTATTTGTTTAACTTTTCTTTTTTTTAAAGGGACACAGACTGTCACTGGGATATATTTATTTTTAAAAGAAATTTTGAGTCACTTGTAAATGGAAAGCTAGTGTGCTTGGCCACAGATAGAAAGTAATTACAAAAGTAATTAAAATAATAAATTGAACAAGGTTATTGGACTTTTGTTAGATTTTAATTACTGCATCCAAAACTCTATGGCCCAGCTTCCCTTTTTCTTGGTTACAAAGGAAGAATTTAAAAGTACCAGACTATTCACAGGAAGGAATATTCTCCTGTTCATTTTTAGTAATGTTGAAAGAAAAATAATGCCAATAATTTCCCTGCTTACATTTATTTAATTTTAAACCATTGCCCCACCTCCTTTACAATCAAGGTGGCAACCCTCTTGAGTTATGTGACAACCTATATTAGGTGAAAACAAATCCCAACTACTTAGAAATAGTTCAGAAGTTATTTCCAGCCCTGAGATCTGGGAGACATTATTTATTTGTGTTTCCTATGGTTGTGCCTTCTCCCCCAGCATCTTACAGGAAACTCAGCAATAATTTCCTGGGGCTGTTTATTACAGTGCCTTTTTCTGTATACGTCTGGCATCAGCAGTACTGGCTAGGCTGGGAAGCAGACAAGCAGAGCACAGTGGGCATAGACTGGGGGCAGTAGCATGGGGTGGAAGTCAGAGCCCAAATGGCTGTCTAGAGTTGCTAGTTCATTTACTTATTGAGGTTGTGGTTTCTGTGCCCCAGTTTTCCCATCTGTAAATTAGGTACTGAGCCTATCTACTCCTAAGGCCTTTAGTGGTTTGAATAAGTGAATCTATACTAAGCACCTAGCACACAGTACTTCATAGGCATTGGAATGTGTTGCTAGGACTAAGAGAAGTGGCTGCTTTGTGATGATCTGAGAAAAGGAAATGTATGAATGAAGCAGAGAAACCCAACTTTCCTAAGTCCTCTAGCCAAACATCATGAGGAACACATCTGGAGCTGAACAGATTGGGATTACTACTTTCTGAGACACACTTCATGATGGTACTATGAGATATCACAGTAAGAAAGTGTTAGAAAGGTTTAAACACTGGGGAATTATTTATTAGAAAGCATTTGGGCTTGAATTAGGTAATCTTGGGTTTTAAGTCAGTGGGACTACACTGTATATTGAATGTTAACAGAAAATGAGGTTAATTTTGTGATTAGGTGACTCAATAAATCTTAATTTAGAGAAGGAAAGTCTTGGTCACATTTATGATTTGTATAATATTCATGTTCTGATTATGTTGAGACACAATGATGAAGCATTTCTAATAGGTATCTCAGTTCATCACAATCACCGAGATGGCTTTGGCCAAGTGGTCTGGGAAATTCTTATATTCAAAAGAAAGCTAGAAAGTTGGGCATGGTAGTTTATGCCTATAATCCCAGTTACTCAGGAGGATTACCAGTGCAGAGCTAGCTTGAAGAAAAGGTAGAAGACAAGGGCCTATCTATAGAAGGAAACAAAATATGAAGGTAAGTGTTGTGACTCCTGTGGTAGAACTCTTGTTTTGTATGTGCAAGACTCTTGGCATAATCCCCAGCCTCACTGATGGTGCCATGAAGACTAGTTGCCTGCTATCAGAATAGCTCTTCTCTGTGTCTTTCAGGAAGGACTCTAGGAGAAGGGGTTAAAAATGAAATGAAGGTGAGGCCCATCTGACCTCTTTCAAAAATCCTTCTTATTTCCTGTTTTGAAAGTTAGGCTCTGTTGACTCTCCATCCTAAAAACAAACCTATCATTAAAGAGAATGTAAAGGTTATTTCTTTTTAATTTTCTTCTGAACCATTTCAAAGGACTGGAGGCATTGGGAAGTATCTTGAGACCTCCAATTTAATAGCCCAATAAAGTTTTAAAAAAGAAGGAAGGGTAGGGGGAAGCAATTAAAAAGAACAGTGTACTGTTCTTGAACAGGAATCTTAGTTGCATGCACCCAATTCTCATGAACACCCTGTATCACACCAAAGCAGATATGAATTACCACCTGGTCTCTGGTGGCCAACCATCACCAGAACTCTCCTCCCCACTGAATATAAACTTGGCATCATTGCTTGTCAGGCTTCTCTTTGAACTAGAGTGACTTTAGTTGCAAGAAAGGGACTATCTCAAGCTAGCTCAAGTAGAGGCAGTTTAGTAATCAAAGGAAATGGCATGGTCCAAAATTGGAGATGGAATTCCTCAGAATCAGAGCAGGAAGCATAATAACAAAGCAGTAGGCAACTAGAGCCAGAGCCCAACACTGTACCTGAGTGACATTAGGGACTATGTAGTTTCAGTTGATAAATTTTTGCACTGTGGGCTTCCAGCCAAATTCCTCCATATTGAGTTCCAATTCCTAAGAAACATAATTTGATTACTTCTTTTACTTATAGGTACCAGGTTGGATCTAGAATATCCTCCCAGAGGTGCTTGTGTTGAAGGCCTCAACCTAGTGGTATTATTATCTGAGAACTCTGACCTGTGTGATGAATTGATTCATTATACCAGGTAATAAGGTGATTCACAGTAGAGGTTCTCAATGACTGCAGTCCAGTCAT
The DNA here is from genome assembly GCF_023159225.1 of Perognathus longimembris pacificus. Classification (NCBI taxonomy): domain Eukaryota; kingdom Metazoa; phylum Chordata; class Mammalia; order Rodentia; family Heteromyidae; genus Perognathus; species Perognathus longimembris. The sequence goes on from NC_063162.1 coordinate 39,299,290, forward strand.
TGGCAATCTCTATGCAAAGTGAACATTAGTTTTCTCTTCAACCTTCAAAATGATATTCTAGGCATAGCAGTTTGAGCAGGGATAGAATGAAGGCTGGCAGGCTGGTTGACTGTGGGTTAACATACACATATCATACATCTCCAGTCCAAAGAAATCCCTGAGTAATGTTATTGACACATTGACATGTCATCTAGCTAGAATGATAACTTCTTGGCGTTCTTGGGTGTTTCTTTTTGTTTAGTTATGTTCTGGCATTGGGGATGAAAACCAGAGCTTTGAAAATATGAGGTAAATTCTTTCACTGAATGCCATTCCAACCTTACAGATAAGTATTTTTTAAATGTTTCAAATTTTGAGAAATTTTTTCTATTATGAAATACTTACCATTTGATTGTGCTTAGATATATTTTTCATATGCTTTCTCTAGTGCAGTAATCTTGTATCATTGTCTAGTTGATTCTTTATTAGTTATTACTTATTTGATAGTTTCTTCTCTTTTGTTTCTGCCATCCCCTTCTTAAAGGTTTTATAATTTTCATTTTTGTCATTATCATTCATGTTCCAGTAGTGTTTCTGATATTTATCTTCCAGATGTGTAACTGGCCTTTCGATTATTTTATTATTGAGCTCCTTTATTGAGCTCCTGATTTTTTGTCAACTTTTTTTTGTAACATGCCTTAGTTATTAATGAATATGTCATTTTTCACAGTAGCTTATTCTGGTTTGGTTGGTGATAATACCTTTTAAAAATACTTTGAATATTATTACTTATGATCTTTTGATTATCTTATCCTCTTGAATCATTTGTCTTCATGTTAATTGTTTGGCTAATTCAATCCCATTCTTGAAACAATGTGCTGGCCCTCTTATTCCATTTACATTTTTGCAAATCAGATCTAGACTGACTCCAAAATGTATCTATGTAAATGCTCTAAGCTATTGTTTGTCCACTGAATGGGCAGTGGTCCTGTGTATGGGTCAGGAAAGACTTGTCAAGTTGGCTTCCTTTGTAGTTTAGTGAAAAGGAGTGGGCAGGAAAGCTAGATACGGAAAGTTCCTCTGAGCACCAATGCTTACTGCATTTGATTCAGTCCTTAGTGGAACTGAATTGACTTTTGTCTTCTTCCCTATACACCAGCTCTAGGTGTGAACATATCTAGCCACAGTGGTTCTCCCTTTATTGTTCTCCCCATTTTTAAATGAGTACCTCAGTTCCTACCCCCATCTCTTTCATGGTACAGGTAATTGATTGAATCCAAGGCCTCATTTATGCAAGACAAATTCTCTATTACTTTTTAAGAATTTTGTTTGTACTTAGAAAGATTATCTCTAACTTCTCCTATGCTGGTCTCAAACTATGATCATCCTATCTTTTCCTCTTGAGTATCTGGGATTATAGGTGAAGTGCATGCCAACATACCTAGCTAACCTTTCTTTTTTATAAAGATCAACTTTCAGGTTTTACTTTTTAAAAATTTATTTATTGATAAAGTGATATACAGAGGGGTTACAGTTTCATACAGAAGGAAGTGAGTACATTAATTTGAAGGAAAGTATTGACAAAAAACTCTGAAGAAGGAAGCAGAGAAGATCTCTAGCCATTTCTACTATTACCAGCCATAATTATTGAGCAAAGACCTTGAGCAAAGACCACGAGCATTGCTGCTCTTTGTACCTTCTGGTTATAGCATCAGCTTCCTGGTAACCCTCACAGAAGGAAATGTGCTCACTTCTGCAATCTTTTATTCCAGTCTGGTATCTCCATTGGCCAGAATCAGTATTCAGTCTTATTGGATTTCCTCTAAATTCCTGTCCCAGCACTTCAGGGTTTCTAACATTGCTTTTAGTTTTCTGAGTATTGAAAAACCTTCATTTCAAAAGTGAAATTTTTAGCTCCTAGTTCACAAATTAGAAACAGAATTTTAAAATTATTTCTTTGCTGTTCTTTTTTTTTTTTTTTGGCCAGTCCTGGGCCTTGGACTCAGGGCCTGAGCACTGTCCCTGGCTTCTTCCCGCTCAAGGCTAGCACTCCGCCACTTGAGCCACAGCGCCGCTTCTGGCCGTTTTCTGTATATGTGGTGCTGGGGAATCAAACCTAGGGCCTCGTGTATCCGAGGCAGGCACTCTTGCCACTAGGCTATATCCCCAGCCCTTCTTTGCTGTTCTTTAAAAAGTGAATGAAGTAGACATTGTAACTCTGATTATGTTATAACCTATTTTCAATGGATAAAAACAGCTTTACAAAGCTAGCAGTAACTGTAATGATTGCTGTTCTAAAAAAAACACCCACTAAAGGTTAGTAATAATTGTCAATATTCAGACACTTTAAAAACAACCAAGGAAGAGAAAAACTCTAGGTAAAACTCTCTTACCCAATTCTCTTTCTTCAAGAATTGGCTGTACTTCTTAAGTGATATGACTGTTGGCAAGTTGTATAATCCCTTTGAGATTTGAGTTCTCACCTATTTAAAAAAAGATAGTAGGTTCATGTTTATGGCTAGGATGAAACTGGTTGATATTTCCAAAGTGCTTAGAAAGACTGCCTGGAATGTAGCAGGCACTCAACAAATATTTGCTGAATAAATAAATAAAGATATAAGCAAGGGTTGAATAAACTCCACAGAACAAAAATGAGTTATTTCCCATCTGGTACCATCACTGACTATTCTTCTAAGTCCAGCTGCTTGCGAATGGAGAGATACAGGATAAAGTTAGCAAATTTCATGAGCATAAGCTCAATGCCTTATTCTCTTATGTGATGGGAGATCATTGAAAAGCAAAATCCCTGATTCATCTTCTATGCTAAAAAAGGAAAAATAAAGACTAAACATGCTGATGTTCTCTCCCCTCTGAATAATGTGAGCTTCATCTCTCAGGAGAACAAAGTACTTATAATTTTGACTTTAGCATCATGTGACTTGATAGGAATCACAGCTCCTGTTATAGGTTGATTATGGCCCTGTCCATACATGTGTTGAAGTCTTAACCCCCAGTATCTCTGAATGTAGCTGTATTTGAAGATATTTCTTTAATTCTTCTTTTTAAAACTGATTTTAATTGTAATAAATATTGCTGTGACACTTTCAGATATGTGGTCTATATGTTTTGTCATTACAACCCTAGCATGCTACACATTAAGACTACATAAATTCTGAGCTTTAGTGTCCTCATTTAAATTATGAAGAGAGCAGTAAAATTTAATACAATATATGAGTTTTTTGTTGGTTTATTTTGTTTGTGTAAGTTAGTTTAAGGCCTTGAACTCAGGGAATTACACTCTTCCTTAGCTTTTTGTGCTCAAAACTTAACTTGAGTCATGCCTCCATTTCTTTATTATTGCTGGATAATTGGAGATAAGAGATGCTAAGTTTTGTCCGCCTGTAATTGGTCCAAGCCACAATCCTCAGATCTCAGCCTCTTGAATAGCTAGAATTACAAATATGAGGCACAGAAAAACATTATTTTTAACAGTGGAAAATTATCATTTACAATAAACCTGCCTCATAATAAGAGCTAAATATGCTATTATTATTTCCAAAATACTGATTTTATCATAACAATATATAATTGTGTCTGCAATATATAATTATACTTACCACAAATTTGTTATTGTTTTGTCTCCAGAGATACAGTTGTCCTCAAGCTCTTTCCCTGTCTGAGATATGACTAATATAGTTATGAACCCAAAATGTTTGTTTTCGTATTCATAAGTTGACTTCCTCCATAAAAAATAACCTTTTAAATGAATTTTAATATTTTGGGGTTAGGTTTTAATAAAAGGTGAATCTATAAGAAAAGACAGCATGACCAACACAAAATAACCAGTCTTTTATTTTAAAATTCACATGAATTTAAATGATGATGTTTTGTTTATATAGCCTGTCATTTGTTACTTGATTGGTTGTTTGACCAATATGATCTACATTTGTATTAAAAAGCCTGTGATTATAACCACAGTATAAAGATAACATGTACCATTGAAATATAAACCGTGCTAACCCACAAGAATGGGTTTACTCTACCAAGCATTGTATGATTTTGCTTCATATAAGCACTGATTTTCTATATAATTTAGAGGAGATCAACCCAGTACTGTAAGAGCCCTATGAGGTAAAAGTCACAGCACAATATCCTCAGACTCAATATCTTCTACTGCAAAATGGATTATGCCAACTTATCCATTTCATGATCATTAAAAGAATCACATAACACAATAGTTATGAAGTTTCTCTGTACACGGATATCAGGTTAATATGAACAGACATAAATCATATGAATAGATTCTGCCCCCACTATATGATATGTGACTGGTATTCTACCTCCCAAGAGCCTCAATCTTAGTCTCCATTTAAAAAAAAAACAACCCAAAAACATAAGCCAGAAAAACTTATATTGTGGGACATTTTTCAGGATATCCTACCAATTTCCCATACTGCCAAGGTGGTGAAGAACCAAGACTGACAAACCCTTAAGAAGCCTTGGAAACTGAGGAGGCCTGGTAAATACATGTTATACACTGCTTAGGGTAGGATTCTATAGCACTGAAAGGCAGAAAGATATTGGTGGACATGTAAATGAAAATCAAGTATGGGGTGGAATTGAGTTAGTATAGTAAAAAATATACTAGTGTAGATTCCATATTTGTTACAAATCTAACAGGATGATAGTAAAACATTAGCAAAAGGGAAAAATGCATGAAGGTATAGAAAAAAAGAATACTATTTTCACAGGTTTTATGTATATCTAAAATACTGTAAAAGTCAAGCGTTTACCATATGCCTGTTCTTTTAGCTACTCAGGAGGCAGATATTAGGAAGACTGAAGTTCAAGGCCAGCATGAACAAAATGTTAGGAAAACTGTATCTCAACAAAACATATGAGGCATAGTGGTTTACTCCTATATACACATAGAAATATCATGACAATTCAAGGCCAAACTTAAACAACATACCTACTGGGCCTGTTATTATGTTTTAGCAACTGTTTAGCAAGCATAAATGTCCTAAGTTCAAATCTCTGTACAACCAGAAAATATTGAAGTGTATCTTTAAAATGTAATTCATATATAAATACAGACACCCCTTGGTATCCAGAAGGAATTGTCTCTAGGACCAGGATACCAACATTCATGAATGGTCAAGTGTTTTAGTAAAATACTGCAATATTTCCATATACACTATTCATATCCTCCTGGGTACTTTTAAGTTGGCTATAGACTATGTATAATATAATGGTATTATTAGCAACAAGGCAAACCATAGATTCTATGTTTCCTTGGGCCTGGTTCACTTCACTTAATATGTTTTTTTCCAAGTCTTTCCATTTCCATACAAGTGGGCAATGCCATTCTTTCTGATGGAAGTATGGAATTCCATTGTGTATATATACCACATTTTCTTGATCCACTCATCTAATGAGGGGCATCTGGGTTGGTCTAGGATAGCCCCAGTAGAGGATCACAATAGCTCAATAGCTATGCACACATAATCATAAAAGATGATGCTGAGCAAAATGAACTCCAAGATATGGAAAGAAGAGGTTTTGCATTGCTGTTGTTATTTTTAATGTATTATATAATTTTTTAATTTCATTTGTCTTTCCTATATTTTATCCCCTGTTGTCACTATTTGATTTTGGTACCCTGGGTATTATGTATACGTTTATCTGAATTAGTGAAAAGAAGGGGAACATCAAAATGGTGAGACAAAGGACAAAGGGAGAGCCAATGCAACAATGATACTCACAAGACCATACACTGGAAATTAACTGTACAACTTACATGCGGTTGGGGAAAGGGAATGTGAGTGAAAAATAAGAGAGGGAGTATCGAGTTTGACAAGAAATGTACTCACTACCTTACATATATAACTATAACCCCTCTGTATATCACCTTGACAATAAAATTAAATTTAAAAATAATATAATGGTGTTATGCTGAGGGAATTATGGGAATGAAAAATGCTTGCACCTGCTCAGTGCCAGTGCATTTATCCTATTGAAGGCCAAATATATAATATAAAAATATGATGTGAGACAGGAAATGGCCTACCATGTAGTGGAAGGACTAGAGAGTCTGTGAAATAATGACAGATAACAGCAGAGTGTGCTACTCATCAATTCATTCCTGAGGATTTAGTATAGTGATTGGCACACACACACAAAAAAAAACCATGAGATTTGCTTGTTGCAAGGCAAGTACTCTACCACTAGGCCATATTCGCAGCCCCAAGATTTGCTTTTTGGAACTACCTGGAATTTTTAAAAAACATTTTTGATTGTCAGGTAGTTGAATCCACGAATGAGGAACCATATGAAGAGAGAACTATCTAAGATTTTATTGGGGCAATTTAGTTTATTTGACAGTAGCTTATAGGATAAAAATGGATTTAAGATATGTCAAGCAAAGCAATTATTATATGATATTTTAGAGTGCTTTTAGGCTAGCATCATCTTTCTTCTGTTTGCCATGCTCCTTGTTTCTGTTTATGTGTGATGATGATGACGATGATGATGATCATTACACTTATCAGAATCATTCTGTCACTGCTGCAAAGTCTACATTGATCTGGCCTTCTGAATTTACAAGATGAAGCCAGTCATCTGAAATCTTCAATTTATTTGTTTTGTGGCAGCTTTAAAAAGGTGAAACAAAGATGGGAAAAAAACAAAACAAACCAGGCATTGTGGATCACCTCTGCAATGTTAGCTACTTGAAAGGATCTGTATGGTCCTGTTTCCAGATCCTGTAGGATCATGTTTCCAGATCAGCTCAGGTATACATGTGAGACCCTTTTCAATCAATAGCTAAATCAGATGGTACATGCTTCTCATCCCAACTGCCTGAGGATGCTAGAATTAGGAGCATAATGATTCCAAAAAACAATGATCAGAAGTGTGTATGAGAGTTCATCTCAGCAGACAGTTGGATGTATGTGTGTGGTACATGCCTGGTACCCTAGTTATGATAGCATACCTAAACGTGGTGGATGTTATCCATGAATACACCCGGACAGAAAGTAAGATTCTCACAAACAACCAGTGCAAAATAGGCCAGAGGCATGCATCAGCATTAGACTGTAGAACAAGAGATTCTTTTATTCCATAAAACATGCTAGAAAATATGAATACATGTGTAGATGTGTACATAGTAGCACACATACATGTTTTAAGAAAAATAAGATGTAATCCCATGAGATGTGTTCCTTTGTGGATTTCTTAGTCTAGATTTGTTGTAGTTGTTTTTTAATTTCCAGAGTGAGGGCTAAGACCAGAGCCTTGTGGCTTGCTAGGCAAATACCTTACCACTGCATTCACACCCAATTTGTCTGGTCTTTCTGTTTTGTTTTTCTTATTGTTGATTAATGCTGCATTCATGAAATATACTTGGTTATGAAAGAAGGTTTGATAAATCAAATAGGTAAAACTATCTCTTTTATACAACATACCTGATCTAGGCATTGAGGATTATAGGTGAATAGGCCTTGGGTATTTATCTGGATGATCTCAAAACTCATATCACATCAGCTTTATAACAGAATAGTTAATACCACAATATCAGGAATGTGTTCTGAGAAAGCTTTAAAGAGAATTGCTCAAGCTAGCTATGGGGATGGACCTTAAGGATCCCTTCTTGGAAGAGTGACCACTTAAGATATCTTAAAAAGATGAATGAAGAGTTAACCAAATGGAACAAAATGGGAAGAGATCTGGGCAGGAGAAGGGGCATCTTGTTCAGGGATATATCAGGAGGGAAGGGTGTATGTTGAGATAAGACAAGAACTGAAGGAGACAGGAAATTGGCAGAGGTCAGACCTGATGACCGCAGTCATCAGAGCAGAGTAGATAGGAGGCCATTTGCTGACAGTGAGGGTGGATGTTGTGTGGCAAATTTAAGGAGAGTGGTAAAGATTTTTCTCTGAAGGGAGAGAGAATAGAAGCTAAGCAAAGGATTAATAAGCAGCCCTGAGCACAAACACACAAGATCATGTCAGTATGGTCATCAGCCTTCAGCAGTGCAAGTGTATAGAAGGTACAGAAAAAATATATTAAAGCATTCCTCTAGGATCTCATCTTCTCAACCAGGGGCGGCAGATAGCTCAGTGATCCATGAAGGCTGATATCAGTTGTTCTCCTATTTGCTATCAATTCCAGGGTGGGTAGGGCCAAAGAGGAAGTGGAGAAAGCCAACAAATGGAAAGAAAATGGAGACCCCAGGAAATCAGGTGCCTCCACAAGGTTAAAGAAAGGTAAAAATCTTTTGAAATTAAATTTGGTAGGAAAGGATAGCAATCCCTTGCAAAGTATTAAAGTAACTGAAGGGAGATTCATGAGTGTTAAGAGGGGGAGAGCATATTAACACCAGATGCCATTGCCTTCCACTTAGAAAAGGATCAAATCTCAAACTGGATACCAGGAGAATACATCCTGGGATAGTAGAGGCTTTGGTGTTTTGAAATTGCAAAATCAAAGGGGTTGCAAACATGCCAAGTTGAGGAGATTGGGCAAGGATACCATCTGGTGACAATGGATTGCAAAGAGAAAGAAGAGATTGGATGAGAGGGCCTAGTGTGGCTGTCAAAGTAGCAACAGCAAGAAAGGTCCTCCTATTTAGGTCCTAAGCGTCTCCTCCTCATATTTTAGTGTTTCCCTAACAGGTTGCTGTACACTAAAGGAAGTAAAATCCCGGCATTTTATGAGTGGTAGGTTTACAAACAAAAACTGTGGACAGAGCTTTGTGCCCAATGAGCAGCACCTCAATATGGGTCTAGTCCAATGAAGGGTTTCCATGAAGTTTGAGGTATCAGCACGCTAATATATTCAGGCCTACGTTGGAAACACTAAATGATGAAGATCAACATTCGAAATCACAATCTGTTATCACTGCAGATACATGTTCCAAAAACAACTCCCTTTTGGCTTTAAATTGTTCCTTAAAGAGCCAATCTATTGCCTCTAGGCAATACATGGGGCAAAGACATGACAGAATATAAGGAGGAAGGAAAGAAATTGCATTGAGTAAGTATCAGGAGGGAAGAGGTGAAGGCAATCAGAATAAAGGCAAAATCTATCAAGTGAATTCCATGCCCCAAGGCTTGGACTGATTTTATGAAGGGCCATTTATGAGATCCATGGAGTCTTTGGCTCTCATTATGTCTAACATGTTGGTTATATTTATAAAATAGTATCATAACTACATCTGGATCTTTTACATAGAAATGAAGGTTGACTTCCATGCCAGATTGATTTATATTCCTTGATAAGATGGTAAAGACTTATTTTGCTTTGCACTCTTACAGCTTAGATTATTATTCAGACTTTATTTTGCAAATTGGTGCTAACCCAAAGGCAGCCAAAGCAAGGGTTCACATGCCAAGTTTGGGTCTGAACGAATTTTGCATCCAATATAAACTTGGCCACAAAAATAAGGAGGTAGAATAATAGAAGAGAAAAGAAAGTGTTTTATGCATTCTGAGGTCAAAAACTGATGTGAGCATGGTCCTTGTGAAGTGTGACTAGTTAAAATCTGATAATCCCTGATGTATTTCCCTGTCCATTTGTAAGTTTCCTCTCCTGTTTAATATCAACAGCTATTCAGCAACATAGTGAGTTGCACAAAGAATAAAATTTATAGATCTCAAAGACAAAGCCAGAAAATTACTCTTTTCTTGGCATCCATCCCTTCCTGGGCAAGAACTACATATTTTCTTTCAGTTGATGCTATGTTTAATAAAGCTCTGTGATTGGTTAAACTTCGATTGAGTTGAATGTGTTTTGGGTTGTTTCTTTTTTATGACTCAGTGACAAAAGGAAAGATGAAACCTTCTGCTTAAGTTTAATCCAAGAACTTTAGTTTCTTCTATGTGATTTGAACAAAACCTGAGAAAGTACCCTCATTGTGGTTGAAGAAAGGTGAGAAAGGGGTGGCCTTTGTACTCTGGTCATACTGTGTGATTTTTTTTTTCGTTCCTTTTCAAATATTTTCTTGCAAGGAAACTCTCATGGTCTAGAGTCTTTGGGAATTTGCAGAGCAGAAAAGAAATGACCACAGAGATTTCAAATACTGAGGGAAGGGGTGGAAATGCATTCTTACAGTTAATGAAGAGAGACTTAAGATTCCTATTTCTAATAGAAACCATATTGATTAGCCCTATGTTTCCCACCCCACCTCCACATTGATATGGCATTGTATAAATGAATAGAAATCTACACATACTTTGAAATGATAGACTGACCTACAAAATTGATCTCTTAGTAAGTAATTTACAGATGAGATCATGGTATTCACTTGTGTTGATTACTCAGGTCTCCTGGTAGTGGTTACAGGAAGACTAGGCATTAGAAAAATTCCAAAGCCCTTTACATATTAGTGCTACATTGTCTCCCTGGTTTCAACTGTCCATTGCAAAGTGGGAAAGTAAAATAGCTGAATATGTGCTCTAACTTGCCATTGTCTTCAAACATTTGTTCATTAAGTTGTGGGGACTTTTAACATCAGATAAACACATAGTAGCAAATACCTGTACACATTATGTATTGATAGTACTAAATTCATTCACACAATGATGGCTTGTACTTTTAGAGGAACATTTATATGCCTTATTATCAGACACTAAAGTGACTAACGGATTAAAAGGGGATGTATTTTTATTCCTCTTTTATAAATGAGGAACTGGATTTCAGAATAGATAACTATTTACCAGAGGTTATATAGCTAAAACCTTAGGGACTTCAGGAAATATTTTATAGTCATTTAAATATTTTGTAATCACTTAAGCTTGTGACTCACACAAGGAGTCAGAAAACTGTAGGAAAGATCACTGAGATTTTTTTCTAATTCCTAAATTTTGCAACTAGAAAATATTAACATGACTAAAGAGGAAACATTTACAATGCACATGATTAAGTGACAAGTGGGAGATAACCAGCCTTTGAAAAGCATATCTGAAATTAGTCAGAATTCTCAAGAGAAGAATCAAGGTTCTGCAAAAATCCACAGTCTGAATCTCTTTGAATTTGAAGGCTCGGAGGCTACTGCTGTAGAACCAGGATGAACTTATAGGGCCATAGTTCAAAGGCCATCAGGAAAAAAAGAGTCTAAGTTAGTGTTAAGAATGGCAACCAGAAGAAATCTTTATTTGGAGGAAAGTCAGCCTCTTGTTCTCTTTAGGTTTTCAGTTCATTGGACAAAGCCTACCTTCCTTATAAAGGACGCATTGTTTCTAGTCAGTCTACCAGTTCCCACATTGATCTCAAAGCAAAAAATTCTGAAAGAAACATCCAGAATGATGCTTGACTACACATCTAGGTACTACATTGCTTAGTCAAATCAACATATTAAATGAACTACCCTAATTCCATCCTTGTCAATGTGGCAGCTTCCACAAAGACATGGCTAATCTCCAGTTAAAGTCATTCTGTCTGATGCCAAAAATTACACTGTGTACAAGCAAAGTTTACTCTTTCCTCAGAAGAGAATCAAAGTCATTTAATGCTGTTTACTTTTCTCCTTGATACCTCATGACTCAAGTACTATGGGGATGGAATTTTATATGATGTTCTCTGCCCCAAATTCACATGTTGAATCTCTGCCCTACAATACTACTATATTTGGGAATGGAGCCTCTAAGGAAGTAATGAGTGTCCAAGGAAGTCATAGCATGAAGGCCTAGGGCTTCCCAATAAGGAAAGACCATATGAAGACATAGTGAGGAGGGAAACATTTACAATCTAGAGAGAGAGGCCTAAGAAATCAGGCCTGTTGCCTTTTTGATTTTGTGAAATCCAGCCACCAGAACTGTAAGACAACATGTCTGTGGCATATTGCCATGGCAGCTAGCTGAATGACTACCACAGTGGTGAAGTCCCATCTCAAGTGTTTCTCATTATTACAGAATAAGAACATCAGTTCAAGGATTGCATGTTCTTGTCTTTCCTGTGAATGATTTGGCTGGAAAGAAACCTCAAATAGGCTCTTTTCAAACACCAGGAAATGTAGATTACAAGTTCCTCAAAGTGTTAGTGGAAGATTTTTTATCATGCTGCTTCAGACTAGCATGGTCATCCAGGTTCTGCTGGCTCACACTGTAATCCTTGCTACCCGAAGGCTGAGATCCAGAGGATGAAAGTTTCAAGACAGCCCTGGAAGAATAGTCCAGAAAACTCCATCTCCAAAAATAAGCAGGAAAATATTGGGCTGGAAGGGGGTTCAAGTGGGAGAGCACTTGCAGAATAAGCAGGAAAAGAATGCCCTGAGTTTAAGTACCAGTGCAATAGCAGGTCAAGGAAACAAATCACAGCAAGTTACCAAAAGTAGCTGAATGGCCAAGAAAGAAAATAAGCAAATAATGTCTCTTATAATTAGTCTTAGAGACTCAATGAGAAAAAGTCATGCTTACCCTAAGGCCTACATTCTTCCTTCAGTGAAGGATTTAGGTTCCAGGCTGGGGGTAAAAGGATAGAGTAAGGTTGCTGTGGTAGGAGATTGATTTTTAAAGAACTTACTTACTTCTAGTGGAAAACACAAATAGACATTTAACCTTAACTGGAATACTGCTCCCTGACCTTTGGTTACCAGAATGTTGGGTTGGCATAGCCTGGCTATTCTACCATCCTCATTTCATTACAAGTGGTGGTAAAAGACTTGGTTTTTATCTGAATGGTTTGCAATCAATGCATAAGTAAAAGTTAAATCACACTAACAGTGTCATGATTGAATGCGTATATGTATCTTTGCATATGTGTTTGTATCATGCTATGCAATCAACTTTTAGAAACATAATTTGTTGCAAGGTCCTTATGTTTGTATGTAAGTGACTTTTTCATTTTTTAAATAACACAATTTTTAAAACGGACTTGAAGAATGTTTTTTAAAATATTTTTATTGTTAATAAAAAAAATCTTCATGATCTGACTCCTGAAAAAATAAAAAGTAAAGGGTAGTTTGTAGCAATGCTAAGGTGTTTCAATTTTTCACTGTACAGCCTTCATAGATTTGGGAGATGACCTATGAAACTGTAAATAAAAGCAATGCAATTGTTCTGTGAAACAATTTCTAAACTCTCCAAAGGTGCAATGTTAGATTCATTTAATAGATTGCTACAGACTTTCCTTGGGGATACTACAGGTATGTTTCTCCCCCTTTCTGAATCAAAAGTTGATAATGCAGAAATATTGCACAAATATCATGACCACAGAATCCCTGCTTTTTATTGACCAGCAGCTCTAGTTTGAAGAGTAACTTCCCTCAGAAAACGGTAGCGCTTCACAGCAATGATTGAAGCTATTTAGACTCTCCAAATTACCTAATGGAACAGGTAAGCTTTATGCTTTTCAAATGAACTATATATGATTTTTTTTCCTTTTTTTTACTATTTCATTTGAAGCCTCTGGTACAGAACTTTCCAGCTCGTAATATTTTGTATTGAGCATGAAATTGACTGCAGTTCTTACTACTTCATACTTTCAAAACTTCCAATGTAGGAGAAAAATTGGATTTTTTTAACAAGCCCCAAATCCAATGTTACACCAATGTTACATTTGTTTCCCATAGAGCATTAGAAATAATTCATATGCCAACATGGCCTCTACTCTATCACTAACTTCTGATGCCCTTCTAAAAACATCAGCAACAAATTCCCAAAGTTGTGGAGTCAAAATAAATGGTGATTGGTGAATGAAAATAATGTATTAATGAACAGTGAGTGGTACTTTTAATAAGAGACTTAAAAAGGTTACAATGTCATTCTTCATAAATCAACCCAATCCCATTCTGAGGCAGGGATATTGAAGAAAAATTTCTGTCATTTTGTAAGACTACCAAGAAGTGAACATTCAGTCACAAAGGAAAATATTACACTAAATGGAATTAACCCCAACTTTGTTCTAACCACTGAAAAGCTTGGTATGGCTACTCACATAAGTCCACTAGGAATATCAAATTTAAAGTTGAGGTTTGGACATAATACACGGAAAGAAGATGATTATTCTATTTGCCCATGCCTTAAGCTTCCATCCCTTCTCTTCACACATACTCATGCCAGTCTCATCCTGTACTGAGTTATTGATACTTCTCCTACCTTCGGAGAAAAACAGGCTATTTCTTGTTCCTTCAGCCATCCTTCTCACACATTCCACACTAGTAGAGCTGGCCACATGTTCCAAGATTGTGTAGGGTTTTTAAACCTCAAGGAGATTGAATCTTACCACAGAAGGAACAAAAACAACTGGTTTAAATGGGAGACAAATGGTGGGGTAGACTGTGACAGCACATCACCATGGCAATAGTCTGAGGCTACTTCAGGGTAGTTTATCTGGGAATCACAGACCAGACACTTCTGGAGGCCTGGAAATCAATTCCCAGAAATGATCTTCTAGGAGCTGGTGGTCCAGGGATTTCTGGACGTGATTATCTCATAACCTGGAGTCCAAATCCTTCCGATGTGTCTACCTAAGAATTCATCATCCAGTTGGACAGTCTCCAGTCCACAGTCTCCTGAAAATTATCATCCATAGCATAGCTAGTCACAGGAACCCACCATATATATGCTTATAGTAGATGTGGTTGAACAAGACACACAGGAAAGAGAATGAGCAAAAGACAATTCCTAAAGGACATCATTTAGACATGGAGATGTAGAGAAAGTCTCTTAGTTCCAGTGTGCTTAAATCATCATTTGAAATGCTGAGTGACTCCTGGCCCTTAATTTTGTGAAATTATGCCCCCTAAATGCAAACCCACAGATCAAGGTAAAAGTTTGGAGTAATCCTTCTGAACCCCAAAGTGCACATAACATTTGTAAGTGATAAAAATGAAAATTTTAGATTTGCCGAAAGGCTATATGTCTTTAGCAGAAATTGGGCAACATTACCAGAAAAATGAATCAAGTATTCATTGTATCAAGACATAAAGCTAGAAATAAAATCTAAAGGAGTATTTACATGGACAACAGTAATTTTGTGACAATAAAGTAACTTATCATATGTTGTTACACATTGAGGCAACTGCACATATGTTAGAGGTAAAATTAAGTAATTTTTGAATAATGAACTTCATTTGCCCCGATCATTCACTTTTTTTTTTAATGGAGGACTCCCTGGAACAATATACTCATAGACACCAAAGGTCTTTTGTATATGAATATCTGCCCTTTGAAACATGAAAAAAATCTCTTTTGGTGACTTTAACAGTTGTCAACTATAGTGACGTGGGAATATTTGGCTTAAATCATATTCCATCGAAGACTGTTTATGTTTACTCAGCAAACTAGTGCATCAATTAAAAATGTAATTTAGACCTTGTACTTCAGATCTATGAGCCACATAGCCATGTTCTTTTTCTGTTTTTCTTTACTTGTATGATATGCTTCACTGTTAACCAAGAAAAAAAAAGTTATTTAATTTTTAACCTCACATTTTTATATCAAAATAGAGACCTCTTTTTGAAAACTCTACAGTGCTTATTACATACTGTCTCAATGAATTTTTTGTTGTGTTTGAGGTTACACTCCACAGAAATAGTTCAATTTGTGGTATATAATATTAGAAGAAAAAGCAAGTGGTTGAGGGCCTAGTTTTTAGTGATGTGCACAGTTAGGCAATAGGAGGGACTCTAGACTAACCAAGAGTTTATCATCACTTGACTCATGTTAAGATGAACCATTCCAAGATTATATATTATCCAATCAAAAAGGATGGGTTTTATGTATACTTTAAATATAAAGTAGACATATATACATGTGTGTATGTATATAGATATAAATACACACATACATTCATACATAAATATATGTGATTCTCAATGTCTCCCCTCAAAAATATACATACTATGCTCTAAATTAATCTTCAGCATATCTTACTGAAAGGAAACACAGTCTGAAGCAAAGACTTATTGCTACTCTTCTACTTGCCCATGACAGATGTGCATAAATATATTCATTCATTTCTTATAGCTGCAGAATACATCATTATGAGTATGTTCCATATGTTTTCTGTACCACTTGGGCATCAAATTGTGATCTTCCTTATCTTAGCTTCCAAGTGTCTAGAATTACAAGCATAAACTATTGGCACTTGACTATATTGCCTTAAGTTTACCACTCCACAATTTATTGCAGTCTTAGTTCAATAATGTATTTATTGAGCTCCTGTCTAATGCTAAACAACACAGAACCTCTAAGTACAAATCAGAACTAGTCTTCCTAGGTACCTGACATCACTAATACATTGAACAATTGAGGAATTTTTTATCCAGGCCTTTCACAAAACTTTTTAATCCCATGTATTTTTGTTTTACAACATCAACATTTTGCATCATCAATGTGAAGAAGTCTCTACTTTTGAAAAGGCTTTAAGTTTAAAAATGAACACGGGATGGAAGGCCTATATTTTTCTAACAGGAAAACTTTAACTGGAAAAAAACCAAAAGATTGGAAGAGGAGTCCTTAGTTTTTGGGATTATTGTGTTGTTCGGGCCTCTGAATGGTAGCAGGCAATTTTTAAGCAACTGTGGTTTTACTAGCTTCATTCTAATTGTCATCCAAGCATAATTATTGTCTTCTCAATGAATCAAAAAGAAAAGCCTTATTAGAATACTTCAGTATTATTAGTAAGATATTAATTGATGTCACAATGAGTAGGCCAACAAAAATACTTTGAAAAACAATGGCAAATAATTCATTAATGACAGAGGTGTGACTGCTAACATGTAGATCACATTGCAAGCAGTTCACCAGTCACTTTTTCTTTAACCTACACATTCCTTCCAGTAGCAAATCCTACTTTCAAAGTACACCCCAAGACCAAAGAATTTACACCTTTCTATTGTTAACTGTGCAATCCATGTGTTATTTAAACTATAATAAAAGCCTACTAACTGGTGCCTTTGCTTATGAACTAATTCCTGTTCCAGAAGTCAACTTATTGTCAATTATGCATACAATGATGACATGAATGATTAAAAAATGTAACTGAGCTTCCGTTGTGCTGTTACTTCAAAGCTCTTTTGGCTCACCATCACACTAGACGTAACCATTAACAAAAATTTTACATGAATGATCTAGTCCTTTCCTTGCTCTTCAATCTGGCTTCCACTCCATTTCCTCATTTCTGCCTGGCTAGATTGTTTTTCCTTCACTTCTTCAAAGTATATAATATATTTTAAAAAGTATATAATCCTGTATCAGAACCTAAGACTTCCTCCTCTCCTTAAAACACTTAGCTCATGACAACCGGTCACTTCATTCAAGGCTCTGTTCCAATATCTTTTAAGCAAGAACTACTGACTAACATAGCAGCTCTGAAGTCAGGGGAGAAATTGACTATGAAGCATTGTACTCACAAAATGACATGTTGAATTGAAATTCCTTTGTGCAACTACTTAAGGATAATGATAAAAAAATAAATAAAGCATCATCTCCGACACTCTGTAACTGCTTGCTCTGATTTATTTTTTCTTCATGATACAACTTTTGATACCTGGCATATTTTGTACTTACTTTGTTTTCCTCCTCCTAAAAGAACAGAAAACTCCATTAGAGTAGAAATTTGTTTTGTTCACTGTTAGCTCTGAAAGGCTTAGAATTGTGAACAAACAGTTATTACAGTGTCTTCATCTCAAGAGATAGGTAACAAGTAAAATGATGAATTGGGATATTGCTTTATTGACAGATGTTTGTATTGTGAAAATAGCTTGTCATCACCATGTTAAAAAGTTTCTTCCTAGCCATCATGGGAAAATAAGTTGGAAACGGGCAGGGAAAAGAAAGAGTTAGGGCATTCCTCACATGGACTAATGGCACTTTGGGTGCATTGTAGCAGCCTAAATGCAACTAACCAACAGTGTTTAGTAATGGCTTAAATATGTGGAATGGAAAGAAAATTTTGCTTTCACACGAGAAGGTGAATGTATAGTGATGTCTTTAGTAAAGGATGAGGAATGAGTGAGATGAGAGTTTGTTTACTGGAGAGATGAGTTATTCCCCACTCTGATGATAGGAGGCAGGAGAACAGTGGGAGAATTTCTCCTTTTTTATTTTGTCAGTCCTGGGGCTTAAACTCAGGGCCTGAGCACTGTCCCTGACTTCTTTTTGCTCAAGGCTAGCACTCTACTTCATGAGCCACAGCGCCACTTCTGGCTTTTTCTATGTATGTGGTGCTGAGGAATCGAACCCAGGGCTTCATGTATATGAGGCAAGCACTTTACCACTAGGCCATATTCCCAGCCCCAAATTTCTCATTTTTGATTCCCCTGACCTCTACTAGTTGAAGCATTCTGGGGTCACTCCTGCAGTCTGATGAATTCTGCATTGCCAGGATTTTTGTGGGCTCCAAACGCTGCTTGCTTCAGTACTACAGTGGATAGAAGATTTCCAATGTTGTAAGCAGGCACCCTCTATGGGATGCTTTGATTCTCTACACCTATCAGTAGATTGTTCTTCATTAAACCTTCAGTTAACCCCTTTGAGTATGCCAGTTGCTATATGCTGAGATGCTGACTGTGACAAGGGATGAATCCACATTGATTTACCTGCCAGATATTCAAGGGAAGGTAATACAAGTAAAGCAGAAATGAATCTGGAGAGACCCTATGGAGTGGAAGGTCTGCAAGGGGGCGAGATAATAGTAGCAATTCAAAATTTTCAGCATACACATTCTCAACTGCTAGGAAGTAGGCAGCTTTACTCTGCCAGACCTTTTTGTCATGAAGTTCTCCCTTACCACACACACAAAAAGAAAGAAACAACAAACGAGATGACAAAAACCTTGACATTATGAGTCATACTAAACATCCCTCATTCCCTTAATTGTTTATCTGAGGTATTTGATCACAGTGAAGATAAGTCTAACACACACTTTCTTCTGGACTCTCATCTTCCTTGCATTCATCTGTAACATAGGAATATTTAGATCTTGGTCATATATTATTTAGTCCATGGACATACTCTTCACAAAACAGTTAACATTTACCTAAGAAGAACATAAAAATTAATTTATTTAAGCCATTCGTTCCTAATTACAGTAGCCAAAATGCATTTAATCACAGAACAAATCCCATGATCAATATTTGGCTAGAGGGACAATGAGTTAAATTACACTATTCAGGGTTTTTTTTTGTTTTTTTGTTTTGTTTTTTACTATTTTGGAGTTGCACTGACATACATGGCCATAAATAGCTCATTGGGTCTATAAATACTTCCAGTTATATTTAATTAATTCTCTGTGCAGAATCTCAAGTTGCAATAACTTTAGGGATAATGCTGGATAAAAAAATAAAATTCTACAGGCAGTTTTTTTAATGACCTAAAATGTACACTGAAAGGAAAAAGAAAAAAAAGTTAAAAGAAATTGGATAAAGGAGTGAGAAATCAGAATAAGAAAAGATTAGTTACTTTGTAAAAAGCCAATATGACTGTGGAAATATTAAAATCCCTGTAGGAGATTTGCATAGAAGTCTGCCCTGGATTAGAACTTGATATCAAATAACTTAACTGAAGTCATGCAATTTCTGTGCCATTTGTAGTTGAGTTAATAGCATATGCTCCTGGAGGATTACAGGCAATGATTAAGGAAATTAGGTTTTGTTTGAATTTAATTTAGTTATATAGAGCTGCTACTATAATTTACAGCTTTGATATTTAATATTTAATAACCCAGATCTTAGAAGAATACTAGATATAGCAGTGTCATTATGCCTTGAAATATTATTCCCATAAGTCATTTATATTTGCTGGCTGATAAGGATGTTCATCAACTAGATGGACTGAACATGAGCCCACTGATAAAGCCAAAGCCATTTTACAGTTTGCTGAGTCCCTTGTATGTTTCCGCTCCATTTCCCTCACCTGTAACTTACTGAATCATAATTTATCTGGATGGTCAATTGTCATAATAAAGAAACATGGAAGCCTTTACTTCAGCAGCCAACTGTTAGGAATGATTCAACCCTATTTTTCGTTAACTTTTTTTCTATCTGGGGCATTTAATCACTTAAAATGATAGGAATATTTCTGTAAGTGTTGCACCATCAATATTTTTTCTTGTTCCCTTAGTTGTTTTATTCTGTCCTATCTATCTTCTTGACTTTCTTTTTACTCCCTGGTTCATTTTTCTGAGACACTATAATAATGATACCAGGTTTGTTTTTCTAGATACTTCTCTCTCTCTCTCTAGATGTCTAAATTTTTTCATAGATTTACAGAAATTGATTTAAAGTTTTTGATCTTTTGGATTGGCTTTTCCTCAGTTCTTGCACTGTAACTCAGTACCTGGTCCATGTTTGGTAAGAGGTCCATCACTTAGCCTCATCCACAACAGTTTTTTTTTTTTCTTTCTGAATAAATGTATTAACATATCACCAGAAAAAGTACTGTTGGTAATTTTGCTCATTCTCTAAAATTCCAACTTGGACAACATTTATAATAATAACAATAATTATAATATTTATCATTAGAGTATAGTGATAAAGTATGTGCCTATCTGGAAATATTGACTTCCTTACCTTGGCTATGTGACTTTGAATAATTTACTTCTCTCCTCTGTGACTCACCTTGCAACTTTGTAAAATGGCAATAACAACAGTACTCTTGAAAATTGTGTGAATAGGCATAAAATGCTCTGACTCATGCTTCAAATATAGAGAACATAGTAACAATGAGATGCTATTATTATCTGCGTCATTCACTTCATCCTTAAGGTAAAATAAAGCATTGATTAGGAGGAAATAACTGGTCAAAGTAAAAACTAAGAAACAAAAAATGCATCATGTAGTAATCATAATAATTTATATAATCTGCATCTTTGGACATATTTTATATACTTGTGGAGTTGAAAATTCTTTAGGATTCTTTTGTGTAGACCTACATAACACATATTGAAACAACTAGTGCCGTGTATTAAAAAACCACTCTTCTTAGCTCAAATGTAACCCATCTGAGGAATCAAAGGAAACATTGCATCAAGCATATTTGATGTGCAAAATCCTTCTTTGTGTCTGAAGATAATGAGCTTCTCTATTCATGCAGTGCTTACACCCCATGTGGCTGCTACAAATTCCATCTCTAGAACTAGAGAAATTGTGTATGTTTGTACCACCAGAAAGCATATTTAGCTCGACGAAGATAATCTCATCTCAATTAGTTCCTTACTTGGCTAGATAGCTATATAGAAGACACAGATTTCCACTCTGTAAGAATGTTAAGCACAGAAAGGAAGATCAATGAATGGAACAGCATTTTTTAAATCTTTAACATCTAATACAAGGGAAATGAAGGAGATGGTATATTATGATCCGATGAATCATGAAACAAACTTAAACGCACCATGAAATAGAAAAAGGACATTCAAAGTGACCAAGAACACAAGCAAGATCTACTCCCAGTATTTTCTTTTTTTATTCACAAACTGTATACAATGGAATCCTGGAAAACATGGATAGTGACTAACACCAAACAAAATCACTTCCACTAGAAGGAAATGCATGCAAAATCCACAGGATATAAAAATATAGCAGCAGGGACGATAGGAAATGTGGTGTGGGTTTTTTTGGTTGTTGTTGTTTGTTTTGTTTTTTGTTTTTGGGTGGGGAAAGGAGAAAGGGGCACAGTAGCATGTGCTTCCAGTCCAAGGTATTCAGGTAGCTAAGGCAGGAGAATCATTTGAGACCAGAAGTTCAGGGCCAGTGTTGCCAACTCAATAAAACTCTGTGTCAGAAAAGAATAACAGGTAGGAAGAAAAGGAGGAGGAGGAGGAAGAAGGAAAAGAGGAGAAAGAGGAGGAAGAAGGATGGGGGAAGAGAGAAATGTTGCTTGGTAGTGGTCAACAGGAGAGAAGAATAAAGTGGGCCAAACTTATTAGTCCTGGGAATGAGATTACTAGTAATAAGAAATAAAGCAATACAACCATAATCAAATCCTGGTATATTACAAAATTATTTTCAATTATATAAAACATTTTAAATATTCACAGTTTTAAAAGCTTAGAGATTACCAGTATTTAGGGATCAGAAAATCTGAATGAGTGTTTCATTTATGGCATTTATTAGCTCTATGCTGTTGAGTTACATTAAGCTTGCTTATTTCCCTAAGGAAAATGGTGATAATAGCATTTGCATCCTGTATCTTACCAGGGTTTTAAGGATGGTTAAGTGAAATAATGATTTCAAACATAAAGCACTATTAGAATGTAAATTGTTACATAATTCAGCTTTTACTTGATTTTCCATTCATGAAAATTTTACTACTGTATCATTTTATTTATGAATAGCTGTAGTTATTAAAGAAAAACTTCTGTTCAATGTGTGTGTGTGTGTGTGTGTGTGCGCGCACGCATAGGTCTCACACTAGTCTTAGCTAAAGCCCTGGTGAATCATAAATTAAATTTAATCTACTGCGCAATTGTATTTTTCACAGATGTAACGATCACCATCCCAACCCTCTTTGCATTTCCTCTTCTGTATTTTAGAATAGAAAATTTAATGATGCACTGTTTCTGCTCTTTAAGAAAGAGGTAGGACTATACTTGGGTATTGAAGATCAACAGTATCTTTAGGTAGGATCAGAGGGAGAACCACATTATAAACAGAGTAAAGAGACACAAGGAAGCAATAAGAACAAGAAGCAGGAGAGTACAAATCATAAAGACAAACCACAGATCAACATTCCAGGCAAGCTAGAGAATGAGCAGAGATTTAACTTCCATATTAACAACCTGGGATTTGATTCTTCTGTGAGTGATTGAAGTGTTTGAGCTTGAGTGTTGATGGTCATTATGGTGTTGTTAGTATGTAACTTGTTTGATCAAAGAATGATTGAAGTTGTCAATTTACAGTATTAATTTTAAATCCTCAAAGGTAAATGTAGCAGATTCTGACCACACACTGAAAGTAGGCTATGAGAAAGAAAGGTTGGCGATGACCCGAAGATAACTTAGGGTTTTGACATAGAGAGGGATAATAAGCACATTGAGAGGGAAGAGATGGCCAGAAGATAACAGGCCTGAAAACAACTGGTACATTTAGTCAGCAAAATCAGAAGATTCAAAGGAATTTTTGCCCTTTATTTCCTCTGTGGTTCTGGAATCAAATCCAGGGCCTTACACATCCAAAGCAAGTGCTCTACCACTAAGCTATAGCCCAACTCAATGAAAGAATTTGTTACCAGACAGTGGATAAGAACTTCCCTGTTTCCTCATAAAGCCACAAGTCATTGAGAACCATATGCTAATAAACAAAGAAAGAAAGAAATAATTCAGATGTCTTCGAAAAAAGGAGCATCTCACACGGGGAAATTTTAGTAAGGATTTATTTTAGTATCATAAAATAAAGTAAGGGTGAAATGGAGATGAGAGAGAAACATTTCTTGTTCCTATGTAGAATAAAGCCCTCAAGTGATTCTCATCTGCACTTGAGCTGGGAAAATATATATGGTCATTTCTGTCATCTAGCAGACCCTAAGATGAGTGTTGATTAGTACTCTAAAGTATGGAAAGGTGTCTAGGCCTACCTTAGCACAAGGTAGGTTTTAGTGCTTCCTTTTCTTAGACATGCTTATGTTTTTTCTGTTTCTATTCATTATAAAGAGTTGGCAGCTTTTTTTTTTTTTTTTTGCCATTTCAAAGGAGAGAACAGGTTAAGAGAGATCATTCTTTTTTTTTTTTTTTTTTTTTTTGCCTGTCGTGGGCCTTGGACTCATGGCATGAGCACTGTCCCTGGCTTCTTTTTGCTCAAGGCTAGCACTCTACCACTTGAGCCACAGCACCAATTCTGGCTGTTTTCTATACATGTGGAGCTGGGGAATAGAACCCAGGGCTTCATGTATATGAGGCAAGCACTCTTGCCACTAGGCCATATTCCCAGCCCTGAGAGATCATTCTTATAAACTGACATATAGAAGTAGTTGCAGTGGGAGGAAATGTTAACTGCTTTTCCCTAGTTTACTTCCTGGTTTTAATTTCTGAGTCTGACTCTGACATTTGTGAAAAACAATGTATTTTCCCTGTCTCCTCATCAATGTATCTTGCTGCAGGTTTGGGTATCAAGAAGAAAGAGGATCTTAAAGTTTACTTGTACACCAAGAATGTAGAAGGGGTTTGGGAAAAGCCAAGTGATACAAAGGACTAAATTATAAACTTTTCTATAGACAGTATTATGCTTTCAGATAATACTGAGCAAAAGTGGCTGTGGATATGGCCTAGTGGCAAGAGTGCCTGCCTCATGTACATGAGGCCCTGAGTTGGAGTCCCCAGCACCACATATACAGAAAATGGCCAGAAGTGGCGCTGTGGCTCAAGTGGCAGAGTGCTAGCCTTGAGCAAAAAGAAGCCAGGGACAGTACTCAGGCCCGGAGTCCAAGCCCCAGGACTGACCCAAAAAAAAAAAAAAATACTGAGCAAAAAATGACTATTTCTTCTTATCAAATTCTGTTGTTGACTTGGGCTTGTTCATCTAGACAATTGAGCTGTTATATTTCTTTTATTTACTTTTTTGACTACCAGTCATTTTAATGAAACATTATTTAAATTTTCTGATTTTTTTAGCCTTAGAAAATTACTTGAGGTATAAACTAGCCGAGTAAAAGGAAAGGCTAATTATTTTCATGGTAAAGAAGTGGAACGGTAAAAATCATGTCACAGATGTATGTGCCCACCCTTCCCCATTTCAATTCGAGGTCCTTATTTCCAGAGGTTGACAGAGAAGTGGGCACTGACAGCTGATAGCTGAGTTTTAGAACTGCCTTTTGCTTTGTTGGTTGCATCCTCCGTCTGACTCCCTACTGCTGTGATAGCACTATGTAGATCCTTTGTTCCAGAGATAATCAGTTTAGTAGAATGGTTTCAACTTCATAACTCCCTGTACGATAAGCTGAGGCCTCTTTTGCAGCTTCATTACAGTTCCATGTCTTTAGCATTCCTCACTCCCTCAGTAATGCTATCCCAGTGCATTCTCAGATGAACTTCCTACATATGAATCTCCATCTCAGGATCTGTTTACCTAAGGAACTCAGCCTAAAAAAAATCTACAAATAATTTTTTCAAGCCCTTCCATTTCCTTACAAATGGGACAATGTCATTCTTTCTGATAGAGGCATAAAATTCCATTGTGTATATGTACCACATTTTCCTGATCCATTCGTCTACTGAGGGGCATCTGGGTTGGTTCCAGATTCTCGCTATGAGAAATTGTGCTGCAATGAACATTGTTGTGCTGGTGGCATTACTGTGATTTTGTTTGTGGTCTTTTGGATAAATACCCAAAAGTGGGGTTGCTGGGTCGTAGGGGAGTTCTATATTTAGCCTTCTCAGGAATCTCCATACTGCTTGCCAGAGTGGGTGAACCAGATTACATTCCCACCAACAATGAAGTAGGGTTACCTTTTGGCCACATCCCCTCCAACAATTGTTATTGTTAGTTTTCTTGATATATAACATTCTTACAGGGATGAGATGGAATCTCAATGTTGTTTTGATTTGCATTTCTTTTATGGCCAGTGATGTAGAGCATTTTTTCATATGTCTCTTGGCCATTCTCATTTCCTCATCAGAGAAGTCTCTTTGTAACTCTTTAGCCCACTTGATGAGGGGGCTATTGGTTCTTTGAGGTTTTGTTTTGGAAGACGGTAATTTTTTTAATTCTGCATATATTTTAGATATGAGGCCTTTATCCGTTGAATGGCCGGTAAAGATCTTCTCCCAGTCTGTGGGCTTTCTGTTTATCTTGCGAGCTATGTCCTTTGCCATGCAGAAGCTCTGCAGTTTGATGCAGTCCCATTTGTCCAACCTTTCTTTGATTTGTAGCCTTTCTGGGTCTTTGTTAAGGAAGTTCCGTCCTGTGCCAAGGAGCCCAAGTGTTTCTCCTACTCCTTCCTTTAGTGTTTTCAGGGTGTCTGTTTTGATTTCGAGGTCTTTAATCCATTTGGAATTGATTTTGGTGCAGGGTGATATATAAGTATCTAGTTTTAGTTTGTTGCATGTGTTGAGCCAGTTTTGCCAGCACCCTTTGTTAAAGAGGCTATCTTTCTTCCATACTATTGTTTTAGCTCCTTTATCAAAGATTAAGTAGGCGTAGTTCTGTGGGTTCATTTCTGGGTCTTCAATTCTGTTCCATTGGTCTTCAGGCCTGTTCCGGTGCCAATACCAAGCTGTTTTTATTACTATAGCTTTATAATACAGCTTGAAGTTGGGTATTGTAATTCCTCCAGCACTGTTCTTTCTGCTTAAGAGTGTTTTTGCTATTCTAGGTCTTTTATTGTTCCATATGAATTTCTGGGTTGCTTCCTCTATTTCATTAAAAAAATGGTGTTGGGATATTAATGGGTATTGCATTGAATTTGTAGATAGCCTTAGGCAATATTTCCATTTTGATTATATTAATCCTCCCAATCCAGGAGCATGGAAGGTTTTTCCATTTCCTTAGTTCTGACTTAATTTCGTTTTTCAAGCTTTTAAAGTTCTCATCAAAGAGGTCTTTCACTTCTTTGGTTAAGGTTATTCCTAGGTATTTTATGTTTTGGGGGGCTATTGCAAAAGGAGTTGCTTTCCTGATTTCAGCCTCGGTCTTTAGGTTGTTAGCATAGAGAAAGGCCGTTGATTTTTGAAGGTTTATTTTATATCCTGCAACTTTACCAAAGTTTTGGATCAGCTCTAGTAGCTTGGGGGTAGAGTCGATGGGATTCTTTAGGTATAGGATCATGTCATCTGCGAAGAGAGAAAGTTTAACTTCATCTTTTCCTGTTTGGATCCCCTTTATATTTTCTTCTTGCCTAATTGCTCGGGCTAGGAATTCTAGTACTATGTTGAAGAGCAGGGGAGAGAGTGGACATCCCTGCCTTGTTCCTGATTTTAAAGGGAATGGCTTTAGTTTTTCCCCATTTAGAGTTATGCTTGCTGTTGGTTTGTCATAAACTGCCTTGATTATATTCAGGAATGTTCCCTGGAATCCCAGTTTTTCCAGGGCTTTAAGCATAAATGGGTGCTGGATTTTATCGAACGCTTTTTCTGCATCCAGAGATAAAACCATGTGGTTCTTTACCTTGCTCTGGTTGATGTGGTGCATAAGTGAAGTGAGCCAGACCCAAAGAAACATGGACTCTATGGTCTCCCTTATTGGGAATAATTAGTACAGGTTTAGGCAAGTCATAGCAGAGCATCACAAGGCCCAATAGCTATACCCTTATGAACACTTAAGATGATGCTAAGTGAAATGAACTCCATGTTATGGAGACAATTGTTATATCACAGTTGTAACTACTTTCAACGTCCCATGTGTATCTGTAGCTTCTATTATTGATGATGTTCTTGTATCACCTTCCTGTGGTTGTACCTACACTATCTCTGTAAACTTAGCTGAGTATATTGGAAACCGTGGAACTAGGAAATTGAAAGGGAATACCAAATTTGAGAGACACAGGGTAAAAAAAGACAAACAACTACAAAAGCAATACTTGCAAAACTGTTTGGTGTAAGCGAACTGAACACCTCAGGGGGGGAAAGGGTAAGGGGGAGGGGGGAAGGGGATATGAGGGACAAGGTAACAAACAGTACAAGAAATGTATCCAATGCCTAATGTATGAAACTGTAACCTCTCTGTAGATCAGTTTGATAATAAAAATTTGAAAATAAAATAAAATAAAATACCTATACTATTTACCTTCAAAAAAAACAAAAAAAATCTACAAATAAAAATCCAAGTGGGTAATTTTTTTTTAGTATAAATGAACCATTTTAGTCATCAGTTAAAACTTCAGGATTCCTTTTCTATTTGAAAAAGAAGATTAATGGAGATGACTTTTTAAAAGTTCTATTAATTTAATCGGTTTGGCACTGGTGCTATAATAAAGAGACAAATGAATAGATGAGAATAGATGTCTCTGAAACAGAGCCTGCTATATACAAGAATTTATTATATTATCAAGGCAATTGACATCACAAAATATGATAAAGATTAATGACCTAACAAATCAAAGAGGAAGGGAAAGATTATTCAACAAATGGTGCTAGGACAATAGGATGAAAAAATAAATTTAATCTTTATATCATGTACTGAAATAAATCCCAGATAGATTAGAAATATTAGTGTGATTTCACTAATAATCAAGGAAACAAATCTAGACATCAATGAAGGATTTTCACTTGTCATCTTGCTGTAATGATTTCCTGTATTGTTAGTGGAAATAGAAATTGTTACAGCTTATGAAACACAATCTCACATTGATTGTTAAAACATGAAATGCATATATCTTTAACTATTTGAAGAACCTTTTGTGAGTGCATATAAAGAAATATGCATATAGATGATAAACTTTACATCTCTTATTAGTGATTTTTGTACAAATGTGAGCATTTGTGTATATGTAAAAATATAGATAGGCATTTTTATACATGTAAAATGTAGTGAGAAGGGCCATCTAGAGACTATGTACAGCCAGGTCAACTATTGTGAATCTGACAGTTCTATAATCTTACACATGGGTGATTCCAATGCACATACCTTTTGACTTTGATTTTACCTAAAAGGAGTCTATTCTGAAGTAACAAACAAATGTAAACAGATCTTTATACATTTTTCTTATTGTATAGAACTATAAAGGCCCTGTGAAATAATTTCCATTTGACTAAGAAGAAAGTAGGGTTTCAAGTATTTGCTTAACACATGGTGCAGAGCTAACACATGAAAAGGCCAATAAAAATAATTCCATCATTTGATGCCTAGATCACTTTTCATTTCTCATTTTTTCTAGGCATATTTAATCTTCTCAAGTCAAAATATGGAACAAACTGGCACCAAATATTTGGACCAATAATACATGATTATTTCAATGATTCTGTACTTCTTGTTATGAAAAATAAAACAAAAAAAAACATAGAATCTAAGAATAACCCTAAAAATGTCACTAAAGGAGCTCCTGATTTTGTTTATCTCAGGTCAATGACCTTTTCTTTTATCCAAAGTTGATAAAACTGGAAAGTTATTTTAAAAAATTCATTGTATCCTGAGTAGGAAATGACTTAGCAGAGTGACTGAAAGTACACTTTGTTTTTCAAGTTCACCTGGATTTTGAAAATCATTCTAATGAAACCTGAGCTTAATACAAACTGTTGGTAAATTATGACTTCATAGTATCTTGGGCTGACAGACGGCGTCTCTCAGTAGTATCATTTCAATGATCATTGCAAAGTTTCATAAAAGTCCTGTTCACGATCAGTTCACCTCTTGCATTTTGTCACTTGACTTTCAAGAATCACATGCAGAATGTGGCCATTATGGAATTGTGTGTTTTAGTATCCACAAAATATACTACTTTATTAATTTCGTGTTGTTGGGGATGATTTCTGAGCTGTCTTTTTCACTTCCTGCTCCTGTTACAACTTATATTTAGGATAGGCTGATAGTCATGGGAGTACTTCACACA
Organism: Perognathus longimembris pacificus; assembly: GCF_023159225.1. Lineage (NCBI taxonomy): Eukaryota > Metazoa > Chordata > Mammalia > Rodentia > Heteromyidae > Perognathus > Perognathus longimembris. The sequence goes on from NC_063162.1 coordinate 39,328,689, forward strand.
TTCTCCAGCTCACATTCTAGGAAGTTTCACTTTCCTGTAAGGGAAACCATCCTTCAGCATTGAGTCTCAATTATTCTATTCTTCCCTGAAGTACTTCAATATTTCAATACTTGTACATTTTGTATAATACTTGTACAATATTTCAATATATGTATATTAATATTTTGAATCATTTGGCAAAATATATCTATATTCTTTTTTAAAGATTATGGAAAAATGATGATAGGATACCACTGCTAGTCTTGAAACCCTAACACATTGTAGTGTTTTACAGGTACTAAACATCTGACTATGGATTTAATTTGAGCAGAAAAATTAGAAAGCAAACTATCAGGGGAGAATACCATGAACAAAATTTTTAGACTCCATAAATACTTTCCAGCATAACACCTTTTAGAAGCAAAAAAATGAGATGAGAAAAACATAATTCTCTTTTACTTATTCATATCACACAGATTTTCTTCTTAGTCTAGCATCTTGAAGGGATTCATTATATACAAGAACATTTTCAAGTGTTTTATATCACCACTTCATTCAAAAATATCACAATGAAGTTGAAGGTAAGTATTATTATGTTTACTTTCTAGATTAGAAAACAAAGTCGTAGAGAATGTAAGCACTTATGTAATTCAAATAGCAAGAGAAAGACATTCACAACGATCTTCCTCTAGACAAATTCTATACCTTTCAGTCAAGTTTGGAAAACAGTTTGACTAGATTCAATACATCTAAATTTTAAATTGCCTAAAATCAATAAACATTCTTTGGGGATATATTATCTCAAGAAAAAAAATTAGTTATTTCATTTATTAAATATATCTAAGGCACTCATTGCATATTGAGCACAATATGGGTGTTATCATTAAAAGTTCCAGCATTCTGTATGTGTAATACAGGAAAAGGAATTTATTTAAGATAAAATATAATGCATTTAAGTTGCACATGTTATAGGGCAAGAGTTGGGGTATATACACACATATATAGTGAAAACAGAACACGGCTTGAAGCTGAATACAAGTTAAGTATCAGTCAGAAGTACAATGCTGTTTGAAACTAACATAAAGACATAGCATGTAGTGATGGTCAATAATATTCCCTTTGTATTTAGTGTTGTATAAGCTTTGATAAGAACAAGTTGTTCAAGTTATAAGTAAGAAATGAGAAACTTGGAGAGGATCCAGAGATCAAGAGGGAAAATAATTTATGAGTAAGAAGAAATGAAATCTTTGAGGAAATATTTAAGGATTTGGGGTTTTTTTATGTGAAGAACGCAAAAATATGGGTAAGGAGAGCTCTATTGATTTTTTCCATGAACCAAAATTTCAGAGGATGTGAAATAGTTGTTCTCTTATTTAAGGGGAACAAAACAATGTATGTCCTTAAAAAAGAATAAAGATGGCTTTTAAAAAGGTCATTCTTATATTCACCACGAGGCACCTTTATTCTGCTCTTTAAGGAGGAAGCCCCATGTCTGTTGCTTCACAACTGTCATCATAGATGCTCAGGAGGATGAGATCTGAGGATCCCAGTTTGGAGCAAACCAGGCAGGAAAGTCTGTGAGACTTTTATCTCCAATTAACCACCAGAAAACCAGAAGTGGAGCTGTATCTCAAGTGGTAGAACACTAACCTTGAGCTAAAAGCTAAGGGATAGTACCCAGGCCCTGAGTTCAGGCCCAAGAATTCACACACACACACATACACACACACACACACACACACACACACACACACACACACACACACAACGAATGATCCAAGGATATATGTTTTTCTGCTCCGACTTCCCTGACACACAGGCATCAGAATTCCCTGACATCAGATTAGCCATTTATTTCACTACACACGTGTGGTGTAACACACGTGTCATTTATGTTTTCTAGAAGATTATACCACATAGAGGACTGAGACTCTTTCAGTTGGCTAGATATTTTATACAAATGAATTATTTGCCAAAGTTAAAATTTTAGTTTAGATACTAACCCAAATTTCTTGATTCTCCCACTGTAAATTTAAAAAGAAAAAAAATGCACAGAATTTGTATCAACATGGTCCCCATTCTTAGTGGGCTGGAAGCATATGTTTCATGCCACATTAAACAACACATGTGCCATCCAATGAACAGAGTCTCCAACATTTGCTTTAGTTTGCATTCTTTGGCTTAATTTCACTCATTCATTCATGTATGTTACCTGCTTAGTCCCTCTAGTCATTTGACTGTTGGCATAAGTCAAAAGGAAAAATGAAAGAAAAACCATTGGTTGACTCTGACAAACTTAATTATCTTACAGACTTGCCCTTGGAACACTCCTACTCACATTTCATTTAGAGCTATATAACCAAATTAATGCCAGTATATCATGCTTGCATAATAATGCACAAAGAAGAGACATGGGGAGTAGTTTATCCTTCACAACCTTTCCAACGTGTTCTGTGGAGCTGACTGTCCTAGCTAAGGTTGGAACAGTGTATCCCAACCCCGTTTGAAATCACACATACAAAAATTATAGCAACAGGATCTTCTTGGAAGATGATTTTTATTCAAGAATGAGTAATTCAAAACAATTTTCACATTAAAATGCAGTGTAATAGCATGAAGAATTCAAGAACATTTGTAAGAGAAAGCAAGAAATTTCAAAGACATTTGTCATCTGTCACAGAAAACCCCAGGTCCACATACTTGCCCTGCGGGTCAGAACTTTGCTTGCAAAATTGGACGAGCATTACTAGGTTTTCACTAATTGCAGATCATTGCAATTTTGAATCCCCGTGGCCCCAGCTCCTCTTCAAACACTTTGCTGAAGACTTTCAAGAACTGAGTATTTGTCCAGGACTTAAGTAAATTCTGATCATTTGGAATGTTAGTTTTTAAGTGATGTTCAATCAAAGCACGTATTCTTCCATAATGCCTTCACTAAGGACATATCTCCAATCAGAGTGCTCAGACAACTCCACCACTGTCAACAACTATGTGATCTCGAAGGAGTGTAGCTTAACCTCTGTGGTCTCTTAACTTCTTTATAAGTCCTTCATAAGATTATTAAAAGATTGAAAGGTGTCCATATTTATAAGGTATAGGAGATGGTATCTGGAACTGTAAGTAAACAGTAAATTTTTAATTTTTTTTGAAGTTTAATCTTTACATATAAAGAATAAAAGCATCCATTTAGAGGGGTGGGAATGTGGCTTAGTTTTAGAGTGCTTGCCTAGCATGCATGAAGTCCTGGGTTTGATTCCTCAGTACCACATAAACAGAAAAAGCTAGAAGTGGTGCTATGGCTCAAGAGGTAGAGTGCTAGCTTTGAGCAAAAGGAAGCCAGGGACAGTGCTCAGGCCCTGAATCCCAAGCCTCACAATTGGCAAAAAAAAACAAAAAACCAAAAAACCAAAAACCAAAATTATCCATTTAGGGAGCTTTATAACCCCATCTTGAGATACTAACCCTCTTGTGATTAACCTTTGGTTTAGTATTGAAAGCAAAGTACCAAAAAAAAAAAAAAAAAAGAATCACTATTTAAGTATGATTTGACATGTCAAAAGCGATAGAAAAACTAGGACAAATGGAAGCCATGCCAAATAGCATTTATGTTAGAAATGTGAGAGACTTATCTCTAAGTTTTACTTGAAGATCACATTTTAAATGAAGGTACAAATACTCAATGCCCTATTGTAAGTGGCATTTACATCAGACCAATTACATATTTACATATGAATTTTTCTAATTTTTGTGGGTTTTTTGTCTGAATGCTTTCTAAGGCATGCATTCTCTTCCAAGTACAATATCAAAAAGATTAACTGTGTGCAATTAGATGTCAGAAGTCTAATTCTAAGCATAAGGAATATGGCGCAGCTGTGTTGTAATGTAATTTGTAAGTTAAGGAACCTAGCAATCTCAGATTTCTCTAATTAGGCTTGCCCACTGGTTTATAAACTTCTAAAATATTAGTTTAATTGGAGTTGTTTTGAGACTCTAAAAACATGTCACTTGGGGCTGGGGATATGGCCTAGTGGCAAGAGTGCTTGCCTTGTATACATGAGGCCTTGGGTTCGATTCCCCAGCACCATATATACAGAAAACGGCCGGAAGTGGCGCTGTGGCTCAAGTGGCAGAGTGCTAGCCTTGAGCACTTGAGGAAGCCAGGGACAGTGCTCAGGCCCTGAGTCCAATGCCCAGGACTGGCCAAAAAAAAAACAAAAAACAAAAAAACATGTCACTCTTTAAAACTGAATAAATGTTTCCTCACATAGTTTGGTTTTTGAAGACATGCAGTCTTCAAAATTATTAAGAACTTCAAAGAAACTTTGCTCATCTGGATTATATGGGTAGATACAAAAGGTCAAACATTTTTAAAGGAAATTAAAATATTTCTACTTCACTAGCATAAAAACAAAGGCATACTAAAATAAAGGAAAAAATTTAATTAAATAATAACTACATTCCCCAAGGTTCAATCATTAATGACAAGAGTGGCATCACCACACATTTTTTGCAAAGCCTCCAGTGTCTGATTTTAGAGAATCCAGTCAATTTCACACATCAGTTTTTTTGTGTTCAATCTGTTGCAATGCATGTGTAGGATGAAGTGTGTGAAGACAATCTGGCCCTCAGATATGTATTTTGGAGTGGAAGAAGTGCTTTTATATGCTTTTTAGACAAATACAGACAGCTTTTGGTCCTATACTCATATGTGAGTAGTGGAATTTTCTTAATTTAGTTGCATATGGAATCAGGAACTATATAATGGAGCCTTGTGTACATGCTGTAGTGATGTGTATTTGTCAGCCTTGCACTACCAGTGGCTTTTTCCCTTGTAAATGATAGATAGTGTAAAGCCGTTTCTCGGTAATTTGGATATTCTGACTCACTAAATTACATAAGGAATCTCAAAGATGAACAAGAGATATAAAAATGGCATTGATGAATGTACCATCTATTGTAGCTGAAAAGCCTTTACGCTTGGTGTGATATTGCATGCCTACAAACTCAGCAGTTGTAAAACGGAGAGAACAGGATTGTAAGGTTGAGGCCTGCCCATGGTATGCAGTGAGAACCTACCACAAATAAATAAACAAGCTGGAAAGGATTTTAAGAACCAAATTGTTGTCCCAATGATCAATTTTCTAAATTTCTAATTTTTGCTTAGAGCCCAAGTGCTATTATCAAAAAGGAGAGCTGTCATTTGCAGGAAGCTAACTTGTTCTGTCAGAATGTGCTTAAACCAGAGATTCAGAAAAACAATAGTCTTCCAGTCATTCTCACAAGTAAAAAATGTCTGCCATGAGCTGGCCGTCATAGCACACACCTGTAATTCTATTTACTCAGGATTTGTACACCTTTTCTTTACATCTCAGACACCCAACACCAGACACTCCATACCAGTTCCTAAGCCTGAAGAGTCATTTCAAAGATCAGTTCCTCTGGAACATTTCACACACTCATTTTTTTCTCTCTCTCTAAGATTCACTCCCTCTGTTTAGGTCACCAAGCTTTCACAAACTATAATAAAATTATTTAAATGTTTGGACGTTTAGTCTGCAAGATTATAAACCTCTTAAATTCAGAAATACCTTTCATTGCTATATTCCCAAACAGTCTGAAACTTATGTGACCTTTAACTGGTTTTTTTTTCTTTTCAAAGCAAAGAATAACTGAGAAATAGCAAAAGGATTTTAGTCATTAACCTTAGCTCTGCCATTTATTTGCCTTGGGACCTGGGTTAAAGTTTTTGTATCCTGTCGTTCTACATTTCTTCATGGATAAAATTGGGATAAGAACATCTGCTTTGCCTGGCATGATAATCCATGAAATGATAGGCAGAAAAATCCTGCCAAAGACACGTATGCTGTGATCTCTGCAACATGTCAATATGTTATACTACACAGAAAAAGGAACTTGCAGACATCATGAATTTTACAGACCTGATATGGGAGATTGCTATGGAGTATCCGAACAAACCCAATCTAAGCACATGAGCAATTAAAAGTGCCTATTTTTCCTAGGTGAGAAGCAGAGGAGAGATGAACCTGAAAGCTTGCAAGCTTGAGAAATCCTGATCCACCAATGCTGGCTTTGTTGACTGAGAAAGGAAGCCATTAGTCAAGGAATACAGGTAGCCTAGAAACTTTGAGAATAACTTTCGGCCATTACTTAGCAAGGAAAGCAAGCCTACAGCTCTACAACCACACAGAATTGAGTTCCCCCAGTACTGAAAGGGCTCAGAAGTGAGTAGGGCCCCAGAAACTCCTGAAAGAAATAAAAATCTCTGCCCAAACTTGAATCCAGCCCTCACAAAGGGAGCACAGCCGGCTGAACAAATCTGTGCCCATACTTCTAACCTACAGAACTATTCATGTAAAATAGCTAGTACTTTAAACCACTGACCTTATAGTGATTCGTATGACACCAATAGAAAATGAATACATATGTCGTGTAGCATTTTATAAACTAAAAATGTCAGGCAAATATGAGCTCTTATAATTTGATACTGTGATCTATGGAGACTTTCGATTAAAGAATGTACTGAACCAACGTATCTATTATAAGGAAGATAAGGGTAGAAGAAGAAAGGAAATGATGTTTCACTCATGAATTTAGTTTGCTTTTCAAATGTTTAACTTTGAGGTTGTCTCTTTCCCAGATCCCTGGAGATTTGGCCTCTGCATACAGAGAGGTTTCATTAAAGCTCAAGTCCCTTGTAAAAGCTTTTAATAGCTTTCTTTTTCTTTAAAAAAAATCATCCTAGCTCCCTCTTCTGTGATACTTCCCCTAAATGCAAGAAAGCACAAAGATACTGAAGAAATATAGAAGACAAAATTAAATCAGGAGCCCTCCTAGCTCTTCCATTATTCAAAGCACTTAGTGGACTATAAATGATTTAAGAGTTATACAACCAGACTTCTCAGAGTAAATAGTTTTCATTTTCCTGATTGGTAAGCAAGAGAAGAAAGATTCCATGTTCCCATTAGCAAACATTTTGAATTAATCTTTTGTCAAAAATAAGAGAGCATCTTTCTTCCTGTCTAGTCTCTTTAAAATAAGATGGAGACAAATCAAAAGGAGGAAGGGAAGTTACAACTTTATTGCTGCTTTTATTAGACAGTTATGATATGCCAGAAGGCTATCAGGCACTGCACAGAATGTAGAAATGAGACCCTGAGTGTACTGTCATGTAAATGAAGCCAATCAGAATCTCATATTACCATAAGATTCAAACCCAAACCATGATGTTTCTCATAACTACATTTAGCACATAGAGTAGACGAGAATCACAGCATGCTTCATCAACATTAATTAGTTATGTGGGGCTTGAATTTAATCCTCCAGTGCATGGAACATGTGTACAGAAGATGACAGAGTCAACCAAAACACATTGCTCATTCCAATTCAGGATTGTAGAATCAGCTAATAATAATTAATAATAATCACAATAATAGCTGTCACTTATAATCTTTAAAACACCCTTGAAGTATTTATCAGTCAACCATTGTGATACCCTATTGGAAATATAAATATTACCCTCCTTTTAAATTACCTAAGAAATCGTGGCTTCAGTACAGGAATATTTGGTCAGGAGTCCTCCATAAATTTTCATCTATGTACTCAGCACTATTGGTAAATGCCAGTAATCCTAACCTCTCAGGAGGCTGAAATCTGAGGATCATGGCTTGAAGCCTGACCCTGAAGGAAAGTCTGTGAGAATCCTGTATTTAACTAACTACCATGACCCAGAAGTGGAGCTGTGGCTCAAGGGGTAGGTCACTAACCTTGAGCTCAGGGACAATGCCTAGACCCTGAGTTCAAGCCCCAGATTAAACACACACACACACACACACACACACACACACACACACACACACACACACACACACACACATCCAAGGTAGCCCTCTACAGACCATAAGGCTCCCCCAATACCACATTAAGAAAAGAGGTTTTGTAGTAGGATACCTAGAGAGTCTGATGAGAGTCTGATGATTAGAGATATACTAAATTTCATCGGGGGAAAAAAAGTCTGACAAATGGGAAAGTAAAGTTGATACCTCCTAGATAAAGTTTTCTGCTCAAGGAATGTCTACTGACCACGATGCATATTTTTCTGTTTGCCTTCAGAACTCTCTGTCTTTGAGTATTCACTAAATGGTTTTAAATTTCATTGAAAGGCTACAGAGTGCCTGTTCATAATCTGTCTGATTCATACAGTGGTTTTATTTTTGATAAATATATTTATAATATGTCCATGCTTGTCCATACTTCCATGGATATATTTGATATCTGGATATTAATACTTAGAGAGCATTTCATTGTTCTCTTCACCAGAAAACACCACTTGCTCTAGGCATGAGGGGCTTTCTGTCTTGACACAGTTCTCAAAATGTACAACTGGATGAAGACAGGCAAGTATTACCAACTTGTGACAGCATTATGGTTCTTTTTTTCTGCATTCTTCTCCCCCCCCCCCCCACTCCATTTGTTTTCCATCTCAACTTGGTATTTCTTTCTGACTCTGTAGCTGGTCATCTCACTCCTAATTCACAACATTCTTTCTAACTTTCCCTCTGCTGGAAATAGGTTTATCCCTATCTCATAAGCACTTTTGACCCTCAGAACTGCACAAGCTTCTACTGTGTTAAAGATGTATTTAGGGGGCTGGGGATATGGCCTAGTGGCAAGAGTGCCTGACTCATATACATGAGGCCCTGGGTTCGATTCCCCAGCACCACATATACAGAAAATGGCCAGAAGTGGCACTGTGGCTCAAGTGGCAGAGTGCTAGCCTTGAGCAAAAAGAAGCCAGGGACAGTGCTCAGGCCCTGAGTCCAAGCCCCAGGACTGGCAAAAAAAAAAAAAAAAAAGATGTATTTAAAAAAATCATCCCACCTCCAACGCTTTCATCTGTTTTATATTTCTTTCCAGAAATTGTCAATTCTCAAACTGCATTTTATATTTGTTTAGTTTTTAATTGAATTTCCCACTAAAATATGGAGATAGGCTTGTTTGCTTTACTGATAATGTACCTAGTCAAAAACTTAACACATACAGACATGCAACAATGTTCAGTGTGTAAATGAAGTAATCAATTATGGATATATCTTCATGTATTACTTGCATCTTTGTTACCAATAAACTGTGCAATCTTTTACTAATATCTAAATTTATTTTAAAATTCCTTGGGAGAATTGAGGATGCTTCTACTGATTTTTTTTGTCAGTCCTGGAGCTTGAACTCAAGGCCTGGGCATTGTTCTTGGGCTTCTTTTGCTCAAGGCTAGCACTTTACAACTTGAGCCACATCTACTGATTTTTTTAAAGCATATATCATGAAGATTATGTCGGGGAGAATTGTGTCAAATGGAAGACAAAATCAGGATATATATTGCACTTTTTATATTAGAAGTCCAGAAAACCCACTCAGATTCCTACAATGCTCTTTTCTAGTGACTACATCTCTATTAAGCCTAGATTCCACAGCAACAATTGCACAATTTGGTTCCCAAGTCAACTTGTATAGGCTGCAGATCCTACTAAAAAAAGACAAACAACTACAAAAGCAATACTTGCAAAACTGTTTGGTGTAAGTGAACTGAACACCTCAGGGGGGGAAAGGGTGAGGGGGAGGAGGGAGGGGGTATGAGGGACAAGGTAACAAACAGTACAAGAAATGTATCCAATGCCTAACGTATGAAACTGTAACCTTTCTGTACATCTGTTTGATAATAAAAATTTGAAAGAAAAAAAGATGAAATATGGAAGTAAATACGTAAAGTATCTTCTCTATAAATGTTAAACCCCTCCTACTTCTGTTCATACAAGAAAAGGCAACATGATTATGCTTTCTCCACCCTTTGATTTTATCCCATGCCTTATCTATTTGGACACTAATCACTAACTTCAGTTAGGTATATAAAGTTTTGGAATGGCCAAATACACCTGTTGAAGTTGGAGCCTTTAGGGGAGATTCACTAGCAATGTGATTTCTCAAAAACAACTCTGAAAGGATCTGGAGATGTTTGGGGGCCTTCATTATTGGTAAACCCTCAAATGAGTCAAGTTTCTGGCAAATACAAACTGCTGTGTTTACGGAGCATTTGAGTGCCTTGTTCTTCAAGGACTTCCTTACTTAAAATACATACACAAACGCATACGGATATTGCAGTTGTGATCTTAATTCTCCCCTAAATTTGCAGATGATAACTTAGCATGGAAGTAACTGTTAGAAGATTCATTATCAGACTGTGCGTACACTTGGCTAAGAATAGATTTTGGTCTTAAGAGACCTGCCATTCCACAGTACATACTAAAATATAACTCTGTCTTATAATTATAAAATGCAAGATTGCTAGGTCTATTTCCTAGAAGCAACTAGGATTAATCTGCATGCATAAAATGTTGTTTCAATCTCCATTTTGTAAAAGCATTTGTAGGTTCATAAGCTCATACTGTTTAAGGAAACTAAATTAATTTCATATACTTTAATATTGCAAGTACAAAATAGTAAACTTACCTAGAATGCATATTTTATCTGTCTTGCTGAGAGCAAACACAGATGAAAGACAAATGTGCACTTAAGTATTCATTTAATATTGTGGATGATAAAGAGTAAATATGTGTGGATGAAAAATGAATAATAATTTTTTAAATAAATGAAACACGTTTTTGGCTAAAATACAAGTAAAAAATCTAAGCAACTACTGAAACAAATATTACCAACTAATAAGATATTTCTAGAGGCTCCTGAAAATATAATCAATTTTTCAGTTCATAAAATTTCAAAAAATTGAATTTACATTTGCTAAACCAATTAACAAATTCTAATTTACACAGTGTTGATGCTTCTAATTGGCAGCCTGTGCATTTTTATGAGTCCTCTTGTTAATCTCTTATGTTAATCAAAATGACAAATTTAAAATTCATTGGTGTTCTTGATACATGTAACTAGTTAAAATTCTTAATTAAATTAGGGTGACTAAAAGAAAAGTCATTTTAAAAGTAAAATCATAAAGTGTTATGACTAATGCTATACAAATTAGCATAAAGTAGGTTTGGGGAGAATCATTCTGAAGATTTTGCAATTAAGAGCACCTGCTATTAGTGCACTTGTTAAACTTTTATCAATTAATCATTACTCTCTCAAATAGCAAGAAAAATTGAATGTTGTGAATATGAAGAGAGTGATTAATTGCAAGTGGCAAATTGCTGACTGATTCCATTATTACCTGTGCTTTAAGAATTTTTAGAAATAAATGTCTATTATCAATTTTATGAATACATAAATTATACTAATGGCTTCAGCACTCGTTGGTTTTCTATCTTGCTTATTTTGTAGTAATTGTTTTTCCAAGTCATAAAGATGACTTAGAGAACATGAGTTCTGTACAAAGATATTATTATGGCTTCATCAGAAACATTTAATGATTGCATTATTCAATCTTACTTTCTAAATACCCACTGTTCATATTTTATATTAAACTGGGCATAGGAAGAGAGAACATTTGTTTTATTATGGTGTAGAAACCAATCATTGTTTGCAGTACAATTTTGGATTGAACAACCTAGCACTATGGCTTTGAAATGTTAATCAATTCTCAATTTGGCCTCCTGTCTCAAATCTAAGCATTTAGACGGCAAAGGGCACTTTGGTTAAGACTCATTTTATTACAACTTAAAACTGCAAAAAAAATTGATTAGAAATGTGTTTCTAAATCAATGCAGTAATAGCAGAGTCCCTAAAAATCTTCGATGGAGTGTACTTTTCATTTTCCAAGATTCACACAGGAATCGCTAATGGTCCCTGAAAATCCAGAGATTATAAAAAAAAAAATGTGGCTTTAAGTACCATGAAATTGCTATAACTATTTATCTTGGCTACTCATAGACAAAGCCATATAACTGTTAGATAGAAAGTGTTTCAAATGTAGGAAACATTTCTGCTACATTTTACATTTGAGAACAGTAGAGGACATGGGTCTACATTAGCAAGTACTATTGAGGGTTGTTGGGAAGAGGTGACATATAAACTACACTTTCTGAGATTTCAAATTCAACCAGAAAGTAATGCAAAGAATGTACTCTTCTTATTTCTAGAAAACGATATCATCTATGACATTGCCTTTGGAGATATTGTGGAATCACAGCCATTCTACCATACTCGCTTGATCTTGTATTGGTCTTTTGGGCTCTGTTATGTTTATCACTGCATGAACCATAAGAAGAAGAAAAACATATACTACTTTACAAAGAAAAACAAACAAACAAAAAGAAAATACACACATTCATTTTCTGGTATGGAAATAGAGTTCTAGATCAGGAGTTTTCTGAATATTTGGGGCCAGATCATTCAATATTCAGTATTGGGAGGGGCTCTTTTTAATGCAAAATATCAGGTAGCATCTCTGGCCTCTCCACCAGATTCTGTAGCATCCTTATGATTATGACACCTGCAAATGTTTCCAAATATGTACATGTATTTCTATGTGCTAAAGCCATTCATCATCAAAAAACACTAGTCTAGAGTGATCTAAAACTCTAGATAACATTCATTCAGTAAATTACCTAGAATTAGTATCCAGTGTTGGTAGCTATATTGCCCAGACAGGTGGATCCATTTGCCATCTGTATCACTCCATAATAGTTTTTATCATCTCCAAACACTTCACCTGTTGATGTATGAAATGTAGATAAATTCTAGGTAACAGGATGTGGAGTATGTCTACGATAACAATTATTAACATCTAACACAATATCTTGCACAGGTAAACTGCTTTGTTCTGTTTATTTTAGCACTTTGGGGGTTGATTCTGCTCATTTCTCTTTGTGAAATGGCATTTGATGTCTAAACATCTCAAGTTAGAAAACTGAAATTTCAATCATAAATAAGAACTTCCATTGTTGGCTAGCTATGGCAGTACAAACTTGAATCCCAGTTATTCACGGGGTAGAAGCCGAAGGATGGTAAGTTTGAGATTTGCCTAGGAGAGCAATAGTGGTGCCCTATCTTGAAAAATGCACCTACAAGCATTAGGCCTTTAGTTCAATACCAAGAACAGCAAAACACAAGGGAAATCAAATGAAATATAAATAAAACTAACAAATTAATGATAGCTTTTATTTGTATAGCTCTTTGGTGGGTCTAACCCCTGTCACAGAATTTTCTTTCAGTTTTCTATCAAATAATTATTTTCTTAGGATCAATATGCCTGATGATGTTTTTGAACACAGGGAAGTTCAAAAGAAGTTAAAAGTCTAGTTTGAACCTCCATGAACTTAGAACCTATTCAGAGAATATTCATAGACTAATGAACGAATGATACTATTATAGGTATATTTACAAGATAGCAAACTCACTGAGGATAGTGATAGTCTGAGATACCTGTCTGATTCTCCTTGTGGTACTCTACAAGTCAAAAGAACCCCATAAATGGATGGAGGAATAAAATATCAGATTAAAAAATAGATTCTCGGGCTGGGGATATAGCCTAGTGGCAAGAGTGCCTGCCTCGGATACACGAGGCCCTAGGTTCGATTCCCCAGCACCACATATACAGAAAACGGCCAGAAGCGGCGCTGTGGCTCAAGTGGCAGAGTGCTAGCCTTGAGCGGGAAGAAGCCAGGGACGGTGCTCGGGCCCTGAGAACAAGGCCCAGGACTGGCCAAAAAAACAAAACAAAAAAAAATAGATTCTTTTCCAAACTGTTTCCTTGTTATTACATAGCTTTGTTGAAGTCAATTCTATTTGTTAAATCCTCAGTAAGTAGCAAAGGTAATAATAATGCCTAATATCTGGCATGCATAACCCTGAAGAGTTCACAAAACCTTTTCATTTACATTGTCCTATCTCAGGATAGTATATCAAAAGTTCCATTCCTCTGTCAGCTCATTAATTTAATCGCTGAAGCTCTATCCCAAGTCTTAACTTTGGAGTGTCTTAATAATGAACTTGACCCTAGAAAAATCATGTTTAATGAACCCATCACTTTTATGATATGTAACACTGTCACAAATATTTTTTTTTAAAAAAACCCTCAGATTCTTCATTGGCCGTCACATACTCAAGAGCCCCAAGAATGCGTTTAGTCTAATCCTTAAAGATGAAGATACTCGAAAGCCAATGGGCTTTGAAAGTTTCCAACCAGTTTCTATTTGGTGAGTCACTGGCCATGTTGGAATGAGAAGCCAATTACTCTTTCATTGTCTCATGATATTAATCATCACAAATACAGAGGATTCAGATCTAACAAAACTATTCAGACTTTCTTTGGCTCTGTAAAAAAATTTCACTTGTAAGAGCATGTCTATTTATAGCCTCTCATTTATTAACCCACTTAACTAATGAACACATATTTATTAGCCAATATGGAAAGAAAAATAAATGTGATAAACCCCTGACATCTCTCTACCAGTCATTTGTTTATGAGATCTGAATATAACTTTTTTCTTTAATTTCTATTTTAATATCTGATATGCACTGAGATGATCATCATAATTACAAGAAAAATTCACAACTATCATTAAGTTAATGTGAATTAAATATTTTCAAGCATTATATACACCCATCTTAAAATATACATGTATATATACATATATGTATATACAGATATACATACATATACATGAATATATATACAAACATATACGTGAATATATATATATATATATGTAGAACTCCTAAGCTCTAAATCCCCAGAGTGTGATGCACCTCCTCCTAAATGTACACAGTGACATTCACTCTCCTCTTAACAGAGACATGCAAAATATTGTTAAGTATTGAGAATGTTGGTGACAGCCTGCTAAGACTTTAAAGAACTACCAACTATAATTTATTCACTGGGTCAAGTTATCCATCTTTATATGATTTGAGTGTTTGTAGAGATTTTTATATAGAAAAGCTCTAGTAATAAATATTTAAAATGAAAGACGAGTAATTCAACCATCAGTAATGATATTCAAGGTTAAAATTAAGGACCTCAGTACTCATGGGTGAACTATGAAGCTAAGCATAAACTTTCTTTGAACATTTTTTGAAAGTTGGAGCTTTCTCAGGGTAAAGTTTGGCCAAAAATAGAAAAACTGAAGTCATCTATAAACTTCTAAAAGATAAAGTGCATATTTTATCCATTTCTGTATATGTTAGCATGCAGTAGGCACTCAAGAAAGTTTTTTTTAAGACTGGCCAACTCTGTTTCTAGAAGAGTAAATTGCTTGTATTCCTGTAAACTCTAGGGAGGTCAAGTGTCCAAGAATTATTTTGCTTTCCCTACATGCACAACTTGCTCTAACCACTTCAGTTACTTTATGTGATTGCTAACTAGTGCTTAAATTTGACTCTAAGCTTTCTAGAGGCCATATGAGTTGCTCGTTCTCATGCCACTGTTGACCCTCTCCTACTGTATTTCTTAAACAATGGGAAGAAATGACTTATTTTAATAAAAAATTCTAGGCCTTGAACCAATGTTAACCTGAATCTGTAAGTCCCAAGCCAACAGAAACAGGGTCCTCTGACATATTCAGAAGGCAGTGCCACTTGCTACAATTACCTGAGAAGTGGCAATAAGAATTATAGAGAAGATGAGTTGAATGAAATCATCAGAGAATTTTGTAAGTGAGATCGATTGTGGTGATCCGTTTATGATGGGCTACTCAAGGACCAAGCGACCCTTTCAGCACAATCAATGGGTTTGTCTCTTTTGGAGGAAGGAGATGGTTTAAACTGACATTTTCAATCATTTCGATCATTTCGATCTCATAGACACTGCATGCCCCAAACTCAACTTCTGTTGCCTCTGTTCTGACAGCACTTACTTAGTCCAGACACTTGTAAGATCTCCTTGTAAGAATCCACAGACACAGCAGCTTACTGTTTTCTGCGAAAGTCCTGACACGTCGTTGTATAACCTGTGGGAATTTCCCCAATTTCAGCAGTGCACCGCTAACCTTTTCCAGAGGGGACACTAAATTCTCTTGTTGTCATGCCTCTGGCACCCTAACAAGACCAGTACTGCTCTGGGACAGAGTCCGTCAACATTACCCAGATGTAGATAATTAGCTGGTGGAGACAGAAGCTTTGAAGTACTTTTCTGAGCTTTTTTTTTCTTCTCAAAGTTTGTGCTCTAGCGCTTGAGCCACAATGTCACACGCAGCTTTTTCCGAGTTATTGTAAATTGAGACTCACTGACTTTCCTGCCCTGGCTGGCTGTACAACACGATTCTCAAATCTCAGCCCTCCTGATTAGCTGGGATTACAGGCGTGGACCTGAAAGCTGCTGTTTAGACATGGTGTACATGAGATGAGTGTTGAGTCCAGGCACAAGCAAGTTTTGGGTTCCATGCTTTCTGCACAGTGACCTCTCAGTGCCCAGGGCTTTGCACCTGGTAGGCTGACTGTAGGTACTGTTGGAAGGCAAAAGATGCTGTTTTGTAAGTCAGCAGATGGGCTGGAGCTGAAGGATAATACACAATTTCTGTACAAGAATCCTTCATTTCTCCAGATTCATGATATTTAATTAATATTATCTAATCCCTTGGGGGAACAGTTCTAGATCATTGTAGAGCCTTTTGAGGTTTAACAGGACAGTCATATGGCAACACGAATCACTAGAAAATGTAGGTGGAGTTGTAAAGAGACTTCATTTCAACTGCCTATGTCATGTCACTAGCCCATTTCCTTTTAGGTCCTGGGGCTTTATCTGGTATGGTAGAGGTAGTTTGCTATAGCACATAAATTCCTTTGTCATGGAAATCGACGCCCATGTATACAAGTTATTTCAACCTTGGCTGCACATTAGAATCTCTTTCAGAGCTTTAAAAACATATTCATATCCAGGTCCTACTCAAGATGTTTTTAAGTACATGCTCGGGGGCGCTGCAAACTTTAGTATTAACATTTTCTAATTCTCTCGATGGTTCTAATAGATTCTCAGAATCGTTAACTTATCATTAGATTTATAATCTCTCTCTCTCTGATAATCTTATAAATTTATTTAGCCTTACCCCATTTTTACAAAGATAATCTGCCCTGAAGGAATGAAAGGTAAGATTGATGATGAGCTCTGTATTTGCTCACCTGAAGATGTTGGGGGAATAGATTGGCCATCATGTCCCACTGGGCCCCTATTTTAGTTACAGAAAAATTAACCTAAAAGGGATATTTATCATTAAATGTGCTCATGGACCAAACTTGGTGGTGTTAAATGGTGGATATAAATTTACAGGAAATGTTATACTTGTCCTTAGACCAAATATTCTCACTTAACATTTATCATCTACAGACATATTAAAAATGTCTGCCTTAGTGACTCAGGGAAAGGATTTTTTCTCCCTTCAGCTTCTTTTAACAGATTAATGGTGATGGAAGTCTGGTTTATTTCTTACTCTTCCGAGGTCTAATTTGCCCATAAGCATTGGAGTAACTAAATGAATCCTTGATCATATTACTATGCAACATCTAAAATGAAGAATAAAAGCCAATTGTGTTTTTCACAGATATTGAAAGTTTTCTACAACATACAATCTCGTTCTGCCAAGATGAAGCAGTTCTGTTCTACAGGTCTGCCTCTTCACCAAAAAATACCACCATGCCCCTGGATATCATATCATATCATATCATATCATATCATATCATATTATATACCAAGTCAGTATAGGGATCTTCAGAAAGCTGGCTGCAAATAGAAACTCACAAGGATTTGTTTGATGGTCAATATCAGTTCCCTATAGCTCCTTTTCTGCCACATGTGCAAATAATGACTAATAATGTGGATGATTAACCCTAGAAATGCCAACCGGATCAGCCCCCAAAAAGCTTTAGGAAAATGCTTACCTATCCCTTGCCAAAGGAGTAGGAAACATGTGAGCTACTATGAGAAATCTTTCATGGCCTTATTTGCCTCAATTTACTCAGCTACTAAGAGGAAAAGGAATGACACAGCTTGCACCGGAACACCTTGCCATGGTGTTAGGGAAGTTGATTTTTCTCCTCTATTCTCCAACAGAGGTAAAAATATTCTTGGCTTATATAATTTGACTAATGAAGGGTCAACATTAATCAAGCAAATATAAAAGATACATATTATACATATATTTAATTTCCATAGAAATATTAATTGTTCTGTGAAAATAGAAAGCTACGTTCTTAGAATGCATGAACATGTGGCTAAGGAAGCATTGGAGAAGAGTAATATAATGCATCCTAAGTCATATAATAAGGTCATTATAATTAAACAATGTGTTACTGCAAGAATACAGAAAACACAATGAAAGAGAATAAAAGGTGAAAAATTAAAACAAGCACATATGGATATTGGAAGCCTACTTGTAGTGACATTTCCAATAAAGGAAAAAATGAATTCTTAAGTAAATATCATGCAACAATTGGATAAAAGGTATATTTAATGTTTAATGTCTCGCTTGCTAGATAGCAATAAAAAAGTCTCTATGAGAATCAAGAATCCAAAAAAAGAGAATATTACTTGTCTTATAAGAAAATGTAAATGCATTTATTTTAGAATGTGAAAGTAGGCAAAATATTCCAGTTATGTTTCAAATGCTGAAATAAAAAAGTCAATAAATTCAATGATAAAATAACTATATAGCAAGACAAAGAGACAGAAGAAATACAAAGTCAAAGTACAACTTTGTCAGTTCATGTAAAATATGCTCCTGACAATTAATCCCTAAACCTCAGCGGGAAGGAAGAGTATTCCTTTCCCAAGTGCTTTGCATGAAAATCAGACCTGACTCTGCTAACTGTCTTGCATCCCCATTACTTCAGGACCTGTGAAAAACGACTCATCTTCCCATTTAGCACCCCACATTTCTGCTCTCATTTTAGATTTTCTGGTAAATTGCAGTATTTTGTCATTGTGGCCTTAATTTTCATTATTAGTCAAAGTCTTCTGACTTGCTGATCACTGACAAACCATTTATCTAGGCTTTTACATTTTTTCCATTGGTTTGCTTTCTTTATTATTAACTTAGAAGATTTTCTTCACATATACAATAGCTGTTTCTTTAGTAGTATTTTTTCAACTATAATTCTGGTTTGAGTTTGCCTTTGGATTTTCTCAATAAAGGTTTCATGCCAAAGTTTTTATTTTGATGAAATTTAATTAATTCCCTATTTTTTTATGATTCATATATTTTATGACCTAGCCAATCAACTTTTGCTTACTAAAGGTCAGAAAATGTTCACATATACTTTATCTAGAGGTTTTGGGATTTTAATATATTTGATGATGGTTTCTAAATCCAAATGATGTCTGATTCATTTGTAATCAAATTTTGTGTTTAGAATGAACATTCCTTCTTTTCCTCTAGGTATCCAGTTGTAATAATACCACCCATTGAAAAAGACAAGTCCATTTACATATTTATCTGGCAAATGTGTCAAGAAATGATCACATTTTCATATTTACCTAATTCAGATCCCTCGATTCTAAACCATTGATCTAGTGTATACATTCACAGCAATATTATACTATCTCATTTATTATAGATAGGTAGAAAATCTTGGCATCAAGGTTTGTAAGCCTTCAAAGTCTTGTATTCTTTTTTTTTTTTCATGGAATTGCAGGGTCACATTTTAATTCCTGAATTTTACAGCTCAGCATTAATATCACCACATGTATACAAATGGTGTAAAACAAGTACAGTGGTATTTTTAATACAAAATAAACATCTGTTTTATGGAAAAAAACTATACTTCATATCTACACAGACAGCCCATCTTTTCCAAACAATAGTCAAAATTAAAATTAACTACAAAATTTCCAAACAGGGGAAACTGCTTCAGTTTAAGCTACTCTGGGAAAATGAAATACACCTTTAAAAAGGTGATCTAAAGACTATAGCTGGAGTTACTATTTTTTAATTTTTTTCCCAATGTGCATTGTTAATTGGGGATATTTTTTTTAATCTCAGCATCATCTCAAATAATATAGACTTCAAGATCAGATTCTTTAAAAAAAAAAGGCTGCTGGAATTTTCATTTAATTGTATTCAATGTATAAATATTTGGTAAAAAAATTGTTACCATAACAATACTCAACCTTCCAACTTGTAGAAAAGTGGCCTTATAAATTAATTGTATCTGCTTTAATTTTACTCAGAATTTTTACAAAGCTTTCAATTATTGTAAATATTGCTTAAAACAGTCTCTAATCACTTTTAGATTTTTCATTGTCATTGTAATTGATTCTTGAAAGTATTTAGAAATGCAGATAAGTCTGGTGTATTGGTATTTTTATATGGGTAACTCAATTTATGGAACCCTTAGGAATAGGGATATGGAATGATATCCAAACAAAAACAATCTTTTATACATATAAATAGTTTTCTGAATGAAGGAAGAGGTGACAACTCATTTTCCAAATTACATTTATTGTACTTACTAAGAGATTGTATTTTTTTCTCTTATTTCCCACATAAGGAACCATATTCATTAAGTTCTCAATATTTATCCAACCATATAATCCTGGGTTAATATGACTTTGTTCTTGTGAATTATCTATTTTTATTGTGCTTGATTTAATTTTTCAATATTTATTTAGGTATTTTTGTACTTAGTTTATGAGGGACATTGTTTTCTTATAATATATTTCTTTAGATTTACTATAAGGCTAATGCTGGACTCAAAGCACTTTGGAATACATTGCCTCCTTTTTGATTTCTGAAAGAGTTTATGTAGAACTGTTATTTTTTTCCTTCCATATTCAATATGAAGCCATCTGGAGTTTTCTTTTGGGAGAAATCTTAGGTAATGAATTCAATTTTTTAATAGATAAAGAACTGTTCAGCTGTCTGTTTCTCTGTGAGTCAGTTTTGTAATTTGAGCCTTTCAAGTAAATTTTCCAATTCATTTAAGTTTTCAAATTTATTAAAATAAAATTCTACAGAATGTTCCTTTATTATCTTCTCAATGACTACCCATTCAAAAGTGACATCTCTTATTTCATTCCAGATGATGATAATTTGTACCTTCTCTCCTTTTTCTAGCTCCATCTCATAGAAGTATTTCAGATTATTTTTAAATGTCTCCCAGATCCAACTCCAAATTTCATTGATTTCTTATATTTGTCCACATTTTATTTTTTCTTATATTTTCAGATTTTATTATTTGCTCCTTTAACCAAGTTGCATTTTAATAGCTCTCCTTTTGAATTTCATCTGATGAAAGCTTGGTTCATTGTCTATTAAGGCTATCACATTAAAAGTTGATCAGTTTCTCTGAATACACTATTTCCCACAAATTTTGAAACATAGTTGCTTTCTTCTAGTGCCGAATATTTTCAAAATTCCTTTGTGATTTCTTTTTTGTAAGTGTAATTTTAAAAATGTCTGGCTATTTTCTAAATATCTGAAGTTTTTCCCAGCTATCTCCGGTTAATTTTTTTGGCTTACTTCTCACAGAGTCAAAGAAAGTCTTAAATTTGCTGGTAAATACATTTGCCTCTTCTTTGACACTGTGTGATAGAAAGAAAATATCCCTCCATGATGTCCTTGCTTAATCCTCATCATCTGTAACTGCATTGCCTTTCTTGGCAAAGAGAGTTTTCAGATGTAGGTAAAAATCATGAGATGGAAATTGTCCTATTCTCTTTGTCAAATTATTAATGCACACATTTTTCTAGCTAGTGTCTATTTCTGTCCATAAAGAATTACACTATTTGCATTGTCACAAGCTAATGCCATTATCTCAACCCCTGCAGTCTTGCCGATAGAGTTTGTTCTCAATTTGGATTCTTGCCAGCACAGTAAGTAAAAATTTGTACACTGCTACCGTTTTAATTCACATTTCACTTATTGTGTCCAAATGAAGTCTATATTTATATTTTCAAAGTCATTTGCATTTTTCTACAAGCTATTTATAGCTCAACCATATTTTTCTTCTGTTTTAACACGTTCTGTTTCTAGTAGCTCTTTTTATGTTTAGGATATTAATCCTTTGCCTGTGATTACAAACTATAAACATTTTCCCCATTAATCATTTGTTTCCTTATTTGAAGTTTCAGTTTGTTTCTTGGTAGTTTTTGGCTTTTTGTTGTCCTTTGTTTGTTTGTATGGGTCCCATCAATGTTCAAATATCTTTTGTCTGAACTCTTTCAGTAAAACGTACTGTAGAGGGGGAAAAAGTAACTGAAGTATACTTTTTTTTTTTTTTTTTTTTTTTTGGCCAGTCCTGGGTTTGGACTCAGGGCCTGAGCACTGTCCCTGACTTCTTTTTGCTCAAGGCTAGCACTCCACCACTTGAGCCACAGCGCCCCTTCTAGCCATTTTCTGTACATGTGGTGCTGGGGAATTGAACCCAGGGCCTCAGGTATAAGAGGCAAGCACTCTTGCCACTAGGCCATATCCCCAGCCCCTATAGTATACTTTTAAACCTTACTCAAAATGGATAATTGAATTGGATTTTTAACTTTGGAAACATTTTACACATCTCTTAGGGTAAAATGAATTTATTACCAAGATTATTAATAACCTTGATCAATAACAAAGATTTTTAGCAAAAGATTTACAATATAAACAAAGGAAGAAGGAAATTAGGAAAAGTACTATAATGTTCATTTTGAAATACAAATAATAAGCTAAACTCTTACTATAAAAAAAAGTCAACATAATGACAACTCAACATTTATTTGCCGGTGTCCTAATTTTATCCATTAAAATGCCTAGAAGCCATAAAAGCCATAAAAGTAAAAATGGATAGTCCCAGAGCTTAGAATTCAATTTTTCAGTTCTCAGTTCCCACTAAAGGAAATCAGAAATACTTGGAAAAATGGTAAAATTCAAATCTAGACCACAGGAGAAAAAAAAGGTAAAAGCATAGATGATTAATATTCCATAAAGCAAGATTTAAAGGTTATGAGAAAAACACACACACTAACAAACTTTACTCAGTTATGCAACTTGAGTACTAAAATTTCAATACTCAAAGACTTAACATTTTTAAGTAAAGACACAAAATGTGAGGGTCAACTTGAATGGGTAGGGATGGGAATGTAATGGAAGGAGATTTGTTCATAGCATACTATGTACATGATTAAGATATATAATGAAACTCTCTCATGTTATAAATATATGTTAACTCAAAAATAATAAAATAGCCATTGGAAAATAGCTATCTAAGAGCCTAATTATTAAGACAGAATAAGTCAACTTAGTCATCTCTACTGATTCTGAAACTGAAGGGACAGAAACAGAGTTGGGGTGAGTAAAGCACAGGATGGTTTTAGAATTTGCCAATCTGATCTGTTTTTGGTTTTTGTTTTATGTTTTTTGGATTGAAGAGAAACCCAAAAACGTTAACTCTGGAGATAAGAGACATAACCAGACAGTTTTGGCCAAGTAGAAATATATAGTCATATTACTATTAGGTCAAGTCTTTAACAGCTGGTAATTAAAAGGAAGAAGCTGAGCAAAACTGCAGAGGAAAAAACACTTTGTTTTCCACAAAAGAATATGAGTTAATAACAATTAAAAAACAACAACTAATGTTCAGTAATATTACAAATGCACACAGTTTTCTGACACCCTTTTCCAAACATTGGAATAATTCAGGCAAAGGTCATTTAAAGAAATTAGAGCAGTTTGGTGAAATGGTGACGGTATAGATTGTATTCACACTGTCATAGGGACCACACCTTTCACCAGAGAAGTCTGCTAGTCATCTAATCAAGACACCAAACTCAACATCACTGATGTTGGCTTTTCTGCCAGGACACAAGTGTGGATAGGATGTAAACTGAAATCAGAACATAACATGTTATCCCAAATGATTATATTTACTCAAAAATTTAGACCAACCACCTCACCCCACCTCAGCTTGTAGAAGTAGGGAATAAAGAAAAAAAAAGGGAGGGAATGTCAATACTCAACAGTCAGATATATTTAGCATGTGGTACACAAATGGGAAAAAAAAAGGCTTGATCATTGGAAAAATAACTCTCATTGGAAGTCAAGACTGAAGAATGAATTAGTGATTGATTGTTAAAGGGTCAGTATGGGGTAGAAACACAGAAGGTTGATGTGACTACAAGAGGACAATAAATATGGTCTTAGAACATGGAACTCTTTTGATCATTCCAATGTCCATATCAACATCAAGATCAATGTCAACATCAATGTCAATATCCTAATGATAGTATTATACTATCACTATAAGCCACTTTATGATAAGGGGGTCTGGGAAAGGATAGGACCTCTATGGATTACATTTCTTATATCATCATGTGAATCAACAATATTCTTTTTTTTATTAAACATTTTTCTTTATTGTCAAATGTGGTACAGCGGGGTTACAGATTCATATGTAAGGCAGTGAGTACATTTCTTGTTCAATTAGTTACCTCTTCCCTCATTTCCCCTCTCCCCCCTCTCCCTTCCTCTCTCCCCCCGAGTTGTGCAGTTGGTTTACACCAAATGGTTTTGTAAGTGTTGCTTTTGGAATGGTTTGTCTTTTTGTCCTTTGTCTCTCAATTTTGATATTCCCTTTCCCTTTCCCTGTTCTAATACCTGTATAAACTGTATCCAGGGTACTCAGATGAGATACAGTGGTAGCAGGGGGTACAACCACAGGAAGGGAATACAAGAGAAACAAAACTAAAAAAAAAAAAAAAAAAAAAAAAAACCAGACAAGGAAAAAAGATACGGTTTCACATGGCATGTTATTTCTGTACTTGTTTTGTCATGGTTGAAAAAAAATTTCTAGAGGAAAGTAGTTTCAGTGTTAAAGATTATGAAAATGTCATGGGTCCTGCTAAATGTCAAACTGTCCTGAGAGGTTGGTTGACATGTACTTCTTCCAGCAGATCACACACCTACCAGTCAAACTCTTGATCTATCTTTGATAAATGATAGGCTTACTTTAGTGCCAGTGAATGTACAGGATTTGATTCCACATGAGAAATTGGCTACGTATATTTATTTGTGTATCACTTATTGATTTTCTTAGTGTATTTCTCTAATCAAAATTTATTTTTTCTCTCTACCTTTTATAAGCAAATTCCCTTTCTATGTTAGGAATATTAACCCTTAGTTTCATAGGTCTTAAGTTATTTAATCTCTAAAGGGAAAGAAGAGGTTCTTTGTGATATTTAATCAAAGTTTGATATGTTCAAAAATTTTTAATGTATCATTTGCTTTGACATCACAAGAGAAAGTCATTCTTCAGAGTTGGTTATTGATATTGCTACAATCTTCTCACCTAAACATTTGTTGATGTTGAAGCTCTACTGTGAAGTTTGAAGAAGGTCAAAGTTTAATCTATTTGGAGCAAGGACTCTCAGGAGGTAATTATGGTGAATAGAGCCCTTATGGTTGGGGCTCTAACCCAGTGTGATTGTGTCTTTGTACAAAGAGAATGGATATGAGTAGAATGCTAAGTTTCTCTGTGCTGTGCTTCACACTGCAGCCTGGAGAGTCTACATAATTCTTCTAGCAAGAAAGCCCTCACCAGATATGCTGCCTCATACTGAACTTCCCAGCATTTAGAACCATGAGCACAATAAACCTTTGTTTTTCTCATAAATGACACAGTCTGCACTATTTGGTCATAACATCACAAAATAATCAGAGCCAGTGACATAAATAGTTATCAATAATTTATGTTACTTTTATGATTTCATTATTACCATTTAATTGTGAAATCAATAAAGAATTAATTTTGATAAGGGTGAAATCAGAATACAATTTATTTTCTCTCTTGGTAAGCCAGCTAGAACAATATCCCAATCGATTCTTTGTACACTGACAGGATTTCCAACTAGGTTATATAATAAAATTTTCTGCTCAAAAGAGAAATATAGGCTTCAGCATAAGAGAAAGATACTATAACAAGGAGGTAATATAAGGATCTCTAAATATAATATGTAAGTCTGATTGCTCTAAAAATTTCAATGTTTGGCAATGTATACGCAATTATCAAAAGCCTAGATTAAATATGAAATTAATCCATAAAAATTTTCAAAGTTATTTCTTATCTCTTAGTTCTAGTTTATAGTTCTCTGCACTTTCTTGAAATGACTTTTATGAGACAGAGGAAATTGATTGGGGAAAAAATTTGCCAGCATTAAGCTTGAGCAGGTAATTGAGTTTCTGGCTTAAATTGTATTTTATTAACTTCCTGGAAATATTAATCAAGAAAAGTTGAATATCAAAAATCTCTTGATAAGAGAATTCTCATTGTTCCTCTTAGTAGTTACAAATTTCAATAAATGGAATTGTTTTGCTTTTTATTACTGAAAATTTAAAACAGGAACAGGGTAAAAGGATAGCTTCATAAACTTGCTGTACCCCCCATCCAGTAAAACAATGTTTAAACTATCAGCTAGAATTGTGTTTATCATAAAACACAAAACAACATCACTTAAAAATACTGTAAAATATTTTCTTAAATTCTTTGAATATTAATCCATTTTTATGGGTCCCCAGTTGTCTTTTATATTTTAAAAAATTTGTGTACTTGATTTGTGATTCAATAAAGTACACACATTTTGTTCACTGATAAATGTGTGTGTATTACTATATTTTCCTTCAATATCCTGGGTTTTTATCTCTGCACATGGATCAAAGTATATAGAATTCTCCCACAGTTAGAATTTGATTGCCTTTCCTGTTGAGAAGCAATAAAATGATAAGATTTCCATTAATATTTTTAGCATGAGTATTTTATAGATGTTTTTGCATATTTCTATCAGGAGATGAATGATGTCTATTATCTCTAGCCATTGATAATCATTAGTGACTAGCATTAATTCAATGCAGGAAATATTCTATTTCTACATTTTCTTTTTTATTCATTCACTGAAATAAATTCATAAGGAGAAACTTGGCTCCATCAAATACTTGAGTATTGTAAAATATGGATCTTGTAGAGAAATCAGAGTAAATGTATAGATCTTTTCCCTGGTTTATTTGCTTTTAAATAGCTACTTATCCTGAAGCATCTAGAAATCATCATAAATTCTGCAGTTTTGAGTATTTTATATTTTAAAATACTTGCCCAGTGGGAACTAACTTAAGCATTTATTCAGTCCCTTTGAAGAGAGCTTTTCTATCAGGTACAAAGTAATCCAGACTTTTTCTTGTATGTTTCTTACTCCAGATTCAAATTCAGTCATTTTTTCTAAAACTTTCATTAATTTTCAGGAAAAAAATCATTCCAAGACCTTAGTGGGTGGTGTTAGTGGGGCCCATGAGGGAATTGTTTAATTTTTTTTCTTTTGCAAAGGACCAACTAAGGAAGTATCTATTTTATTGAAGATACTTTGATAAATCATATTGATGGTCCATTTCAGGTCAGGACTATATATTTACCTCTGTATAACTTTTCTCTCCTTCTGGTAAGCTAGTTTTTTCAATGGCCCTAGCATAATTACTTCCTTTAGCCCATATAATATATAAAATAATCTCAGAATAATTATAGCATCATTACCACCAACAACGTGATTATTGGAAATAGTTCTAGCTTTTCCACTGCTTTCCTGAGAGTCTATACTGCTGATACTCACTACTAATAATATATAATCCAATTACTAAGTATTAAAGCAACTTGGGATCATACTTGATAAGAGATTAAGTCCACTATAGAGTTATGTTCATTAGTTCTATTTTGTTTCAGATGTTAAAACACTACTTTTTAATTTAATTTTCTTTCAAAATAATGTAAACAAAAATTTAAGATCTCAGGGCCAAATCTTTGCAATGGTAAATTTAAAATAAAAAATCCATACATCTCTCCTATTTCTTCTCTTTCCCATTGTGAGTAGCTTTTTATTCCCTTTATAATATAATTTTGTTAAATCCATATTCTACTTTAGAGTAACATTAGCATATACTCTTCATCTTATTGTTGCCTTTTTCAAGATTGTTCCATGAGACTACAAGAAGCTATTCTTCATTATATTTTACAATACTAATTACTTATGGGGGTGTACAAAGGTATATTCAATATTATCTATTCAACTAACTTCTTACTGATGTACATTGGAATTGTTTCTAGTCTTTTTCTATTACTCCAGTGCTGTAATAGTCTTATATATCTTTTCATATATTTGACAATTTCTTCAGAAGGTTGTTCAACTATAATTCTTGGATCAAATAGTAAATGCACATGTAATTTTACGACATATTGAAAACTCTTTCTGCATAAAAACTGAACCCTTTTGAAGTGCCTATTTACTCATTGTTTCTAAACCAAATATGCTATCAGACTGGATTTCTGGCCATCTCATAAAGAAAAATGTTCCTGACAATACTTGCAATTTGCATTTTCCTTGTTAGCAATGATTTAAAGTATCTTTTCAGATGGCTAAGAGCCCTTTGAATTTCTATTTTCGTAAACTGGCATATTTTTCCATAGGTAGATTTTCTCTATTTCAGAAGTTCGTTTTATTGTAAATGGCAAATATTTTCCCATTTTGAACTCAAGTTCCTTAAGAGTGTTTAATTGCTCATACAAATATTTTTAGTTTATATATTTAAATTTATTGTCCTTTTTATTTATTGATACTGAATTTTGAGGGTAATTGAAGATTATTTTTCCAACTTTCCTATGGAGAGTTTCACTTATGTTTTCTTTTAGTACACATATTCTTGGAAAATTCTCTGTCTTCTCTTTCCCATATTTATTCATTTGTTTCTCTGATCTATAGAGAAATTAAAGTGACTGGTACACAATAGAACATTAAAATAATAAGAAACATGGAAAAGATGAAAATAAAAACATTATTGATGACTCAATCCATATGAAAAATTTTCCTTTGCTTTTTTTTTTCTGCTATAAGTTTTCTTTCCTGAGAAACAAAATAGCAGTGGTTGTTCTGATGTAATTTGGTTTATTAACAACTGATAAAGTTACACTGAATAAATATGCTCTAGAAAACAGAAATGCATTCCACTTATCTGGTCATTTAAACATGAAGAGCTGTCAGGACAATAAATATAAAAGACAATGTACTCCTAGTAAAAGTAAGGACCTGAATTATCTTTAATGGGACAAAATTTCAAAAAGAAAGAAGGAAGGAAGGAAGGTAGGAAGGAAGGAAGGAAGGAAAGGAAAGTAAACAATCACAAAGACTTGTTTTCCCTGAGCTATTCAGATTGAGGACATTCCCTACACATTTGTGACTGGCTTTGGTTATGCAGACTATTTCAAAATGCACAGCTGAAATCTAGCCTGGGATCCTAAGTAAAACTATGTATATTCCCGTTTTCACACTGATTTCCACTTATCTCAGATTGATCACTGAAGCTTTCTCTTTCATAAAAATACAACACTACAGGCTTTGATGATCCCTGTGGTGGTGGGGCTTATTCCCCTAGCCTTAGTATTTTCAGCTAGGTTTGGCCTTCAGACAGGTGTCCATATGAATTCTCTATGAGTTTCATGCTGTGTTGAATCGTTGCAGAAGGTGAGGTCACTACACTCTATCGTGACTTCAATAAAATCAAATTGACAAGAAAATAGACTGCATTGCTCATCATAACGGCAACTACTTTGTATCGTATATCAAATGTATTTTTAAATACCATTTTGTAAGTCTCTACCAAATAAATCATGAGGTAAATTGTATTTCTGTCTGTAGAATAAAGGGAGAAAAAGTTTGAGAGCCTCTATTATCTTCTAGATAACTTGAAATATGACTTCACAGACAGATGAGGGATCCAAGCTCTTCTTTAGAAAGAAAATAAATTGAAAAATACTAATCACATGAAGAACTACCAGAGCAGAGAATCTCAATAATCATTATGAATGCACTCAGAGAATGAAGGACACAGCAGTATTAAATACCATGAAGGAAAGAACAGCTGAAATAGGAAATGTATAGGTTAAATAAAGAACATCAGGCGATAAGGAACTGAATTAAGGAACTGAAATGTGAATTCTTACCTATGTAAGAATTCTTCCAAGGCATCAGGAATGGGAATGGTGGAAATATAAAGTGAGTAAGATGTATGGAGTTCAGAAATCAAAGCCAAAACACACAGATAATAAAAGGGACATTTAAAAAATTACATAGTTGAGGAAATAGTTGATTAAGAAAAGTGGGGCTGGGCATATGGCCTAGAGGCAATAGTGCTTGCCATGTATACATGAAGCACTGAGCTCAATTCGTCAGCACCACATATATAGAAAAAGCCAGAAGTGGTGATGTGGCTCAAGTGGTAGAGTGGTAGCCTTGAGCAAAAAGAAGTCCAGGACAGTGCTCTGGCCCAGAGTCCAAGCCGGAGAACTGGCAAAAAAATAAAAAATAAAATAAAAAGTAAGATTTCTCAACATCAAGAAGGCTAAAGAGAAGTCCCATTAGAACACAAAACCATAGATAAAATCCTGTAATCTGGATATCTTCAAATTTGATATCATCATTTGAGTGAATCCAAAAAGGAGAGGGGGTAGGTAGAGAATAATCTGGAAAATAACTTAAATACTATCACATTATGATGTCTGTAAATCATCAATCATCAATGGAATGAAAATCTATAGAATGTCTAATTATTCATCAGCAATAGCAAATAAATAAAATAAATTGGAAGGAAAGAACACTACAGAAATAGAATTTCTAGGCTAAAGAGGATGTTTGTAAAAGATAAATTTGTGATAGGTTGATCTTATTTAGATTCTAGTTCAAAACCAGAAATTTGTAAAAATGAAATATAGCATCTAGTTGGAACTTGAGTAAACTTATTGCTAAGGAATTATATTTACTTTATTTTTAGTTTCTTTCTCTTTTAGAGATGGGTGCTAACAATCCTGAAGACAAAGCATTGTAATCTTCCAAGATTTTTTCTCAAAATGCAAGAAAAAATTGTGTGTGTGGGGGTGGAGGAGATAGTTGAAGTGAAAACAGGTGATAGTTGATCATTTTAGGTTGATGATGGGTTTAGGGTTTTTCATAAACTTTTTTTCTGTGATTTCCTTTACTATGTTTTTTTTTTTTTTTTTTAGCCAGTCCTGGGCCTTGGACTCAGGGCCTGAGCACTGTCCCTGGCTTCTTCCCGCTCAAGGCTAGCACTCTGCCACTTGAGCCACAGCGCCGCTTCTGGCCGTTTTCTATATATGTGGTGCTGGGGAATCGAACCTAGGGCCTCGTGTATCCGAGGCAGGCACTCTTGCCACTAGGCTATATCCCCAGCCCTGCTTTACTATGTTTTAGTGCTGGTACTAGGGTTTGAACTCAGGGCCAAGGCACTGTCCTTGAGCTTTAATCACTCAAGACCGGCACTCTACCACTTGAGACATGACTCTACTTTGGCTTTTTGGTAGTTAATTAGAAGTAAAAGTTGTGTGGCCTTTCCTGTCACTACTGACTTTGAACCCAATCTTTAGATCTCAACCCTTGAGTAACTAGGATTACAGGCATGAGCCACTGGCATCAGGCTCTTCTGTGCTCCTTTAAAAATATTTCCATCATTTCAGGTTTTTATTTACATTACTAATACATAGGAAAGAAAAGTTTTTGCCGAGCAACTCTTTAAATTAAATCAATAACATTTGTGCAGTGGTTTAAAAAGGCATGTACTCATTAAAGGATAAAGGAAAAATTGGAAAAGGCAGGAAGAGAAGCCAAGCTTTTTTTAATTTGTAGATTTAATGTTGGAACCATAAAAATATTTCACATGGTTATAAAATAGAAATTCAATCAAAAAGCAATCATTAACATCTAAAAGTGAAACAAATTAAGCTAATTCAAACTCTAGTTTCTGGCATAATTACACAGAGAAGATGTATTTCAAATGACTTTAAACATAGTAATTTGATTTTACATTGTCAGTGGTATATAATCTAAAAATTAAACCATTTTTATAATCAGATTTTGGGTGATAGTAATGGAACTATCATTGTAATGCTGATTTATTTATAATGTTTGATAGAATATATCAGTAATTTATCACTGAGGATTGAGATTTCCAGCACGCAAAAAATTAGTCATATAAACTTAATGGTGTTAAGTAATTGTAGTAGTTTTGAAGATGACTTAATGTAATATTACATATACATCATTTTTTGTAGAAATATATCCAGTACGTATGCTTCCATTCTACTTATAAAAATGTCCTAGAAACAATGACTAATTTCAACAGTTTATTGGATTCTCATTGCTGCTATAACATACAGTTGAGTTGATACATACAAAGTAAAAGGAATGAAAAAATTCACTTAAGAATTGAATAGGTACACAAAAGAATTATTGACAAGAAGTAGTAATAAATACTTATATTTTGTCAAGCTAAAATTCAAGGCAAGAATTATAATGTACAATGAAATCATAGTATGTTGGTTAGAAAGAAATATAAGATAATGTGCTCATAAACTATAGTCTCAAATTATATAAGTGAGTCCTGACAGAAATTGAAGATTTTTAAAACATATTTGGTTCACAAATTATAGACAAAACAGGTAAAATTGAGTAAGGGTACACATCTTTTGATGTTAATTTTATCTATCTTATTGAATAATATATTGTATAGACTTCAATTATTAGTTATGTAGAAGTATGCATACTTGAGAGAGAATACATTGACATTGCTTCCAGAAAGTTAAGCCTAATAAATTGCAAAAAAAATCAATATCATACAGACTGTGGTCTATGATCATAATGCAACAAAAATATAAAGTATTAGAAATAAGTTCTCAAAGTCAAATTTTGAAAAAGAAAACATTAAATGTAACCCTTTATTATTAAAAATGATAAAGAATGCTGTAAAGTAACACAATACATGTCAGAATTTATGAGACAAAGCTAATACAAAGGGGAAATAAAGTTATAAATTTAGAAGGATAGAGAGAGAGAGAGAGAGAGGCAGAGAAACAGAGAAATCTGTTTCCCACATATATGTCCGTAAGTATGTATAGTATGTATTTCTATGTATATCAGTTAGAGAGCAAAAGTTGAAATAAAATGAGCTAAGTATTTGTTTCAATAACTTAGGGAAGCCAAGTAAAACAATTATGATAGTGACACACTGACCTCTCAAGAATAAAGTGAAAGAAAAAATGAGAAATAGTGACAAAAACTACAAAGTGAAAGTAGGGAAACTTTAGATTGTTATTTTAAGTGAACATCAATTAAAAAGCTATGCAAAATTGGTAAGATTTCTACATACCTTAAAAATTGGTGAAAACAGTAGGACACAAAGAGATAAGCATAAAAGAAGTGAAATTTCTACTCAATTTCTCTCCTAAATGCTAAAGACAGATAATAGTTATGTAGACAAACTGTATCACGTTTTCAGCATGTGTGTAATTCTTACATAAAGTTTTCCAGTAATAGAAAAATTAATCTGCTCATTTGGCCCACTTCTTTTCCAAATTCTAGTATTATTTATTCTTTTTGTTCTTGCTCTTTATAACCTTATTGGTTTATTTTACATTTTTAACATTTTAGTTCAGTTTAGTTTATTGTAGAGTTGGTATAGAGAAGAGTTACAGTTACACAAATCAAGTCATGAGTACAATTCTTTTTGTACCATATCTCCCCTTCCCTCACTCTCTCTCAGTTTTTCCCTCCCTTCCTCACCCATGAAATGTAAAGTTCAATATTACACATAATGTCTAGTAAGTACCATTGTGGTTTGTTCACCTTTTGTTCTACCTTTTCCATGCCCTCTTCTTGCCCTCTCAAATACAAACAAGCAAAAGGGAAAATAAAACAAAAACAGCAACAGTAACTAAAAAAATATCTATCTCTTGTTTCCTTTTCCTGGATCTCATTTCATACATTATTTTCTATGATCATCTGTACAGATCTATTGAGCCTTTGCCCACCACTCCTATGCATATCCTTCAGTGTGTCAATGTCTAGATTCCTATGTAATTTATTGGGTCCCAGTGTATGTGCATATATATGCATATCTATCTATATCTATGTATATATACACATAGATATGTATAGCTATATTTATATATCTGTATCTGATATATATGTATGTATAGATTTATGAATTCATAAATGTACATTTACATTTATGTAAACATACGTATATAAATGTATACATTTACATGTACATAAATGTGTATATGCATTTATATAATGTATAAGTACATCTATGTATATTTATACATACATTTATACATGCACAAATGTATACATTTATGTATATATACGAAGATATCGATAGATAAATAGATAAAAATTGGTCATTATCAAGAAAACTAACAATAATAAATGCTAGCAAGGATAAAGGCAGAAGGGAACTCTATAACACACTCTTGGTGGGAATGCAAACTTGCTCAACCACTTTGGCCCACTTCTTGAGAGTATAATAATCTTGATTCCAAACAGAAGGAAAAGAGAGGAGAACAGAAAAGCAAGGAAAAGGAAAAGAGATAAAAATTATGTACACGTTACATAAAACACTTTCAAATTTCCTCCATACACCTTTAGCTAACTAATTATAACACCTATTTAAAGCAATCAGCGTGATCCTCAAGTACATTTTAATGAAACGTGAGCATCCTAGCCTATGCCAGGCCAAAGGCAATGCGGAGAATATCCACTTTAGCCAGCACTGTTCTGAGTGCTTTTATGTTTGCAAGCCACTTTACAGTTACCATGTCCTTGAGAAAGTGAAGGTTTTCTACCCAGGTATGTGCATGCACACACACATGCACACACCACACACACACACACACACACACACACACACACACACTACCACTATTAATCTCCACTTCCAGTGTTGATCATTAACATTGTTCCTCAGAAGTGTTATAGAATTGTAATTATAACAATGATTTTTTTTTCAATTTTCATTTTAATACAACTCTATCTGCTAATTTCTTACAGCCTCCTGTGGTGAGCCAAAAAAATCCTAGGTAATATTCCCTAAACAAAGAACACCACAGGATGTTTTTCCTTTATAATGAGAACTCCCCAAATCCACAGTCTTAGATGAATCTACATATCTAAATTACTGATGCATTAAATTTACTCACATAATACAGTAGTAAATACAATAACCTTTACCACAAACAACTGGCAGTGCCTAGGAGTTTTTGTGAATTAAAATGTGTCTTCATAACGAGATTCCTTTGGTTTTCCTTTATATTGCACCAAATTCATACACATTAATGAAGATTTAATGCTTGTAGGTAATTCAATAAACATTTAATACAGAATGTCATTAGAAGAAATGATTGTTGTTATTACAGAATCCCTGAATTAATATAGAATGCTAGCCAGAAATATTGTTTTAATTTCTTCAAATGTTTGAAACAGAGCAGTCTGGTGGTAAAAGTAAAGATGAATATATTTCAGCTGAAAGTTAGAAAAAAAATAAGGGAGGGAGGTAAATAAAGGTAGAGAAAAGACATAGAAAAGGAATTAAGGAATTAGAGGAGGGAGAAGATTGCTCATGTTGATTGGATCCTGATACTAAATCAATGCTGTACAATACTTTGAAATCCCCCATTGAGGGTTTCATCAGGATAGGATACTTGCCATATTTAAGCCCCTAAATCAATTTAAGTCACATTAAAAACATGTAAAACCTGGGATTGTTGGTTTTAGGGATTCTGTAATATTTCCTATTTCCCATGAACACATTTGTAATCATGAGAAGGACTATGTTGGTGTGGAGTCAAAGGGAAATGGAAAATGGCAGTGGTCACACCACATTATTACCCAATTGTGCTTAATGGAGAGTTCAGAGTGGATTGGATGATAAGAACTCTTGTTCAGCCTAAACCAATACTTTGCTGTACTTAAAATGTTGCTGAAATATTGTTCCCCTTTAATAGCAGACTTGTGGGAAATAATTATGATCTACTAAAGTCAGCGACATGAAACTAATGCTAGGCAATTTTATAATTGTATTTTTTTCCTGTTTTCATTAGTATTAATTGCACAAAAGAATTTCAATTCCAGAAGTCAGGTTATGACTACAATGCATCTTGGTCAATATCACCCTTCTATTGTTCTTTCCCTTCTATCCTTATTCCATTCCTTCTATTTTACATACTGTACAGTGAATATAGCAACTCTATTTGTTTTTAACATTTGTTTATGCCTAAAGATTTGTTTTAGTAATAAAGAACTGTGAGTCTGATTAATTGATAAATTAGATTGTCATGATATCCTTAGTCCCACATGGTTCTTCTTTCTCCTTTTTCTTTCTCAGTTAGCCACATGGCCATCTATCTATAAATAAGGCAGTCTCCAGTAGCTACTGATTGTAATATATTTATAAATGTTTGAATAAAATAATAGAAAAATTATGAGCAGCAATAATGAACTTTTTGTTGATTGACAGACACTTTTCAAGTTTTCACAGTCAGCTGTTTGATAGTGGCCAACATATAAGTCAAGTAAAGTTGTGAAGTTGTGATGGAACCATCCAGCTGCTGCATTTCTAAGCAAGTAACAGGTCTAAGCTCAAAGTACCCTGTTGTGTAGGGTGGAATGGTAATCCTTTCCCTTACAAATGTGGTAAAAGGATTAAAAGAAATTATATTAATAAAATCCTTAATAAAGTATCTGATACCAAGCAAGTCCTTACCATAAGTGAAATGTTGGAATTATTGGTCATTTTAAGTACAAATATGTACATTCTATCAACATGCATAATCTGAAATCTGATCCTTACCATCATTCTGATCTCAAGCTGCTTATGGGGACTATGTGTGTCCCCTATAAACTAGTCACGCTCACTGTGCACTGCTACAGGTTTCTCAGTAAAAATCAGTTATTACTCCATGAATAAGAGACAGCACCTCCATAGAGAAGCTAAGATAGAATCTCCACTAAGGATAAGTGTCTATTTCTACTAGTGGTTTCTTTAGACCAAGAGGATAGAAGTTCTCAATTCTTCACAAAGCTTCTGTAGGAAGAAATTACCAAGTCCTTCAAACCTGCAAAGTGCATACTGAATGCCTAGAATTAGTGATTAATTATATAGAGCCCTCTCAAAGAAGAAGGGCACTTCTCAAGCAACTTATAATCTAGCCAATGAGACCGAGGATAACACATTTGGAGTGCAAGGGATCTAGAAGATAGTATATACCCATATGACCACTCAGGGTCAATCAGATAGGAAGGAAATGCAGTACAAGAGGACTAGAATCTTCAAAAGATTCCATGGAACATAAGGACCTCAGGCTGACCTTGCCATTGGTCATGGTTAGAGAAACTAAAAGGAAGGCAATGCCAGAAAAGATAATACATGATTGAGGACTCCGATATTAATGAGAAAGGGCTGGTGTGCTCCATCCCAACATGAAGAAATACAGAGACACAGAGACAAGGCTAGTTGTTAATTGCTGCTGAGAGCACCAGCCATGAGTTTGTTTAAAGTGCTCTATTGCGTAGGCAATAGCAAAAGCAAAAGAAAATTTGGTTTCACAAAATAAAATATTTACAAAACCCAAATGCATTCCCTTAGGGCAAATCAAAGCATGGAGAATTTCAACTCCAAAAGCAGAAATTTTTCAAGCTAGAGATAATAAGGGGGAACAGAATTGGAAGCCAGTACATAGCCCTAGGTGGGAACTGGCCACTCCATGCAGCAGCTACATATTTTCTCCTTTCCTTTGTACTAACATTCCATATGCACTAATATTCATTTCCATGTGGATGAGAACCTGTTTCTTATTAGAGTGCCTACATTATCTATTTTGGGGTATCTTTGCTCAGTGGTTAAATTTGATGCCAATTAATCTTATTAGTAAAATACTTCAAATTCAAGTCACCTTCTTCTCTTGAGTTTGTACGAGTGTATGCAGAAGAAGAGAATCATTTGCTTTCATTCATGTTGTAGAAATTCTAATATTTCAATTTTTTAGAGATGCTTTTTCTTACTTTCTTTATTCTTCCAGCTCAGTGGCTGATAAATGTGGTTAGTGCAGAATTTTTAGCCATGAAGTAGTCAAACTACCCTGTTCACAGGGAGCCAGAAACTTGGTTGGAAGGAAAAAAGAAAACAGCAGTTCTAAATTGGACACAACCAAATAGTCTTATGTTTAGGTATGTATAGAAAAAAGATCAGGAGTTTGGGGCAATATTTACCCATATTATTTGCTAAATTTTCCTGTTTCTTTTGGCCTGTCCTAGGAAAATAAAGGTTATTATTATTTGTGTATAATTTATTATTTGACTGTATCCCAATGAGTGAACATAGATAGCAGTTGAATCTTGAGAATTCGTGTTAACATTGGTTTGTTATCAATTTTTCAAAAAGCTTTTCTTAAATTATCTAATTTTGTCTTCTCCTTATTGCATGGTAGAATTCTCCCAAATAATTCCTTACCTAGATGAACAGTCTGCAAGTTTACTCAAATATGTATATAGGGCCACTGTATAAATGCTTTCAATCATGATCATCATGACATAGACCTTGACATCTGTCTGTGACATACAATCCATGTCCATTAAAAAGAGATGTGCTCTGACTTCTCCAATTTCAAAATAAAAATACAGACTCTCTCAATAAGTTTGTGCAAGTAATATAGTTCCAAGGGAATAAATATATCTATTATATTATATATGCAATGATTTTAGACTAAATTGAGAATGGGCTTCTAGAGAGGTGAAGCAAAGGAGGGAAAATAGATCCATTTTCGTTACCTTTTAGAAAATATCCAATACTCTTTGCATCACAACATAACAACATATTTGATGAGTGATTTTGTTTCTGTGTCATGGTGCTTGGAAGGAGAGTGTCTAGCATACTGATCTCACTCCTAGAAATAGTCTAGGGAATTGGTTTTCCTCCTTAGGAAGCCACAAATCTTATGACTGTTTATCATGATCTAACAGGACCTGTGTCTGTAGGAATGGCAGTCACATTCTGACTCTAATCTCTGACATCTGCCTGGCTAGCTGGAAACGTGTTTACAGAGAGCTGTCCAAAAGCTGTGGCATGTGATGGGTGTCATGGCTCTGCTTTCCTTGGGCAGCCTAATTGACTATCCTTACCTGATAAATAAGGAGCAGACTTTCTGGGCAGGAGAAATCCAGAAGTAAATTAATACAAAATTTGAAATTAAAGGCATACAAACACAATGGAAGAGATTTTCCAATGCTTAGAATCAATAAATTAGATAAAACTTAAAACTCTCATAGATTCTATTCCAACAAAGTCCTTAAACAATAAGATGACAATAGAAGATAGCTATGAAATATCTTAATATAAAAAGCTGTACAGGGGACTTGGGCTAGAAGAGAAACACTCAATAATCAGACCAAAAGATGGTTCTTCTCAGAGAAAGAACACTCAAAAGATAGAAAGAGAGATAGGGCTTAGAGGTAGAGCGAAGCTTCCAGAACAAACTATAAAAGTGTGTGACGAGGCTTGCCAACAGCAACATTAGGTGAACTGGCTGGAAAATCAATATAGAAAGGGGAAAAAACATTTAAAAAGCAGTCTTGAGAAAAATGAAAAAAAGAGCCTCATTAAAACATTTGGAAGTGATTA
The DNA here is from genome assembly GCF_023159225.1 of Perognathus longimembris pacificus. Classification (NCBI taxonomy): domain Eukaryota; kingdom Metazoa; phylum Chordata; class Mammalia; order Rodentia; family Heteromyidae; genus Perognathus; species Perognathus longimembris. The sequence goes on from NC_063162.1 coordinate 39,368,087, forward strand.
TAAAGCCACCTTGAAATAATCAATGTTAAACACAGCCTCAGAAAAATGTAGTAAGATCAGGCTCAGTTAACTCTTTTGATCCCACATCCCTGCCAGTTTTCACAGGGACTACTTTCTACTAAAATCATCCTCCTTCCCACTGCTTCCATTTTGAATAGGAACCAGAGGTGCAAAGAAGAAGTGGTACAAAGGAGATTGAACGAGATAGAAAGGGAAGAAACCATGCAAATGACCTCGATTTTTGTTTTCTTTCAAGCCATAGAAACAAAAAAGAACCCTAAACAATGACAGTATGGTTTATATATCCAAGAATCAGCTGGAAATAAAATGTTTGTAATCAACCAATGAAGACACTGTATGACTGGATTGGGCCTTTAAAATGTGCTAAATGACTCCATCATCTCAGCTAGAAAGGAGGCTTGAGAAAAACAGCCAACAAGAGATGTAATGAAGACATTCAGGACTCACTGGCCCTGCTAGATCAGAACTTCCAGGAATACAAGAACTGCAGGGACTCTCTGTGAGTTGAGACGTGTGTGTGGGGTGTGTGTGTGTGTGTGTGTGTGTGTGTGTGTGTGTGTGTGTGTGTGTGTTGTTTTCTAAGATAATTTGATTACAACCACACTGCAAGTAACATAGGAGACTTTATGCTAGGAGATTAAGTCTAAGTAGAGGGCATACTATTGTTATAGCTATATTATTCTCTTCATTGTTCTGTAATTTTTCAAATTGGTCAGGATGAATAAGTACATGTGTTTGCCAACAGTGTGAAGCAGATGACTCACTAGGTTGTAAGGTTTCACCTGTGTACTATGGTTTTGAAATTCAGCTTGGTAGCTCCATGTTTCTCAACATTACCTGCCCTCCCATGACTTAAATAAATTAAGATGCTTGTTCTTTTCATTGAATAGGAATCCTAAAGGCAATACATCCATGGTACCATGATTATCTGCCACGATATTATTTAGAACCAACCTCTTTCTTAGCTATCTGCAATACCATACTTCTCTTTTGAATTCAACATGGCTGCTTGACATGAGCATTACATGCTCATCCCACAGAACTCAGCCTTTGTCTTAGCTTTAACAACTTATATGCAAACTCCGTCAATTAAGTATCTTTATCTCTCTCTGGTCTGGCTTAAGTCACTTGGTTTCCTGCTAGGGAAGTTGGGAAATGTTTTTCATAAAACTATGCACATTGCCAGATCAAATGAAATCAAAGATCATTTAGTTGCTCAAAAGTCAAACAAGCAAGCAAAAGCACTCAACAGCAACAAAAACCAAGAGCAAAAAGCTGATGTAGATTATTCATAGCATTGCCATGTCCTAAGGTTTAGGATAGTGTTGGTACAACAAAAAGAAAGAAAGGAAGGAAAAGCTAAAACTATAGTTAATGCACTTCTTTAGATAAAAATCATGGGGATTATTTCCTTTATTATAGCCTTCAATCATTAAGCACAAATGTCAGGAAAAAATTTTATTTTTTTATTATCTCAATGCCAAAACCATAATCTTTCACTTAGATGCATGAACTTCAAACAGATTCATTTAAACCATGTAAGAGTTTAAATATCGGAAATCCTCTTTATAAGAAAATTAAGTGATTAAGTAAACAGGCTACAGACCGCAATTATTCTCCAGATCACTCACTTGTCACTTAATTAAATGTGCCCTCAATCATATTCTCCTCAATATCACTGTAGGCTTCCCTGAGGACCACAAACAAATCCTACAATTCTTTGAACTCTCCATGCCCTACAGTACTTCCAAGCTTTAAGGATGGCTTGTTGAGGATTCTGGAGAGGAAAGCATGGCCTAAAATTTCTGTTTTAAGTGCTGAGAAAATATCTTGTTAACACATTAAACTAAAAAGCATCTACAATTTTGCAAGAGCCTAGGGCCCAAGGGGAAGCCATATAAATGAGGTTAATCTTAGCTAAGAGCAGTTTTGTAATCAGGATTAAAACTTATTAGCTTAGATCACTTTATTCATTCTTTACACACTTCAAAGATAACAGAGATGTCTGTTTTAAAGGAACTTCCTAGAACACAAAGGGACTTTGGCAATAAATGAATCCAAACCATTTAGTTACAGATGAAGAAACAAGGGAAGACAAGTCAACAAACAAAACAGTTTTAAAATCTTCAACAGCCCATGTTTCCTAGCTAGTATGGCTTTTGTAGCTAATTCATATTGGAGCTAAATATTCCCTCTCCACAAAAGCCTACTTTTTCAGAGCTTCATTTTGTTCTCCATTGCTCAGTTGTTTTATATCAAGAAGCTTCATCAACACATGAGAAATGCCTTTTATAAATGATGATGGAAGTAGATAGAACTATCTTTCTCTGATAACTTAGTAACATGGCACAGAGCTGTGAGGGAGGGTTCAAGGGCCCAGTCACCAAAATGCAAGAACACCCTTGTGTGTAGAAGGGCCCTGGACTGGCAGAACTGTAGAAACCAGTTGGGCCACTGTTCATCGTAGTTGTGGATAGAATTATTACACCACCATGTTTGACATGGTTATGGTTATTGGAGAAGGCAGAAATGCTGATGTTCAGTTTAAGGAAAAGAACTCAGGAGCAATGGCAGCTATGTGAGACAGAAGAGAAGGCAAGAGATTCATGACACAAAAGGATTTTTAGAGTCAGCCTCTCTAACTCACCAGTACCCACATTATCCTTGACAGAGCATGCTGTCTCTGAACCTGAGTCCCCATGGACTTGAAATTAAATTACACACTATATATGGCTATAACATCCCTGCCCTATCCCATCTAGCTTTCTAAAGCCACTTATGGAGAGAAACAACATCTTACGGTCAAAGAGTTCATTTTATTCACATTTCTTTCCTTGTGGGTAAGCATGTAAAAAGGCTAATAATCAACTTACTTTTCTTCTCTTGATGGGATTTTTATATGTTGTACTTGTTGAACTCAAGAAGAATGCTATATTTTACCAACTCTTACCATGTTAATTCCAACCAATAGGCCTGATCATGTAGACCTATTTAACCCATTGAACTATTCCCTAAATTATCATAAAAGTGACTTGGTTCCTATTTTGGTCTGTTTCATCACACATATTTTTTCTCTTCTCTAGCATTTTACTTGCATAGCCATGTCACCAGGCAAGAACTGACCCACAAACCCTCTCATCTGTGAGGTCCTGAGGTTTCTACCAACCTATTAGAAACATGGGTTTGGGGGTTATGGTATTGAATAGAAAACAGGGTAATTTTTCACGTCTATTAGCACTGCTATGATTATAGAGACACCACCAAATTCAAATATCTTAAGTCTAAAGTACTGAGTCATTGGGATACGAGTGGAACAAATCAATATTGTTCTCCTTGCCTATTTTGATTCCCCTTCTTTTCCAATCCATCATTCAGCTTATGAATCAGACCTCCCAGAATAACTAGATTGGGGGAAAATTCAACACATTTTAGTTTTAATTTTCTCCCATTCAAATACAACTTGCACAATGAGGTGAGCTCCTAACAATTTGAAGGAACAAACCATTAAATTAAAATTCCTAACTTGATTGTTTGAATCACACTGGGCTAAATTTACATTCTCCATAACACTGTGGGAATTCACTCTGTGGGAGATTTTTCTAGCTACATTTTTTTTTAAAGCAAACCTTTTCCTTTCCCTTTCTTTCTTTCTTTCTTTTTTTTTTTAAAGAGTGAATTGCTTGTCGCTGTACCTTTAATGATAAGAAGAAAGAAATAAAACTGGGCTCCGGGAGAAAACAATGAAGCAATAATTTTGAAATTAAAATACAGCACATGATATATCAATATAATTGTCCTGCGTATGTGAAGATAACTCTGCTTTGATGGTGTTATTTCCTGTGCACGCAAAACCTAATAAAATCTAGAGGGCTGAATTGATGAGAAATTCAGCACTAGAGATTATGAAAAACACACACTAAAATAGCCAAACAAAATTACTGGAAAACAATTTTCATGGCAAATTATTTATCTAAGTAATGCAGGAAGATTTATAGACATCTCCCAACATTAAAATAAATTAGTTACTTAAAACACTTAACTTCTCTGAGAAAGGAAAATGTGATTATAAAACTAGCTATTTGACCTTCAGCAAGTTGGCTGACGTTTCTATCCTGCAGATATTATGTTTTATTGTTCATCTTCACAGAAACTTCCAGTTTTAAAATAGCTCTGATTTTGGTGATAGTGGTGACAGTTTATTTTTCCTTGCCTTTTACACACCTTATTTCTTCAAAGTGAAACTATTAATTATAATACAGAATGCAAAACACATATATAACACAGAATATAAAAAATGTTTGGAAGGAATCAGCTCACCAATTGCAACAGAATCAACCTCAGAAGTAGCAGGCAACAATAAAACATCCAGAGGGGGTAGGGCACCATCAAATCGTCCAGATGCTAAAAGGTGCCAGAATTCCCTGCACAAATGAAGTTTGACCCATTTTCTTGATGGGACCTTGGGTATGTCATTTAACCTTTTCTTTTTGCATATGAACTGGTACTGGAGATGGGCACTTAGCTTATTTTGTTCAAAGCTGTCATTCTCCCACTTTAGATACAGCTCCGTGTCCAGCTATGGGATCATTTATTGATATAAGAGTCTCATGGACTTTCCTGCCCAAGTTAGCCTTAAACCCAAATCCTCAGATCTCAGCTTCCTGAGTAGCTAAGATTACAAGCATGAATCACCAGCACCCAACATTATCTAACTTCTTGAGTCAACATTCTTTTTTTCAAATATAAAATAGAAATAACAGCAACAATAGCAGAAATAATCCTGTCATACAAGGTTTCTGGAAGATTAAGATGAGACCATGCATCTGCTATTTATCAGCCCCCTTACCCCCACACACATGGTAAGTGGTCAATAAATATTTCTATTATCAACATCATAATAATTACTGTAGATTGTCTCTCAACTATGATCAGTATTTGAGGAATAAATTTGAAGAAGATGAACATTCCACTTTCAACGTGAGTATTGCAATTTTTCACTAGGTAAAAGAAATTCTTCAATTTCCTTACAAATTATAAAGCATTCACTCAAACAAATAAAAACCAATTGTTTTATAAGCAAGTATCACACCATGATGCATGGTAATAATGAAGGAATTGGCAATTTTCTTTCTATCTTTTTTTCACACTTCTCTCTAGATTTTGAATTATTTTTTTCTAGCTAATTACTACTTTCCATTTATAAACTCACAAATGAGCCTCTGAACTTTTTCAATGCCTTTTCTATTTCTGATAACTGCAACTTCTTCCCATCTATCTAACCTCTCTTCCTCATATACACAAATTGGATTTTTACCAACATACTTGGGAACATGTAGTTCTTTCTGTATCTTTCAAATTTTGCCATATAATCCACCAATTTCGTTTGCTTCAAACTGTAGTGGTAATCACTGACCCCTAATTATTTGAAGAGAGGCAACAAATTTGTTAATTTCACATGAATAATAGAGATCATTTGTTAGGTATGTGAAGATATGAAATAAAGCAATGAATTTTTGTTAGATAATGCAAGACAGTGGTCAGAGCAGAGGGGAGAAGCCTAATAAGATACAGGCAATGACTACAGAAGGAGTAATGCCAGTAAGAGTGCTTGGGAGATTTTTATTGGACTGTTGAGTGCTGTTTGTTTGTGCTACACATATTTATCATTAAGGAAAGTGATGTGAACTGCTTCCTGTCACATGTATCGGTCACAGTTTTGCATCCACTTTGGTGCAAATCTCACACACATTTTATTTTTGTATCACTGGTCTTTTAAAAATGTTATTATAAAAATGATATACAGGGTGATTATAGTTACATATGTCTACAAAGAGTACATTTCTGTTTTGGACAATTTCACCCCTTCCCTTGCTCTCTCTCCCAGTTTTTCCCTCCCATCTCCATCCACAAGTTGTATCGTTCATTTTGAACATAGTGTCAGGTAAGTACCACTGCTGAATTTGTTTAGTTTTTGTCCCTCCATTTCTGTGTCCCCCCACTCTCACCCTCCCAAAGACAGACATATGAACAAACAAGACAAAAAGAAAAGAAAAAGAAAACAGCAACGAACAAAAAAAACCTCTTTTTCCATTTCCTGGAGCTCATTTCAATAAATATTATTTTATATGATCAAATGCACATAGGCATTGCACCTTGTGTTCCTCTCTAAGACTTTCTTCCTTTGATCTCACTGTGTGTGAATGTCTAGAGACCTGTATAATTTATCATATCCCAGTGTTTTTTAGATCTTACTTCCACATATGAGAGAAAGCATGCACTGTTTGTGTCTCTGAGCTTGGCTTACCTCACTTACACAAATTTGTTCTAGGTCTATCCATTCCCCTGCAAATTAAATAATATTATTCTTTCTCATGGCTATGTGAAATTCCATTGTGCATATATAGGTAACACATGTTTTGGATCCACTCATCTATTGTAGGGCATCTGGGATGTTTCTATAACTTGGCTATTGTACATACTGCAGAAATGAACATGGATGTGCAAGTGTATTTATGGCATTGTGCTTCACATCATTGGTCTTTTGAAAGATAAAAGAAGAAAGAATAATCTTATTATCAGTAATATCAAGTTTAGCAACAGACATTTGAAACCAAATTAAACTCACTTAGTGGTAGGAAATAATTAAAACCAGAGAAACGGAAGTTCCTCTTCCCAAGAATTTCTGGAGAAATAAAGAGGGGGATTCTTGATTTTGAGGTTCCCAGGTAAAGTGAGAGGTGGGATGAGTTACAGGCAAATATCAAAAGACAGAGTCCTAGGGTACAGTGCTAGGTTACATAGGTAATGAATCAGCTATACTATTAGTTACCACTTTGTTTGTTTGGGGGTTGGGGGTCGTATTCTGACTATTTACTTTAATATTTGGAAATGATAGTATCCTCCTTAGAACTTACTGATATTTGTAACTATATACTTTTACAGTCCAATTGACTGTCCTTGTTTAATCCAATTGTGATTTTTCACATACTATATTTCTTATACTATTCCATACATATTAACACACTTGAACTATTTGCTACTTCTTTTGACCAGGCATAAAACATACCATTCACCCATGAGGAAATCAGCTTTTGGCTTTCTTTACCATATCATTTCTTCCTGATGACATTCTACTCATCTCTGGTAGATGCAGAAAATATTCTAGTCCTAGAGGTGGAAAAAAATATAACAGTCAGATTTTTACCCCAAACAGAAGCTTCTACAAATGCTGATAAAATGCTATAAGACATCTTAGATGGAGAGAGAAAGATAGGAACATAGGTTCTCAAATAATTCCTTAATTTTTTACATTCATCAGTAATTTTTAGACTAATAGGTTGCTTTTCTAACTCATATCCCATTTTAAAGATGGCATGACTGATACTGAGAAAAGGTAAGGCATTCTTGAGGTCACACCACTAATTCTGTCTGTAATTACAGTTCTCTACCTGCTACACGTTTTCCCCAACATTGTTGTCCATTGTACCTCTTTGACCAAGTGCTCACACAAGAGATTAATTATCTAATATAACCAAGCTTCTATATATTTGTCTCTTAAATTGATAGATCTTCCTATTAGCAAGGTCCAAATGTATCTATACTCAGAATTTAAATTTTTAAATTCAGATTTTAAAGCATGTAATGCTAAGAATAAGACATTTCTTTTAAAAATTTTCTACTACAATGGTAGAAAAAGCAAGTGAAACAGGAATTTTTCAATAGAGAAGAAGGAGAGCAATCTGATACTATGTTGGTAGGTGAGTGTAAGGCTGCATTTGATGAAGAGTTCCAAAGGCAAGCAGTCTTTATTGAGAATAATTTGTCCTACTTTAGTCTCTTAAATTCAAATCTGGAATCTGTCAAGTGAGTTCAAATCTGCTCAGTGAATCAACTCTAATAAAGACAATGAATGGGTTCCAGAACTTTCTGTTACTCAACTCATTGTGAAAAATCTTAAGCTATTGTTTCTGTATTAGATTACTTGTCAACTGAATCAAAAGTTCAAGACTAACAGTAAGAAATAAATCAGTAGAGAATAAATGCCTTTCTCCTCAAAGATTCCAATAATATAAAATTACTAAAGCTAGCTAAGTTAAAATATACTGAACAACTGAATATATTTATACATTACAGATGGTGTGGAAAGCTGCCAGTGATACCTTGGGGATAACTTAAAGTCTAGCTTTCCAAGGGTAGGGAGAAAATAGCCAAAATAGAATCCCTTCAAACGTGAATCAAAGAGATGGAATGAAAAAGTAAACTCATTTAAAAACTCGAAGGACTTATCTACCTTAATACAAACCAAGGGAATAACCCAATATCTTTGAAAAAATATGGGTTCTTATCATATAATCAGAGTAAAATGTCTTTGGAAAAATAAATAGGCTCACAATGCTACTCACTAGACAGACTAGAATCTGAGACTGTGTGTTCAAAACCAAAGTGGAATGGAGAAAAGATGAGTTGTTGTTTTTTTTTTTTAAATCACATAAAGTATTCTACATTTTAAAGAGGCTGGAGGCTCAGACCAGATTAGCAATATTGGTTTAGATTACAGATTAATTTAGAATCTCACTTTTATTAGAACCAAAAGGACACTTACAAGCTCTAGTACAACTAACTCATTAAGTATATCAGATAAGCCCCAGTATGGAGGGATTCATCTGCCTGTTCAAGGTCATATTAGGAGTTCAACTAGAGAAAGATGCTGAGTTCCTCCTACTCAACTATTTTCTGCAACCTTCTAAGTTTGACTAGATTCACAAGAATCCACAAAAACCCAATCAATACTTAGATACTTAGTAGTATCTAGTATACTTTCTCTGGGTAGTCATATTCATGAAGAAGTATCTAACTATGATAGAGAAACAGAATTTTATGGAGGTGAATTTAGTTTCAAAAGTAAATGAAAAATATGAATTTCTTTAAAAGGGATTAAGGCATAGCTTATCATCATCTGCTCAAGATACTTACTGGACATCTGGGAAGTTCATAGCATAATCTACATATCTTACTTTGATCCCATTCGGAATAATTTGTAACTAATGTTTGTCTGATATTAATTTTATGTATCTACATGATGACATAATGAATCCATTAATTCAGTAGGGCCAAGAGTGTAGCATACATATATACATACAAATGTGTAAGCATATATGTGTATTATCTACATATATAATTTTATATATGTATATATCCCCTTGATGAGCTCATGTTTGTCCTGTATTCTATTTCTGACTTCATTGTTATTACAGGGCTCCTTGACATGTTTGGAATATAATCATACTACGTGTTCAATTTCATAAAGATTATACTTGAGTAAGAAGTATATTTTATTCTTCCTTTCACTGGTATAAAGCTTAAATATTCTTTTCATAAGTCTGACTCCCTGTCATCAGATAATCTATTTTAAATGAATTTTCCTTCTCTTGGTTCCAAAATGCAAATTGAGGTAGGAACTCAAGAAATATCATTCCCTTGTTTTTAGACGGCTTTTTCAAATAATAAGGAGATCTATCTTGCCACGCATAGGGGCTATTACAATGTGTTACTCACTTGCCTATTTAGATAAATATAAGCATAAATATCTAAATGCTAACTCCTAAAAGCTACCCTATGGTTTGGATTAGATCTAGAGTTTTTAAGTTTCTATCTAATTTCCAATTACAAGTTATCAGAATTGCTTTATCTAGAAGCTCTACCTGTTGTGCACAATGAATACTGATAAAAGGCAAAGAGATTATGGGCTAATGTGTACTTTCAAGGTTAATTTGAAAATCCAGCCATCTTATGATGTTGTATATAGATGCTCTCTATCATCTATGTATAAGAGTATCATGTCTTATTTGGGCGTAGATACAAATTCCCTTCTTCCTAATGAGTGAAAGAGACTATTAATAAAAGATTATGTAAATGGCCACAATCTGGAAGGAATTACAAGTTCCAAAGTTTGATTTAATTCAATCAGTGTCATGATTTCCCCTTTCTCGGCATCCTCTAGACCCAAAATTGTTACAAAACTGATTACAGTCTGTCGCAGACACACATGTACCCAGGCAACATTTCCTCTGCCTACCACCAATTAAATTCACCACTCTAATACAGGACAAAGTGCACATTCCCTCAAAGCTGTGAACTAAATGCTTAGTAGGAATAGTAGGAAAAAAAGCAATTCTTTCCTTTTATACACTACACAAACACAGGTTTTTATGTGTCAAAAAGAAATCTAGAGGCTTTTAAGTGTTATTTTAAAGCCTCAGTTTTTCAGTGAAAAATAGTACAATTTTTTTTCTCCAGAGACAGAAAAAAGAAAAAGAAAACATACATATGTATGGATATCATCAATGAGTCCCAGACACTATGTCTAAAAAGACAGGTTATATGTTCCTGGAACTTTTACTCATATCAGTTTCCTTCATCACTTTAGCCATGGGCCTCTTTCTGCTGCCTCCATAGATATAGCCTTTGATCTAGACTATAATCTATGACCTGGACACGCTCCATGGATGCTTGATTATTGTTCATCATTTCTAGAGTAGATCAACATCAAAATACTCCAGTTTATGGAATCATAGGTCAAATTCCTCTCTTCCAAAGATTAGTAGTTTTATTGATCTCTCTGAGATCTCTAGGCTTGTGGACATTGAAATTTAGGGTTGGACATTTGGGGAAGGCAGGATTGACAGGCAGATTCTGCATGTGATACCTCTTACCCAGGAAATACTTCATACCTAGCAATTCCAAAGAAAGAAGAATTTTCTTTAAGATAAGCATAGCACATGATCCCACATATGAATCAATTGCCTTCAACAATTTTAATACCAATGAGGCAAATCAAAGCTAATATCTGACAACAAACATCTTGCTTAATGTTCAGAAGCAAATGAATCTTATTCTTGATGACAATTAAAGAATTATTGTTTATTTCTTAGATGTGACTGTAGTGGCACATTTAAAATACTATCATCATTGCAAATGATATTGAGATGTGTATAGATAAAATAGTCTGGGATTTTCTTCAAATAAACTGGAAAGCCAGGGAGTAGACAATGAGAAAATTATGAGATACAACTTGAGGATTTGTATATTTTCATTTTTGAGGTGTTTCATAATTACAAATTTTTTTTAATTTTTTTCTCTCTCTCTCTTTTTGGTTGGTCATGGAGTCTGGGCACTATCCCTGAGCTCTTCAAATCAAGGCTAGAACTCTATCACTTGAGCCAAAGCACCACTTCTAGTTTTCTGGTGCTTAATTGGAGATCCGAGTCTCAGGGACTTTCCTGCCTGAGGTGGCTTTGAACCACAATCCTCCAATCTCAACCTCCTGAGTAACTAAGTTTACAGATGTGAGCCACCAGTGCCCAACAAAAGTGTTTATTATTATTATTATTATTAAACTTTTTTTCTTTATTGGTTAAGTGTGGTACAGAGGGATTACAGATTCCTATGTAAGGTAGTGAGAACATTGCTTGTTCAACTTATTACCACCTCCTTTATTTTTCTCACTTTCTCCCTCCCTCTTTCCCTCTCCCCCTTAAGAGTTGTGCAGTTGATTTACACCAAATGGTTTTGTAAGATTGCTTTTGGAATGGTTTGTCTTTTTGTCCTTTGTCTCTCAATTTTGATATTCCCTTTCCCTTCCCCAGTTCTAATACACGTATAAACAGTATCCAGGGTATTCGGATGAGATATAGTGGTAGCAGGGGTACAACCACAGGAAGTAAATACAAGGGGAAAAAACTAAAAAAAAAAAATCAAATAAACAGACCAAAAAAAAATACAAAAGGTACGATTTCACATGGCATGTTGATAATACTTACAACAGTGGTATAACTCTTGTTTCTGTAACGTGGGGTTCATTTCACTTAGCATCATCCTATGTGATCATATGGGTGTAGCTATTGGGGTATTTTGATCTTCTACAATACTAGCCTATTCATTTACTAGCTATTCCCTATGAGGGACTTGGCATCTACCCAAAAGACTACAAGCAAGACCACATTAAAACTACCAGCACAACTATGTTCATTGCAGCACAACTTGTCATTGCTAAAACATGGAACCAACCTAGATGCCCCTCAGTAGACAAGTGGATCAGGAAAATGTGGTACATATACACAATGAAATTCTATGACTCCATCAAAAGGAATGACACTGCACCATTTGTAAGGAAATGGAAGGACTTGGAAAAAAATAATATTAAGTGAAGTGACCAAGACCCCAAAGTGTTTTTTATAATAAAGAAATCATGAGAATTGAAAGTGACACAAATGTCTATCACCAGGCCAATGAATAAATAATGTTTTATGTCTATACAAAGGGGTAGAATTCTACTAAGAAAGTGTCCACACATGATACCACACAGAGGGAACTTGAAAACATGCTGAATGAATGAAACTAGACACAGAGGAACACATACATTCAAAATAAGGAAATTTCTGAAAGAAAAAGGTAGACTAGGGATTGCATGAAGCTGAGGAGAATGTGTGTCTCTGGGGTTGATGGATGGCTAAAGGCAGCTGGGTTTCTTTTAAGGCTTATGAAAATATCTGAAACTCAGTATGGCAATGGATGTATAACTCTTACAATACACAAATGCCAGTGAAATACGGACCTATAAAAGAAGACATATGGGAAACAACTTAGAAAATCCAAATAGTAAATATGTGCTAGACACCATTAGAAATTTGTTGTCAATTTTGTTAGAGGGAATAATAGTATGGTGGATATGTAATGATTTTTTTGTTTTGATGATATCATCTCAAGGTATATGAAGATTAAACATGGCTCTTGAGATTTATTCTTAAAATATTCAAAAATAGATGAAGCAATATGATAAAATATAAATGGTTATTTCTGTTATAAGTACACGTGATTCAATATATTTTTCTTCCTAAGTAGGTGTCAGATTTAGATAAAAAATATAAAGCAACAAGAAATCAATGGCACATAGGCAAAGGTTTTATAACAAAATGGTTTTCCACAGTCAATATTGCCATCTTCTTCAGAGCACTGGTTTCATATTAATACTAAAATACAGCTATAGGTTCAGATAGGACTGAGTTAAAAAATAATTGTAAGACCGCTCAGGGTTTTTTCTAGGTGAAGATATATACCATCATATTTCCTCAATATATTTCCTTCAATATTCAGGAAATACAATGCTATTATAATTTTTCTATATTTATGCTGTTTATTAGATACAAAGAGCAAGGCAACACTGCCTAGTAATGCCACATATTTTTAGTAAAAATATAACTTCAAAATGTCTTCAAGCAACCTGGTCTCATATTCATACTAATATTTCAATTTAGGACCAAGGAACTCATAACAGACTAGTTCAATTTCTTTTACATTTCTCAGACTGCCATTTGCTTGAAAGTATATCTGAACTCTGTGTCACATTGGACAATGAGAATTTTAAACCTTTCCAAGTTCTAATGTGTTGCCTCATCACTTAGTGAGTTTGGGGATGTTTGAGGGGTGCATGGTTTTTGGTTAACAAAAAAGTTGAACCCTAGATTCATGCTTTATAGCATGTGAACTCAAAATCACTTAATCCTTCAGAGTACCTTGCATTCACATGGTACAAACATGTGGATCAAGATCAATGCATACACTGCCTAGAAATATCACCATGACCTTCATTAGACACTATCTGTGTATCATGAGTATAAGAATCTGAAGACCAGTTCTATTAGTTACACTTCTTTGTTCAGCTTCCCAGAGACACCCTTAGTATTCTGTGATGCTTCTGCCAAAAGGATTGCAGAAATTGAGTTGCCATGATTCTGGAAGCTATAGTTTACCCTAGGAGTAATGCAGTATGATACAGCTAAAAGACGTCAAGACTTTGGTACTTTAAAATGGGCTTCGAAGCAGGTGACTTCATCAGCTTTAATCCTAGCTAAACAGGAAGCTGAGATCTGAATATCAAAACCAGCTCAGGCAAGCATGTGAGACTCTTATCTCTGAAGAATCACTAGAAAACAGGAAGTGGCACTGTGGTTCAAAGTGGTAGAGTACTAGCCTTGAGGAAAAATTGCTCAGGGACAGCACTCAGGCCCTGAGTTCAAGCCCCATGGCCAACAAAAAAGAAAAGTAAAATAAAATGAAATGTCCTTCAAGGAGGTTCTAACAATGGGTATACATAATTAAACATTAATATTAAAAGTTAGTAACAACTAAACCTGCTTGTCTTAGGAAATAAAATGTTGAGTCTAAAAGTCAATGTTTCAAGTTCAGCTTCACAGTATATTAGCTATGGAATCGAGTGCTTACTTAACTTTTCTAATCCTCAATAACCTTTCTGAAAAATGCACAACTATACTACTCTTAAGTCATAAAGAGTGGGTCAGGGTGAGGAAATGAAATTATATAGGTGACAAAAATAGGTGTTTCACACATTGTATGTCACATGTCTAAATGGTAGCTCTTATTAATTTTTGTATAGCTGCACATCTATTTTATTTTTCTCAAAATATAGTTTCACATAAGTACACTTGGATATCAAATCATTGTAAACACATATAATTTCTGATCTTCAGGCTCAAGTACTGTACTTCTTATATGGTAGTGATGACTAAAGATAAAGAATGAATAAATAAATCAAATTTCTAAACCTATAGATGAATGTCTTTTGGGAATTTTTAAGCTAGAGACAGAAAGCAAGTCCATTCCCATTCCACTGTATATCCTATTAAAACAGAATAGGAACACATTTCTCCAAATAAAATCTAATATGTTCCTAAAAAGAGCATCGTGACCAAATTCCATGTTACACTGGCATCAGGATTTCTTTGAATCTGATTATTATATTTAGTCACATTCCAGTGAGCCCAAGTGTCCTGTGGGGAAAAATAATTACTCCGTTGCTAGTAGTTGGCAGATAGCCCATTTTTTACAAAAGGATTTTAAGCTCACTTTTACATTCCTCACTTCAACACTAGTTAAATCAAAAGTGGGTTGTGATTAAAATAAAGGCATTTTTATGCACTAGCATTTATAGTATACATTTTCTAAATTATATTCTTTTTGGTCTTGTATAATAAAAGGTTTATTTCTTCTTTGGTTTTTTCCTTTCCATATGAGTTAGATTTTAAACTTGTCTTTTTCTAGTAAGAAAAAAATATTGAAGTTCTACATATGCCCCTAAGCCCCTAAGTGACATATGATCTCCTGATGACTTCATTGCTCTTCAGTTTTCAGATGTTACATTTGGAAACATTGTAAAATGGAGAAGACTTATTGCTCAGAAACTGACCTCTTGTTTAACATGTTTTTCTAAGTGTAGAATGAAGAAATAAAATTTGTTTCAAATTTAGAGGCACAAAAGGAATGATTTGTTTTGAAAGTTACATGCTTTCCAGGCATTGTGACTCATGCTTATAATCCTACTTACTCTGGAGGCAAAGATGGAGAGGGCTGAGATTCAAGGTGACCCCAGGCAAGAAGTTATTAGCAAGACTTCATCTTAATGAATAAAAAGTTAGGCATGGTGGCATGACATCTCAATTACACAGGAAACTTACATAAGATGATCGTAGTTCAGGCTGGCTCCAGGATAAGAAAAAAATTATAGAGTACCTGCCTACCAAGTTCAAATCCCAGTGAGAAAACGTAATGACACATTTAAGGAAAAGCAAAAATGAAACATGCTTAATATGCTGTCAATTTTAAGGATTTATAAACATATTTCTGAGTTGAGTTGAATTTATTATACAGGAGACAAATGCCAGAAGTTTTTAAAGTAAACATATTTCAGTAGTCAACCAGGTAGTATTCAAACAGAGTGACAGGAAAGGAGGGTGTAGAAATTTGGCTATTTCTGAAGTTGTCAAGTATTTGTTATGTTACTAACATTGGTCATGAAGTTTCTGAAGGGTTCAGTTTCTTCATCTCTTAACAACAGGATTGAACTAAATGATCATTAAAATCCCTTTCAATTCTATGATCTTATGTTGTAAAAAAAAAACAAAAACAAATATTATGGGCACATATAAACCACTACATACAAAAGGCATGTGAAAAACTGTTGGTGGTAACATATTATGATGTTCTTAAGCCTTATTGAATAGAATCAGACTATCATGACAACAATGGAATGTGACTGGTAAAAGCAAAATGCAAGGGAGGAGTGAGTAAAAATTATGTTAGATGTTACACTGTCTACATCAGAAACTTCAGAAAAGAACAATTTGTAAGGAAAAAAGACAGAAATTTCCCATATGGGAAGAATGGTTGTTATAAACTTGGGCATATTTAACACAGAAGAAATGGAGAGATACTAAATAAAGTCAAGGAAACTGACAGAAATATGAAATGTCCCATTAATATAACTACTTAACTGGCCTAGTTGGCTTTGTATCCTAACTATAAGACAAATGTAAACCAACTGAACAACTCACGGGGGGGGGGGGGGGGGGGGGGGCGGGGGGGAAGGGAAAGGGGGAGGAGGGAATGAGGGATGAGGTAACAAACAGTACAAGAAACGTACAGTTTCAATGCCTAATGTATGAAACTGTAACCTCTCTGTACATCAGTTTGATAATAAAAATTAAAAATAAAAATAAAACAAATGTGTGTCTTATGAAAGTCTAAACCATGGGCATCGATCAGTCAACAGCTCTGTTTTTAAAAATGTTAAATTACATTTACAGATTTATTTATCAGCCTGCTATACATTTTTATATACACTCATTTCAGTAAAAATATTTTTCGAAGTTATGGCTACTAAATGTTCCCGAGTTGAGAACATTTTCTCTAGTGAAGGTTAAATATTTGTTAAATTTTTCTTTTCTCTAATTTGACAATATTGGAAACTTCCCCGGAGCCATTTTTATCTCTAGATCACTTCAAGTTTCACAATCAGAAAATCATGTTAGGCTCATAAACAAGTCAAAACCTCAGGGCTATGTAAAAACCTAGGAAGTAGAAAAATAACCACTCCTCCTGCCCATACATATATCTGCCATATAATAAGATGTATTAAGTGGGTGTTGCATTTTTATTAGAATTTAAAAATGAACCTAGTTCAAAGATAAATACTTAACCAAAGTCATGAAACTTTATAGTTAGAAGCCCACCTTAGATCCAGGACTCTCTACAGTCCTTGCTTAATCCATTATGCCTTACTAGGATTAGCAAACACAAGGCATGAAATTTCACATGCATGCAAAATATTTGGGCACATGCGCACAGGCATCTTGCTCAAAGGCAAGAGTCCATTGCTCGCATCAGCTCCTCATACAAATTCAGAACCCTAAAAGGACTGAAAATTCCATTAAGAAATAAAGCAGATCCAGCCTGAATACTTTGCTTGAGAAATCACAAAGGTGAAAAAAGGGAATGTGAGTAGAAAATTTCCCCTGATTGTATCCTGTATGTTCCTATCTACTTGCTTTGTGGCTGTACAATGCTTCAAATTTTCATGACTCTTTAATTAGTCTCATAACAGCTTCGCTAGAACATTCTGTTTTGCACAGGAGGTATTAGAGGCTCAGAGTGATCAAATAGGCCTTGTGAGTACACAGCATAGACATTGATCACAAAGTCTCTCCCCATAAGCAAAGACTGAACTCCTTCCTAACCCATATTTCAGATCTGAAACTCCCTGCTTGAGCCCTGATTCTGTGAAAGTGCTCTATCAATAAGGCTTGTAGGCTGTAGGACTAATCCCCTCTTCCTTGAGCCAAATCTCTCAGGTTCCTTTAGTTCTAACATTCATTCCAACATTCTGCACTGAGTATGGCCCCTACTGTATTCTCTAGAAAGTTTTGCAAAGTCAAGGGAAAAAATATCTCCAACCCTTTCTTCTGCCCAACAAAGAAGAAATTAACTTAAGTTTCCAACATAGAGTCTTTTTTATTGATTTTGGTTTTAATGAAAGTGAGCTCAACCTCATTACTCCCAATTCCAGAGTAGTTCTGAAGTTAACTGAATGATGCTGGCCCCATCCCCCACCCCACACAAATAATTATTTTTCTTTCCCAGACTCCTAAAAGGTTCATCTATTCCAAATTTTTTTATTCTCACAGGAAGTCATTCAAACTAAATTTCAGTGTTAGCAAACAGCCAATTGATACCTCTACTTAACCTTGAACTTTTCTAACCATTTCCAAAGGTGTGTGTGGTTATAAATTAAAATGTAACATTCTATTTTCACATTTCTCAAGGTGAAAGAAAAACCTAAATATTGTTGCATTATTTTATCTTCTCCAATTCTTCCTTTGCTGTTGGAAAGCTCCAAAAGCAACAGGGCCATAACTTCACCCAGAGGTAAAGTAGAATAACTGATATAAAAATGGCATAAATGTTCTCCTCCTCTTTGTTTGAGTCATTTCTGGATTCATAGACACCATCATAGAACAAGCAAGAGATCTCATCACTGAAGCCCCAGGCATCACTGGCATAAGGCCTTCTGTGAGCAACCTCAAGCCAGGAGCAGGTCCCACAAACATCATCCCAAGAGGAGGAAGGCCCATCACTGGCATAATGGGAAAGCCTACCATATGGCCATCTGGCATTTTACTCTAGCAAGGAGGACTCAGGAGACTGGGTTAGAAGGGAAGTAGGATTCAGACTCCCCTGCAGGAAGAGGACCAGAGAATGGAGAAAAGCAGCTATTATCTATCTGGCCCTGAATTGGTTCTTCCATTCATTTCTAGTCTTTCATATTCTCTTCTTGTTTCATCCCATTGCTTCAGTGTATCCTTCTCACAGATGGAAAGTCATGGGTGAAGTATATATCACAGTAATCACAATAAAATGTGAGCACGGTGCTCTGCAGGCTGTTGGCCGCCTTATAGATCTACATTTCTTTTTGCTCGATTTCCAAAAATAGTTAATATTTTACTGTAAGTATAGACTTGCCAAATGTGAAAAAAACACCTATCAGTTGCTAATTCAAAAAGAGGGAGTGAAGAAATAAAACCGCACTCTTACAGCCAACTGATATTCGACAAAGGAGCTAAAGACATACAATGGAATAAACATAGCCTCTTCAACTACTGGTGCTGGGAGAACTGGGCAGCCATATGCAGAGAACTCAAAGTAGACCCAAGCCTATCACCATGCACCAAGATCAACTCAAAATGGATCAAGGACCTCAATATCAGACCTGAATCCTTGAAACTACTGAAGGACAGAGTAGGAAAGATGCTAGAACTTATAGGCACAGGAAGGAACTTCCTGAATAGAGTCCCAGGGGAACAACAAATAGGGGAAAGACTCGACAAACGGGACTACTACAAATTAAAAAGTTTCTGCACAGCTAAGGACATAGCCACCAAAATAGAAAGACAGCCAACGATATGGGAAAGGATATTTACCAGCACAGCAACAAACAAAGGCCTGATATCTGTCATCTACAGAGAACTCAAAAAACTAAGCCCCTCCAAGCCCAATAAACCTATTAGGAAATGGGCAAAAGAGCTAAAGAGAGACTTCATAAGAGAAGATATAAAAATGGCAAAGAAACACATGAGGAAATGTTCAACATCCCTGGTAGTAAAGGAAATGCAAATAAAAACAACCCTGAGATACCACCTTACCCCAGTTATAATGGCCCATACACTGAACTCAGGCAACAACAAATGCTGGAGGGGGTGTGGGGAAAGAGGAACCCTTCTCCATTGTTGGTGGGAGTGCAAATTAGTACAACCACTTTGGAAAACAGTATGGAGGTTTCTCAAAAAGCTCAATATAGACCTACCCTATGACCCAGCCATACCACTCCTAGGCATCTATCCTAAACAGCAAAACCCAAGATATCAAAAAGACATTTGTACTTCCATGTTTATCACGGCACAATTCACAATAGCCAAAATATGGAAACAACCCAGATGCCCCTCCACAGATGAATGGATCCAAAAAATATGGTACTTATACACAATGGAATACTACATAGCGATTAGGAATGGTGAAATATTGTTATTCTCAGGGAAATGGTCAGAACTCTAACAAATAATGTTGAGCGAGACAAGCCTAGAACACAGAAAACAAAGGGGCATGATCTCCCTGATATATGACTGTTAACAAAGGGAGACGGAGAGACAGTAGAGACCAAGTCTGGGAAACCAAAAACTGCTTGTCAAATAGTATTCCCCACAGGATTGGGGCAGTGACCCAACAGTATGTAACTAAAACCAAACAATTACTCAACATATAAAGGTCAAAAATTGACCTCTCGGGAATACAATAGCTCAAAAGCTATGTATGTACGTTCATATAAGACTACTGTCGACATGTGGTCTAATATCGACATTACATTTAAAGCCCTAGGTGAACTTTCTTGGGTGTGGCCACGTGGCTACCGTATATGTTCGCGATACAATGTATATTGTATATATGTCTACCTGACCTAGAGAAGAGATAGAAAAACAGGACGTAAGATATCACAAGAAATGTACACACTGCCCTACTATGTAACTGTACCCTTTTTGCACAACACCTTGTCAAAAAATTTGTGTTCAATTAATAAACAAATAAATTTAAAATAAAAAAAGAGGGAGTGAGAAGGAGGCAAATTAGAAGAAATGGGGAGGATGGGAGATGTATTTTTATGTCTTTAATGACCAGATAACTTATCTAGAGTGGGCAAGGAAATAATCAGAAAAAGAAGAGAGTGGAGAGAATGAAACTGGAGAGGGAAAGGAAGAGAGAGAAACACATTATTCTGGAGTCTGCAAACAATCTCAGCTATTGGAGAAGTAAAGCAGGCAAATGATTCCCTTCATGAGAGTTTCTCCGTGGAATTTCTCTACACCTTTCTTCCTATGGTACCGAGTGGTGAGTCGGTTCCTTACAGCCAATGTTCAGGTTTGTGGTCTGATGCAGGCTATGACCATCTGCCTACTTTTCTATTTGTTCTCCAGCCAATTTGAGCAATTAAATCTCTACAACCCTGCTTAGAGGATTTGGAAACCAGTGATCAAAAGATATTGCCTCTTTTTCTTATTGTTTTCATTCCAATAAATCAAAATCCTCTAGAAGCTGCCATTCCAGATTTCCATCTTGGAAAGAAGATATTGGCTTTTGTATGGCAACGCCATGCCAGGGGGTTCCCCTCATCTCAGGATGGCAAAAACATACTGTGAAATGTCTTTTTGGCAGAGCACCTACCAATTCCCCCTATGTTTTGTTTTAATGGGAAAATTTTTAGCTCCCAGATTCACGTATTTTTAATAGGCTCTGGCTATGCTGTTAACTGGTGCACTTTCAATAAATTTAAAAAGCAAAGCAAACTAATTTAAATCTTAAACAAATTCTGATAGTTGTCCCTTAAAAGGAGGACTATTCCTTTAAGGTGCTAGCTCTAATCTTTTCCCTTTAAACCCTCAGTTTTAGTACCATCTCTGCCATAAAACATTTTCCTGTAGGGACTTCCCCAGACCCAAGCTCATGTTCCTGGACTGTTTACAGAAACAGATAAAGGAAATGACTCCTCACTTTGTTCTTTTACACATATGGCATAGATGTACCTAAGAATGGAAGTCTCCAGTCTCATGGGCAGAGAGTAGAGGCGGCAAGCAAGTGTTTTATGATTTTCAAAGTGTGGGTAGGTTCAGGAAGATAAGAGAAGAAGGCAATTTCTTGAGTGAGACTTGTCCTAAGGATGATTAACAAATAAACAGCTAATCTTTCTTTTGACTTAAGTAAAAGACCTGTACTGACATGTGGCTGTTGAGAGAGACCACAGCTTTGCGTATACATTCTGGATTGAAATTTAAACTTGTCAAACAAATGTTTATAGAATATTTACTACATATAAAGCTCTATTAATAATTCACTTTCTGGTCTGGGGATATAGCCTAGTGGCAAGAGTGCCTGCCTCGGATAGACGAGGCCCTAGGTTCGATTCCCCAGCACCACATATACAGAAAATGGCCAGAAGGGGTGCTGTGGCTCAAGTGGCAGAGTGCTAGCCTTGAGCGGGAAGAAGCCAGGGACAGTGCTCAGGCCCTGAGTCCAAGGCCCAGGACTGGCCCCAAATAAAATAAAAAAAAATTCACTTTCTATATTTGAACTAGTTCATCATTAGTTGATTATTGCTTCTCTTTCTTTTTCCTTCTGGAGGATCAATCCAGCATCTTACTTAGCTCATTTCCACATTTGATTCTAAGCTAATAGAACAGAACATTTAACATCTTCTATTAGTCACAGAAAGCTTTTCCTACCCATTGGATAGTTTGGCGGCACCTATTTCCCAATCTGTACACTATTTTCTCATAAATCTCTTTTACCAACAAGCTGATCTAATATGTAAGTCAAGAGCTTCATAAAATCCCAAAGGACATGTGAATGGCCTTCCCGAAGGGCTTTTCTCAAGAATACTGATATCTTCACAACTTTAAAAGTTGTGAACTTCTTCCTAGTTAGACTGGATCTTGAATTTCACTTCTCTTCTTCAGCACAGGGATATAAATGGACTAGACACTTAACAGATGTGTATTAAGTAAACTTTATTCCTTCTTTTTCTACATGTTATAAGAGTAACATCTGGAAGCTGAGTTTATTTTATTTTTAGCTGGAATATGTAAGTTGCCTTAATTCAGGCTATAGCTGCTGTTATTAGGCTTTCTGTCCAAAAGTATAACTCAGTTTTACAAAAGAAATGATAAACCCTATATGTACTAGTATGTAAATATCAAATACAATATATCATAAAATATTAAACAAACATGCACAATCACTGATCCAACAAATTAAAAATAACAATTTATTATGGTGGTAGGGAAGAAAATGCTGATGCAGTTAACAATGGAGCTGCAGAACATAAGAAAGTAGCAATCATGGGGAAAAGAGCTCACATCAGACATAATCATTCTTCCCTGAGTCTAATATCTCTCTCTCTCTCTCTCTCTCTCTCTCTCACTCTCACATACACACAAACACACACACACACATGGTGAATCATGGTAATGTATGCAGGTAAAATATTTGGAATAGCATGCAGCCATACTATTGTTACTATTATTGAGTTCAATTATTCACTATACAAGAATTACTGGGTTCATAACAGTGAATATGGCTGACAAAGGACAAATATTCATACAGCAAATCAAAGGTCAACTGAGCACAGATGCAAATGAAATATGAAATTCTGACATGTTTTATGAAACAACCACCACAACAAATAAACTAAACAAGACCAAATGAAATGTGAGACAAAAATGGTGTGCAAGTATCTGTCACCTCAGTATGGCCAAAGAAGTTTTTGCTGATTTGAGCATTAAAAAGATGCCTTCTACCTTAACCTCTTTCATTCCTCCCCCAAGGCAAAGAATACATGCTCGTTTTCCTCTTCATTAATTATATTATCCAAGTTGCTTACAAGCTCTATCTTCTTAGACACATCTCTATATAAATAAAGCTCAGTTCCCAGTTACCCTTTTTCTTTCCCCAACTAGTGATCAAATAACATTGTTATCAGTCAGTAGCATTTACTGTGTACCCCCAGTCATTTTTTTCAATTTCCAAAAAAAGTAAGATTTTTTACCTTATGAAGGTATTTATGGAGAGGCAGTAATTTACATCCTTACCACAGTTATTGACCTAACCTAAGTGATCAGTAGAAAGGATTTATAAGAATTAAATTGGAATTTTAATTTATTTAGAACTTTAGTGTGTTTACTATTGAACACTCATGATCATGCTACCCTTTGCTTTGTCCTTCCTGTTTATATACTCATTTCACCTTCATCGATCCAAACTCTTTCCATAAAGAATCAAAAAGCATCTAAGTAGGGCTGGGGATATAGCCTAGTGGCAAGAGTGCCTGCCTCGGATACACGAGGCCCTAGGTTCGATTCCCCAGCACCACATATACAGAAAACGGCCAAAAGCGGCGCAGAAAACGGCCAGAAGCGGCGCTGTGGCTCAAGTGGCAGAGTGCTAGCCTTGAGCGGGAAGAAGCCAGGGACAGTGCTCAGGCCCTGAGTCCAAGGCCCAGGACTGGCCAAAAAAAAATAAATAAAAATAAAAAAAAGCATCTAAGTAGTCCTCAGGATTTTAGGTAAGAGCCTCATGAGTGAACAACTTGAGGAACTATGCAGAACCCACCTGCTTTGTTTTCTTCGTGTGGACTCCAGTCTGTTTGCTGTCAATAAGTAGTGAGTACTTCTAGAACAGCCCATTTCCAAAAGCAAAAAGCAACAGAAAGTGATCTATCAGCTACTTTGAAGGGAAGAGAATTCAGTTTCTAGTTTTGTTAGAATGATGATTTTCCTTTTAACCCACACAGAAAAATTGCTTTTAAAAAAAGATTACTGGGGGCTGGGAATATGGCCTAGTGGCAAGAGTGCTTGCCTCCTACACATGAAGCTCTGGGTTCCATTCCCCAGCACCACATATATGGAAAACGGCCAGAAGGGCCGCTGTGGCTCAGGTGGCAGAGTGCTAGCCTTGAGCAGGAAGAAGCCAGGGATGGCGCTCAGGCCCTGAGTCCAAGGCCCAGGACTGGCCAAAAAAAAAAAAAAAAAAAAAAGATTACTTGGGCTGGGAATGTGGCTTAGTGGTTGTGTGCTTGCCTAGCATGCAAGAAGCCATAGGTTTGATTCCTCAGTACCACATAAACAGCAAAAGCCAGAAGTGGCACTGTGGCTCAAGTGGTTGAGTGCTATCCTTGAGCAAAAAGAAACCAGGGGGCTGGGAGGATGGCCTAGTTGCAAGAGTGCTTGCCTCTTATTCAAGAAGCCCTGGGTTATATTCCCCAGCACCCACATATATAGAAATGGCCAGAAGTGGCACTGTGGCTCAAGTGGCAGAGTGCTAGCCTTGAGCAAAAAGAAGCCAGGGACAGTGTTCAGGCCCTGAGTCCAAGCCCCATGACTGGCAGCAAACAAATAAATAAATCACTATTTGCAAAGAAAACAATAAGCAAGAAAATAAACAAACAAAACCTCCACCATTTTCAACAACCACTATAAGGAATTTGAATTCAAAAGTAGCATCCATATTTTGCCATATATCATCACAGTATGCCTAAGGCCTCCTGCTCCTTTTTACAATCCACATTGGTTTACCCCCAAGAAGTTCCAGAGTGTTCCAAATTGTCCATAAAACATGAACTGTTGAAATATTTTCAAGAACTATTTTATAATAAGAATCCCGATTCAGTGTTATCATCTTACCAACCCCCACATACACACATAGGAAGTGAATATATTTTAAAGACCACCAAAAATTTAAACAACACTCCCACATACCCCTACAAGATTGGGTATTTAGCTCTCTGAACTTATTAAGGCTCATAGGTGTTTCCTCACTCAATCTTCTCAGTTCTGTGAAATATGATAGCTGTTATTGTCCCTGTACAGAGATGGGGAGGGAAAAAAAAAAACCTCATAGAGGATTAAGAAGTTCCAAAAAGCCACAATCGATAATATTTATTGTTTTCAAATTTATTTTCAACTTGCAATTTATTATTATTATCATTATTATTAGCAGGCTATTTGAAAGCATTTAGACTGGAAAGGTCTCTTCACTTTGACATAATAAGCAAAAAAGTTCAAGAAATATTCAGCTAGAATAAGCATGCACAGAACACACACACACACAGCAGATACTGTGCAAACCAGTGTAATCCTCAAGATCACTAGTTTGCACAGATTGGAAGCCTCATCTTGTTAAAGCATGAAGATAAAGAAGTTTAGTTCATAAGTGAAATCCTCTCACAGGTGAGTTACATTCTCCAAGTGCAGAAATCTGTCTCCTTTCTAGAAATTTCCACCCCTTGAGCCCAGTTAACTCTTTCATAAATCCATGTTTCTGGAGTCTAGAGCAACTAGATGAGTGAGAATACCTTAAAGCAAGTTCATCATCCCTACTACAAATTTAGTCTTAAGCCCTTCTACCACTTGAAAGTAACAAGAAGCATCTAAGTTTTCAAATATAATACTAGAGAATATAAAATTATTGTTCAAAGAAGTTGTGTGTGATTTAAAGAAAATAAAACTTGTAGTTCTTTTATATTACTCTTGAGGGGTGGACATATTTTACATACAAGGATCTCCAAACCACAGCCTGTTTTCCATCATCATAAATAAAGCTTTTTTGTAACAGCCTCATCCATTTTGTCTATTATTTGTTCAGTGTCCACAAAGAGAGCTCATGGTGCATACAGCATAATCTGTAAAATCTAAAATATGTACTATTTTATACTAAGTGCCATACTCCACAAAACTGAGAAGACTGAGTAAACACTCTGAAAGCCTTGATAAAGCCTAGAGCTAAAATATTAAGTCTTGTTGGGAAGCATTGTTTAAATTATTTGATGGTCAGCTAATTATATTCACTGCTTATGTATGTGGGGGGGATATTTACTGTCTATTTTTTAAAACAGATAAAACTTGATCACTCTACACATATATACATATACATATATACACATACACACATACATATATACACATATATACATATACACACATATATATGTGTATATGTATGAATGTATGTATATATTCTGGTTTAAACCACAGGCTCTGAAGTCAGGATTTTGTACGTAAACCCTGGTTTTGCCACCCAATAACTGAAACTTTGATCAAATTGTTCAATTTCTCTAGGCTTCAGTGTCCTCATCTGCAAAACAGGAAGATTAACAACCTCTATGCTAGAGAAGTGTTGTAAAGACTAATTGAGCTAATACCTACAAAGAGTTCAGAGTCTTTTCTACCATGAAACATCATAATTAGCATTACATTGGCAACAGCTGTATAAACTGAGCTCAAACAGAAAAGCTTTCACTGAACTTCAGAGGGTACTTAAGCATACATGTAAGAATTTCCAAGATTCATCTCTGTATTTATACACAGGGGGTTCCGGGCTTATTCCCAGTGACAAGCAATCGCCTGACATAAATGACAGCTTAAGAACACAGTCATTTCATATCCTTGTTCACTCTATCCCAAACCACTGCTTTTGATTTCAATAGCTTTTGTCTACATATGTCATACATTAGTCTGTACTCAGACATTCAGACTTCAAATTATTTGATCTTCCAATTTGTCATTCTTCATACTTTCCTTCCTTATCTCAGCTCCTTTTTGAAAAGAAAAACCTGCATTTATTCCTTAATACTGATTTTACAGAGCACTCACAAATTCTGGAAGGCTATGGAAGCTACCTGAGAAGAAAACCTTCACACATACAATCCAACCAATGGTCTGCAAATAATAATGCATTAAAATTATTGATGAACAGATTTAAAGTTCAGGTGCGACCAAACTATCCTGAATCCTATGATAGTAGGTAACAATTATAGCTGTTCCTGACATAGTTTATACATGGAAAATTACTTTGGAAATAACTTCCAGTTTCTTTCCCTGCCCTGTATTAATCAAAGGAGTGGCTTTGTGAGGTCAGTACTGGCTTCTTTTCATGGTTAGAAAAAATTCCTAGTTTATATGTATTAAGGACTGGGAAGTAGGGTTAATATTTTTATGAACTTAACATGGGTCCCAAATGCATTGCATAAATGGACTTAGTAAAAAGCAAACAGAATTTTATGCTCACATGTAGAAACAGTATAGATTTTCTAAGATGTGTAATGATGCATGCCATGTACCAGAGGGTGAAATTAAGTGTGTGACTTTTCAGTTGCATTTGGTATTTTGGGACATGAGGGTCCTTATAGATCAATTTAAACTATCTGGTTGAACTATCTGCTTTAGTAATTACAGGATTTTTTCCCTCTGACTTTGCCTATTTGAATTTGTAACTCCAAGCTTGAGAAAAACCATCTCAAGTTAAATGCTGGTTTTGAAAATTATTCTGTTCACCACCCCCTTCTCAGCAATATAACGAATTGTTAGTAATAAGCTCAGGGTGCACAGCTCTGCCAAGATTTACTTACTTCCTGTTTCTGCTTGTGCTGGTTTAGTATTATTTTCCAATGTTCCAAAATTGCATGTCAGAATTTATTTGAAAACATAATAATTTGGAAATGGATATCGTGCTAATTAGAGCATCTGTCTCAAGCTACAGCACTTTTCTTCTCTCTAAAACACCCAGATTTATAATGATCATCTCACCTTTGCAGATCTTGTAGTGTAGTGTTTATGCTGATCCTCATTTTGTCTCCGGAATAACATAAAGTCATCTAGGTTTTGTTACCATTCTGCCATGCAAGAATTATCTCTAGCTTTGTTCACTATGTTTCCAATGTGATGATTTATATTTACTTACTTGTAGATTATATTATTGTGATGCTGCCATATACAGACTGATTAGGTTTTTCACACAAATAACTGAATATAGTTCATTTTATCATGTGTGTCACACATAATTCTGTCTTCAGCCTTCCTCATGGATTTCTTCCCCAGAGTGGGATATAGAAGCCTCACCACTGAATAAAAATTCTGACAAGTCCCATGGATAACTTTAACACTGACAAATCCTATGTTTCTAAAATTAAAAGTAGTCCTAATATCTGGCATAACAAAATGTCTAACAGTACTTTAATTAGAAATTTTAATCAAAGATATATATAAAGAAAAACTGTTTTTGTTTCTGCTCATCTTCTCTCTGGAGGTGTCATTTAGGTTTCAACCTGATGTGTATAACAAACATCTTAGTTTTGTGGAGTTGAGCTCTATGGGATAACTGGCATTGCAGAAATACATTCCTTCAAAATAAGGGGATTTCTCATGCTTCTTCTGCTTCTTCTTCTTCTTCTTCTTCTTCTTCTTCTTCTTCTTCTTCTTCTTCTTCTTCTTCTTCTTCTTCTTCTCCTTCTCCTCCTCCTCCTCCTCCTCCTCCTCCTCCTCCTCCTCCTCCTCCTCCTCCTCCTCCTCCTCCCCATCCCCCTCCCCCTCCCCCTCCTCCTCTTCTCCTCCTTCTCCTTTTTCTTATCCCCTTCTTCTCCCCCTCCTCTCCTCCACCTCCTCCTCCTTCTTCTTTTTCCTTATGTTTTATTCCATTCCTGAGCCTTGAACTCAGAGCTTGGGTACTGTCCCTAAACTTCTGTACTCAAAACTAGTGCTTTGCCACTTTGAGGCACTGCTCCATTTCTGGCTTTTGGGGTATTAATTGGGTATAAGAGTTTCAAAGACTTTCCTGCCTGGGGTTGCTTTAAACCAGGATGCTCAGATCTGTCTTCTAAGCATCTTGTACGACAGGCATGAACCACTAGCACCTAGTTCACATTTCTCTAATTTTTTTCCCCATGAATCCCCCATTCTGAATACCTGATAGTTGTCCTGGGTTCCAGTGGTCATGTTCAATGGTATGGTTGTTTACATGCAGTGGATATACTAATGAATATTTATAATTGCTAATCACTCTTTCCTTTCCAATAGGATTCCAGTTCTACTGAATGTAATGACCACCCTGCTATCCCAGATTTTTTTTTATTTTAAAAATAGTTGCTGTGGATTGAATATTTGTATCTCCTTCCTCATAATTCTTCTCATGAAATCTCTATCTGCAATTTAGAGATGAAGTTGGGAGGCAATTAGGTGACAAGGGTGGAGCCCTCATGATGAGATTAGAGCCTGTATGAAAAGAGAATTAAAAGAGAACTTCCTCTGTCCCCTCCACCCTTCTCATGCTTCTTCCTCTCCCTCAAACAAGGATATAACAATGACATAGACATGTGAGGGCCTTCACCAACAACTCAACAAGGCTGGAACCCTGAGCTCTAACTTCCATCTCCACTTAAGCAACCAAACTAGGACATTTCTTGTTATAGCAGACAGAATAAAGAGGGCACTCATAAGAATTCCACATGGAAAACATTTGGGGGAAAATAATAATTTTATGATCTTTTGCTAGTCTAAATGTGCCCAATCATGGCTGCCCTCCATACCTGAAGTTTACAGCAATCTTTAGTTCTCTGTAACTAACCCATTGATGTTATTCTGATGATATTAGTCTGCTAGTCCCTAAGTGGTGTTGTAACAGACTTTCATGGACTGAACCTTTTCTAACTTGAAAACGCCAGATTCAAGTAAATCCACAGAAAGTCAACATAGGGAAAAGACTTACCAGGTAAAGCATTCTAGATAATTCCATGAGGAAAACAAATGTGTGTGTGTGTGTGTGTGTGTGTGAGTGTGTGTGTGTGTGTGTTTAACAATGACTATTAACTCAAATTTCCTACTTATTTCTTTAAAGAGTAGGCACATCCTATCCTTCGAAAGGACAGAAACTAAGTGATAAGAATGCTTATTCTGGGGCCTGGGAATATGGCTTAGTGGTAAAGTGCTCGTCTCATGTACATGAAGCCCTGGGTTCGATTCCTCAGCACCACATATATAGAAAAAAAGCTGGAAGTGGCGCTGTGGCTCAAGTGGTAGAGTGCTAGCCTTGAGCAAAAAGAAGCCAGGGACAGTGCTCAGGACCTGAGTTCAAGCCCCAGGACTGGCAAAAAAAAAAAAAAAAAAAAAAAAACAAGAATGCTTATTCTGGTTGAAAAGTATTTCACATTTTTTGATTATTTGAAATGTCTCACTTTTTCTACCTTGAGCTAACCTTTCTTATGCAAGTTTTCTTAAGGCAAGATCCATAATGATATTGATTACATAGTCAATTCATGATTAAAATATAGAAAACTTGTAGATATAAGCAAAGAAAAAGCTTGCAAACAATATTTTAAAACCTATTTGTCTAAAAGAATTATAAATCTTATAACTGAAACAGAATTATGAGAAATTATCAATGACTGTAATGTGTAGGTAAAGATTTTGAACAACAACAACTAAAACCTATTATCTGGAACATTTGGACAAGGCACTATTGTTTTGAATTCTTATTTTTTTAACTTGAAATCAGAGGACATACATACAGTGATGTTAGTTTAGTATCCTACTAACCCAGGACTCAAACCCATGACAAGAAAGTCACCAGCACTCAGTCAATAGGGCTAGGAGTCTTTATTTAGCTGTGTACAGCTTCTGCTCTCCACCATCGGGATGGTAAAGAACAGCCATGAGCCACCACAGGGCTGGAGTTTTAAAGGTAGAAGCTATGAATTCTACAGCAGGTGGTCAGATAGCACAGATGCAGGGGGTCAATGCAGGGGGTAGAACAGGTCACAAATGGGTTAATCAAGCTTTTTACAGAAGCAGAATTTTGAGGTCAGGCTGATCTAATATTAACTTCATTTTTAACAATTGTTACCATGTTCCCTAATATTAACTAAGCAAGCTTGAGAGGGCTAAAACAATCCAGTACTCAATCATAAGTGGAGCAACCTGACAGTCACCATGGCATTTCTATAACTACTACTATGATTATTTCTATAATCTATTACTATGATCATTTTCACAATCTGTTACTATGGTTGCTACCTAGATACAGAGAGGAACAAGGGCTACATTTATTTTCAAACGTCAAGTTATGAGGAACTAGTCCCACAGGTGGGGGTGCAGCCCTTTAGCATGGAGTCACCAAAATGGAGTTATAGAAGCTAAGAGTAAACTAAGACAGTGAAACTGTACAAGCCCTATTGTTTCTAGGAGCTCGAAGGGCTACACTCTTTCTTCGTTTTCACGGTTAACCCATGGTAACACACACAACAGAAAATGCAGTATTGAACTTGGAATGAATATAAGAATCCTTGGACAAAAAAAAAAGCCAAAGTAGCTGCCTGAATGGAGACATCTGGAAAATGAAGGCATTATGTGTTGACCTGGGATAATTTGCTATGATGCTGGTGATTTTCTATTCATTTTCTACAGTTCTTTTCAAAAGACTATTGTATTTAAAAACCAAATGACTGGCACTATGCAATTTGAAAGAAAAAAGTACATCAAGTACACAAATTACTGGAGAAAAATGCTGCCTATAGTTTCTAACCAAGTTAGATCCACAAGAAAATGTCCTATCAAAATCCTACAGGGTCATCCTTTATACATTTGTGGGCATATTTATAACCTTATTACCCTGACTAGGCTCATTGCAGAGTAAAAGTTGCCTGTGAAATGGTAGCTTATATAAACTTTGATTTCTTGTGGTTAGCTTCCCAAAGTCTCCAGATTCTTCTTTCACCCTCTGAGATTATCTCTTCCCCCCGCAGCAGACAAATGAGTTAAAATACAGTGTTTGTGTGTGTGTGTGTGTGTGTGTGTGTGTGTGTGTGTGTGTGTGTCCATTTCCATTGACACAATACAGAGCCTATCAATTGCTATTAATTCCAGGAGAGTTAGGACAGGGAAGAGGGCAAGCAAAGAGAAATCTCAATGAAACAGTAAAAAAGAATATGCACTGTTGGATCTCTCTTTGTAGAACAGGCCTGTTATATTCCACTGATCTTGTAAGGTCTGTGTTTGTGCTACCTTCAATTACTTGCTGAAAGCAATACCGATTGCCTCATCCATGTCATTGTTTGCACAGCTCAGAAACATGAATTAAATCTGTCACTCTTTTGATCTTCATGCCAAGTCAACAGTGGACTCATTGTAAGTACTTATCAAAAAGAAATAAACCATTTTAACATGAAGAAGGAACAAACTTTCCCTTTTGCCTAATTTTATCACTTTCTTCTTTCTTTACATTGATGTTTATTTGTCAATACATAATATCTGGTCAAAGGTAGTTTTAATTATAGCTTTGGAGATCTGTGAAGGCTCTGACCTCTTCCCATACAATACAAAATCATCTGATTTTTTTACATAGAAATGTGAACAATAACACTGTTTTGACATCCTCTGTGAAGTTCCTTCTCTGTGAACAATTTTATTTTTTTTAAAAAAACAAATATTCTACAAAGACAGGACATGAAACTACTCTCATTTAGGAAGAAAATGGAGCATACACTCATGTCCACTGAAGCTGAAGTTCAATATGTAAAAATCAAAATTTACTGGGAAAATGAAGTTAGTACTTTGAAACTGTGCATTTTATTTAAGCACCAAAAACTAACATCTTTATCATGTCCGATGTTTCAAGAAACAGGAAGCTTCTTTGCAAATCATATCATAGAACAGGTCTGAAAATATTTGAAGACAAGCACTGAAAAATTTTGCAATTCTTTGTTTTCTTGTAGTATGGCTGATATCTTTTTAAAAGAAAGGAAAAAATGCAAACATGCACTTCAGGAGTTACAAAAAATTAGAGATGGATAGATGATAGACAAATAATTCTTAAACCTTCATTTATTAAGGATTCCGTGGGTAGCTAATAATGCAAGATTGTTCCATACCAGCCATTTAATAGAGAAAGGGGGCAAAGGAAGGCTTCCAAAGTGAGATAGTGCAAAGTAAAGAATCTCAAAAAGAATCTATATCATCAAAACCTGATGAACAGAGTAGACTTTTAAGACTGAAAATTATCTTGAATTAATAACTTATCTTGTTTCCACAAAACAAATAGAAGGCAACCCACCAGGTCCCAGCAAGAAGAGTTAAGGAACTGCCTTAGCTCTGGAAAATGGGGGTTAACATCTTTAGTGGAAGTTACATTTGGTTTTAGGAGGTTGAGAAATCGCCACCCCAAATATGACTCACAATTAATCTAAACCAATGACGTATTGAAAATCACTATGACCATTTTTGGAAGTCACCACAAGAAGTTGCTTCTTTTAGGCTGAGTTGAGAACAAAAATGCTACTGACTGTGTTGTCTTGGGTCTTTTTTTCTGGCTGACCTTACTGTAGATGAAAACTTGGTGACAGCTGTAGCTGCAAATGACACAAAGATAGCTCTCAGTATTCTGTATAACACACTCTCCAGCTCACATTGCTTTGTTTCCAAAGGCGTTTTATTCTCAAGTTTCAAAGCTGAAAAGCAAGAAAAAGTGCCAACTGGAAGTCAATAACAAAATAGTGAAGAGAGATATACTTTAATAGACTCATCTGCATTGCTTTGTTAGTAATCTGTGAATCAGAATTCCATTCTTCCATCACCCTAATAATGTACATCTGAGTCACATAAAGGCATATAGTCTCTGAGTAGTAAATCGCTGTAAGAGGGTGAGTAGTTTTGGATTCCAAGTTCTAGCAAATTAAACTTCAAAAGGAACAATGGAAGAGTTGTAGGTTTTGTTTGGACCTGTTCCAGTGTCAGCTTGCAATGTTAGATTATGTAAATTTTCCAAGTATTTCATATCTTCAGAATGGAGAAGAAATATCCTTTTTGGAGATTTCCAAATGTATTTTCAGTATTTTAAGTAGTCAAGAAACACCACAGAATACAGTCTCTTTTCTACTCCTCTCTTTCCTCCTGTAGCCTTACTCTTTTC
Organism: Perognathus longimembris pacificus; assembly: GCF_023159225.1. Taxonomy (NCBI): domain Eukaryota; kingdom Metazoa; phylum Chordata; class Mammalia; order Rodentia; family Heteromyidae; genus Perognathus; species Perognathus longimembris. Next base: position 39,402,287 of record NC_063162.1, read on the forward strand.
ACAATAAAGAAATGTGAACCTGGGGGGAAAAGTATTCTAAGAATTGTCCATCATTAATGTCTCCCATTGAATTTACTTGCTTGGTATCCCATATTGGAACTCCCTCAGGAAAAGATAGAATGTATGAAGTAGTCAGTCTGGTTGATATTTTAGACAGAAAAGTTTTCTAGCTAATAATGTATTAATAATTGTGCTAACAGAAAGTTTTTAGTGAATTAGCACTTGTACTTATGAAAGAAAACATAGTGGGCAGCATGAAATCAGTCTAAAATGAAGGTTGATGCTCTTTTCCATGCCTAGCTGAAAGGTGAGAAATATAACTAACAGATCCATCCATGCAAATGGCAGAAGTGGTTTTGACTTAGGACAGCAGCTGCCATAGTTGTGATTGTTTAAGGTCATGGTCAGCATCACAGCAGGTGACTGAATACCCAGCCAAGATTCAGGATTCTCATGCCATAGCATCCCATACTCAGAGGCTCCGATGGATAGAGACCCTGTAGCTTCTTCGTTATAAATTGAGAATTTGAAAGCAGAAAGATCTGAGTTGATGCTACAATTCTGTCACATACTGGCTGTGTGGCCTTGGGCAAATTACTTTACTCTCTGAGCCTGTGTACTCAACCATTAGAAGTAGAAAATAAAAGAGCTTTACAAGTTTGTACAAGAGAGCTTTTGCGTTTGCTGGAAGGATTAGGAGAAAATTCCTATAAAGCTCAACTCAAGTCAGTGGCTGTGTATTTTATTTTTATTGAATTAAAAGCTCTATTGGCTGTCAGCTGTCCCCTGGGGAATTTAGTTTATTGATTTATCGCAGAGTCATTAGTCCTTCACACGGAGTGAAACTTCTAGTGATTTTTAGATGTGAAACACAAGCAAAGTTAAGCAGGAAGAATCTGGTAAGTAAAAAGCTGAGGAAGAGGGAAACTCTACTAATCAACTCACAGGAGGCTGGTTCTGAACTTCTCTACCAAAGGGATAAAATGAAGCTTTGACCATTGGATTCTGCACTGAAACTATGGAGTGTTCTGGACATTTCCCACCTGCCACTCCAGAGAGACTGGGATGATTAGAAGAATTCTTATTGCTTTATGAACAAAACAACAGTAATGAGGAAAGCACAGTTAAGGAACATCTCAGCTCCATTTGTAAATATTATGGAGGGTATAGGATGGTCCAAGTATAATGAGCAGGGAGAAACTGAAGGTCCATATTCAGATTGACGTTTAATCTCTTACCATTCAATGTCTCTCATGGAAGCAGACACCCTGGATTCTAGAATATATCATTTGTGCATTCACATCATATTTGCACACATACACACACACACACAATAACTCACAAATGCTATTCTGATTTCAGAAAAATTTTCAACAAAACTTTCAGGTTACCTAAACTAGAACTTAATACTTTATATTAGTAGTTGGAAACCCCTCATGATATACCATCTTATATTTTCTCGATGGATTCTCAATAAAATCAATATAATATGATCAGTATATGTCAAGACTACCAATTGCAAGAATTTTCTTGATCAAGCCAAAAAAAATAAAAAACCAACAACAACAAACAATGACACTATTCCTTGCCAAATCTAAACACTGGCAGTCCTTCCTGTTTGCTCTACTCCAGATCTAATCCAGCTACATTTCACTAGCTCTGTTCCTACCACCCCAATTCAAATAGCAATATTTCTGCTTTTGTCTACCAATACCTTCTCTCTCACTTTCAGAACTCATATTTTATACAGCAGCTTAAAAAATGTACTGTAACGGAAGTTAAATTTTGTCATCCCCTGCTTAGTTTCCTCCATCATCTTCTTGTTGCAGTGGTGAATGGCCTGCTGTTAGCTATCCAAACTCAACTCTTATCCGTTCTTCAGCCTCTATTCTCAAAACAGAACCTTGCTCTCACCTTGGGTCCTTGACACATTCTGTTGCCCTTTCTGAAACACTTGTCTGTAGATTTTTCACTTAGGTGTCTCCTTGACATTATCTGGGCCTTATCTGAAATGACACTTCCTTATAGTCTTTCTCAGACCACTCGGAGAAACAGCCACCATCCTCAGTTGTCACTGTATCACAGTGTCACTAATACCATGGCCCTTGCTGCTAGTTGACATTTCTGTGGTCATCTCTTTCTACTTGCTAGCTATCTGGCTGCCTTATCTAGAATAAAAGCCACGTGAAAGCAGAAACTTTATTGAAGTTGCCTCTGAGAATAGTAACATATATTTCTGCCAAAAAGGCATGAGTTCATTGCTTAATGTGAACAAATGTGATGAGGCACTCTTTATAGGCATTGTCTTACGTAATACTTCCCAAACTGTTTGACATTGGTACAGTTAGCATCCCTTTACATCCAGAAGAACTATGACAATTTGATGAGTTAAGTAACTTGCCCAATCAGATAGCAAGTAGATGATATTGCCCGTATTAAAAAAATAAATCTATTAAGGCTTAGTTTATCAACAATAAAATGCTCCCATTTTAAGTGTGGAGCTTAATGGGTTTGACAAATGCACCTATGTAACTACTATAATCATTAAAGATAGAGAAGAATTGCATTACCTCAAAGATTTGTGTGTGTGTGCTCAATCCCACACTGGTTGTTGGCCTTGGATTCTAATAATCTGCTTTTTTTTTTTTTTTTTTTGGCCAGTCCTGGGCCTTGTACTCAGGGCCTGAGCACTATCCCTGGCTTCTTTTTGCTCAAGGCTAGCACTCTGCCACTTGAGCCACAGTGCCACTTCTGGCCATTTTCTATATATGTGGTGCTGGGGAATTGAACCCTGGGCTTCATGTATATGAGGCAAGCACTCTTGCCACTAGGCCATATTCCCAGCCCCTCTAACAATCTGCTTTCTGTCAGTAGAGATTACATACCATATGACCTTCCTTGAGGAGTCTGTACTTTAAACCCATATAAGAAATCATACTTAGCTACTTACCTAAAGCCATTTCTAAAGTTACCAATTTTATTGATACATAGATAGTTAACATTTAGAATGTTAGAACAAATTGTTATGTATTTGAAAAGTTTCATAACATGGCCAGTTATACAACATAAATATAAATAAATAGGAACACACCAGCAATCATTTATTGAATAAAAATAAGTTCTCAAAGATGAGAACAACTTGATTGAAATTTTGTTTTTATTTCCTTCTTGTTCAGTCCCTTATCTTTGGGTTAGTTTTTCACATGCCAATAGTTTCCTCCTCCACATAAAAGAATAGGGATAATTGAGAATAGCGACAAAGGCAGTAAAAAGATCATAACACATCATATAACTAGTATGAAGTATAAAAAGCCTACATATAACAGGCTCTTGATAACTATTGTATGCATCATCAGTTATTTTACAGAAGCTAAGTCACACTTCCTTAGAGTCTCAGAAATGTTGGTTCTTAAAAAGTATTACAATTGCCTATGGAGATCCAGGCATTGCAATGAAGAATGCAGATAAATTATCACTCGAATCATTCAAATGAAGAAAACAGAGCAAAGCATTGTCAAAGTGACTTTGCCTAGGCAATAAAATGAATGGTTTTTAGAATAAAGTTAAGAACCCAAGATTTTCTTCCAAAGGATCTCAAAGTAATCTGTGTGCATCCATCATTACCACTATATTCCTACTAAGCAGATAGTGATGAATAGGAGATCTCAGATTAAGATACATTAAATGACCTACTAGAATTATTAATTATTACTAGAATTATTAAATCATGACAGAGCAAGGATCAAACGTTTAGCCTCTGGTTTTTTCATTTCCTTAATGCTGAGCTTTGCTTAACCCACAAATTTTCAAGATGGAGCATTATGAAAGTAAACTGCTGCTCAATATACTCAAAGAAGAGAATAATAAGGCAAAAGGGATATACTCCTAAGAAATTTTTACAGAATGAAGATAAACACTGAAAATGGTAGATGTTATGAATGTGTCCATATGTTCTTCTGGAACCTGAAATTACCCAGACAAATAGGTGGGAATCTATGGCTTCTAGACAGAAAAATATACCAGAAATATCCATTTGCAGGTAGGGTAATCAAAGTATTATCAAGAAATGTGTCTTTGGGATCACAAAGGCTATGCGATTCCCATGATGGCTTGGAAATATCAAAATTTCAGGTTTGTAGTTCCCTGAAATGAGTTATAAGTTTGAAGACAGACTTTAGGGAGGAAAATCTTTTAGTTCCTTCTCAAAAAATTATGCTACAATAGTTGGTGAAAAAGGAATTTCTAAAATAAGAATACCCATTTTGGCAAATACTCAAAGAAGCAACTGCTCCCTTAATAAGTGGGCTAAAGACTTAAAGAGAGACTTCTCTGAAGAGGAAATGAGAATAGCCAAGAGGCCCCTATAGAAGTGTTCACTGTCCCTGGCCATAAAAGAAATGCAAATCGAAACAACACTGATATTCCACCTCAACAGTAAGAATGATTATTATACAGAAAACTAATAACAACATATGCTGGCAAAGATGTCACCAAAAGAGAATCCTACTACATTGTTGGTGGGAATGTAAACTTGTTCAACCACTCTGGAAAGTAGTGTGGAGGTTCCTCAGAAGACTAAACATAGAGCTCCCCTATGATCTAGCAATCCCACTTTTGGGCATTTACGCAAAGAATCATAAGCAAGACCACACTAAAGCTACCAGCACAACCAGCACAATTTACCATTGCTAAAATATGGAACCAACCCAGATGCCCCTCAGTAGAAGAATGGATCAAGAAAATGTGGTGAGGGCTGGGGATATGGCCTAGTGGCAAGAGAGCTTGCCTCATATACATGAGGCCCTGGGTTCGATTCCCCAGCTCCACATATACAGAAAACGGCCAGAAGTGGTGCTGTGGCTCAAGTGGCGGAGTGCTAGAGCTCAGGCCCTGAGTCCAAGGCCCAGGCCAAAAAAAAAAAAAAAAGAAAATGCGGTGAATATACACAATGGAATTCTACACTTCTATCAGAAAGAATGGCATTGCCCCATTCATAAGGAAATGGAAAGACTTGAAAAAAAAATCATATTAAGTGAAGTGAGCCAGGCCCAAAGAAACATAGAATCTATGGTTTCCCTCAATGGTAATAATTAGTATATATATATATATATATATATATATATATGTATATATATATATATATATATATATATATGTCTAGGATAGTCCTAGCAGATAGTCACAATAGCTTAGTCGCTATGTTTCACGTAAGATGATGCTAAGCGAAATGAACTCCAAGTTAGGGAAATAAGTGGTTTATCATTGTTGTTATTTTCAACATACTGTGTGAAATTATGCCTTTCTTTTGTTGTTCTTCCCTATGGTTTTACCGCTGATGTCATTGTAGCTTATTTTGGTACCCTGGATATTGTATATACATTTATCAGAATTAGGGAAGGGAAGGGGAACATCAAAATGGAGAGACAAAGGGTAAAAGGTGAACCAATACAACAGCAATACTTATATGACAATATGATGTAAACCAACTGTACAACTTGAGGGGTAGGGAGGGAATTGGGGAGAAGGGACGGTGGGAGAAAAATGAGGAAGGAGGTGACAAGTTTGATAAGAAATGTACTCACTTCCTTTATGTATAAATCTGTAACCCCTCTAACAAATTTTAAAAAAGAACTGTTATGGATGCAGAATGGTTCGTAATATTTCCATGTTTCAATAGTACTCATTGCCAGCACTGTTTAAAAATTAATAAAGTATAACATTCCAGAATTTTTGTGCCCTTTTGTGAGTGAGAGAGAAGGTTTAGCTGATATTTTGTCATGAGCCGGGCTAGCATATTATTTGCCAATGACTCGATTCTACTTCCAATGTGCTAACCTACTTTTTTTCTGTTTAAGAGTGATACCTTTATCGTCTTGATGGAGATATAGAACTACATGAGAATGATATTCTGAGTAATTCTAAGGGGAGCTTACTGTCAGGAGGCTTCCTGAACACCACAGGTGTTCTTGTGTTTAGGGCAATTTAAGAACAGTCCTGACTATAGGCGGAATGACAAATCTTAGTGGGAGGTGTTAGAATTATGTTGGAATTCAGAACAAGCAATGACACACTACAGTTTTTCCTTCAGTTGCTTCCTATCTCTAACTCTTATGCAATTAAAATAGCAAGACAGTATTCTGTGTCTCCATGCTTGAAATCTGTGGATGTAACGTGTGTATGTATTGTTGTAGTTAGAGAGAAGTTGAAAGGACTCTCTCAGTAGTCTCCCAAGTTGAATCTTAGCAATTAGTCTAAACAGAGCTGATAATCAGGAAAAGATGGACATTCAGCATAGCTGAAAAAATAACCAACTAATCACCAAAATTTTTCATAGCTATCCTGCCTTAGTGTGTGACTAATACATCCCTTCAATATTCTCAAATTTCCCCATAGGAAACATCAAAATCACATCCCTTCCTCATCCCTCACAATATGTGATACCCTACCTAAAAGCCAGAATATGCCTGAACTCGATGCAAAATACTGAACAAAACCTTCCCCATCCAAGGCTCAATTGCATGTACTTACAAACATATCTAGTTTGGCATATGTAACATCTTGCCAGCTGTACGCCTATTCTTGTTATTAAAAGCAAAGAATGCTGAAATACACACACACACACACACACACACACACACACACACACACAAAGTGTTAATGTGCTAAAAGCAGAGTATGAACATAAGGCCTTGAGTTCAAGCCCCAGTACCAGCCCAAAGAAAAGTAAGAAATTCTCACATTCTAAGTGCAATGTTGTACTTTTTGAAAATAAAAGAGGATCTGACAATAGTGAGTTTGACATTCTTCAAGGGAGCAACGCATAGGAGATTATCATCTTTTTCATTTCTAAATTTTATTTTATTGTAAAGGTGCTGCACAGAGATGTTACAGTTACATAAGTAAGATTATGAGTATGTTTCTTGTCAAACAGGGTTACTGCCTTCCTCATTTTTCTCCTACTTTCCTTCTCCTGACACCCCCTCATCCAAATTGTAAAGTTCATTTCCAGCCTAGTGTCTTGAGTGTGTATTGCTGTTGCATTGGTTCACACTTTGTCCTTTGGATCACCATTTTGTTATTCCTCTTCCCTTTCCCAAATCAGATAAATGTATGTACAAGATATGGGGTACCAAAATCAAAAACAGTGACAACAGGGGATAAACCAAATGGAAAAAAAGTGAAAGGAAGAAAGCAATAACTTCACACAGTACATTAAAAAAAAACAAAACAAAACAGAAAGTCTTGTTAACAAATGTTGGAATTCTCTGTTAGTATAAAAAATATACCTGGATCTCAAAAAATTAACCCCACCTCAATAACAAATTATCAAAGAAATAACCACCCCATTAATAAGTAAACTAAAGAATTAAAAAGAGACTTCTCTGAAGGGGAAATAAGAATAGCCAATAAACACATGAAGAAATGTTCAACATCTCTGGCTATAGAGAAATGCAAACTAAAACTACATTGAGATTCCACCTCACCCCAATTAAAATGACCATTATCAAGAAAACAAATAATAGCAAATGCTGACTGGGATGTGGCCAAAAGGGAACAGTACTACACTGTTGGTGAGACTGTAAACTGATTCAACCACTCTGGAAAGCAGTTAAGGAGGTGCCTCAAAAGATCTTCCCTATGACCCAGCAATCCCACTCCTGGACATGTACCCAAATAACCACAAACAAGGCCACACTAAAGCTACTAGCAAAACTATGTTCATTGCAGCATTATTTACCATAGCTCAGATATGGAACCATCCCAAATGCCACTCAGTACATGAATGGATCAAGAAAATGTGGTCTATAAACACAATTGAATTCTATGCTTCAGAAAGAAGGATATTGCCCCAGTTGTAAGAAAATGGAAAGATTTGGGGAAAAATGTATATTAAGTGAAGTAAGCCAGACCCAAAGGAACATGGATTCCATGGGTTACATCATTTGTAATAATTAATGTATGTCTATACCAATAACTATGTGCATATATAAAATAACTAAAATGAACTCTAAGATATGGTTATTATCTTTAGATGGCTCCTTTTAGACATTAATATTGTAGCTTTCCCAATTCCCAAAGGGCTCTGGATACCTTGTTACTGTTTACTGTGGGGTAAAGGATAGGTTCAGTTTTGTTCAGTGCCATCAGCTTGCCCACTATGTATGTGGTTGTCTGTGTGTGTGGGGGGGGGTGGGATTGGGTCTCATTGGAAGCACAGAGGAGAAACTAAGGGACCTGTACTTCCATACAGGTACAGTGTATCACTGCTGATTGCGCACACGTAGACATAACTAAAAGCCAACAATTAGGATTCTACTGTGTGTGTGTTGCCTTTGTTATTTTTATCATAGAGAAAAATTAATTTTCAGATAACAAAAGGAATCCAAGGCAATTGTCTAAATACATCATTACTGGATTTGTGTTACCTTGAGACTTTGTTTATGGCAATATACAGAGATTATTTATTTTCCATAAATTTGCTTTTATGGATGTAATCTTTTCATTATACCAGAAACAGTTTTATTTTGCCTCTACCCATTATTTTTCACACCCCAGGACCCCAGTTAACCATATAAACCTATCATACATCTCTCTATATATAGCCTCTTCAAGACAGAGATATCTTGGCAGAATATATATTTCCTAATGATTAGCTTCAATACAGTCTGTGCTGTCTTCCCATTCTGCATTTTCCCAATTCAAACATCTAGATTTGATGTCTGAAAGTACTTCCTTCATCCAAGCTTTCCTAGCCTCTCTCCTCCCTTCTTGTCAACACCATCTCAATATCCTTAGTATTTCTTGTACCCACCGGTGTCTTTATATCCTCCACTGCAAGTTTGAAAGCTGGTTGAAGTCAAATCTGAGAACTCTATCCACAGTGCTTATCTTCAAGGGCTCCTTGAGTGGAAGACACCTAACTTCTCCTCACATACTGTGAAGTAAAGCACATGGGACAAAGAAAGGGAAGCTTCCATGTATAGAGGCCTGGGTAATGTCCCTCTCCTCCCCTTCTTGGCTGCCTTTGGTTGTTGTCCTTGCATGGAATCAGCTAAAAGGGGGAGTGCAAGTGTTAATACCTCCTTATCACCTTTCTCCTGGGGACTCAAGAGTACATGTCCTTAAGTTGCTGTTAAGACCACTGGAACAGTCTTAGCTGTGGCACTGGGACAGAAATCTGCACCTTCCCAACCATTCTCTAGACTCTCAAAAGCAAAGATTCCTGTCCTAGCAATTCCAACAGACTTCATTTGGGAAATCACCCTGTTCCCTTCTGAGTACAACTGGCTTTAATTTTGTTTTTCATAGCATTGACACACATTCTTTATTCCTGTTTAAAGTAAAATAAAACTTTAATCAAGTGTCTCTAGCATTTCTATTTATTCAAGTTAAATTAGGTAGATATCAAATGATAGAAAGACATTTTAAGAAAAAAAATACTGCCGTAATTTGTCTCCTAAATAATAATAATAGAAGAACAATGGCCTCTTTTATCTGAAATTTCGGCTGTCTTAGTTTTCTCCATAACACAAGGCCCAAGCCTTGCATTATTGCATTAACTTTGCACAGCTATTGAGATGCCCTTGAGTAAGATTCATCATCTTGTCCTAAATTCTCCACACACTCCACAAAAAGTCTAGTGGCAGACTAAAGGGATTGTCAGAAAGCATAAAAGACAAAATAAAAATTTTATGTTCTTTTAGGCAAGTGAAGATTTGCCCCGTAGCAATTTCTGATATTAACTCATTAATTCTCACAACCTATGCTGAGGATGGATTTCAGGAAGAAGCAGCCCTTGTCATCTCATTTGCCATCAAAACTTATCTCAGAGAGCTGGCCATGCCCTTAGGCTTGGCCTGGGTATCTTCTCAGAGTCTAAGAGAAGTAGAAGACAGAAACACATGAGATTCAGTAACATCTTTACAGGGTAGAAAATCACCAGACGCAGTGCTGGGTTGAATTTCTGCAGTCGCCATCTTGAAATTTGTAAACAGTCATGACTGAGGTGTCCTGAAGTTATATTTTTCCAGGTCTAACTCTCATACACCCCAGCAAGAAAGACTTCAAGATATGTTTCCTTGATCTCCACCCTGATACCAGTAATACAATAGTGGAGTCCACGTTTTTTAACCTCTCATCAGGATTCTAACTCTACTTGTACAAAAATGAACTAGGCCGTGTGCATAGAATCTGCTATAAAATCTGAAACTAGATATCAGTTTCCCTTATTAACTCTATGTCACTTATACTTCATATTTTCTTGATGTGTTTAGTTGTTGCCATATAATCCTGTACCTTCTTTGCATGTGGCATCTCAGTGATGTGCAATATCTAATAGTCAGCATGAAATCATAACTTAGAAAAACATTGCTGAGCTAATTACAGGACTATCAAAATAAATCCAAATCTTTTCTGGGCCACAGTCCATATCTGAATCATAATGAGTGTGAAAATGTTTACAAATCATTGCAAATTTTCCACATAGTTTTGCTCAGTGCTAGAACTGATCATGTCATTGGAGTTGACACGTTGGATCATCTCCAGTAAGAACACTGATTTTTAGAAGAGCTCAGCTTATTAATGATTATAAAAATCAAAAGAAAGAAGAAAATTAGCATTTAAAATGGAGAATGAATGTAAGTAATAATCTTCATGAAGCTGTTGGAATTCTCTCATAAATATACCACTGATCCTAAAAACATGCCAGTGAAGTTACAAAGCCAAGGAATTACCCAGGACTTTAGCTACTTTGCATATTCTAATCATTTGTATATTGAGAAAATCCTGAGTCAAAGACAAAATGGTAGTCAAGTACTATAATATGGTAGTTAAGCAGTTTATGATAAAATAAAGAAAAATTATTCTATGAATCTTTCTATTATTAATTTTATAACACTAGAATCAAGGTGATACCGCTGCATGTCTGCTTTTTAAAAAATTACTTACTTCACCTTCATTGTGCCTACTATGTGAGAGACATGGAAAGAACCCATTGCTACTCATTTCCTACTCTTCCCAATATTTTTACTCCTACTCTAGTGAACTACTATAAATATATTTTGGGAAACAGTGAACTTCTTTCTAGTCCCTAAAGCTGTGCATGTAATGCAGATATTACATTAAAATTCAAGGAAGGGCTTTGTTTTATATTCTGATAAAAAGATGATATATATGAGTGCCTATAACAAAAAAAAGCAATAGGAATCCTTGCTATCCTAAAATTATGTGTGAAATTTGGGCAGGAGAGAACATTGTTCAGATTTGAGCATTTGTATTTCTCATCTGATTTTCAAAAAATATGTTACCAACAATGACTGAAACAGTGTGTTCTGGGCTATTTAGTCACTATCACAGGACCGTTCAGTGTACTTAAAAGTCATGAAGTCCAAAATCAGTCAAGTTTCTTGTTCTGAAAGTTCTGTGAGATTCTACCATTGCATCATTTTGTTGTGCTTTGGTCTGATTTAGTCCTGAGATTATTTTTCCTATGAGTAAGGTGAATATTCAGAGACTCAAACTACTTTGAAACCATAATTATTTTTAGTCTGCAGAAGGTTGGATACCTCTAACATCCATCAGTGTGCTTCATATATGGTTAGAAATTGTCAAAAAATGATGGCAACAGAAAATAATTTCCAACTGGGAGAGTTTGGAGGGAAGAGAAATAAAGATTACATGATGATAGCACTATAATTTTCTAAAAGTAGAAATTATATTTCTGACCAAAATGGTTCCTCTCATTTCTCTCTTGCTTGATAAGAATTTTTTTCAAAGAAGAAAACTGAATTACAAAATAATACAAAATAATGCCAGTAATTTGTCTCTGGGTTTAAAGTTTCCATTGCTACGTTCCAGATTCAGAATTCTGAAATGTGTTACAGTGTTCAATATAATTCATCTGGGAACTTCTTCTCAACAATAGAAGCTCTCCATCCATCGCTACTCTGGGATGAGTCTGAGATGTGAAGAGTAATAGAAATAACCCTTTATAAATATTCTTCTGTTGGTGTGCCATGTTCACAATTATTTTTTTTTCATTTTTATTTTTATTTTTATTTTTTTCAAATTTTTATTATCAAACTGATGTACAGAAAGGTTACAGTTTCATACGTTAGGCACTGGATACATTTCTTGTACAGTTTGTTACCTTGTCCCTCATACCCCCCTCCCTCCTCTCCCTTTCCCTCCCCCCCCCCCCCACGGAGGTGTTCAGTTCACTTACACCAAACAGTTTTGCAAGTATTGCTTTGGTAGTTGTTTGTCTTTTTTTACCCTGTGTCTCTCAAATTTGGTATTCCCTTTCAATTTCCTACTTCCAATACCAGTATACACGGTTTCCAATATACTCAGAGAAGATTACAGAGATAGTGTAGGTACAACCACAGGAAGGTGATACAAGGACATCATCAATAATAGAAGCTACAGACACACATGGACGTTGAAAGTAGTTACAACTGTGATATAACAATTGTCTCCATAACATGGAGTTCATTTCACTTAGCATCATCTTATGTGTTCATAAGGGTATAGCTATTGGGCCTTGTGATGCTCTGCTATGACTTCCCTAAACCTGTACTAATTATTCCCAATAAGGGAGACCATAGAGTCCATGTTTCTTTGGGTCTGGCTCACTTCACTTAGTATAATTTTTTTTCCAAGTCCTTCCATTTCCTTACAAATGGGACAATGTCATTCTTTCTGATAGAGGCATAAAATTCCATTGTGTATATGTACCACATTTTCCTGATCCATTCGTCTACTGAGGGGCATCTGGGCTGGTTCCAGATTCTCGCTATGACAAATTGTGCTGCAATGAACATTGTTGTGCTGGTGGCATAATTGTGATTTTGTTTGTGGTCTTTTGGATAGATACCCAAAAATGGGGCTGCTGGGTCATAGGGGAGTTCTATATTTAGCCTTCTGAGGAATCTCCATACTGCTTGCCAGAGTGGTTGAACCAGTTTACATTCCCACCAACAATGAAGTAGGGTTCCCTTTGGCCACATCCCCTCCAACAATTGTTATTGTTAGTTTTCTTGATATATGACATTCTTACTGGGGTGAGATGGAATCTCAATGTTGTTTTGATTTGCATTTCTTTTATGGCCAGTGATGTAGAGCATTTTTTCATATGTCTCTTGGCCATACTCATTTCCTCAACAGAGAAGTCTCTTTTTAAGTCTTTAGCCCACTTGATGAGGGGGCTATTGGTTCTTTGCGGTTTGGTTTTGGAAAAAGGCAATTTTTTTAGTTCTGCATATATTTTAGAGATGAGGCCTTTGTCTGTTGAATGTCCAGTAAAGACCTTCTCTCAGTCTGTGGGCTTTCTGTTTATCTTGCAGGCTATGTCCTTTGCTGTGCAGAAGCTCTGCAGTTTGATGCAATCCCATTTGTCCAACCTTTCTTTGATTTGTAGCCTTTCTGGGTCTTTGTTAAGGAAGTTCTGTCCTGCGCCAAGGAGCCCAAGTGTTTCTCCTACTCCTTCCTTTAGTGTTTTCAGGGAGTCTGTTTTGATTTCGAGGTCTTTAATCCATTTGGAATTGATTTTGGTGCAGGGTGATATATAAGGATCTAGTTTTAGTTCGTTGCATGTGTTGAGCCAGTTTTGCCAGCACCACTTGTTAAAGAGGCTATCTTTCTTCCATACTATTGTTTTAGCTCCTTTATCAAAGATTAAGTAGGCGTAGTTCTGTGGGTTCATTTCTGGGTCTTCAATTCTGTTCCATTGGTCTTCACGCCTGTTCCGGTGCCAATACCAAGCTGTTTTTATTACTATAGCTTTATAATACAGCTTGAAGTTGGGTATTGTAATTCCTCCAGCACTGTTCTTTCTGCTTAGGAGTGTTTTTGCTATTCTAGGTCTTTTATTGTTCCATATGAATTTCTGGATTGCTTCCTCTATTTCATTAAAGAATGGTGTTGGAATATTAATGGGTATTGCATTGAATTTGTAGATAGCCTTTGGCAATATTGCCATTTTGATTAAATTAATCCTCCCAATCCAGGAGCATAAGAGGTTATTCCATTTCCATAGTGCTGACCTAATTTCATTTTTCAAGCTTTTAAAGTTCTCATCAAAGAGGACTTTCACTTCTTTGGTTAAGGTTATTCCCAGGTATTTTATGTTTTGGGGGGCTATTGCAAAAGGAGTTGCTTTCCTGATTTCAGCCTCGGTCTTCGGGTCGTTAGCATAGAGAAAGCCCATTGATTTTTGAAGGTTTATTTTATATCCTGCAACTTTACCAAAGTTTTGGATCAGCTGTAATAGCTTGGGGGTAGAGTCTATGGGATTCTTTAGGTATAGGATCATGTCATCTGCGAAGAGAGAAAGTTTAACTTCATCTTTTCCTATTTGGATCCCCTTTATATTTTCTTCTTGCCTAATTGCTCGGGCTAGGAATTCTAGTACTATGTTGAAGATCAGGGGAGAGAGTGGACATCCCTGCCTTGTTCCTGATTTTAAAGGGAATGGCTTTAGTTTTTCCCCATTTAGAGTTATGCTTGCTGTTGGTTTGTCATAAACTTCCTTGATTATATTCAGAAATGTTCCCTGGAATCCCAGTTTTTCCAGGGCTTTAAGTATAAATGGGTGCTGGATTTTATTGAACGCTTTTTCCGCATCCATAGATAAAACCATGTGGTTCTTTAGCTTGCTCCAGTTGATGTGGGGGATTACATTAATTGACTTGCGTATATTAAACCAACTTTGCATCCCTGGGATGAATCCAGTTTGATCGTGGTGTATGATTTTTTTGATGACCTGTTGAAGTCGATTGGCCAGAATTTTGTTGAGAATTTTTGCGTCTATGTTCATCAGGGAGATCGGTCTATAGTCCTCTTTCCGTGATGAATCCCTGCCTGGTTTTGGATGAGGGTTATACTGGCTTCATAGAATGAGTCTGGTAGTGAACGTTCTCTTTCAATTTCATTGAAGAGTTTGAGAAATATTGGGGTGAGTTCTGTTTTGAAGGCCTTGTAGAATTCTGCGGTGAATCCGTCTGGACCTGGGCTTTTCTTGGATGGGAGATCATTTATTGCCATTTCTATTTCAATACTGGATATGGGTCGTTTAGAAGGTTTAAATCTTCATGGTTGAGTTTGGGGGTATCAATTTTTTCTAGGAAATCATCCATTTCTTCCAAGTTCTCGAATTTGTTGGCATAAAGGTTTGCAAAATAGTCCCTTATTATTTTCTGAATTTCGGTTATTTCTGTGGTGATGTTACCTGTTTCATCTCTTATCTTGTTTATTTGAGTGTGCTGCCTTCGTTTTTTGGTCAGGTTTGCCAGGGGTCTATCTTGTTGATTTTTTCAAAGAACCAACTCTTTGTTTTGTTGATTCTTTCAATGGTTTTTTTAGTCTCTAATTGATTTAATTCTGATTTGATTTTAATTATTTGCTTCCGTCTATTGACTTGGGGTTTGGCTTGCTGTTCTCTCTCCAGAAAATTAAGGTGCTTCCTTAAATTACTGAGTTGCTGTTTCTCCAGTTTGTTGATGTATGTACTCAGAGATATAAATTTTCCTCTGAGTACTGCCTTTGCTGTGTCCCAAAGGAGCTGGTACTTTGTGTCCTCAACTTGGTTGAAGTCCATAAACATTTGAATTTCCGTTTTAATTTCTTCAATGACCCACTGATGGTTCAGCAGTGTGTTGTTTAGTCTCCATGAAGTGTAGGATTTTCTGTGGTGGCTGTTTGAGTTGAGCTCTAATTTTATTCCATTGTGGTCTGAGAGAATGCAGGGAATGGTTTTGATACTTCTGAATTTGTACAGATTTTCTTTTTGCCCTAAGATGTGATCTATTGTGAAGAATGTTCCATGTGCTGCAGAGTAGAATGTGTATTCTGTTGTTGCTGGGTGGAATATTCTGTAGATGTCAGTTAAGTCTAGTTGGTCTATGCAATTATTAAGATCTGTGGTTTCTTTGTTCAGTTTTTGGCGTGTTGATCTGTCCAGAGGTGATAGTGGAGTGTTAAAGTCCCCAACTATCAATGTGTTTGGGTCTATGAGTGTTTTTAGAGTCAGTAGTGTTTGTTTGATGAAGTTGGGTGCTCCTGCATTTGGTGTGTAGATATTTAGGATGGTTATATCTTCCTGTAGGAGAGATCCCTTTACTAGTATGTTGTAGCCTTCTTTGTCTCTTCTTACCTTTTTAAATTTGAAGTCAATTTTGTCTGACACTAGGATTGCAACTCCAGCCTGCTTATGGGGGCCATTTGCTTGATAGATTTGATTCCAGCCTTTCACTTTTAGAAGATGTTTACTTTTGCTGAATAGATGTGTCTCTTGGAGGCAGCAGAAAGATGGATCTTGATTTTTGATCCAACTTATGAGCCTATGTCGTTTGATTGGAGAATTAAGTCCATTAATGTTGAGAGTTAGGATTGAGAGATGATCGTTTGTTCCTTTCATTATCACTATCTTGTTTAAAGGGGTGTCTTCCCATTTCTTGATCTGATGTTTACTATTTAGGGTTCATTTCTCTGTCTGTATTGGGCTCTTGATTATTTTCCCTGTGTAGTACATCTTTGAGGATTTTCTGTAAAGCTGTTTTTGTGGAGATATATTGTTTCTGTTTTTCCTTACTGTGGAAGACTTTTATTTGACCTTCGGCTATGAATGAGTTTGGCTGGGTACAGAATTCTTGGTTGGTAGTTATTTTTATTCAGTGTTTGGTATACTTCATTCCAGGCTCTCCTTGCTTTTATGGTCTCTGTTGAGTAGTCTGGGGTAATTCTGATTGCTTTTCCTTTATATGTGGTTGTTTTCTTCTCCCTAACAGCTTTAAGGATTCTTTCCTTGTACTCTACTGATCCTGTTTTGATCACAATGTGTCTGTGGGATGTTCTATTCTGGTCTGGTCGGTTTGGGGTTCTAAATGCTTCTTGTATCTGTATAGGCCTTTCCTTCTGGATATTTGGGAAGTTCTCAGCTAATATTCTGTTAAATAGATTGCCTATCCCATTAACTTCTTTCTCCAAGTTTTCCTCAATACCTATTATTCTTAAATTGGGCTTCCTGATCATGTCTTGAATCTCCTGTAGCGATCTGTTTTGTTGATTGGACTGGATTTGTATTGATTTTTTATCTTTCTCCATAGAATCTAGGGAATCTTCAGCTCCTGAGATTCGATCCTCTGCTTCAGTTAGTCGGGACTGTAGGCTAGCTACTTGATTTCGAATCTCTTTTCCTTCTGACTGGTCTTTCCTGATGATTTCCATGTCATTTCTTAGGTCTTGTATGGACTTCTTTACTTCATTAACTTCATTACTTTGGTTCTGATTGTTGTCTCTCAGATCTTTAAGCTGGGTAGCTATCTTTACATTTGAATCTTGAAGTTCATTTATCTTTCTATTTGTGGGTGCCATGAAATTCTCCATTAATTTTTGCTTTGCCTCCTCACACTCTAGAATAATGTACTGAAGAGATTCAAACTTTTCATTTATCATGTTTATCAGTAGACTTTGTAGAGCCTTTTGGGGGTTCTCTTCTATGTCTTTGATTGACTGCTCTGCTTCCTGCTTGTTTTGAGTGGGGGATAGGACTTCATTGTTTGCCATCTTTCTTGTGTTTCTTCTGCCCATTTGAATTGGGAATGCCAGTCTACCAGCACCTGTGAGCACCGTTTAAGACCCAAAGCAGCCCTTACCAAGCACTGTTGTGTAAATCTTACAAGTTCACAATTATATACAGATAACTTGTATACCTGTCTATAAAATTAGATTTGGTGTTTCTAAAGAATACAATTCAATATAACAACTGATCCTGGGCCCTGTATTCAGTAGTTACTTATTTACTGTTACAACCCTATATGCAATTCTTGTTTTTATATTAAGTTCTTTTAGGACTGGCTTTCTCTATGAACCCCTTTGATTAACTCAGATTAAGCTGGGATACCCTCTATCCATTAGCCAGGAGTCAATGGAACCTGGAGGTCCAGGCAGTAAGTCAGGAGGGTAAGTTGGAGATAGTAAAGAGAATAGAGTAAAATGTATTGGGGGTGGTGGTGGTGGTGGTGATTTTGGTTTAGTTTCAGTGACGTGGAAATGTGGAGAAGAGTGGAATCAGTAGAAAGAACAAGGTTAAAATGACAGACAATGGAGAGTTAGCAGAAAAGAGTGGAGGTGTTATTCATAGGAAAGTAATTTTTAAAGAAAGAGAATGCAAAGAGAGATATAAAGTAAAAATACTGGAATACAGATACACAAAACAGAGAAAAATTATTTAAAAAAGAAGAAAAAATAAGTAAGAAGGAAAAAAAAACAGAGAAGGAACAACCCAAACAAACAAAAAAACTTCATAAAACAAACCAGTAAAAATGGAAAACAAACAAACAAATAAAAAACAAAAAAAAAAAACCAACGATGTTTCAGATGTTAAAATATTAAAATAAATTTTTTTTTTTTTTTTTTTTTTTTGGCCAGTCCTGGGCCTTGGACTCAGGGCCTGAGCACTGTCCCTGGCTTCTTCCCGCTCAAGGCTAGCACTCTGCCACTTGAGCCACAGCGCCGCTTCTGGCTGTTTTCTGTATATGTGGTGCTGGGGAATCGAACCTAGGGCCTCGTGTATCCGAGGCAGGCACTCTTGCCACTAGGCTATATCCCCAGCCCTGAAAATTTTTTTTAAAAGTTTAAAAAATGTTTGAAAAGAAAGAAAGAAAAAAAAAAAGGAGTCCTCCTTGTTTGGGTGGTCTTTCCCCAGTCTCTGGTTTCCTTGCAATGGTCTGCAGTCTTTTTTCCTGATTGGCTGGTTTAACTTGATTTCAGTATGCAAGGGGTGGATCTGTTCTGACCCTTCTCCCCTGTTGGTGCAATCCTGGGTCTCTGTGGTTCGCACAGCTTGCAGGCAGGCCTTGGCATCCTCTGTAGATGGGGACGTGAGCAGTCTCAGGAACTGTGGCTCCTCTGTCTGCTGTGGGGCTGCTGCCTTTGATGCCTGGATTTGAATAGGCTCAGCAGCTCAGGGCGCCTCTGGCCTGTTTTGCTCGGCTGAGAGTTGCTTGCCTGGGGGAGGCGGCCTCCTTGGCGGAGGTGGCTATGGAATGCAGCTCTGTTTTGGGCTGGGAATTGGGCTTCCTCTGCGATGGGACCGTTTAGCTGTCCCAGGAACTGTTTGTTCCTCCATCTGGTGTTTCCGTGCCGCCGGTAGCTGCTCGCAGCTTTTGCTTTAAGTTTAGAAATTCCGGCGGGCAGGGCGGGGCACCTCTGGCTGAGTTGTGGCCCAGGACTCGCCTCCCGCCTGGGCAGGGGGCGTTCTCCTGGGCGGAGCTGTCTCTCACTGTTCAGTCCCTCTTGCCCTTTTCAAAGATGGCTACTTTGACCTCGCTTTCCCCAGGCCTGCTTCAGTTCCAATCTGGTCTGACTCTATGCCAGTGGCAAAGATGGCGCTTTGCTCTGGCGGTGGGGGAAGGGCTGCCTTCCAGAAGCTGCTCTGTGGGCGCGAGTGAGAATATCTTTCGTGGGGTACTCACGCTTTCTCTGCGATTTCAGGTCGTCTGTGCTCAGCCGCCATCTGGAGGATTTCTCCCTGGTCTACGCTGTGTGCTTTAGCTGCACGGAGTGCAGGTTGCTGTGCTGGGCGATGTGCTGGCGCCGGCACTGGTGCGGCAGCGGGACGCCGCCCGTAGCTCAGATCTGTGTTTTCAGACCAGCAAAGTTGATTTTTCCTTCCTGGCCAGAATCCCTGTACTGTTAGAACTTACTTTGGCTGTCTTTCTAGGAGTAAAAGTTTCTATGGGGTGAGAAAACTGCAATGTCGGAGGGAGCTCAGCTAGGGCTCTGCTTCTCCTCCACCATCTTCCCGGAAGTTCTCACAATTATTTTAATCTGTACAAAAACAATGTGATAGATAAAAGCTGTGATCACATCTAACATTTGATCTCAAAATTAGGACACACTGATAGCTTTGCAGAGCTATATGGTAGAAATTTTGGCAAACTCATTATGTCCTACTTAATGTCTGTTAAGTGAACATACTCAAATTTCTTCTTAAATATCCTCCCCTCCCCAACACAGCTATATTAGCACAGAAGATGACTTTCTTTCATTACTTGGTCTGGATCCTGAGTGACCAATCAGTACATCTGATCTCTGCTACAATGAGCAGAGCCTAGTGAGGGCCAATGAAACCCAGGATCTTTGCTGACAGCTTCTGAAGAAATTAATTCCACCCTGTTGAGAGCTGCATTAAAGAGATTTCCTTGTTGCTAAATGTAAACTAAGAAATACTTACTTCCCCCAAATGGAGCCTTTCTTGGATGAAACAGACACTTAGGGAACAAAGAGGACAGTAGAAAGAAAATAGGATCTTTTGTAAACAGCTCATTTAATTTAAGGTTCAAATTCTACTTGAAATCTGACCTCAGACTGTATAAGCCAGTAAAGTAACTTTAGGTCTATGTTTTCCTATATAACTTACATAGTGAGAGACTATTATTATAGACTTAAGGTAAGTCATGGATGTCTGTAAATCTAGAAATATTGCAACAAGACTATGCAGGACACATTCATAGATTTGTCTCTACATGCCACCATGGTCACTTTACAATTACTGCCATTTTTAAAAATAAGATGTCTTTAAATGTAGTAGCAAAACCACAGAAATCCTTCCCCTATTCAACCAACCAGTGAATGTTTATATTTGTTATACAAAAATTCTATTTTTCAAGGTTTATGTTAAACATATCAAATATAGATAACTGGGGTGTCAGAATTTGAATCCACATCTGTCAGATAGCAAAGCTCATGCTTCTTAACTTTACTAGATGAAAAACAACTGATTAATATTAGAAAAGATTGATCAAAAGTAGTACTCATTCACATGGAAATGCATGCCTTGTTCACAAGGAAAAAAAGTCAGAGTCATGTGGTAACAAAGCATAGCAAAATGCACACTTCAAGAACCTTCAGTATGGGGCTGGGAATATGGCCTAGTGGCAAGAGCGCTTGCCTCGTATACATGAAGCCCTGGATTCTATTCCCCAGCACCACATATATAGAAAATAGCCAGAAGTGGTGCTGTGGCTCAAGTGGTAGAGTGCTAGCCTTGAGCAAAAAGAAGCCAGGGACAGTGCTCAGGCCCTGAGTCCAAGGTCCAGGACTGGCAAAAAAAAAAAAAAAATCCTTCAGTATACCATATACTCAAGCAAGTGGCTCAGAAACAGATATAGACAAGTTGCAGGAAGTTGAGTATACCAGCTACTTTCTGGGTCTCAATCTCTTCACCTGGAAATTAGCCTGGTGAGCCAAATACTCACTTTTATACAGTTTTTAAGTTTTCAATTGACACTTAAAAATTGTGTTTTTAGCATGCAACAAGAAATTTTGGAATATGTACGCATTGAGGAATGGCCAATTCCGATGCATGAACATATGTATGGCCTCACATACTTATTACTGATTTGTGGTGAAATCATTTTAAACCTTCTTTGTTAGAAATTTTCAGTATGTTATTATCAACTTTAAACTTCTTCGTTAGAAATTAACCATAAGTTCTTATTAACTATGGTCACCATCTTGCATAAGCTTGAACTTCTACCTCCTATTTAACTGAACTCTTGTATCCTTAGGCCATCTACCCAATTTCTTCATTCACCATTCTACTATTCTATAAAAGTATTCAAAGAAAACTGATTTTCCTGTTTAGTCTGGCTCTGACGTTTCTGATCACTTGCTGGCTGATTCTATTACATTATGCAGATCTTTAAAATATGTTACTTCTGACACTGGAAGTTTTCTTGCCATTTAGTTCATGATTTTTTTTATTTCTAATGGCAAAATAAGCGCAAAAGGATGATTATTCACCATTTAATCTTATTATTTTAGTCTTGGCATGCTGTTTTCAATTGACTCAGCAGTTGTAGGTCAAATTCAGATGTTAAAGGAAAGCTTCGTCCTGACTGATTGCTTTCAAGGATTAGAGCTGAATACACAGTAACCCAAGGCTGCTGACAGACCAGATGAAAAGCCAGTATCAGGTCCCTGCCTTAAGACCTGATTTAATGTTTTCAATCATAATAATATCCCGTCTTCTTTAGACATCTACTGGGTTGAATGCAAATCAGCAAATGCATTCTACATACATTGCAACCCCCAATCCAGCCCCTAACCTCAGCTCTAATCACCTCTGCCACCCCAATAAGTTCTAATGGATCATTCCACAAAGCCACTTTAGAAGGAACACAGACATTCAAAAGGGAAAATGAATCAGAAATATTTCGCAACATTATACAAAATGACCCAATTTGACAAATTGACTCAGGATATCACTAAAACGTTGCTGTGAAGCAATAAATAAGCATAGTAAGTCTGTAACTGACTGGAACGCACATGAATAATTTCATGTCCCCTGAGTCCTTTCCAGTGAAAAGAAGAAAAATCTTATTAAATGGACCTCTGGCCACACAAAATCTGATAGGTAGCTTTTCAATGGTAAGTTGTATCCTGAGAAAATTGGTCTATTCGAGCCCTTTTACTCCTATTCTTATCAACTTAATGAACATTGCAGAATTTAAAAATGACGCAAGATCTGTGACATAACTAGTTATTTGAGTATCATCTAATTTCTCCCTAAATTTTCCTTACTGAGTATCGTATAACACAGAGATTAATTGAGATGGTAAATAGCAAAATAAA
This sequence comes from Perognathus longimembris pacificus, assembly GCF_023159225.1. NCBI lineage: Eukaryota > Metazoa > Chordata > Mammalia > Rodentia > Heteromyidae > Perognathus > Perognathus longimembris. Next base: position 39,424,922 of record NC_063162.1, read on the forward strand.
AAAATAGGCTGACAAGAATAGCAGTCAAATATTTATTGAAATAATATCCTGAAAACCAGCAACATTCAGCCATGTATGAGCATAACACATTCATTATTTATATATTAAATGACAGGAGCCAGATAATTCTTCATACGACAAATGATAGCTCCCCTAAAGGCCTGAAAAGTTAATGTGATTGTCTAATTTACACTAAAGTAAAACTGGCAACTATGAGAGTCATGCTATTTAGCATTCATTCTTTGATGAGGCAGCAACTTGTCATTATTTATGAACGAGCAAAATTGTCATTATTTTTAAAAGAACTCAATTTCTAGAAATATATTTACCGAATGAAGTGCATACCAGCTGGTATTTTGGTGTTAACTGGCCCGATAAAAAATTCTCTTCCTTGGGGCTGGGAATATGGCCTAGTGGCAAAAGTGCTTGCCTCCTATACATGAAGCCCTGGATTCGATTCCTCAGCACCACATATATAGAAAATGACCAGAAGTGGCGTTGTGGCTCAAGTGGCAGAGTGCTAGCCTTGAGCAAAAAGAAGCCAGGGACAGTGCTCAGGCCCTGAGTTTAAGGCCCAGGACTGGCAAAAAAACAAAAATAAACTAAACAAAAAACTCTTCCTGTTCCAAATGGAATGTACGCGTTACCTGACTTATGTAAGTGCAAACCCTCTGCACATCACCTTTACAATAAAAATTTAAATTAAAAAAATTTCCTTCCTGGTCAGGTAAGTTTCTAACTACCAAGTTTCTTAGGTATTATGCAACAGCTCTAACCTAGACATGTTATGTCAAAATTTTTACTTTGGATCCAGACTTAAAAACCAGCCCTGATCTTGCCATCATCCCTCACCCAACCCCAAACTATCCACTTTTCTACCTCAGGAATCACCATTTTCATATCCTAGCCAGGTGGTTGCAAATAAACTGTGGAGCTGTTTACTTGACTCTGGAGCATTCTTCACTCTCAATTACTTTTAACCATTGTAGAGTCTTCTCCCCAAGAAGTGCATATGCAGCTTGGAGACCACAGCATGTAAAACAATTTCTTACCATCTAGTTTCTTGATTTAAAAACCTGGAGATGAACTTTTTTTTTTTTTTGCCAGTCCTGAGCCTTGAACTCAGGGCCTGAGCACTGTCCCTGGCTTCATTTTGCTCAAGGCTGGCACTCTGCCCCTTGAGCCACAGCGCCACTTCTGGCCATTTCTATATATGTGGTGCTAGGGCATTGAACCCAGGGTTTCATGTATAGGAGGCAAGCACTCTTGCCACTAGGCCATATTCCCAGCCACCCGGGAGAAGAACTTAAGAATATTCTCTTTGTTTCTCTTCTGATTAACAATTTGCAACTGATCTCCCTAATGCCGTGATAATTTCATATTTGTGCTGCCATATCACTTGTTGCTTTCAAAATGTATAGGGAGCTGGGGACATGCCATCAAGGAGACAGCTCTTTTAAGAAGTTAGTTATGAAAAAGAAAAGAATAAACTGAAGCCAACTACTTAAAGAAAAGGTTGATCCAGGTGGAGTATTGTGTTTTATGAATAAGGCTTGGAAGAAAACATGACAGCAATTACAGGTGACAGTGGAAAGGACAGTGGGTGCCAGCAGGGCAAATATGACATGAGTGAAGATTCTTTCTGGTGGGTAAAAATTAAGATAAGACATGGTGAAGACAGGAGAGTTTCTATGTACTTTTATATGCTCCATATTTGTATTCTGGTGAAATGTTATAAAACTGTTTTAAAACAAACCCATTTTAGGTAGTGCTAATCTGACACATTATTATGTGATGTGTGCATGGTTGGTCACTAGACCTGGCTGGCAGTCACCGAGTGTTCAGCGCTCATCATTGATCTGATTTGATCACCATTCTAGCCACTTTGCATGCTAATACCATGATGTTATTAAATACAGCATGAAAGACCAGCAAAACTGAACCAAAAAAGGTTATTTGTTTTTGAATCGAGTAGTGGTAGCAGCAGGTCCTGGTACCATTTACAGGAATTGAAGAGATGGAGTTTACATAATGACTGCCTCCAGAATCCCTGTCTTGCAGTGAGTTCCCATGAGGCAGCTACATAGACATAGTGCTGTTCTGGAGTTGTAATAAAGCCAATGATTCAGTAAGTTCAGTCCTTCCATTGTGTGATTAACAAAGACACAGACCATTACACAGATCACCAAACTGCAGAGCGCTCAGAACCAAGCAGCACAGCCTCAACCTGAGAGTGGATGGGCTGGAAGAACACTGAGAGGCAGAGATAAAGCACTGCTTTGGGTTAAAATGTTCAGTTAGAAACAGGTGCGACCATACAGAATGAGCCTGTACCTTAGCCAGTGCCAAGCCAAAACAAGCACAGGCATGAAAGAAGAGTGGAGAAAGATTCATTATCTGCAGCAGCTAAGGACAGCATGGGAATTGTTTCCAAAACAAGGTTTTTCTCAAACAAAGGAAGTATGGAGACTTCATTCACGGAGCCTGGACCTAGTCACACAGGAAAGGATTTTAGGGGAGGACACACTATTGAGCTTGATTAGTTAAGCAGTATATTCCTGCAAGCTCCATTCAAGGAGGGAAGATGGCAGGCATTTTTTTTTGGGGGGGGGGGCAGGCTCAGCCCAGGTTCCTGCAGCATATGTTCTAAAAGTTAAGGTGACATATAGAAACCTTTTGGGGGAGCCTTCTCATATTGTCAACAAGAATTCCTCTGGGCATGCTCAACTTTCAACACAAATAAGTGACAAAAGGGAAAAGACTCAGGAAAGTGTGTTAATAGAGGTGTTTTCCCTGCATTGTTTAGAAGCTGTCATAAGGCTGTTTTGCTTCATTTGTTTTTTCCTTATTGCTTAGGTACCATTTGCAGCATTCTCCCTTTTTTCCCGAATAAGATATAAACTTCTCAGGTGAAGATTTCTATATTTCAACAGTATTATCCAGAAATACTTTCCACAAATGTATGAACTAACTGGTTGTTTTTCATGGCTCAGTCTCAGTCAGAAGTATTTACATTCTGAAATCATAAATTAAAACTGTTTTATTAATAGCTGTGATGAATTCCTACATGGTAATGAAAAATAATGGATTAGACTTTTTTAAAAGAATCAATATTTCAGAGTACACACAGGGAGGACGAAATAAATGAAAATGTAAGGGACAGTCTTAAAACCAAGAAGCCAGATGCATATTTTCTTATCCACATTTCTTTCCTCATCTCTATCAGTGTCCATGCAAACACCTTATGTTCTCCCAGAACCATAAAGAACAAATGGTAAACTCCAGAGAGCGGTCTCACCTCATGCCTCAGCCTCCACCTCACTAGTCTAGGCCCCAGAGTCCTTGTAACATAATCAAAACACAGAAACTGAGAAACGAAAGACAGGGAAAAATATTAATCTCCATAATGCCGATAGCATTCCAAAATCCAAAAGGAAATAAGTACATTGGGACATAACTGACAAACAATGAATATATGTGTGGATACATGATATAGATACATGTTTTGTTTTGCTTTAACTCATACAGTAGAAAGATTATATTACAACCAGGTTTTATTAGTTTATTCAACAAGCATAGATTATTGAGGCACTATGCCTACCTCATATCAATAAATAACATTAAATGAAGTAGGACTGATTCATGCCTAAATTTTTTTCTGTATTACTTCTTTTCATGGACATTACTGTCTTAATGTTCTCTGCCTGATATTACACACACACACACACACACACACACACACACACACACTAACACACACACACACATTGCAATCATAACCATAAACTAAATGACTACATACTTGGAATAGATGGCTGTTAGAAAATACTCACACTTAATTGATAATGACATCATGCTGGTATGCACATTACAATGTAAATGAGGCTTCCAGACTCATTTATGGCTCTTTTATTCAAAGTTTAGTACTTACTTGCTTTTCTTTCATGGTTTAGAAGGTTCTTCTTAAGGCTGTGGGATTACTTATTCCTGCTGATTTTGCCCCTTGGAATTGGACCAAGAGTACCAATTTTTAACTGTATTTTAAAACAGATGCATACCAGCAATGAAGCAGAATTGAAAAGGATAATGGAAACCACATTACTGAAAGAAAATAAGTAAAGAGAAGACTGATTAACAGACTTATCCAAGCAGTCATTTGGCTTTATTAAAAACTGAATTATTATTTGCATCAGGATATAATATTACTGTTTTCATGCTTTTGTCTGAGTGTGCATGAAGAGAAAGCATCCAAATGAACACCTTTTATTACTGATATATTTTGAAAGGTGGCTTAACATCCATCTCAAACACATCTGTAAGCTTAAGTAATCTTGCAGGGTCATGCAAAAGATCTAGGAATCAAATTCAGAACTCTTAAAATTCCCCTGAAGTGTTTGCAAAACTCAGCCAGATTTAGCAAAGCCTGGAAAGAAAATGGTGCTTGACATCATGCCCAATTTTTCTTTGGCTTATATTTATGATGATTCACATCAAGACCACATGGTTTCCCTATGTCTCAACTCTCTCCTCCCTCTTCTAAGAATGCATATTTCTCAAAGCCTCCATTATTCGCTTCACCACTATGAAGTGTAGAGAGAAATTAGAGAAAGGCAGGGTTGGGGTCTTCATGGAGATATAGGAAATGTTTTTTTTTTCTTGTTATTTAGACATGAAGTTGTAGAAGTCTATTCAGTCATATGGAACTTTGTAAAAGTTTTTAAGCTCAGAACTTAGTAGTAAATTCATTATTAAATTATCTAGATACCAGTGGCTCATGTCTGTAATCTTAGTTACTCAGAAGGCTGAGATCTGAGGATCATGGCTCAAAAGCAGCCCAGAAGACAAATCTCTGAGATTCTTATGTCCCATTAATCAGCAAAAATCCAGAAGTGAAGGTATATTTCAAGTAATAGAGCACCTGCCTTAAGCAAGAAAGCTGAGCAAGAGTGTGAGGCCTGCAGTTCAAGCCCCAATCAGTATACATATAAACACACACACACACTCACATGCACTCACACATGCACACAGCCTTACTTTTGCTGCGCTTAATCCATAAGAACACTTTCTGAATAGAGGAATTGTACGTCCTATGTACAAATCAATCATGTATCTATGGCCTAGAAACTGGTCACGCAACATGAAGGATGAAACAAACTACTAGTATTCTCATTCTCAAAAAGTTTAAAGAAATATTAACATATGCTCTATCAAAGTAAGGGAGGAGAAAGCATTTTGTTATCAAAAATAAATTGCTGAGGTATAAAATCCAGATCAGAAATGATGGAATCATTAGGAGAAGTAGACTGTGATGATCTCACCAAATGATATCACTGTAGCCATTTGTCAAGGCAGCAGTAATTTGGCAGAGGGATACAGTTTGACAGTAGCTGAGCGCTTAGCTGAGAGCTTCCCTCCTAGCATAATACATCACAGAACTGAAAGCATTCAGTTCTGCTTTGCAATTCACAATTCAGCCCAGGTGGGCCACTATTACACAATAACCACACAGCTGTTACTATCGTTGCCTAAATTGCCCTTCCCTTTAAAAATTTACAGTATAATCTACTCAACCAATAGATACTAATGTCCAAAAAATCTCAGCTCACATTTACCATTTACTCCCTGTAAAGGTCTAAAATAACTAACCAATCATTCTCAAAAGAATTCCAATTATGCTGCTTGTTCCCTTAAAGAGTATAAAGAAGCAAAATGTCAGCATTGTGTGTAAGAAAGAAAGTAGTCACAACACCTGCTAACAATGCATACTGCATATAGCACTTAGCCCCCATTGCATTTCTGGAAATCATTTCAGAAAATTACAAACATAATTCTTGCCCTATCTTCCCACCATTGAAAAGATCTTGCCTCATGCTATAGTTTCCATCAGAATTGCATGAGACTCTATCCTTGATGTTAACACGGCAGAGGGAACTTACAGAGGCCTAGGTGGTGTCAAACACATAGATTTCTGTCAGAGTCAATGCTCATAAAAATTAATAGCCTCTGTTGAAAATTACTGATCCCAGTGTAATCATTCACTTATTTAACTGATAGTGTTTGTCTTCATCTAAGAGCTGTGGAGGGCATCCAATGAGCTCTGTTCAGTGTGACAAATTGATAAGTCGAAATGTGTTTACTCATTTGTTTTCAAGCCTTTGAAAGCTTTCTTTTCATTGTTTTAAGGGCTTTCAAACTGAACACTAAGCTAAAGTAGTGGACTGAGAACGCAAAGATAAACCCAGGTATAATCTGTGATTGATCAACAGACAGTAGCTAAAATAACACAAAATTATATTCTGGATAGTTTGGTTAGGCTGCCTCACTACAGCAAAAAAGAAGCTCTTAACTAATATATCCCCACTTGTTTTGAAAACTTTTGTTGGTGGTGGTGGTTGTGGGGCTTGAACTCTGGGTCTGGTCACTGTCTCTGAACTCTTCAGCTCAAGGGTAGCACTCTACTACTTGAACCACAACACCACTTCCACTTCTCTGGTAGTTAATTGGAGATAGGAGTCTCATGGACTTTCCTGCCCGGGCAGGCTTTGAACTGTGATCCTCAGGTCTCAGCCTCTTGAATAGCTAGGATTACAGGCATGAGCCACCAGAGCCCAGCTCGAAAACTTTAATGAGATTTTTCACAGTTTTCACCAAATGTCTGCAATATCATGCTCAAAATTAGTTTAAAAAACAAGCAAATTACTTACCCTCTTACCTCTAAAAGTATCTTCCCCTAATCATTGAACTCATCTTCCCTCATTAGGCTTAGCAACTGTTTTCTGACTACAGTGACATTTGCTTCTGACATGGTTATTTCTATGTGACAATGTTTAGCTAACAAGCATATGTATATAATCAGACATAGCTATGACTGTAACATCTTTGAACAATTTCTCAATACGTTCTTTAAAAAGTTACCTGATCCTGATTCTGCTGTTTTGTTCTTCTCTGAAATAACCTTTGTTCATTATTTATTTATTTGATTTATTTGAAATGTATTCACTGCCCAAGGACTCCTGGGCTTATGCATAAAATTTAAACTAAATCCAGCAGCTAAAATTCCTCTTAAACTGTAATGAAATTACCAAGTTAATGGAGCAGTGTAATCAAACTAGAGTTAATAAATATACTGTGGCCTTAATAGATGCCATAAGAACAAATGTCAATAGATATTGACAATTTTCCATGTGAAAGCATGGCATTTATTATGTTTATACTAATGTTGCTGTGCATTTATTACTTTTTATGATCCAGTTTTAGAGATTTCCTTAGAACCACAATATCGGAACTTATGGAAATAAAAGAAATAAACAATTTTCCACTTTCCAAAAGTAACTTATCCAGAATTAAAAAAAAAATAGCACACATTAAAGTTTGCCAGAGGGTTTAGTCCATCAATATGCACCAAGTCCCACTAATGCAGTGCAAAAAATAAAAAATAAAAAAAGCTTTTAAATCTTGGTGGAAATACAGGATCCTAGAAGAAAGGTTTTAAGTTATAAATACACTAGACAGTGTTGCATCTTTCTGTCTTTTATTCTTCAGTGGAGAAATATTTAAACTCTAGGGAATCTGTTTTTCACATAATCCTTTGGAGCACACATAGCTCTTAACTACTTCTAGAAGCTTCTTACAAATATCTATTGCATAGCCAATACTGTACGTCAAATTCAGAAATCAAGAGTGAAAGAGCTCTTCAAACTGAGTGCAGGTTAGGTCCCTTTCACATAAATGTGCTTTGATAATTCTGCCAATACCTAAGCTAGAGGAAGAAAGGAAGTAAGGACTGTGCAAAGCTGGGCACATCACATCTTGGCTCTTACTGTGTAGAGCTTCTTTATGGATTCAGAGAAATTATACTAATGTCCAGAAAACAAGGAGGTGTTTACTTCCATTTTCAAAACATGAGAAAGAGTTTCACTGATTTACCATGTTCATAAACAACACTGAAATGCCTTTAAGTCAGTTTTTTTTTTTTTTTTTTTTGCTAGTCCTGGGCCTTGGACTCAGGGCCTGAGCACCTTCCTTGGCTAGCACTCTTCCACTTGAGCCACAGCGCCACTTCTGGCCATTTTCCATATATGTGGTGCTGGGGAATTGAACCCAGGGCTTCATGTATATATGGCAAACACTTTTGCCACTAGGCCATATTCCCAGCCCCTAAGTCAGTATTTTTAAACTAGTATTTAGGCTCTAGAAACAAAATATTGTCCAAGAGGAGATGTAATAAATTTGTCATAGAAAATCACAATTAGCAAGTAGCTTCTGTAGATCTGAACACATTTTTTTTTGTGTAGAATTGAACTTCCTTTAATATTTTGTTTTTTTAAAAAAAATGCAGTTACTGTAAACTAATGATACCACTCGTAAGCAATTACCCAAAAGATTACAAAACAGTACACAGTAAAGGTCCCCTTGTTCATTGTTGCACTATTTACCACAGTCAAAGTTTTGAAACAGAACAGATGTGAAATAGATGAGAGATACATAGGTATAATTGATGTACTTGGAAAGCATTATGTTGAGTGAATTACGTGCCTCAGAGGACAAATAACACATTTTGTCTAATATATAAAAGTTAGATCGAAAATATAAACATAAATAAAAACACATACAATCTCATATGCATAAATACACAATCAAACTGACTAAAGTATAGTGTACATTGGAGCAAATGCCCATGGTATAAACCCCTTGAACATTAAAAGAGCGCTTAATAAAATTAATACAGTTAAGATGAATATGTTTTGTCTTAAAAGAGTAGGACTTATGATCACAGAACAAAAAAGTCTCTTGGGGATTTTTTTTTTGGTTGTTGTTGTTTTATAGAGGAAACAGTTAGTGAGTCTGATAGGATTGAAATCGATTGGGATGCAATATAAATAGGTTGAGAAATAGCAATGACTCTCTTCTTGTATAACTGATGAAAGAAATTAAGAATAAACAAATATTAGTTTAAAAAAGTAAGTAGCTGTGTGCCAGCAGCTCACACCTGTAAGCTTACTCAAGAGGTTGAGATCTAAGGATCAGGGTTCAAAGCTTTGAAGCTAGACCAGGCAGGAAAGTTCATGAAACTCTAATCTCCAATTAATCACAGAAAAGTGGAAGTAGCCTTGTGGCTCAAGTGGTACAGCACTAGCCTTGAGCAAAAGAAGCTCAAGGACACTGCCCAGACTGCAAACCTTGGTGGGGGGGGGGAGGAAGTAAATAAATGAATATGTTTACACTTTTACACTTTTATACTGTTTCTATAAATAATTTTGCTCATAACATTTAAAGGATCATCCCAAGTATTCTTCGGTTACTCTTCAGTTATGTAATTCAGAGCTTCAAACAAAACTCAAGATTTAGTCATTATATTTTATCTATTTTCAAATATAAGATAGGCAAAAAAGAAAATCTAACAAACAGTACTTAGATGACTTTTAATATGACATTCTATAAACCTAACCTATAATACTAAGATGACTTTTAATAATGACATGGTATAAACATGCTATGGTTTCTCTCATTAACAAGTTGTCAGTCATTTCACTCTGATGTGAACATGTAAGCAACAGACATACCTTATTTTACTCTGCTCTGTCTTACATTTTTATGAGGACAGACATGATAAGACCTGAATTTTTTAATCATGCAAAATTCAAGCATTCCTTACCAGCAAGATATTTATACCTTTTTTAAGAGCACAGGGAATTGGAAAGGTTCCAAAATGTTCCTCACACACAGTTAAACCAATCAAGATCTTACCATAGATTACTGTGTGGATTATAATACATTTAGTATATGCTTTACAAAACAATTTTAAGATATGACTAACAATAGATGCTTTAAAATCTAAAGTGCAGGGCTGGGAATATGGCCTAGTGGTAAGAGTGCTTGCCTCATATACATGAAGCCCTGGGTTCAATTCCCCAGCACCACATATATAGAAAACAGCCAGAAGTGGCTCTGTGGCTCAAGTGGCAGAATGCTTGCCTTGAGCAAAAAGAAGCCAGGGACAGTGCTCAGGCCCTGAGTCCAAGGCCCAGGACTGGCAATAAATAATACATACATACATACATACATACATACATACATACATGCATACATACATACATACATACATACATAAAATCTAAAGTGAAGTGTCAGTGACACCTTCAAATGCTGCTCTGAGACACAGTATCAGGCTCTTAAATAGATAATCCAGAGTTTAAATTATTTCACCTCTACTAAATATTGCTGTAAAGCTAGGTAAATAATTAACTTCTTCAAGCCTCAAGGATATATTTGTTGTAAAGTTTAGGGGAGATAATGTACAGAAATAATTGGCTAGAGTACTAGTTATGGTCATGCAAATGATAAGCTGTATTAAGTTGTCCTATTTTCTTTTAGGCCTATCCTACCTATCTTAAAACCCCACACACTTGATGCCTGCAGTCAATTCTATTTCATTCCACAGCCTTTAACATTCTTTAAATAAACTATTAATCATCAGCAAGTACAATATGATTTCCAACTTTAAAAAATGTTGCATATACTATCACATTTTTTTATCTTAACTTCTCTGACTCACTTAGAAAGCTTTCCAAAATAACTATTAGTGAGTCTTTAATCTTGAAATAGATCTAGGCTTATAAAATCACAAGAATGGAATTTCTGGGAGAACAAGGAGGGTTTTTTTTGGGGGGGGGAGGGTTGGTCTCTTTGGTTGACTAAGTGCTTAGAACAGCATCTGACAGAATATAAGTTGATAATCTGTAAATGTTGGATGTATGAATGACAAATGAGAAACACATACTGTCAGCAACTTTAGGTGATCTTAAATAGTGGATAGAATTTCGTTTATCCTACATTTTGGTCCTAATTTCAGCATATTGGTATAGGGACAGGTCTCTTAGCCTAAATGGAAAGTAATATTTATTTCCTCTATCCATAAGAGCCTGATCATACTGCTGCTTGAGATCAACAGGTAAAATTGTTCAAAACACTTTAGTGTCCATAAGAAAAATTGATCCTTTCTAATCTAGTCAAGAAAAGAGTGTAATACGAAGTCTATCACTTACGGAGTCATTGAGTTCAATGACTCTTCTAGGACATCGATGAGAAGGCTGCCATATCAGGACATGATAGAATATCAGGAGTGTGCTACCTAGGCAAAAGTAGCCTTAAAAATTCTACATCTTAATTATAGCTCCATTACCTTATTTACTGCTGAATTCAAACCAGTTTGCCTTAGTCAGCTTTGCATCTATGGCCATACCATCAATTATTTTAAGAAAGTACAGTGATAGAAAGGGAAAATGTCTCTTTTTTTAAAGTAGAAGATAGAAGTCACAAAGCAAGCATTGTCCTAGGAACCTTACTACTGATTACCAGGTTAATTTCAGAGCAAAGTTGAATCTATTAGAATGTCATAACCTAATCTCATGTGGAAAACTCTTCATGACAGGAGGGTGATCTAATGTCATGGTGGTTTTGATCTGGCCCTTCAACTGGACCCTATTTCCTCTCTAAAAAGTCGAAACATCACTTTTGTTCTATTATCCATCTGTATTTCTTTTATCTCCTTCAATCTTCTACTTTTCATGTGGAAACATTCTAAGTACATGTGCTCTAACATAAAGAATTGCTTAATGAGGGGGTAGGCAAATGGAGAGGGTGAAGGAGAGCAAATATGCTCAAAATAGTGTGTGTGTGTGTGTGTGTGTGTGTGTGTGTGTATAAAATTGGAACAATAAAGCTTGTTAGAATTGGTTTGGGAAGGGTAGTGGAGGCAGAAAAGTAATGGAAGACTTACTCAGATCAAGATACATGATATGTGTTCGGCATAAATAAGCATGTCAGTATTTGATGCCAATAAAAATAATTTTACAGGTTTTCTAAAAATAACTATGTATATCACAAGGAGTTAAAGATATTTAGAGAGAAAAAGAAAAAACTCATTATACTAATACTCAAGCAATGTCTATGTGGATACCTTGGTGAACTGGCATCATAATGGACACAGTAGGGCTTGGATCAAATTACAAGCTGAAAATCCACCGTGAATCACCAATAGGCTTTGATATCTAGAGTTAGAGAAACAGCAAGTCCTTTACAAACCTGGCCTTTCAGCACACAAAGGCAATCATTCCTTCAAATTATTATCAGAAAAATCAAATGGAATTAAAAATCCCAGCCTAGATTAGTTCTCCTGAGAGCAGCACAATGCTGTCTTATAATTCTGTAGTGTAGATGTGATACTCAGCTTTGAGGAATTTGAAAACACATTCGATCTGAGAAGGCTTCAGATTCACCTTTTGTATAAAAATATTGAGTTGGCCATTTCTGATGCTAGCATTGAGAATAACCAGAGTTACAATATTTTTATGATTTATGTTCTTTTTTTATCATTATGTTTTACTTAGTCATTGGGTACTTACCAAAGCATGGTAGAAGGCAGAAGAAATCATGGAAGAGTTTCTGACACTAGTAAGTGGAGTAAAGCTGTCTAAAAGGTGAGATTGAAGCAGCTACCCGAAAAGCCTTCCTTTTACAAGACTGAAACTTCACAACTTGCCACTCGTCTATTAAAGGCTCATTGGTGTCAGCTGGAAAAGAATTTTTCCTCTTCCAAAATCTCCTACTAAAATACAAATGCACCCTGGTAGGTACTAACACTTAACAACTCAATCTTCAGTTATTACTATGCATGTTATTGTTATGCATGTGGGTTGATAATCTACCAAGAATAAAATGCTAAGTTAGTAATTATTGCAAAAGGATCTGGGGAAGTGGGAAGAGAACAAGAGGAGAATCATGGAAGAAGAGATATAAATTCCATCTACTTCCACCCAGGCTCTAAAGTGCTGTGATGTAGTGGGCAGAGTTAAGTGGGCCATGGAGTCCTAGGAATTCCTTCATATCTGATGTAACCATAAGTCCATGGGCAGATTCCCTAAGCTCTCTGGGCCTCCATCTGCTCGTTTGCAAAAGAAAACTCTTACTGTCTACCTTTTAATGTGGTGCTGATGAGTGAGTGAGATACACTGTAGGTTATTTCACCTCCCTGGAATCATAAACATGCATGTATGCCCGAAAGGTTTAATAACAGCAACCCTATATGTTTGCCAAAGGATGTGTCTCAGCTCTAGCAATGAAAGCTTTGGGAAATTACACCATAATAGAATTTTTAGAGAAGAAGTTTTGTTAGAGATTATCCAGGGTTTTCAAACTTTTTAAGGCTCAAATCCTTCTAATGAAATTTGTACAAACACTGTTATGAAACCTGGTAAAACAGGAAGTTCTCTCTATAAAAGTAAGGATGGGATAAGAGGTAGGACAGACAATGGGAATATACTGGTTCAAGCAAGCACTTACAAAATCCCTCAGGATAAAGCTGCTCAAAAATATATTCAAAGAGCAATGTCTTGCCATGAGTTAACTGGCACCTAGTCACTTTCAGAAGATTTTAGGAGAAAAATAGATCATGCAAATCTCAAAACAAAAGTAGAGGGTGAATTTTGACTGTCACGAAACTTTTCCTGGTAGCGAACATTATGAATTTAAAGGTTCTGCTTGTTCTGTAAGAATCTGTATTACACTTTTTTTTTCTGCTGCTGTAGCATTGTATCAGTCATTTCTTATGATTGTTAGCTCCTTTTTTGTACTAGATTAGCAGTTCACAAATATGTATAGATAACTCAAAAAAAAAATGGTTCACCAAAATCTACAAGGTGTTGCAATACTTCTGAAGAAAAGAACAAAATAAAGCCATGAGCAGTGCATGCCTGTAATCCTAGCTACTTGGGAGTTTGAGATTTAAAGGACATCATTTCAAAGACAAACTGTAAATTTCTTCTAACCTGATCTTTTGGGGAATTTCATCAGATCATTTAATTGACTAGCGTCTTCAAGAGTGTGAGTAGTTTAGTTAATATGCATATCATTGATCTCATTTGTGACATTACTGTGTTTATTGTTGAAGAATCTGATTAATATTTAAAATGAAACAGTGGTGTTAAAACCACAAGGTGGGCTGGGGATATGGCCTAGTGGCAAGAGTGCCTGCCTCATATACCTGAGGCCCTGGGTTCGATTCCCCAGCACCACATATACAGAAAATGGCAGGAAGTGGCGCTGTGGCTCAAGTGGCAGAGTGCTAGCCTTGAGCAAAAAGAAGCCAGGGACAGTGCTCAGGCCCTGAGTCCAAGCCCCAGGACTGGCAAAAAAAAAAAAAAAAACACAAGGAGTGGAGTTGAAATGTTTGTTAAAATTTCACCCCATTATAAGAAGACAGATGAAATCTCTTCATCACAACTACTGAACATACACTGCTGTGCTAACTCATCAATATCTACCATTAAAGTACCTAGATATTTCCTATATATTCCTTTGGTATTTAAAATTGTGCTTTAAACTCCCATCCAGTATTTGAAAGGGCATAAAGATGAAAATATTCCTTTTCAAGAAAACTTGCTTCAGCTTCTATTATGTTGTGCTTTTCAAAAGTCTATAAGTATATAAACTTGAGCACTTTCATGAAAATAGTGGCCAAATAGATTAAATAATCATATCAAACCCACAACGTTTTAATGATGTGGTAAAAGTCAGAGGTCCTTTCAAAAATAACCATAAATTACAAGACCTACATATGTTTCCTTTTCTTTTCCAATCCTAAAACAATAAACTAAGATAACAAGTGTATTTTTTCCGGCTTTGGTTACAAGACTTTATCTTCAAAAGAGAAAAGAAAGGAAGACTTAGCTGACCTTTCCATGTTAGAAAGCAGAGCACCTACTGAGATCTGTCTTCCTTGTTGGCATTTCTCTACAAAAGAAGCGTGAGGCTAAAGTCAGCTTCAACTTGTCCAAATTAAAAGTAACCTTCAGGCTAATGGGTTTTCAACACTACTCCTTATTGAGGAAAAAAAAATCTACCCAATAAAACTAAATTACATTTTCAAAACTGAACCCTCTATAAATTGCAACTTTGAGTATATTAAAGTAAAATGGGAATTCCTACAAAACGATTCCTGGCTTCTTGAAGTAATGCTACTGTAACAGATTTCATATTTAGTGGAATACCTCATCTAGATCTGGGATCTAATGCCAGAAATAAATAGAGAAAACCTAGAACCTATTAAAGAAAGGCAAACAACTAAATGTTGAAAATAGAAATGAGATCTTTGAGAGAACAAGAAGACAAGAACTACATTTTAAGAAAAATAAATGTTTTAATATTTTAGCAAACATTAAATTTGAAAACATATGAGACAATCTAACCTCTCAGAAAGTGACCAGCAACTTTAAATTTCTTTGGAGTAAAGGACAAAAGGAAATAATGAGAAAATAACAATAAACTCTGTAATAAGTTTATAAGATGGTGGTTCTTGTTACATCTGGAAATCACTCTACATTGACAATATTTTCAGTTGCTGAAGAAATTCTAATGTCATCCTTTTTAAATGGAGTTGAAAGTCACAGATACATTGAATCAGTACTTTGTACTGAAAAGTGGACTGGTTCCTTTAGGAGTAAAAATTTCAAGAACAGAAAGTATAGCCCACTTGAAGAGAGGCGGCCATATGTACAAATGACAAGACTCAACTTGTAAACACAAGTTAGAAGTTCAAAGGGTTTATATCAAAGGGGAAAGAAAATATGAGGCTATGGTAATCTAGTATGGTATCTTTGGTTTGAAGGTCAGTGGGCTAATCCATAGGAGAGTTATATAGTGAAATAGTACATAGGTGGCTAAATACAGAATGAACTAAATAAAATCAGGAGAAATGGACTATGAATACTAAAGCTGTCAAGCACAAACTACTATCAAGTGCAAGAATTAACCCACTGCCTGTTTGAAATCAGCCAGGGCAGAAAAGTCCCCGGGAGGCTCTTATCTTCAAATAACTCTGCACAAAACAAAAGTGGTGCTGTGGCTCAATGTGATAGAACACTAGCCTTAAGCAGAAAGATCTGAGGGACAGTGCCCAGACCCTGAGTTGAAGCCCCATGACTGACAAAAAAAAAAAAAAAAAAAAAAAAAAAAAAACCTGTTAAATCCACATCATAATGCTTTGAGCCCAATAGTCTTATAACTTATTTTAATTTTATATCTGAGAGAATTGAAGCAATTAATGCCTACTTGTTCAAGTTTTTTGTTGTTTTCTTTTTGCTGCTGGTCCTGGGGCTCGCACTCAGTGTCCCTGAGCTTTTGTGCTCGAGACCAGAGTTCTACAAGGTGAGCCACGGCTATACTTTTGGCTTTTTGGTTTTTAAGTTGAGATAAGAGATTCATATACTTTCCTGGTTGGGCTGGCTTTGGACTGAGATCCTCTGATCTCAGCCTCCTGAACAGCTAGGATTACAGGCATGAGCCACCAGTGCCCAGCTTAACATCTGATTCAGTAAGCATCTTTCATAGCAACCTCCATGTTCATAAATACAAGCCAACGTACATTCCATTTTTAAAGGAAATACTGATCATCCAGAGAAGTCAAGAATATTCCTATTCTCAGTGACATATGTCTTGTTTCTAAATATTTTGTTACACAAAATTTTGAACATGTTCAAAAGTTAAAATAGTATACTGACCCCACTTCTGTTCCCAAAGTTGAGGTACCTTCCCCACACCTCTCCCCCTTCATTATTTCAGAGTAAATCTCAGGTTTCATGACATTTTCTTTATTGTTGTTGTTTAGTATTATTTTATTTTATTATTTTTTTAAATTTTTTATTGTCAAACTGATGCACAGAGAGGCTACAGTTTCATACATTAGGCACTGGATACATTTCTTGTACTGTTTGTTACCTCCTCCCTCATTCCCTCCTCCCCCCTCCCCCTTTCCCTCTCCGCCCGAGTTGTTCAGTTGATTTACACCAAACAGTTTTGCAAGTATTGCTTTTGTAGTCGTTTGTCTTTTTATCCTGTGTCTCTCGATTTTAACATCATTTTCTTATACTGAAAACTTGGGTATATTTCTCTAAAAGATAAGAACATTGTTTTCCCCTTCTAAACGTGACTACAATGTTATCATAAGACTTTTTAAGTTCCAAAAGAAAAATAAAATAACGTAAGATCAAATGTCTATCAATGGTCAGGTCAAAGTCTATCTCCCGTGGTATAAAACTGAATCTGTAACACATGATCAAAAAAATGCTTAGGCTTATACTGCCTAGCCTATTAAGCTGGGCATTCTCATGTTGCCTACCTCTAGGCAATATGAACATCTATTGGCTCATAAAAATGGAAATGTCTGCCTCTTTCCTAACTCTGATTAGAAGGATCAGATCTGATGCCATGATCTCTCCCAGAGGATCAGAGCCTCTGCCGTGTTTCCAGCCCTCTCCCTGGCTGGGCAGAGGCTGTGTGCCTTGGAACAGCCCCACCCCGGTTGCCTGGGCGACAAGGCCTCGCTTCTCTGCTGAGGCAGCATGGCGACCAGTTCGCTGGGGACGACTCCATGGGGGACGACCCCCGCGGGACTGACGCCGGTGGGAAGCACGCCCGACCCAGAGGTACGCCGCCCCTTTTCCATCAAGGTCCCAGTTTCTCCAAGTCCCCAAGCCCCTGCCGCTGCTGCCGCCGGGGCTACAGCCCAGACCAAGGCCTGTCCCCATGGTGGGAGCTTCGCCTAGCCCTGCAGATCCTCTGCCTGATTGGAGGTGGAGCTGGGAGCAGGGTAGGGAAGATATAGGGGGGTTTCTGAGCCCTGCCACTTTTCCAGTCCCCGCCCCCAAATCACCTCTGGTTCCTGGAGCTTCCAGCAGTGATTATAAACTATACATTCCTATGTATTTTCTTTGGACGCCTGTAAACCCAAACCACCTCACAACCATACACCCCCCCCACACACACACACTTTCTAATATTTAAAAAAACAGTGAACTCAGATTTTAAAATAAGCTACCAGTTGTTCTGTAATGATCTCGGTACTATTTGCTGAAAAGGTGGCCATGAATAATAACTACGCCCTGGTAAGTAGACCGAAAGCTACTAGAAACACCAGGCCATAGTGTTTCTGTTATTTTGACATGTCTCTAAAGAAATCAATACATAGTAGGAGACAGGACACAGGACAGGATCTGCAAAATCTGTCTCCTGGCTGTGGCTTCCTTGTTCTTCATAAATTTGTCTTCAGGAAAGTCATCCCTTAACCTCAGTGGACCCCAGGAATTTCCTCTTGTAAGGCAGATAGAAACCCACTCTCAGTAAAAGATGAGTGAGAAGAAACTTTACGGCATAAGCTTCAAACCCTGAGATTTTTAACAAAGAGCACATCTGCCATGCCAGATATATTTTTTTTAAAGTTTAAAATTTGGGGCTAGCAATAAGGCCTAGTGGCAAGAGTGCTTGCTTGCCTCATATACATGAAACCCTGGGTTCGATTCCTCAGCACCACATATGTAGAAAACGGCCAGAAGTAGTGCTATGGCTAAAGTGGTAGAGTGCTAACCTTGAGAAAAAAGAAGCCAGGGATAGTGCTCAGGCCCTGAGTACAAGGCCCAGGACTGGCAAAATAAATAAATAAATAAATAAATAAATAAATAAATAAATAAACAAACAAACAAACAACAAAGAAAGTTTAAATTTCCATACTCGGAGTCTATCGTACATTTTTTCTAGGAATTTTTTTCTTCAGTTTTTCTAAAGATGCAAAAGGATGAATAATAATGTGTTAATTAACATTGCTTCGCTTAGCCTCCTTATTAGTCTAAACAACCTTCTACAGAAGATAAGTATATTAGCTACGATTGTATAAATGAGAAATGCAAAAAGTCAATAATTTCATGCCTTGCTCTTAGACATGCAAACCCTCCCCAATACAGATTTCTCCTAGTTCCATATGCAGACTGCTAAGCCAAGCCAACTCTCATATGAGCCTTTTGAATAAAATTAGCATACATTAAATGCACATTTTAATGTGATAAACTGGCTTCTAAGCCAGTTACTCCCTTGTGGTCGCTAATGTAAGTAATACAATTTCAGAAGTTGCATAGGAAATTTCCCAATTAACTTGTGTTATTTAAACATACATAAAAATTTATGAGCATATACAATTGTCAGTGTATACATACAAATACTAACCTAAGCAGACAATGTCCTTTCTAAGAAGAATCTGACAATTGGAGATCTAATAAGTCTGTACTTACATTTAGGATGCAAGAAAGATGTCAAGAAGTACCAAGCTCTAGGAAAACGCACATTTTTTTTCAATAAGTGATGAGTCATATGAACGAACTACTTATACCTTAATTATCATTTCATGACTGTCAGATTGCCCTTTTGTTAAATTCTTAGGGGAGAAGGTATTCCCCATGAAGTGCAATTCCAAGACAGGACAGTTGACCCATAGAGCTGTACGTTAAATTAAAACCAAGTTTTGTCTAACCTGCCTTGGTGCCGAATTGGGGCTTTCAGTGTTCATACTGAAAGAGGGTAAGAATTTCTTGTAGTCTGTTCCTTCAGCTGTTGATTTTTAGTTGAATACTAAATTCTTTCCAGAGTTAATTCCCATCACCACCACCACCACCACCACCCCAGAAATAGGCTTTTACCATGTCTTATCTAATAAATTCCATATCTAAGTTGATTCGGTGATAGACCATATAGTCAACTGATTCAGGCAATAGTGCAGTATTTCTTTTCCTGCCAAATCTATCAGAAACAAAGCATAAGCTTGGAGTATCTGAGGTTTCCTATTTGTTGGTGATGGCCAACATCTAGAATAAAAGCAATTATCCTAATCACATGGAAAGAGGTCAATAAATTGCTATAGCCATTAAAATCATAGGTGGTCTAAAATATGCCAAGAGAAGTAGTTATCATAGTCTAAAATTTTTTCTGTATGATACTGTGAACAAGCAAATATGAGCCACATACAGAAAAATATTTTTTCAGTGACATTGCATAAGCTTTGCTTGCCAACTTTTTGAATTTCACATTCGTTTCTTTAGTAATGTTGGACAAAATGCTTCCCCTTAAAATATAAGACTAAACCTTTGGCACTTATCTGTATGAATACATAAGAAGAGTGAAAAATAAAAGCAAATGTTTGCTGTATATTGGCCTACAAGTGAAACAAGTTTCTAAATATATACTTCGAATTCAGTGATCAGTGTTCTAGTTTGTTTATAAACTTTCTTTAAAGCTTCAGAAATAATATTTGGAAAATGGAATCATTTAAAGACTCTGCTATGTGTTTAACTCACAAGAAAATCCAAATTAGTATGTCCCATTTTTTTCTGAATAATTTCTCTTCAAGTGCCATTGCATTCCCACATGCCCATAATAGATAGATTTTATTGCATTTGGGGCTTTATCAGGCCAAAGATGAGTGAAAGGTGATGTCACTTGTCTTAAGGATCACCAGCATGTCTAAGAAGAGTCCACAGAAAATTTTCTCTACATTTCATTGTTCCTAAAAATGTTAGAAAGTAAGCCCCACTTCACTACAGGTAAGTTAGAGAAAAATCTCAGGGTCAATTTTAACTGTAAAGGGGTTTGACAATTTCACTATTATTCAAGAAGTACCTATTGAAATGGAATAATTCATTGCATACAGAAGAATTATAGTTACATAGTTTATATCATTCTATTTATTACTGATATCCTTCAGAATGTTAGTATGCAGTAGTAACATTTACTTCAAGACCTCTACCATATACCAGCTGTAGGTATGGATACATTGACAAAGTTTAGCTTGTCTATCACTGTTCTTCATTACTCTTTCTAAAAATGTCCTGCCCTTATGCTTTCTGTCTTTCCCTCAGGTGGTGCCAAATAGTCTTCAGTTTCTTTATGCTATTTTAAGTTTTATTTTTGTTAAAGCTAAGACTTTGACAAGACTTAATTTTTGATAAATTTATTTTGTTTATTTTGTATATTGGAAGAGATATAATTTTTTTTCCTTCTAGAGGTAAATCACAATTGTCAGGCTTATTTGCTTAGCAAACCATCATTTCTCCTTTCCGTTGAAAGTGTGTTGACTATTGCTATTACATTGCTCACATATATAAATAGGCATAAAGGTGGATAAACTAGTCATTGGACAACAATAGAGAATTCAAGATGTACATATGTTTAAACACATATGTATAAATGTAGAAACACATGAATGTATATACATTCTGCCTAGATAATTAATTTGGGGATCCTCTATTCTTTTCCATTGCATAGTTTATACACTCTTGTATCAATATTATACCACGTTTATAGTTAGCTTTAATATCTAAACTTGGAAAGGTCCCTCTCTTTATTTTTCTTTTTTCCAAATATATTTATCTTCCCATAAGAACTTAAAAGTTTCCTTGTACAGATCTGGAACAATTTTATTGAGAGCTGAGATTGTCATTGTATTGTATTTACAATTTAGTAGAAAATTTCATTTTTTGAATTCAAAGGTTTCTAATAAATATTCGATTCTTGAAATTTAGATAAAGTTTTACAATCTTTATGTAGCTTTTAGGCTTTCCTGATATTTAAAACCAAGTGTAGTTTAATCAATTTTTTACTACTTCTATTTTTAAGTGGTTTGTTATATAGAGTGAAAAGCAACTGGCATTTATATTTTTGTGTTATATATACCTATTTTAATAAGCATTCTTAATTCAAATCATTTAATACAATGTTAGCTTTATTAAAGTATGTAATCATGTAAAATCTCCAGGAAACCTTTTTCTTATTGCCTTATTTCCAATATTTAAGCCACAAACTTAATTTTCTTATTGTATTAGATTAGAACCTAATTATAGTTTTATTTTAGTTCTTAGTTTCTTTATAAGAATGCCTATTGTTCCATGTAATGTGATATTTACCTTTGATTTTGGCAAATGATGTCTTTCATGTTTAACTCATTTTTCTTTTTTCTTTTTAATTTTAATTGTTTACCTATTGTCAAAGTGATGTACAGAGGGGTTACTATTTCATACCTAAGGCAGTAAGTATGTTTCTTATCAATCTTGTTACCTCCTCCCTCATTTTTCTTCCACCTTCCTCCTCCCCAATTCCATTCCTCTGCCCCCTCAACTTGTACATTTGGTTTATAGCATATTGTCTTGTAAGTAGCCTGTCCTGGGGCTTGAACTCAGGGCTCTGGGCACTGTCCCTGAGCCTTTTTGTGCTCAAGGCTAGAGTTCTACCTCTTGAGCCATAGCACCACTTCTGGACTTTCCTAAGTACTTTATTGGAAATAAGAGTATCACAGATGTTTCTGTCTGGCTGGCTTTAAACTGTGATCCTCAGATATCAGCTTCCTGAGTAGTAAGGACTACAGGCATGAGCCAAAGGTGCCAGGCCTGAAGTTTGTTTTCCTTTCCTCAAGACTCATCTCAAGCCTTCAAGATCTACACGCCTACTTTCAAGTACTCATGTAAGTCAGAAAATGTCTAAGGCATGTGGAATTGGTGACCTAGTGGTACTTCAATGCCACTACATCAGGATTATCCCCAGATGGCTCTTGGGGCAAATTTTCCTATGTATAATTTACAAGATAATCTTGTAGTCTAGTGGTTCTATAGGCTTACTATTGAACTACGATTTTACTACTGCCTTTGTTATTGTCAACTATGATTTGACTTGTATAACAGCTACTTTACATGTGTCACATGATTTAGCTTTCAAAATAACATTGTGGTAGAGGTGCTGTCTTTGCTTTACAGATGAACAATCTGAGGCCCAGAGAGGTTTCACAAATCTCACAAATGTACACAGCAAGTGAACAGCAGAGTAATCATTGGAGCCCAAGAATATATATATTTTTCCCTGTATTTAGCTGTCTCCCATGTGCCTTATTTTTTTTTATTTTTTTTTTATTTTTGGCCAGTCCTGGGCCTTGGACTCAGGGCCTGAGCACTGTCCCTGGCTTCTTCCGGCTCAAGGCTAGCACTCTGCCAGTTGAGCCACAGCGCCGCTCTGGCCGTTGTCTGTATATGTGGTGCTGGGGAATCGAACCTAGGGCCTCGTGTATACGAGGCAGGCACTCTTGCCACTAGGCTATATCCCCAGCCACCATGTGCCTTATTGAGAAGACTCAGCACTATATATCTAGTGTAATTCATGTTTTACACATAACTTACAAGCTAAGCACTGCTTTTTATTGTTGATTATGTGGTTTGAACTTGGTTCTTGGGTGTGGTCCCTGAGCTTCTTTGACTCAAGGCTAGTGCTCTACCAAGTTGAGCCACAGTGCCATCTCTGGCCTTTCTTTTTCTTCCATTTCTTTATTGTCAAAATGATGTGCAGAGAGGTTACAGTTTCATACATTAGGCAGTGAGTACATTTCTTAACCAACTTATTACCTCCTCCCTCATTTTCCCCTGCCTCCCCACTCCCCGTTTCACCTGCGTGAGTTGTACAGTTGGTTTGCACCTAGGAGAAGATCACAGTAGCTCAATAGCTATGCCCATATGAACACATAAAAAGATGCTAAGCAAAATGAACTTCAAGTTATGGAAACAAGTAGTATGTCATTGTTGCTCTTATTTTCAACATACCACATGAAATTATGCCCTTTTTTTTTTTTGGCATTTCTTTCCCGTGGTTTTACCCCTGATATCACTGTAACTGATTTTAAAACCCTGGATATTGTGTATATATATCAAAAGACAAAGGAAGAAAAGACAAACCAATGCAACAGCAATACTTAAAAAACTATATGATGTTAACTCATTTTTCTATTTATATTTTCCAAGAGTTTGCTGCAGAATTTACAGAATGCTATCTCAGCATTTATTTTATGTACTCATAGAATTTGTATCATTTAATTTGACATAAAATCATGTTAAGGCTCTTAATGGTGTCCATCCTTTATTTCTAGATTGATAGTATTTCTGATAATTAGTCTTATTTGGCATAGTAATAGCATATTATTCTTAAATATACTACTGTACCTAATTTTCCAAAATATATTATAATTATAATTTTTGTATCTTATTATTAGTAGTTTGAGTTTGTACTATCTTCTTGTTGTTGTTTGCTAGTTTAGGGCTTTGTTTGTAGACTCTTCTGGGGTCTTAGTGATGAACTTTCCTCAGACTATAGTTATAACACTAATAGAGAACTTGTGTGCTTTTGATTCTACAGTACTTCAAATATAATACCATCTAGATTAGATGATTTTAAAAAGTGAATGCCTATGTTTGGTCAGGTCATTTTGGTAACTTACATTTTCCTACAATGTCTTGAATTTCTGTGGAATTTTAAAAAGTATTGACAGTGTGACATATATATATATATTCACATACATATTCCTGCTTTTTCTTTAATCACATTTGTCAAAGAACTGAGTGTTTCATACACACACACACACACACACACACATTCAGTATTCTTCAGTGATTATATATAATATATATGTATATATTCAGTGATTTTTCTCTTGCCTCAGATGCCAAATATGGCATATTCAGGCATTGTGCTGTAGTTCATTTATTTCTAGACTAGAAAAGAAAAGCCACTCAAAGCCTGGCATTTGTAGACAAGCCTATGTTCCCCAGGACTAGGAAACCCAATTCTATTAAATGAAATCCATTGTCATTCTTTTATAATAAGCATTTACTAGGAATTTTTCTGTCTGAAAAGATGACTAGTGGTGGATACAAACATACTCCCTAACGCTTATATACTAGGGATAAAACTGACACAGAAATGTGGACTGTTTAGGTAGCATTGGAGGGAAAACAAATCAGAGAAAAGATTATCGGGTAAGTAATATCAGGCTTAAAATTTTTATTGCCCTTGGAATAGCTGCTCAAATCCACCTGGTGGTGGATTTAAAAGAGATAATGGTGTCATTTAGCTTACATAGTTATCTAGTTGGAGATGCATTTTTACAGAGAAAGCAACAATTATGCACTGTGGTTAGTTTAGCTAATTTTTGAATTTTCTATTGTATCTTTAGTTTTTTACAAAGCAGAACATGTGTGATGAAAGAGCAGAGATTTTTTTAAGCCACCTAATATTCTTTCTAACACGAAACAGAGTAGAAACAAACCAAAGTGGCATGATTTCAAAATAGGTCTGGGAATATAATTGAAAACAAAAACCCAGAGGAAAAGTCTACTAAAAGATGATTATCTTAATACTGCAAGTTTTAGTAAAAAAAAAAATAGCAGAACTAATATTAAACAACTTAGCTAGAATTATTATTGTCCAAAAGGCTATGATTCTTATGTTCTCTTTTATATAGTTCCTATGTGACCTACTTTCCTTCTGTCTGGAGAGTTTTCAACTCAAATAAATTGAGCCAAATGTCTGTATAATTCAGTTTTCAGGTATATATATATTTATAATGACAGCAATTTTATTTGTACTAAGGCATATAAAAGGATTTTTAAATGAATCACAACCTTCAAATTACTTGTCATATGTTATAAAATTAATTAGTAGCCCATTGTGAGATTCTGGGTTTCTCTAAATCCTGAGGCTTTCTCCTCACACCATTCCATGTAACAATGCCATCCAATGATGAAGATGAGCCTAGGCAGTCAGTTAGCAATGGATGTTGACATGCCAAGGTCTGCGGAATTCTAAAAAAGAAGTGAAAGACTGTCTGCCTCAGGAATTTACAATCTAATGGGATTGACAGCGTAGCAATCATTATTCTTCACTGTTAATAAAACATGTGTGTTATCACAACACATTTAAACAAACACTTTGCCATATATTAGGAAACAAAATACTGTCTTATAAAAAAACTGAGTGGTATAATTGAATTTATATCTGCGTCCAATTGGTGCAAAGTACTACAGTAAGTACTATTTTCTTTGATGGATTAATAATCCAACCCTATGACCTTGTTTAGGTTAATTTGCCCACCCTAGAATATAAAAAGCATATTTTGTAATAACAGCATATTTTATTTTTACACTAAGACTTTTTAATTAAAAATATAACAACTGAATATTAACTTGCCAAGGTTACAAACCTTATACTCTCTAAGTTACTAATTATAACTAATAAATGTTAGCTTTTTCTTCTATTGAAATTAGAAAATGTTAGTGTGTTATCTGGCAAATGGTAGCAAAGCATATTTTTACTGCTCTCATTTATTGGAACCCATTTTTGGCATGCTCAATAATTATTTGGTGAATTAAAAATATTTTCTCCTTTTGCACTCCACATCTCAAACTCGCCTTGATTTTTGTGTAGCTGTTATTATCACCCGCTTATTTCATAGCCTCCTCTTTCACCTCCTATTTGCATCTCTTCTCTTCCTGCTCTGGCTTTGAGCAGTATCACCCTTTCCCACACTTACATTTGACTTCTAAGCCAACATCTTTCAGCTTGACCTGACTCCAGTATTTCTAATTAACTTCTAAATATTTCATGCTTATTATGCATGTTCCACTCTGAAATCTACCACCGAAATGGAACTTAACATTTTGCCTTTGTATAACCAGCATCCTCTTCCAACATTCATTTCTTATTTTTTAATTTATTTTTATTGTCAAGGTAATGTACAGAGGGGTTACAGTTACGTACATAAGGTAGTGACTACATTTCTTGTCCAACATGTTACCTCCTCCCTTATTTTTCTCCCTCCTTCCCTCCTCCCCAATCTGCACCCCCCGAGTTGTACACTTAATTTACGGCATATTGTCTTGTAAGTATTGCTATTGCATTGGTTTGCCTTTTACCCTTTGTCTTACCATTCTAATGTTCCCCTCTCCTTTACTAATTCAGACAGACATCTATGGGTGGAAGAAGGGTGCCATGTATAATTGTAGAGGATGAAACCTGAAGAGAAGCACTGGGCTGAAGTGTTGGTATGACATAAAATTATATTGCCTTGCCATACATTTGGCATATAGAGTTGTTTCAGCCTTGGGAGAAGCCTTTTTACTACTCCCTTCAGCCTGAGCAACTTCATCTGTTTAATTCCTTCAGAGGTGGAATATGTGTTTTGAGTGAGAACTACCAGCATTTTTCCAATTCACCTATATCAGAAACCCAGAATCTAAATTCTTCCCTCTTTTAATCACTGAGTCATATCAAATGCTGTATTTACCCCCTTTCTTCCCATCCAAACAGCCAGGGGGACAGTTTTGTCAAGTGTTTCATCTCGTAACTAGTATAATGAACTCTCTTCATTTTAACTCTTCCTCTGTATTTTTTTCTCTGCTACTGCCTTTCTGTATCCTGCTACACATTACCCTTCCCCAAAGCATATTTTTATCTTGTCATTTCACTGCTCAGAAACTTCATGGGTTCTTATTCTTATTTTATTAAGAAAAAAAACCTTAGCTTGTCATTCTTCAACTAGTCTAGGTCTAAAAATATTTATGGTCCCTTGCACAATATCTTACACTTTGTAAGCACTTAATAAATAGTTGTTGGCTCATTAAATTAAAAATCCTTCAGAACATGGTCCTGGTGCTCATTGCAGACTTAGTGTAACTAATCCCCAACCCCTGTCCTGAGCACCTCTCTAAACTGTTTGATGTTTCCTCAACCATTCTTTTACTGTCCTGCCAGAGATTCATTTTCTTAGGTCATTATCCATGCCCGATGCTGGAAAGTCATCCATGGACCTCCTCTCTGTAAACTTTACATAGTCTGTCCTGTCCTTGTCTCTTCTAGTGGACTGTACAATCCATTAACCATGAGTCATTTATTGTGTTCTCTTTTTCTTTAGTTTTTTCACCCTTGCTATGTTCCTGTCACTAAAGTGTTTGAGGTCAGCAAGTCTTTCTTATTTGCCTTCTGTTCCCCTTGAGCCACTGAGTTCAAAGAGTAATGCTGCATTATAAACATATGTTGAATTGCAAGCCATCACTCAGTTTTTCATTTGGTCAAAAGACAGACTAGTCATCTGATTTTTCCCCCAGTGGAGATGTACCAATTAATAATACTGGAAAAGAAAAATAACTGTCTAAAGGGCCTCATCTATAAAATATATGTAGAGCTCAAGAAATTAAACCTCCCAAAAGCAAATCCTCAAAGAAACAACAATCCAATTAATAATGGCTAAAAACTTAAAGAGAGACTTGTCTGAAGAAGAAATAGAATAGCCAGTACACAAGAAGAGATGTTCAACATCTCTGGTCATAAAATAAATGCAAATCAAAACAAACAAGGTCATACTAAAGCTACCAGTACAACAATGAAGGCCATACTTAGGCTACTAATACAACCCTATTCATTGCAGCATTACTTACCATAGCTAAAATATAGAACCAACCCAGATGCCTCTCAGTAGATGATTGGGTCAAGAAATTGTGGTA
Source organism: Perognathus longimembris pacificus (assembly GCF_023159225.1). Classification (NCBI taxonomy): domain Eukaryota; kingdom Metazoa; phylum Chordata; class Mammalia; order Rodentia; family Heteromyidae; genus Perognathus; species Perognathus longimembris. The sequence goes on from NC_063162.1 coordinate 39,453,109, forward strand.
CAATTTGTCATAGCGAGAATCTGGAACCAACCCAGATGCCCCTCAGTGACGAATGGATCAGGAAAATGTGGTACATATACACAATGGAATTTTATGCCTCTATCAGAAAGAATGACATTGTCCCATTTGTAAGGAAATGGAAGGACTTGGAAAAAATTATACTAAGTGAAGTGAGCCAGACCCAAAGAAACATGGACTCTATGGTCTCCCTTATTGGGAATAATTAGTACAGGTTTAGGCAAGTCATAGCAGAGCATCACAAGGCCCAATAGCTATACCCTTATGAACACATAAGATGATGCTAAGTGAAATGAACTCCATGTTATGGAGACAATTGTTGTATCATAGTTGTAACTACTTTCAACGTCCCATGTGTATCTGTAGCTTCTATTATTGATGATGTTCTTGTATCACCTTCCTGTGGTTGTACCTACACTATCTCTGTAATCTTCTCTGAGTATATTGGAAACCGTGTATACTGGTATTGGAACTAGGAAATTGAAAGGGAATACCAAAATTGAGAAACACAGGGTATAAAAAGAGAAACAACTACAAAAGCAATACTTGCAAAACTGTTTGGTGTAAGTGAACTGAACACCTCAGGGGGGGAAAGGGTAAGGGGGAGGCGGAAGGGGGGTATGAGGGACAGGGTAACAAACAGTACAAGAAATGTATACAATGCCTAACGTATGAAACTGTAACCTCTCTGTACATCAGTTTGATAATAAAAATTTGAAAAAAAATGACAATAACAAAGATAAAAATAAATAAATAATTCAACAAAAAAAAAAAGAAATTGTGGTATATATACAAACGGAATTCTATGCTTCTATCAGAAAGAATGACATTGCTCTATTCATAACAACATGGAAAGACTTGGGAAAAAAAATCATACAAAGTAAAGTGAGCTAGACCTAAAGAAACATAGGCTCTATGGTTTCCCTTATTGGGAATAATTAGTATATGTCTAGGATAGTCCTAGCAGATGATCACAAAAGTGCAAGAGCTATGTATTTATGACCACATAAGATAATGCTAAGCGAAATGATATCCAAGATATGGAAACAAGTGGTTTATCATTGTTGCTATTTTTAACATACAATGTGAAATTATTTCTTTTTGCTTTTGTCTCTCATCCCTTGGTTTAGCCTCTGTTGTCACTGTATTTGATTTTGGTGCCTTGGGTATTGTACATATGATTGTCTGAATTAGGGAAGGGAAGGGGAGCATCAAAATGGTGAGACAAAGAGTAAAAGGTTAACCAATGAAACAGCAATACTTAGAAAACAATATGTTGTAAAGTAACTGTACAACTCAGAGGGTGGGGAATTGGGGAAAGAGGGAAGGTGGGAGAAAAATGAGGGAGGAGGTAATACGTTTGACAAGAAGTGTATTGACTACCTTATGTATATAACTGTTACCCCTCTGTATGTCACCGTGATAATGAAATTTTTTTTAAAAAAATCATTATTGAGATGCCACCATACCCCAATTAAAATGACCATTATGAAGAAAACTAACAATGGTGGAAATGTAGCCAAAAATGAATGTTACTACACTGTTGATGGGAATGTAAAGTTGTTTAACCACTCTAGAAAGCAATATGCAAGTTCCTTAAAAGACTAAACATAGCTTCCCTGTGATCCAGCAATCCCACATGGGGCATTTATACAAATGACTAAAACCCAACCAGGTTGCACTAAAGCCACCAACACAACCATGTTCATTGCAGCATTGTTTGTCATAACTAAGGTATGAAATCAATCCAGATTCCTGTCAGTAGACGAATGGATTTAGAGAATGAGGTATATAGACACAATAGAATTCTATGCTTCCATCAGAAAGAATGATATAGCCCCATTTGTAAGGACATGGAAAGACTTGGAAAAAATTATACTAAGTGAAGTGAGCCAGACCCAAAGAAACATAAGTTCCAAGGTCTCCTTTATTTGTAATCATAAGAATGTGCCTATAAATCTACAAATAAACCCAATGGATAGTAAAAAGAAAAATAATTACACTTGAACTCGATTAATTTAACAGCACTCTAAACATTCACATGGTGAGAATAGAGGATATTCTTAGGAAATGATCACAAGGGCTTAATAGCTGTGTGCATATGATCATATACAATGATGCTTACCGAAATGAATTGCAAGAAATGGAAGCAAAGGTAACAAACAGTACAAGAAATGTATCCAATGCCTTACATATGAAACTGTAACCTCTCTGTACATCAGTTTGATAATAAAAATTTGAAAAAAAAAAAAAGAAATGGAAGCAAGAAGTTTCTATTACACTATTTGTGTTTATTTTTCTTTCCTTTTTTTCTTCAGTTTACTCTCTTCTGTCACTGTTTTTTATTTCTGTACCCTTTGTCTTGGGTTTAAGTTTATTTGATTTGGGGAAGGAAAGGGGAAGCACAGAAATGGCTGGACAAATGGTGAACCAATTCAGCAGTGATAGTCACTACACACTATGTGGAAAATGAACTATACAACTTGTAGGGAAGGGAAGTTGGGAGGGGAAAAACTGGGAGAGAATGAGGGAGAGGGTGACACCATCCAAAAGGAAATGTTCTCATTACTTGACTTGTGTAACTGTAACCTCTCTGTACATCACCTTTACAATAAACTTAAAATTTTTTTAAGTATTGAAGTGAATTCCAAAAATTGGAAAAAATAACTGTCTAATAACTTGTCTTAAAATATTTTCTGGCAGCAACTAACCCACAGAAAGATGCATTTTTGTATAATTGGGTTTCATATGTAAAATATATTATTTAAATACCCATTCTATTTTTTATAGAAATATGCTGAATTTGAGGAAGAAGGAGAGTTTCTGTCTTCAGATTTTCTTTCAGTGGACCAAATCGCAAATTTGCTAGCAGAGGACATTGGAGCAGATGCAATTCAAGAGTAAGCACTTTATTATTTCAGACACATATAGATCAGATCTAGATTTTTATCTATAAAGGACCATTGTATTTAATTACATATTTAAAGCGTTTTTTCTCAAATATATATTATTAAATTGTGCACTGAAATATATTCAGATTCTAGAATACCGAAATTCAAAAATACCTGACTTTTTAAATTTGCTTGGCAATTTAGTTTATGAGAAAAATAGATGACAAATCAACGTGTTAATATTAACGAACAGTAGAGATTTATTGTTAAAAGCAGTCATTAACATATTGTATTTTTTTGTTTTTACTTTTTTTCTTTAATTGATGGGAAAATCAATACGTATAATAATCAAGGGCTGTGTTCTCTATAATAATACTACTCAATGCATTTTATAATTTTGGGAATCCCAAATGTTAGCCAACTAACTTTGTGATTTCTTTTTCAGAAATGAAGCTACATAAATATTTTGATCATTATATGTTGCTTAAAATGTAAATATAACCACATACATAGGCAATGATTCTAACATATATACCTCTCACTGATTTATTTTTCCCAGCAGTTCATTTATATATAACATCAGCCAGATATATCAAACAAGATAATTTCATTAAGAAATGTTTTTAGTCATTGTCAATGGTTAAAATGATCACACTTGAAAATGGAAGCTGACTGGCCAAACTATGTGGAAAGTGAGGATGTTGCAATATGTGAGAGCACTGTGCTTATGTCTGCTCTCTTGGCTACTCCTCAAGACACAGGAAGGTGTCTTGTACCATAATGGACAAATAGAAAATGACTCTGTCAGTGGTTATCACAGGCAGATCTTAAAAGTTTCATGGAATAGAGGTGATTAACTATTGAGAAGGAACTATGACAGATGTCCTTGCTAGAAAAAGAAAAAAATCTGAAAAGAAAAGACTTATCAAGAGCAGATAAATGGCACTGGCAGCCCTTTTTTCAAGATGCTCTTTACTTTCACTGCTCTCAGACTCTGCTAAGAATTGAACACCTGTGATTTGGCCATTTTGCCTAACATCTGTATCTTTGCAAGCCTTAGTTCATGAATTAAAATTTCTCCTGATTTCAAACAAATAGTTTTTTACAAATTTACAATTTTTATAGGAATGACTGCTTATTGGCAATTTTGGTTCTTAGTTTAAGAACCATTTTTAAATGAGTTTGTACTGATATCATTGATTATATTTTTATATTTTTCCATTTCTAAATAATCTCAAATGTCACTGATCATTGCAATGGAAAATAGTGATAATAAATTTGCAATGCAAAATAACAATTTTAACTTAATTCTAGGTGAAAAGAATACAATGCAAATTACAGATACTTAATGCAGTTTGTAATAATTATTTATATTGGACATTAAGTATAAATGTTATATTAAATACAGTGAATATTAATGAAGGTTGTTGCTTTCAAGAGTCTTATCACACCATAAGTGTTCCTGTGTATATAGCACTTTAGTTAACTTTCTTTGTTTATTCTTTCTTTTCTTCTTCTCCTTCTCCTCCTTCTTCTTCTCTTCCTCTTCCTCCTCCTCCTCCTTCATCATCATCTTCATCTTCTTCATCATCATCATCATCATCATCATCATCATCATCATCATCACTGGCTCACTGTTGTTAAATATCTAAATTCTGAAAATCTTTATGGGCGAGGCCTTGCAAAAATAAGTATACATAAGGAAATACAGCAGTGAGTAACATAAAAATATTTAGGTTCAATAGCAGGCTGACTTTTGACAACTGTCTTGATGTAAAATCACCTAAAGCAATTTGAAATTATAGAACATCTTTGAATAAATAGCATCACTAAAAGTGATTGTGAGTACTATGAGCCACTTCTTTGTGATTTTCTTATGATTTTATAGGATTTTTGTAATAGCAACCCTGAAATATTTTCAATCAATCAGTTACTTCCAAATTAAAGTAGCAGTATTGTACATAGGAATTATGTAATTTTCAAAATGACAAATACAAATTATCCTGTCATCAAGTGACAGAAGTACACTAAAATGTACTGTATACAAAGCATAACCTTATTTAAATAAATCATAAGAAATCAGTTCATTACATGCTAAAATTAAGAATTCTTCTCCCTGAAAGGGACCAATCAAATGGAGCATTAAAATATCATTAAGAATATTTTTGGAATATACTTAAAACAAAGTTAAATGTTTAAGTACACTTCCCAGGATCTCTTAGCTGCTTGCTATCAATCGTAGTTTCTTCAATGAAAATTTATTTCCAGATCCTTTTATTTTAGAAAAATATGGAGAGTAAATTAAAAATAACTTTGTAAAAAATAAAAACTAACCCAGAATCATCTTTTAACAATCTTTCTATGGCTGAGTGCCTGTATTCCCTTTGTAGCTCTTAAAAGGCTTTTTTTTTCTTGCAAGTCATCATATTCAGCAAGTCAAGTGCACTCCAACTTCAAAAACACATGCAAGAATAATGTAGAAGTTTTATGTAAATTCTTGAAAAGAAAGGTAGGTAAGCCCATCACCCGTCTCCATCACTCTGTGTCCCAGTTCAGCTTCAGGCATCCTTCTTCTACTCTCCATCCCTCATGCTTCAGCTTTGGCCACCTCCCTCCCTTTACCTTATTCCATTTCTCCTGTGTCTAGAAAAGAAAGTTTTTACCTTTTCTGGTAAATGAAAAGACACTTTGCATTCAAGCTGCAGCATTATCTTGTGCCAAATGACTTTCTGCTTAATATCCTTTGTAGCAGAATGACTAGGCAAAGACCTGAAATATGGTTGAATCCTGTGGTTCAAATTAAAGGGGAAAATTCAAATAGTACTGGGGGAAGTGGTGGAGAGGGTGACAAGGGGAGCCCAAGTAGCAGAAGGTCAGAGAGATTCATTTAAACATCATTAAACACAAATATCAAAAATAAAGAGCAAAGAACACACACAAATATTCAGGTCAAATATTTAATTAGCAAAATGTAGCATGCAGAGAGCAGACGAAGAGAAACTTGAAAGGGAAACTAACTGCTAGAAATGGGAGAAAATGTGACACAAAGGCTGGTAATTAAAGAGGGCTGCAATTCCACAAAACATATCAAGATGATAAAATATGTCAATAAACTTTTAGAAAGAAACAGGGTACTAAGAACTAATGAAGTTCTTAACTTGGTGGAAATCAAGTCAGGAACAAGAGACAATATATTTAAGTAACATAAAAAGAAATTAGAAGTTGTTAGAATATACATTTGATGTAATTATTCAGATAAAATTAAATTTCCTAAAATCTGTTTTAGTCAAATAAAACTTTGGGTATCTTCTTATAGCTAAAAAAAAAAAAACCTCACCTAAAAAGGAAAATCATAAGAGTAAACTTCCATCCTTTTTTCCTTGGCAATATTACATAGCAGAAATAAAGAAAATAACAAGTCATCAAAATTTAGGAAGAGAAAAATAAGCTGAATCCATGCCGACTGCCTGTGCCTCATGTTAAAAGCCAGCTCAGGAAGAAATGTCTGCAAGACTCTATCACAAAAAAAAAAAAAGAAAAGAAAATGAAATAAAACAAAAATGTCAAAAGCAAGACCTGAGATGTGCTTCAAATGATAGAATACCAGCAAAGCAGCCAATAAATAAATAAATAAGCAAGCAAGCAAGAAAACGTAGTAGGTAATTTGTTAAATCCAGAATAAAATAGTAGTATGGATTGTTTTTTGGTTATGGTGACAAGACGTTGTATTATGAGTAATATCTCAAAAATACAGCTTTTCCTGATTTATCTTATTGTAAATCTATTTACCTATTAATCTAACTGAAAGACTAACCGATTCATTGGTGAATTACAAATAAAAATAACAGCAAAATTGCCAATAAGAAGCTGAAATATAAAATCCTTGCTATGAAACTCACTTTAAATTAAAATGAAATCTAGCATGATAATGATAACTTGAAACAACTATTGTAGAACTTTTCTATGAAAATGGGTGTGCACATGAGAAAAATAATAAGTAATCTATTTTACTCCTCTGGCAAAAATAAAATTGAATTTCAAAAATTTTTTAAATTGTAACACAAATGTAAAAAGGTTGACAACAGTTAACTCATGCTTTTAATCCTGTATCTTTGGGAGGCTAAGACCTGAGGATCGCAGCCCCAAGCAAGGCTGGGCAAGAAAGTCTGAGATTCTTATCTCCAGTTAACCACACCAGAAAGCTAGAAGTGGAGCTGTGGCTGAAGTGGTAGAGCACAAGCCATAAGGAAAAAATGCTAAAGGACTGTGCCCAAGCCTTGATTTCAAACCCCAGTACCAGAACATAAATAAATAAATAGGTAAATAAATAAATAAAGCATAAAGAGATAGCATTCCTAATTATACAGAAGTTCTTTTTAATTCATTTGTGGAACGGTACTGAGGTTTGAACTTAAGGACTTGTTCTCTCGCTCAATTTCCTTGTTCAGGGCTGGCACTCTACCTCTTTAACCTTCAGTCTAGCATTTTGCTGGCTAAATGGAGATAAAGTTCTCAGATGTCTCTGTCCAGGCTGGATTGGAGCCTTCATCCTCCATATTTGGCCTGCTGAGTAGTAGTTAAGATTATAGACATGAGCTGTAAGTACCTGGCTAGAAATTCATCTTTAAATCTAACAAAGCACAGGAAAAAAATTCTAATGTAATGAATATGCCAAAAATTGCATAAGATGGTTATTTTTATAGCAAATTAATAAATATTAAAATTATGGACAAAATCCAAACTAGACTGGAGTGTGAAAAATGGAGGTTTTGTGTGATATTAAAGGGACATTTATTTGGCACTACATTCTTGGAGGGAACTTTAGAAATACATTGTGCATGCCAAATATAACCTAGCCATCCCAATGTTAAGAATTTATTGCAGAAGATCAGTGGCATTTTGAAAAGATCTTAATCATTTTTCCTTACTCCCTTCATAACCAATGGAGAATATTGAAACGCATTTGGGAATACGTTTTCCCAATATATTTTTAGCATTAGAGTTCTTCTCTCACTGGAAAGAGTAGGGAGTATGTGAAGGTTTTCTATTTCTACCTTCTTCCTACAATTTGAATATTTTTCTCATTTATATTTATGGCAAACTTCTTTCCAGTTTTTTATTCTCAATTTAGTAATATTGTGGTTGGTCATGCAGCAGTGTGTTTTTTATGGTCTGCCTAATAGAGTCTAATTTATTGGTCTTTTCTTTTTTATTTGAATTTAGGGGGTTATGCTTAAGATATTTTGTTCAAATGTGATAAGTATGCGTTTCTTTTTTTTTTTAATTTTACTGTTGGATATTAGTGGTTCAATCTTAGCCCACTTGGACTTTATTTCAGTGTACTGGATAGGATGGAATGCTTTTTCCATATGGATAGACAGTCCTCCTGGCACCATTGACTTCCCATTCCCCTTGCTGATTTGAAATATCACCTCATGTATAGCAAGCTCCTTGAATATTGAGACAGTTTCTGCACATCTTACCTGTTCCAAAGCCTGCTTATTTAGTCCATAACAAGGCCACCAATTACTATCCATTTAGAATGTTTTTACTTTCTCTTAAGCGTAAATAATGCAGTAAGTGAAACACTGAAAATAATGCTTAAAACTAACCTTTGAAAAAAGCAATTTTTCTAAATAATGTCCAATATAAATTAAAGATGTCCAGCTAGTAGAGCAAACCCACCACTATGACTATCACATATCTGTTCATATATGCATCTACCAATTTTTGTCTACTTGACAAAATATATTAAAAGGCATAGTTACAAGAAACATAAAAATCCTGATTCTATTGACTTAAAATGAATAAAAACATGTACACAAGTACGAACACATATTTATAAACACACACTGTGATGGTGATACTATTGAAGCCTCATTGATTCAAACAACTTTGACATAAGCTTATCTGTAAGTTTCCTAATATGTGGTATATAATTTCTATAATTGTCATGTAAGTATCATAACATGGCTTCTCATTTACTTTTTCTTATTTTTGTTCACCAGAAGGAATTAAGACATATTTAGTTGTAAATTAAGGAGATAATCCAGTACCACCACTGAAAAATAATTCTTACAATTTTTACATACTGAATGGTACTATTGGATATTGTGGTAAAGGGAATCAATTACAGGGTTTCTTTAAAAAAAAAAATATCAGCCCTCAGTTTTGAGTTTGAGTTTGAAGTTAAAGAGCTGGCTTAACCACATACCAATATAAGTTTCTATTGGTTCCCAAATAGTTTGATTCTGCTGGACTTATCACTTTGATTCTTAACTGGTTTAATTTTACGACTAATGTGGTAGATAGTAGTATATATTGTCACTTGCCTCTTCCCCCCTCCTTTTCCCTCAGAGGGAGCAAGGAAATACCAGTTGTACATTTGTCAACATAGGGAGAATGCTGAAAGCCCAAACCACAAAGTGTGAAGATGATTTCCACACTCACAGACCATGCAGAAGTACAGGAGGAACTATAAAAAAGATACACACAGTTGTAGCTCTTTAGATGCATTTATATATATATATTTATGAGCTTATATATATTTTATATAATATATTTATATATTTATATGTATTATATAGTATATATTTTTATATTATATATATATATATATATATATATATATATATATATATTTGTTCTCCTAGGGGGGAAAAAACCCTTAAAATGTCAGACTAAGAACCCCTAGTAGCATTAGCAAGACCAAGCTGTACAGACTGGGAGCAGATTCATTTTGTGTCTCAGGAAGTAGACAGTTTGTGGAATAGCAAAACAGAACTCACCTGTAATTTGTCTTCATCTTTCTCCCCAGTAAAAAAAAATAATAATAATAGGTGTTATAATACTGGACAGAAAAGTCGTGCAAACAGGAAATAACTACTAGTTTGTAACATAAGCAGGTCTTCACCTCCAAAGGATCTCTGGAAAGTAGCTGTTGAAGGACAAATGTGAATTTGATTCAATGGTAAGTAAAATGCAAAGAATATCCATAAAAAGTCAGTGCAAGCTAGGCATGCTGATTGCGCATGTTTGTAATCCTAGCTACTCAGGTGGCAGAATCTGAGGATCACCGTTCAAAGCCAACCTGTCAGGAAAGTCCCTGAAACTCTTAAAACTAGTCAGAAAAAGCTGGAAGTGGTGCTGTGGATCAAGTGGTAGAGTGCTAGCCTTGAACTCAAAGAGGCTCACGGACAGGGTCCAGGCCCGCAGTTCAAGCCCCAGGACAGCTTCCCTCTCCCCAGAAAAGGCAGTGCAAGAAAATAAAACATACGGGAGTATGAATACAAAAGAGAAATAGCAAATAAAGAAAATTGATCAGAAAGAGCCATGAGCAGACAAAATATTTTGTCATGAATTTTAAAATCTTATGAAGCAATCATAAGAACATAAAAGCTCAAGAAGATATAAAAGCACAAGAAGAAATAACACAGAAATAAAAAGTTATAAACATTAAATTGAAAGAACTCCCATACAGAATCTGCAGTGAAACTAATACCAAACCAAGGGAAGCATAGCAGTGTTGAACACATGATAAGAGGCAGAGAGGACCATAACAAAAATATACAAAATAGGAGTGAAATATATTTGAAAATACCTAATAACAATTTTAAATAGTTGAAGATCAAAATTCATATAACATACATACCTGGAATTCTTAAAATACAAAGAAACTGCAATCAGATATATAATAATTTAGTTTCAGAAAAATTTCAGAAATAAAAGGAGAGAAATATTGACCTTTAGAGGAAAGAAAATATTGTACTGAAAACAGAAAAAGAAAGTCGAAGATAAGAGGGAGAAGGAAGAGTAATAGAAAATAAAGGAGACAAGGGCTGGGAATGCGACCTAGTGGTAGAGCACTTGCCTAGCATGCATGAAGCTCTGGGTTTGATTCCTCAGCATCACATACACAGAAAAAGCTGGAAGTGGTGCTGTGCCTCAAGCGGTAGAGTGCTAGCCTGGAGCAAAAAGAAGCCAGGGACAAAGCCCAGGCCCTGAATTCAAGCTCCAGGACTGGCAAAAAAAAAAGAAAAGAAAATAGGATTCATACTGTTGGTTCTCTCCCTTGTCCTTTTGAACTTATGGATTCTGATACAAATTAATATTTTTAGATTATAAGTATTATACATTTGTTTCATAAAATTGTTTTCAAAATATAAAGGAATTATTTTGAATTTAATCTGATTTAGTATCTGCATTTTTGTTACAGGAAACTGGGAAAGTTTTTGAATCTTAAACATCTTCATACTCACTTAAAGGATGCCATTCTACTAGATTATTATGTGTCCGGATTCTTGTGGGCTAAAGAAATGGACTTCTCTATTCTTCAAAATTCAAAATTTATGAGTTTACTAAATATGTTGCTTCATAACCTCAGTAGTAAGTATATTCATTTTCTCTTTTTCCAAGAAAAGAAAATTACACTCATTTTCTCGTTTCTTAGAAGAGCAAAATTTTTCTATAGTTCTAATGAACGTTCTTAAGCCAAAGTTCCTGGGTTAATTATAATTCCTTCAATGAAAATTATGGTTTTTATCTCATTATTTCAGAGTTATAATTCATATCACCATTGAGTTGTAAATATTCAAATAATACTTAGCAAGATTAATGGTCTCTTAAAAATCAATTTGTCAAAGATATGCTAGTTTCATTTTAAAGTTTTATCAGTGCTATACACCTTAAAAATATGTGAAGATTCTGTGATAATTATGGCAACTTTTCAGCCATTTCAGAGGACTGACATCAAAAGTTTTTCCCTTGGTATTTATCCTAGCCTAAAATAGAATACTGTACAGCTCAGTAAGTGAAAGAATGAGGAAGTTTTCTAAGTATTGTGTGGAAGATTATATGTTGTTATTATTAAGGTGAGCAAAGTGAAGAATTCTGTGTTTTGTAAAAGAGAAAAATATGTGAATTTTTGTTTATATTTATATGTCACAAAAGAAAAGCTGGAAGAGTAGAGAAACAAACTAATAATCAAAATTACCTTTGGAGAAAGATAGAACTAGGCACATGGACAAAGAGGGGTTCAAGAAGTATTTCCTGATATATCTGCATTTGTATTTTTTGAGGCATAGAACTATTACCAATGCCAAAATTAAATTTTAAAAACATATGCTGTGGTAGTCCTAAAATATGAAACCTCTTATATTTGTAAACTAGAAAGAGATTGAAGGAAAACAAACTTTTATGAACTTCACATTCCAAATCTGAGAAAAGATTTCCATTTTCAACTTTCTCTGTCTTAAAAATGGACTCAAGAATATTTCTTTTCGGTAATTCTTTATATTATTGGTATCAGTTCCAAAGTGAATTTCATAGCTTGAGCAAATGAAAATACACATGTAAAACAGAAAAAAGCAAGGTATCCAATTTTTGTTTCTGGTATGAAAAAGAAAATTATTCCTACCCTTTAAACTGAATAAGATTATTGACGCCATCAGTAAAGAATGTATTTGGGCTCCTCACTCCCACGCAGGTGCAGTGTAATAGTAATGGTGCTACTAAGTATGTCTACTATTTCTCTAATTTCCCTAGATTTATTCTAGCAAACCTGAGTAGCTAAGTGATTTAATCCTTTTATATTTTAATCATACCAGTGAGTGTAATTTTTAAAAGAGGAAGTATTTCAGTTGGATAAGTGAAGTGATAACTTTCTTAAAGCAATTAACAGTTGAAAGGCATTAGACATAGAGAAACCATTTTAAAGACCCAGTTATTTTTCAACATAAGGATAGAGTCTTATAAATAAAATTTGGATTTGATAAGTATAATTTCCCCTAGAATTAAAATCAATTATCTGAAAATTCCTTTTTCTCTGTATCTCCAGTGAATAACCTTCTGTTTATAAAGCAATTCAGATTTTTCATTCATTCATGAATTTCACTTTCCCAACAGATTTTTTTTATATCTAAAGTTACCTGCAACTATGAAAACTAAAATTCTATTGTGGAAAGGGAGATGTACAATTGAATTCCACATTAGGTAATATAGAAAAGCACAGTTATTCAGCAACAATTCTGTGCCATACACACAAATTTCTGTGCAGGGATGATCTAAGTAGAAGGCAATCTTCACTGAACAAACTACAAATTAGTGGTCATTGTATGTATCTTTTACTTACTATCATTTAATATGTCTTTTGCCATTCAGAGCATAGGATGTTACCTCCTAGAGAAAAAGAGTATAATCGAGAAGTGCCTGGGACAAACAATCAATGTATAGTCTCAGAGTTGACTTTCTATCTCTGTTTCCATTCCCATTCAACCTGTTCCATTACAGGAAGTAGAAAGTTTGCTGATGGATTCCTAATAGATGGACACTGAGCAAAAGAACAGTTTCTCGGAGCCCTCCCATAGTTCCCCCAGCTGATAGTGACTGCCCCAAACAAGCAGTCTAGCCTTGGTTTCCGCTCTCCGCCTCTAGCCACCTTTATTTTGTGTCCACACACCCACTATAGTTAGAAAAGGGCCATCTGGACACTCCACTTACTTGAACTCATCTCCAGAGGGTGTAAGTGTAGATTGCAAATAATATTTGTTTTGCCTGCCACTAGTGAAAACGAGTGTAATATAATAAAACAAAAAATACAATATAAGTTAATACTTTTATTATTGGCAATATATTTTTATCTATTGCTTTTCTAGCAGGACAGATGCCAAAGAAGATAGTTTGGAGTGCTTGGTATTGTTTGTTTAGCGATGTAAGGGAATAGATCACCCAGCTGTTGGTTTGGGGTTATGGGGGTGAAGATATGGTCTCTTAAAAATCTCTTCATACTCTGATATTTTTGTTTGTAATGTTACATTTTAACACGTCTGTCTTTATCTACGGTACATCTTGTTCAAAGTCATCTCTTCCATCATTCTCCCTCTTACCTACCTTCCTCTCACCTGACAAAGCAAGTTTCCTTATTTACATATGTACTTTGAGTATCATGACTATAATTATCCATTGTTCCCTTTTCCATTCCTCATCCCTCCTCCCAGTAACCCCACCCAGTCAAAACACATTTCAGGTTTTTCATTCATTTTGTTAAATTGTTTAACTGTTCCAAAGGTTTATACAATGGAGTTTCATTCATGCATAGTCTATACTTTACTCAACTTGTTCACATACATATGCGTATACCCTAGTGTGTGTTTATTGAGAGCTGTATTTTGGGTCTATGATCCAAGTCTGAAAGAAAACATGGGAATGGTTTAATTCAGTCAATATGATTTTTTTCCAGATCCATCTATCCATTTCCAGGCAAATGACATAAGGTCCTTCTTCTTGATTGCTGAATAAAACACACACACACACACACACACACACACACACACACACTCATTTGGCCATTGTATGGCTTGGAATCTGAGATGTTTCCATAACTTGACTACTGTAAATAGTGTTATGAAGAATAGGGTGTGTAGGTGCTTTATCGTATCCCATCTGCCAATCTTCTGGATAAATAAAAAATAAACCAGGAATATTTTGATTTTTAATTTTTTGAGAAATCTGTACAGTGATTGCACCAATTTAACATCCACAAAGAATCTATTAGAGTCCTTTACCTGAGTCCTCAGGAGCATTTTCTATTGTTTATATTCTGATGGTGGCCATTTTGACTGGAGTGAGATAATCTCAATTTTTTTGGCCAGTCCTGGGCCTTGGACTCAGGGCCTGAGCACTGTCCCTGGCTTCTTCCTGCTCAAGGCTAGCACTCTGCCACTTGAGCCACAGCGCCGCTTCTGGCCGTTTTTTCTGTATATGTGGTGCTGGGGAATCGAACCTAGGGCCTCGTGTATCCGAGGCAGGCACTCTTGCCACTAGGCTATATCCCCAGCCCATCAATTTTTTTTTCAAATTTTTATTATCAAACTGATGTACAGAGAGGTTACAGTTTCATACGTTAGGCATTGGATACATTTCTTGTACTGTTTGTTACCTTGTCCCTCATACCCCCCTCCCTCCCCCCTTTCCCTTCCCCCCCCCCCCCCCAGGTGTTCAGTTCACTTATACCAAACAGTTTTGCAAGTATTGCTTTTGTAGTTGTTTCTCTTTTTTTACCCTGTGTCTCTCAAATTTGGTATTCCCTTTGAATTTCCTACTTCCAATACCAGTAAACACGGTTTCCAATATACTCAGATAAGATTACAGAGATAGTGTAGGTACAACCACAGGAATGTGATACAAGAACATCATCAATAATAGAAGCTACAGATACACATAGGATGTTGAAAGTAGTTACAACTGTGATATAACAATTGTTTCCATAACATGGAGTTCATTTCACTTAGCATCATCTTATGTGTTCATAAAGGTATAGCTATTGGGCCTTGTGATGCTCTGCTATGACTTGCCTAAACCTGTACTAATTATTCCCAATAAGGGAGACCATAGAGTCCATGTTTCTTTGGGTCTGGCTCACTTCACTTAGTTTAACTTTTTCCAAGTCCTTCCATTTCCTTACAAATGGAACAATGTCATTCTTTCTGATAGAGGCATAAAATTCCATTGTGTATATGTACCACATTTTCCTGATCCAGGCCAGTCCTGGGCCTCGGACTCAGGGCCTGAGCCCTGTCCCTGGCTTCTTCCCGCTCAAGGCTAGCAGTCTGCCACCTGAGCCACAGTGCCCCTCCTGGCCGTTTTCCATATATGTGGTGCTAGGGAATCGAACCGAGAGCTTTATGTGTAGGAGGCAAGCGCTCTTGCCACTAGGCCATATTCCCAGCCCTCAATATTGTTTTGATTTACATTTCCTATATAGACATAGATGTTGAACATTTTTTCATGTAGTAGTTGGTCATTTGAATTTTTTCTTTGAAATCCAGTTAGCTTCTTTGCATGTTTATTGACTTGGTTATTGATTTTTTGGGGTTATAGTTTTTAAGCTCCTTTTGTATGTTATTGCTATTTGACACTTGTCAGATGTTCTTCTGACAGAGATTTCCCATTCTTTCAGCTGTCTTTTACACTTAGTGACAATATCCTTCACAGTACAGAACCTCTCTAATTAAAGGACCTCTGTATTTAAAATCATAAAACCGAGGCAAGCACTCTTGCCACTAGGCCATATTCCCAGAACTAGGAAATTGAAAAGGAATACCAAAATTGAGAGACACAGGGTAAAAAAAGAAAAACAACTACAAAAGCAATACTTGCAAAACTATTTGGTGTAAGTGAACTGAACACCACATGGGGGGGAAAGGGAAAGGAGGAGGAGGGAGGGAGGGTATGAGGGATGAGGTAACAAAAAGTACAAGTAATGTATCCAATGCCTAACGTATGAAACTGTAACCTCTCTGTACATCAGTTTGATAATAAAAATTTGGAGAAAAAAAAGAAAATCATAAAACCTTGAAAAAAGATATCAAACAAGGCATGAGAAGATGGAAAAAGCTCCATGTTCTTGCATTGGTAAAATCAAAATCACAAAACTGTCAATACTGCTGAAAGCAGCCTACAAATTTAATGTGATATCCATCAAAATCCCAATCTCATTCCTCACAAAGTTAAAAAAAAAAAAGACAATTTTAAAATTCATATGGAAACACAAAAGACCTCAAATAACCAAAGAAATACTGAAAGGGAAAATGATGGTAGTTTAATAACACTATACTCCAATTTACATCATAAAGCCATAATAATAGAAACAGCTTAGACACAATACTGGAAAAAAAACTAGAACGAAGAAGAAGAAAAGAAAAACAATAGAACAACTAGAAGATCTAGAAATAAACCATACACCTACAGCCAATTGGCTTTTGACAAAAGAGTCCAAAGTATACACTGGAGAAAGGATAGCCTCTTCAACAAATGGTGCTAGAGAAATAGACCTTCACATTCACAAGAATGAAAGGAGACCCCTGTCACTCACCCTGCACCAATATCAGTTCAAAGTGGATCAAAGACATCAACGTAAAACCTGAAACCTTGAAACTGCAAGAAGAGTAAGAGAAACATTAGAACTTGCTGTCATAGGCAGAAATTTCCTGAACAGAATTTTAGTAAATATAGTTGAAAAACAGGATTTCATTAGGCACACATCTGAGAAACATCTTACATGAATTGTAAGCCTGTAGCTGTGTAAAAGGAAAACATACTTTGATGCTTTACATAGAAATCCATATTTCTACTGGAAAAATCTGATGGTCCAAATTCCTACATGTCAGTGAGCAGATACAACCAATTCTTAGTGACAGAACCACTTCCTATAAAATCATTTAAAAAATATCTTCTTTCAATTTTAAAGTTAACTCTAGATTTTGT
Source organism: Perognathus longimembris pacificus (assembly GCF_023159225.1). Classification (NCBI taxonomy): domain Eukaryota; kingdom Metazoa; phylum Chordata; class Mammalia; order Rodentia; family Heteromyidae; genus Perognathus; species Perognathus longimembris. The sequence continues at coordinate 39,470,280 of NC_063162.1, forward strand.
GTTACTTTTTTGCATCTTAAAATAGAAACATATACTCTTCACAGAAATAGCATTATGATAATTTCCAGTTGTTGGGTGGGTGGGTCTGATGGCACTACATCCTTTTACACAGAATGTAATTATCAGTTTATTATGAAAAAACATTATTTGCTGTCTTCAAAAATGCTAAACAAAGTAAGTTTTGTCACATTTAGTATACCTTGTGTTGCTTTACCCCCCAAACAGTGATTGCAATAATACTTAGGATTTTCCTGGGGTTTTGTTTGTTTCAGTGCTACATATGTCCTTAGAAGAGAGCATAAAGTGGCTTGGGGAAGTTATGGCCGAACTTGGGCCACACCCATCTCCATTAGAAAATGAGGAATGGAATACCTTTGATGTGAAACAATCCAATGCTATTATTGATTATTTCAAAAACAGGTATGGAGTTTCTTGGTAGCATTTAGTTTTCATTTCATATCTTCTATAAAATGCATGTTAAATAAAAATAATTTTGTTCTTAGAGAAGTCAGATTTACGAAAATTTATGTAATCATTAATCCAATAAAAAGGTCATATTCAAATCTTCCACATAATAAGTGTCAGGACATTTTGGCTAATATATTCTTAGAAATTATTTGTGCTTCTTTAACTTGGTGGCCACTAACATGATACTTTACATTTTATACAATCAAATCTAGATATCTTCTATCTGTTTCTACCTGTCTAGCCAAATAAGTATATCATTCATAGATCCACCTCTCCCAATATTTCTATACACAAGCTATATGCATTGTGTCTTCTTTGTCTCATCAGAATTATGAGATGGAAACATGATGACAGAAACAAAAAAATGTTATGGTTATTGTTGGGGTCAGCTGCACCTTTAAGGGGCCACAGCTGACCTTGGCCTGTCCCTCCCCTTCCTGTCTTTAACAGGAAGAGAAGCCCCTGTCCCTGGGGCTAGCACAGGTGCTATGGCGGAGGGATACCCCAGGGGCCCATCCATAGGGGGCTGGACCTCTGCCAACAAAGGAAGTCTCCTGACATCATTTGAGGGACAGCTCCTTGGGACCAATCAGGGGCCCCTCTCTTGTGCCCACCTTTGGAGTATATCTGGGAGGCTCCTCATTTGAATAAACAGAAGCCCTAGAGGTTTTTCTCCAGGGGCCCACACATCTGTGTCGTTCTTGGCGGTTTTGGGGCACTCTGTGACCACACGCCACCGAGGCTACCTGTGGCCATCACTCCCGCGTGAGCGATAATGGACCACCCAGGAAGGGGTGGACAAGCCCCTTCCCCCCACAAGGGAGGGGAAGTAGAGAGAGAGAGAGAGAGAGAGAGAGAGAGAGGAGGCTACCTGTGGCCATCGCAAGAGCAATAGAGGACCACCCAGGAAGGGGCGGACAAGCCCCTTCTCCCCCCAAGCAAGGGGAAGTCGAGAGAGAGAGCCCACAGTTACATTCAATGGCTACTTTTTATTATTTACCACTACTATTCATTTAAAACATCTGAATCTTGATAAGTTTATTATTGAATCATCAGAAATGATATACAGAAATGTATGATTATATAATTAAAATTGTATTCTAAAATGTATGTTTGAATTATTGAGACAAAATGTAGGATTGCTTTATGATGGTAGTCTTTGAGCCAACATTGCTTTCTTTTTTATTACAATATTATTATTAAGTAGTTGTACAAAGAGGTTCCAATTCCATATGTTAGGCATAGGTACAATGCACTTGGACCAATGATACCCCGTCAATTGTTCTTCCTCTTTTGCCCCTGTCCCCTGCCCTCAAAGTATGTAGTTCAAACTTTGTATAACGTACATTGAGTACAAGGGTCACATTTGCTAAGAGATTCATGATGAATATTTTTATCAATACTCATTAGTTAATATGAATGGCCATTCTCATGTTCATTAAGCATTAGCAGTTAGGGCTATTAATTTAAGAATAAAATACTGTCTTCCAAAAAAATTAAAAATGTTTTATTTTTTATTAACATAATTTCATCTAAAATTGTAATAAACTCCCCTACTTCCTGATTTTTATCTGTAATTAATGGTATTTTATTAATAAAACTTTTCTTTCTGATTAATTCGATGTAATTAGATTTGGTCTTTCCAATGACCAAACTTCACATCTTGAAGGACAGCATTCATTTCCACTTAAATGTTTCATTTAAGTACTTTGCATTAGAAATTGAAGAGATTTATATATTTTTTCTCAGGTTTTATTGCCTGGCTTAAATTATTTTGTACTGTTGACTATTAAATCCATTGCAAGTCCCTCTTCATGCTTAGAAAATGATGGTGGAGAGAGGGAAAGTGTTTTCATTACAGTGATTCTTCACTGGTGAACTCCGAAATTTTTCTTTCTATATAGTCTGTCACCACACCCGCATTAGAGTCACACATCTCTCCAACAGGACATTTTTTTTACAACTTGCAAAATAGATAAAAAATCTTTTGCCTAACTGAAAAGTTTCTGTACAGTATTTTTTTCTTCTTTTACTATATACTCCAGTATTTTTTCCAATGTTATGAATTAACTTTCTAAACTAAAGAGTGTCAAATAATATCTTAGACATGCTCTTGATTTGTTTGGCAATGATCCCATTTGCAATCTGGAATGCTTTCTAAATATTAGAGTGTGGAATATGATGAATCTTTTATGCTAGTTTCTGGCATGAATTAATAATGGTGTGTGATTTTATATATATAAGCATTTGACATAATGTGATTTCTTAATTTAAAAACATAGCTCCTAATGAATGACTCACTAAGAGTCACAGTACTTTTAATATCAATTAGAGCAAAGTGGGGCCCTTGAAGGAGGGGGAAGGGAGCAGAAATGGAGAACTGGGTGAAGAACTCCGGCCTTCAAGTGTTTCTGCCCTTTTGGGTTTGAGAGTCACTGGACAAAGAGAGTGCCCTACTCATTTGTATTAACCATCCTTCTTTCCTTTATCCCTCTATTGAAACACACAAGCTTGCTCTTGCAGAACACATTTTTACAGCCGAGCTCTAAGCCCAGGAGGCTTAAAACTCAAGCTGGGACCCAGTAGTGAACCACAGAAGCAAAACTCACTTCAGCACCCTAATGACCTCATCCTGACTGAAGGATGCTCTCACTTTCCTCTGCCCTCATTGCTCTAGGCAAAGATTCATCAACGTTCTTCTTCACATTTTGTTTCAGAGCATGGTTAAGTGAGGACAGTCAGTCTTAGTCACATTTAAATCCTAGCTAAGCTAACTTCACATACCACCAAGTTATAATCCTGCATAATTCCCCCAAGAGTAATATTTAAAAGATTAGCCTAAAACATAAACCACAGCCATTTCAATGTTGCGAAATCTTCATTTTTATGACTTCAAAGAAATTATGCATACCCCTAAAACAAAAAGATAAACTCAATGAATGGGATATCTTGAATCGATATTGAAATTCTGTGACAGGAAAAGAGCTTTGCTATATTCCTCTTCAGAATCTTTCATAGGTCCACAAATTTAAGCTTAGTGAATTTTGTAATATATTCCTTTTGATGACTATACAGCAGGAGTTGTTTGTTGGACATTTTTTCTGCTGGTGTTAAGGTATGAACTTGTGAACTTGGGGCATTGAATTCTCACTAAATTAAACTATGCTTAAAGCTGGCACTCTTCTACTTAGGCCTTATCTCCAGTTCTAGCTTTTTGCTGGTTATTTGGAAGTAAGAGTCACTTGAATTTCTCTTCCTGTCTGGCTCCAAACGCTGAGTCTCAGATCTCAGCCTTCTTGAATAGCTAGGATTAAAAGCATGAACCACCAGTGCCTGCCTATACAGCAGTTTTTAAAATACGAATGTAACTTAGTTATCAAAAGTATATGTTTCCCTTTAGCCTGATATTATCTTTTTTCCAACCTTTGAAAGCATTATTCAGTTTAGAGAAAGCATTTTATAGAATATGATGCCATAGCACATGAAACTAAACTTGACAATAAAATCACGTGGGATGCTTTTAATACTCTAAATTATATGTGCTATGATTTTTCTGTGATTTGAAAAACTAATGTCACAACTTTCTTGTATTACTGTAAGTATCCCTATAGCCTATTTGTGCAATATACACATTTGTGCATACTCTGTAATGCATTCAATTATAAAGACTGGATGTTAGAACTAGACATTATTGTTGCCTTCTAATATAAACACATCACATATGCATATCAGTCCATGCACTTTCATTGTATACCATTCTGTGGTCTAAGAATCAGGCACGTGCCTGATATAAGAAAAACAACCCTGCTCCTCTTATACATATACATGGTTCATGAAGCCAGATTTTTTAAAAATTTTTATTGTCAAACTGATGTACAGAGAGGTTACAGTTTCATACGTTAGGCATTGGATACATTTCTTGTACTGTTTGTTACCTCCTCCCTCATTCCCCCCTCCCCTCTCCCCTTTTCCCACTCCCCCCATGAGTTTTTCAGTTGATTTACACCAAGCAGTTTTGCAAGTATTGCTTTTCTAGTCGTTTGTCTTTTTATCCTGTATCTCTTGATTTTGGTATCCCCTTTCACTTTCCTAGTTCTAATACCAGTATATATGGTTTCCAATGTACTCAGATAAGATACAGTGATAGTGCAGGTACAACCACAGGAAGGGGATACAAGAGGATCATCCACAATAGAAGCTACAGTTTCACATGGCATGTTGAAAGTAATTACAACAGTGATATAACAGTCGTTTCCATAACATGGAGTTCATTTCACTTAGCATCATCTTATGTGTTCATAAGGGTATAGCTATTGTGCTCTTGTGATCCTCTGCTGTGACTAGCCTAACTAAACCTGTGCTAATTATTCCCTATGAGGGAGACCATAGATTCCATGTTTCTTTGGGTCTGGCTCACTTCACTTAGTATAATTTTTTCCAAGTCCTTCCATTTCCTTACGAATATAGCAATGTCATTCTTTCTAATAGAGGCATAAAAATCCATTGTGTATATGTGCCACATTTTCCTGATCCATTCGTCTACTGAGGGGCATCTGGGTTGGTTCCATATTTTAGCTATGACAAATTGTGCTGCGTATGAACATTGTTGTGTTGGTGGCTTCAGTGTGTTCATGTTTGTGGTCTTTGGGGTAGATGCACAGAAGTGGGGCTGCTGGGTCATAGGGTTGTTCTGTGTTTAGCCTTCTGAGGAATCTCCATACTGCTTGCCAGAGTGGCTGAACCAGTTTACATTCCCACCAACAATGAAGTAGGGTTCCCTTTTGTCCACACCCCCTCCAACATTTGTTATTGTTAGTTTTCTTGACATAGGACATTCTTACTGGGGTGAGATAGAATCTCAATGTTGTTTTGATTTGCATTTCTTTTATGGCCAGTGATGTAGAGTACTTTTTCATATCTCTTGGCCATTCTCATTTCCTCAACAGAGAAGTCTCTTTTTAAGTGGGCTAAAGAGCCCACTTGTTTTGTTATGTCTCCTGCAGATTAAGACTAGTATTACTTACTTGACAAAATAATCGAGAAGCATGAGCCAGCCAGTAGGCTAAAGAAAGTTTAAATGCCCTCCCACAGATGAAATGTCACTTGGTTTTCATGCAAGAGTACTCAATACCTTCCTAAAAAATCTAGAGGGGGAGTCGGGACAAAGTAGGCGATTTGACCCCTGCCCTTGGAAAAGTGACACCTAGGATTCTGCCCCTGGTGCTCCAAGCCTACATCGTTGACCACCATATCTAAGTCCTGAATGTTATTTTTATTGTGTAATATCACTTTAGCACAAGAGACCCTACCTCCAGGGAAATAAGGTTGAAAGATTAAGACATCGCAATTCAAAAATGTATAAAGTTCTTTGTGTGACTGACAAGCCATGTTCAATAAATAGTCCTGTTTTCTTTTTGTTGTTGAGGGTGCTGAGATTTGAACTCAGGGGCTCACACTTGCTAGAGAAGTGATCAACACTGGACCATTCTCCCTAGCCCTCTTCTGTCCCCCCCCCCATTAAATCTTGCATTTCTGCTTAGGGCTAGCCTCAACACAGAAATCCTCCAATCTCTGCCTCCCCTTTACCTGGGATTACAAACATGTACCTCTATGTCCAGTTTATTGAGATAGGGGTTTTGATAACTTTTTGCCTAGCTTGGTCTTAAACCTTGATCCTCCTCCATGTAGCTGCCTCCTAAATCACTGGGATTACAGGCATGATTCACCATACCTGGCTCTAGTCTATAATTTTTCTACTGAAAAAGTGGTTATTGCCAGTGTAATAACATGACAGTGTAATGTCATGACGTCTGAATTAGTTTTGCTTCAGTGAAGGATCACTTTCATTAATCTTAATGTATATTTCTATCCATCAAACTGGTGACAAAATAAAAGCTGTTAGTTTCATGAATGTTAATAATTCAAAGTGTGTAGGGTTAAAGAAAAACATGACTGAGTCTACACACTCATCGTTTTTAATGGATTGTGTTAGTAGTGAGATCAACTGCTAATATAACTCAGAGGGACCCAGCTGCCTGAGGATTTCTTCATTGATTTCAAATGAATTGAAACTTTGATCCATTACAGCATTCAGGAGAAGGCATTATTATACATGCTCTGTAGCTACATTTTGCAAATGTTAATTTCTCAGTTATATTAAAATCAATTTTCTTAAATAGCAAAAGGCACCAGAGTGAAAGAGAAACCACTAAGACAATTTTTTTTGTTCTTGGGCATTTTGCTATATTATGAGTCTATTAATTTTCCCAACCAGCAGGAGGAGAATTAGAAAAATTCAAATATTATCACAAACAGGGTATTAGCAGCCAGCCCTTCAGAGAAATTTTAACTCTCAGTGATATGTTGCTGAGCTTTTAAACTTACTAGAAATATTTATTTTCAGAAATTCCTATCCCTTGGCTCTTGGTAGTTTGTATTCACTGGCCACCTGATTTTCAGGTAGGAAGTCAAGAAAGGATCCATCTTAAATTTATTGCCCCCCTGTGTGTGACAGAATATTCTTCCAGACAATTGGAATCTTCTAAATTGTTCCAGTTCATGGTGCATCATTTCTAAGGTGTTATTGGAGATTAACTTAATCCTAAAACAGTTTGGCAATATAAGGAGAAGTAATTGATGCAGAAGTAGATTATAGAAATAAGTGCCATTCATACCAGAAGAAACTGACTCCAGTTTAGAGAAAAAAAAAAAAAAACAACCTAGCAAATAATGTGAATTTTTATGCCATAGGGATGATGCATTACTGGCTTATGGCTGGAAAATTTGAAGGTGTAATCTACTTGCATCGTTATCTCAAAACTATCTGACCATTACAAATGTGTTTACCACCATTATTCTAGGTACTGGTTTATATTATTGTCAATGTCTTCTAAGTAACACTTGCATTTCTTAGCAGGTCTGGTGAAATTACTGGAGGAATAAAAGAGGTAGTTAATAATATTTTCTTGTTTATAATGTCTGTAGCTTGGTCAGTATGATCTTTTCTTTAATAAATACCTTTATGCCTTGTCCTTTTTTTCCTGAAATAAATATATGATGGTTTACATGTTTAATTTATATTTCAGCTTATTTCAACACTACAAGCTCTATGAGTTTTTGTTTTTCTCTCCAAGAGAAGAAATCGTGATTGGAACCAAGGTAAGTAATTTATCTAGACGAAACCAATTTGGCTGAATCACTTAATGCATGCCGATCAGCATCTGGGTATTTTAACTGCTCAAAGCAACTTCTTGTCGAGATTACTCAAGTGTTAATGTAACCAACTAGTCGTTTGCAAAAGAATGATGATATAAAGTGAGCTTTGGATTAGGAAAATAAGCTGTCTTTTGGCATTAGAAGCATTGTTAATCACGTATGCTTTAAGTATTTATGGACTATTTGACAAAGCTCAGTAGAATGAGGTTTGTATGTCTTCATATAAATAAAATCAGGAAAAATGAGATAAATTAATTCAGTTAAATATCTTCTCATTTCCCATTTATTTTCAGCCTACTCATTTTTTAAGAGCTAATCAAATCCCGCTTCTTTGCAGAAGCAAATCTACCTTAATTGCAACCGTATCTCAAACAAAGGGGTGGGATAAACCCTGTAATCACAGCCTATGATTTTATTTCAGTTAGGTTCTTCTTGCTGAAATGTGGCTACTGTGATGCCAGTAAAAATGTTATGCAACATGAACTGTTATATAATTTTCTAATTGCTTCCTATGGCCCGTTTGAGTCAGTGGAACAGTAATTTTCCTGAAGACAGGAATCAGCTGTTATCTTTCTTTGATATGTGACAGCTTCACACATCAAACTGGACACAATAAACTCCTTATATTAATAATATTTCAATTGGCAGGTCACAGAATAGAAGTTTTACAATTAATGGGCTACCTATAGAGATACTTTTAAACAGTTCACATAGAATCACATATTCGTAATTACTGAGGCTGAATCTTGGGTAGGAGAACACATGAAGGAGACTTAACAGGTATTGTGGGTTCTCAATCACTATAAGAGGCATCATTGTTTCCTAGAAGCATCAGGACAGAGCCATCACTATCAACACTGATGGAGTAAAAGGACATTCACATTGTCTTTAAATCTTTCTTGGTAGTAAGCAGGAATGACATATGAATATGAAATGTGATAGCTATTCTGTCTTCCTGAATGTATTGTTATTCTGGAACAAGTAAATTGCTTACTTAAAAAGAAAAACCCTCAGTACTCTTATCTCACCTTCCACACCCAAGTACTTGCAAAAATTCAGACATTTTACCCTTGAGTTCCAGGGAAATCACTTGATCTTTCACCTTTTGACTCTGCTTAATTTTTGTTTGTAATCTCCTCACGACATAGTTAAATTAGGTATCACTTGAAAAAGTTTCACTGCCAAAGGTTGATTTCAGGATCACACATGGTGACTGTAAGAAAATAATTAATATTAGTTTGCAATATAAATTAATCTCACGTGCTCACCGAAACTCTGAGGAAAGACAGTGGTCCGAACAGAAGTATAAGTGTCAGAGTCATGGGGGAAATTTTTCTAGAATCAATTTATTTGTTAATGAAACAAGCATGGCTTTCTTCTATATTATAAGGACATTGGGTGACATTTATGCTCCTGGAAAAATAATTGTATAAAATCAACAGATTGGCTCCTGTATTTTACATCTCCTCCTGTGTTCTCCCTCATGTTGACCAGAGTTATAAAAAAAAAAAAAAATTGAAGGAAAAGCTACTAGGTCTTCAAAATTAGATCTCTTGTTGAATTTTAATGGACTATGAACCACTGTGATTATATTACAGTATTTTATGGCATTTCAGATCTGTCTGAAGTTTTTCTGGTGCAAAAATCTGTTTTGCAAATTAACAATCTATTGTGGAGAAGCCTAATTTCAACCCTCTAATGTATGATGATTCATACTGATCTCAGTTCCTGGATCTAAATAAGGGACACATGGCAACTATATGAATATGTTTAGCTTGATTCTCAAACAAGCATTCAATTTAGGTAACATCAATGAGATTTAGCATATTTTTAACTGTAAAGAGATCATTGCAACACAAAAATAAGGTAATCCCTCTATCAGAATAACAGTTCATAAATTAAAACAGAATGATGACATAGTAGGTCACCACTTGTCAACCCTTAATGAACTAGTGGAACTAGCAGAACTTGGCATTAATGTTCAGTGTCCGAGAAATATAAAAAGAGAGAAAACAAGCAGTATTTGCCTCCTAATAAAATTATACAAAACTATCTATTGCTTTTGCTTGACATTTGAACTGGTGAATCTCCTGAAAATATGGAAGATACGAATATGTTACGGATATCACTGGGGTGTAATTAGCAAACCAGGCTGTGGGAATCAAAATAAAAGGTGGGGAATCTTCAACAAATTGCAAGGAAAGTTAAAAAGAAGTAAAAGGTGAATTTATAGATTAAAATATATTGAACTCAGTTGCAACAAAGATATCATTTCTGGAACATAATCTATAGTTTGGATATGGGCTAGGTACATATCCCAAAGTGTCATGATCTCCAGTATTGTGATGTGGGAGCTTAAGGGATCCTTTAAAAGGTGGTGCCCAATGGGAAATTCTTAGGGCATTAGAACTTGCTTTTAGATAGGTTTGCAGAAAACTAGTCTCTCTCTCTCTCTCTCTCTCTCTCTCTCTCTCTCTCTCTTTCTCTTCTCTCTCTCTCTCTTCTCTCTCTCTCCACAATCTTCTATTAGGTCCTCATCATAGCCCAAGCACCTTGCTTTGAAATTCATAAACCCATGAGCTAAATACAGGTTTTTATAAAGTCAGCGTGCTTTAGGAAAATTTTGTAGTAATGAAAAGCAGACAAATATACAATACTTCAAATACCCAGATAAAGCATCCTACAAACACAGAAGAGAAATGAGATGTCCAGGGACGTATGAATGCTGCCTGCAGATGTGACAGTGAGCATATATCAATTCTAGGAACTTGTGAATATGTTAGCTTACATGGCAAAATGACTTTTGAAGATTCGATTGGAAAGGAATTTGAGATTGAGAAATAATTCTGGATTATCTGCAAGATTATCCTAGCTTATTAAAACTGGATAATCAAACTGGATAGTCATCAATTTTCTTATCCAAGAAAAATATACAATTGACCTTGAAGATGATGGAAAAGGCTACAGTCAAATAGTATTGTCTTGCATTTTCAGTATTTGTTGTTATTGTTGATTCTTCTTAAACATGAAATTTAGAATTAAGCTAATACTTATATGGTTTTTGTAATCCATGACATATACAATTCAACAAATCAGTTGGGATAGTTAGCTAAAAACTGAGTGAAAACAAGTTACATATCTACCTTATACCAAATTTTATTAAGGTCAATTTTCTCTAATAGTAGACATATCCTATAATGGAAAACTCTAGTTTGGTCCAACGCTTAAAATCAGAATGCTTTTTTAGGGTATTTTCTTTTAAATCATCAGTATTTTAGGGTTCAGCTAAGGTGGCTCAAAAACATTATGAATCCAAGAGGGAGGCTTAACATTTGGAAATGGGTACTTAGTATCAACCATGGCAGTTTTTAAAAGGTGACTATAAGACTTGGAAGCTCAAAGGTGGAGATTTGGTAGACATGTGGAGAAACTGAAAAGGGAGAAGAAGGTAGTTAATCCCCCAAATTGAATATTACCCTACAAGGAACCATATTTTATGAATTCAGCCCTTAGATAGATTAGATTTCAATTTCAAATGGTCTGAGTTTCTAGCATATTTATATTAGCTGTGTGCAGTCTTAACCTCCATGAAATTAAAACAAAATTGTGCTATACTCCAGGTTATATCAACATTTTTTACATAACCAGTTCCTGTCACACAATAAAAAAAATCATGCATACTACTAAACATGGTAATGGATAGACATTCAGTCAGAGCAACATTATCTAGATTGTTAAGAAGACAAAAACTGAACACATTAAAAAGGGAAAGAAAGGTGACCTCTCAATACATTAAATTACTTTCCAAATATATTGCTGCCATATTTAAATTTTAACTACAAGAAAGGATTAACTGAAAGTCATTTATGGAATAAAAGTCTTATGTTGTGTGATAACATCTCAAATTTTCCCCAGGAAAATAAAACTGATATCATGTGTACTCTCAAAGGTTATATTATTATATAAGTGTATCTAGGCACAGGCACACAGACATGTATATTTGCATTCAGAAATATGATATCTCATAAAACTTAGTCTATTTTAGTACAGTAATTTCTTTACATTGCAAAATGTTATAGGTAGATGCCATTTTATTTCTAACCACTCAAGCCAGTATGCTTAATGTGCTGCAGAATTTTGCTCAAGAGATGGGTATTTCTCACAGGGACTCCCTTGCACACCTCCAGGGGTCACTCTTCATGTTGTCATCTGTATGACTATGGAGATAGTCATTGTGGAGTCTGGGAAGACTTCGGTGAAAGTCCTGTTTTCACAAGGACTACTGTATCGAGATCTGATTATTATAAATATGATAGACGTAGAAAGGTATTTAAAGAAAATTATAAATATACCTAAGTGGTTACTTTGCCTAGAGTCATACTTTTGGCAACTTTCCATAACCCAAAATAATACCACTTAAGTCTGCAAATACAAGAAATTCAGACCTCTCTAAAAATCAGTGAATGCCAACTGTGTAACATTTCACATTCTGAATACACACAAAATATAGAAAACAGTTTTTCCCTCTTTTTCAAAACCCACAAAGATCATGGGTATTAATGACAACATTCTTAAAAAATTATTAGCTTGTGAAGGAAAAATAACCAGATTGAAACATAACTTTTTTTCTTTAAATGATAACTCTGTGGTTTTTCTGAATGAACAAAATATGAAAGTCGTACAAATATCAACCCTTTTAGAGGAAAAAAAGACAAAAAGAAAAAAACACATCATGTCTGATCAAATTTTGGAAAGGAAGAAGTGAGTGAAGTATGGCTGTATCGATACCCTTTTCCTCTTCGTGTCACCCTTGAGATGCTCTTATCAAAATAATCCAAACTTATCCAGATGATTCTTTTAATCTTTAAAAAGGTTTCCTCTTGTTGGATGATCCTATTAGCAAACTGCTGGAAGGGAAAATCATAGAGTACATAATCTGTAGTTTGACCTGCTTACATTGGGTGTTGCTAAAGGAAATCAATCAGATGTTGTTGTGTTAAAATAACTCTATCATCTCGACCTGGCATGTGTGACTAACTGATGTTAGAATCTATCATTTAAAGAAAATGGTTGAAGCTTCAGTATACAATTTATCAAACTTCATTCTAGTCCTTTTCCTCCAAAGCAGAGAAAAAATAATCATGTTTTCCTAAATATAAAGCATTTAAGAGAAATTCAAGGCTCTGTCTCCAGCAAAACAATTGACAAATGGTAGGCGCATGATTTAAAGATAGCTTCCACCGCCAATCACATGACACCTCAGCTCAGCCTGTCACATAAGTGTTTCTGTCTGTGTTCACTAGCATCAATCTCAGTTCCTCAATGACCCATTCCTTTGTGAACTCAGTTGTTCTTTTCACAAATATAGTTTCCTACTGACTTTTGCCTATAAGAATGAGTTCTTTCCGACTTCCTCAAATTCTCCCTTTGCCAACCCCAAACCAATATTTCTTCAAAGCTCGGGTTGGCAAATTCCACTTAGGTTACTTTTAATTCTCTTGACATAAAACACCTTACTCAAGAGTATGGTAATCATGTCCTCTCTTAGAAATTGACTTCCAGTTACAGATCTACATTTCATGAAACTAATTGTAGCAATCCACAATATCAGAATAGCTATTGTTTCTCTTGTTCCCAACATGGAAACTATTTTCACTCAATTAGTGTCCAATAATTTTCTACTATATCAGGTAATGTGAGAGAGAGAAAGTTTTGTTTTAGTTCTAATTGTAGAATACTGTATTTGCAAAATAGTATTGGGATGTAGATTGAAAGCCTAAGTCAATCTGTCAAGTTCTCAATTATTTAATCATTACCAAGAAATTAAAAGCTGCCACTTAGAAGGAAGTATGTTTATTTTACTTTTATTAATTATGAAGAATGTGTTTTATTTTTCTTGGGAAGTATCTAAATATAGTTCATTATAACTGAAGGTTCTAATGTTAATTAATATTTTAAAATCATACCCTTAAAATATTATGAGAAATGATATGTCCTAATAATTCATATGTAATAATGTCTTGAAATTAATATGATAGTCAGGGGCTGATGGCTCATGCCTGTAATCCTAGCTACTCAGGAGGCTGAGATCTGAGGGTCATCATTCAAAACTGGCCCAGGCAGAAAAGTCCCCATGAGTCTCTAATCTCCAGTTAACCACTCCATAACAGTAGAAGTGGTGCTGTGGCTCAAGTAGTAGAGCACTAGCCTTGAGCACAAAGAGACTCAAGGAAAGCAGGCAGGACCTGAGTTCAAGCCCCACAACTAGCAACAACAACAAAATAGATTGGATATAGGTTATTATGCCAAAGGAAAATGTAATAAAGCATATTTGTAAGTGAAGATATGCAAATGGCAATAAACATATGTGAAGTTTTTGAACCTTTGTAGTATTCAAATTAAATTGAGATGACCAAATTCTTTTTTATTGGGTTGAAGTTACTACATATATTTCACTGTACACATTTTAACTTTCACAATGATGAAAATTATCATTCTACTCTACATAGCTTACAAAGTCTATGAACTTTAACATTAAAACTATTTCCTCCGTTTCAGGTGATATGTAGATTAATTTCCTTTTGTTTAGTAACATGGTCCCTCTTTCACTCATTCCTTCCTTCCCATTCCCACCCATGAGTTGCTTAATTCACTTTCATCAGTGTCCAATGTAGCTGATGGGCTCCTTCTGCTATACTATTAGTAGTAGTAGTAGTAGTAGTAGTAGTATTTTCACTAATTCTGTGTCCACTTTTCTTTATACTGTATTTTTGTATCTTGAGACCTGTTTGCTTTGTTCTATCTCTTTGCATTTTAATTCTAACATATCAGGGAGACCATATGCCATTTGTCTGTGTTCCTGGCTTGGAGATGACCAAATTCTTAAATAGCCTACTATCTTGTGAGGCTCTGGTGACTTGGCACTCTCTTCAGGGAACATATAAATCATTAAGGTTTCCAGAAAACAATTTTGCAAAATACATTGCATTTTAGAATGTGTGTAACATTTGAAATAAATATTGAGACATTAGGCAGAGATGTGAGTGAATATATTTGTTTATAATAGCAAAAGAAAACTGTAGTGTCTAAATGTCTATCATTAAAAAGAAGTTTAGATGTTGTGGCACTGCTATATGATTGTCATTAATAAAAATAAATAAATAAAACTACCCAAACCCAGTTGTGTGGATCAAAGTTGGAACTATAGCTACCTGAGTGTCTTGATTATAGAAAGATAGAAGTTAAAAGTGAGCCTAGGGAAGAGAAGTTTGTTGAGACTTCTGCTCAGCCAGTAGCTGGGTATGGCATGCCTCTGTCATCATAACCTATGCAGGAGGCTGAAACTATCCAATTGTGACTCCAGGGCCACCTGGGCAGTGAAGTGCATGAGACTCCATTTCAATCGAGGCAAGCGGGGAGTGATGGCTTGTGCCCACCACCCGACCAACTCTCAGCACAAGTCCTGAAGGAGGAAGTCTAAGATAGATGGATGATGACCCAGGTACACTCATGAGAAGGAAGTGAAATCCTATCTTAAAAACAGCTGGAAGCATGGCTCAACAGTAAAGTGCTTGCCTAGCAAACTCAGGGCCATGAGTTCAAAGCCCTCGGTATAGCCAAAAAGAAACATGGACTGTTACTCATATCATAACAATTATGTGAATTAAAATAGGCTACTTTATGTGCCTATTGTGACTTCAGTTTATAGTTCTGTATTACACCCAGGCACACACACATAGTCAATCCTGAAGGACAGACATCAAATTGTTGGTAGTAGTTATGGATATTGATAGCAGATCAGAGAACCTTTGCTTTTCTCTTTGTCTGTATGTCCTGAAATTTTTTTAAACAGTCATCCCATAGCTGTTTATTAAGAATACGTGCTTTAAGCTATCAAAATCTTCCTTTTCCTTTCATTATTCACCATTATTTATTTTTCTTTTTTCCCCTGCCTATTTAACTTTACAAGATCGCATAACATTATGGAAATGCCTGTTTTATTTTGAAGAGATGCAGTTCATGTTTATGTGATTAGGCAGTGTTGTTTTTCCCTACAGCTGAAGAGGTTCTATTGCAAATGAAGATTTAATAGTTACTTGAGGATACACATCTTACTGTTCATAAGTTATATAAATCACTAAACATGGTCCAGGTGACAATAATTACACTTAGAAAACAAGGACCTTAGCCACAGGGACTTACTGCCCGTAAGTAGAGATTATGAATGCAGTTTTTCAAAAGCCAACATGTCTCCATTCTGTGAATACACACCCACAAAAATCCATGAATAATCCAAGCCCAGGTTTAAAAAGAAAGCAATCTTCTAAGACTTTTCTAGGATGTCTAGACATGCCTAAGGTAGGATGTGTCATGCTTACCAACCCACATTTTAAAAGAGACAGTTATATGTTTAGAGAAAAGTAAACTGAATTCTCCAGGACCAGATGCTTTAAAGAATAAAAGATTCAGAGTCAATATATAACTGTTTTCTAATCTAAAGGACTAGCAAGACAAAAAGAAATTTGTCTTATCTGAAAAACTCCCACATGGCAGACCAGAGACCAGTGGATCTGTATAGGAGGATTTTGACTAACTAAATGCAATCACTTTCTAAATAATGAAGTACACAGACACAGGAGTGGTACAATGTGGAAGCTGTATGAAATGGAAGACCAAGATTTATCTTTCTCCCTTCACCACCACCAAACTTCAGCACACATCCTGACAAACAGAAATTACTTAAAGTTGTATTATATGAAATGAGGCATAATAATTTCCTTTTCCACTGTTGTTCCAGCTTACAATATGATTCTTGCTGTTCAAATGACTAAATGGAAAGCTGGTTAAATAATCTATAAATATGGGACTGTCTACCCCAGATTTTCTTGGGATTTTTTTCTTGAATTTTCACAAAACCCAACTTAAAGGCTCTGGTCTTGTCTGAGTAAACATCCAAATGTTCTTCACATGAGTAAAGTCCAAAGTTCTTAAGGAGTCAGTGTTCCTCTGGATGGCAGGGCTAATAGAATGACAAAGTGGATTGCTTTCTACAAGCTGGAAATCATGGTGGACTGCTACAGTTGGAGGGGCTAGAGAAAAGTATATTTATAAATAGGAAGCCATTTGCCATGAATATGTAGCTGCCTCTAACTCTTGGTGAATGCATGTTAATAAACGTAATCAAATGTAACTCAACCCAGACTCTAGGGTGGCATATTTCTATTGATTACTTTCTTTAGAGAGATTGCAGTCACACTTGTGTTTTGCTGGACTCATGTACCAGTTTCCATAGTGTTCAAGTTTGATTAGTAGGCCACCCTTAAGGCTGGGTGAGTGTTTGACAGATGGGCTGAGAATTTGCAAATAAGTATGCATTGTGCAGAAAAGCATGCAAGTGAAGAGTCAATCAAGAGAGAATAAACATGCTTAGAAAGAGGCCACCTTATTGGTATTCTGACTACAGATTTGGGCAACTTTCTATGCAAATTATGCAGCTGCATGGGCACCATTGACACTATACGAGTGAAGGGGGGGGCAGGGCAGCAACAAAGTTCTCTGTAGCAAAGTAGCCGTGTGCTTCATCAAAAAAAGTACAAAGGTAGATGAGATACAAGGGGCATTGGGGATTTTGTTTCTGGGTATTTGAAAGTTCATTTCGTTTTCCTGGCATTCTAATGTTCACAGCAGAAATGGAAAGTTTAATAAATGAATATGGAGCATCATATTTCCCAGAGCACAAGTTTGGGGCTAATAAGAATTTAGATGAGAGTCACAATATACTTTCCTTTTCTTCAAGATTTGCATGCCTGGTACGGTACACACAATATCATATAAATGTGCCAGGGCTTGCGGAATAACTCCCTCTTTCCTCTCTCCTTTTTCCTCTTTTCTCTCCTCTCCTCTCTTTTCTACTCCTCTTCATTCTTTCTTCCTCTCTCTCTCTCTCTTTCTATATTATATAAAAGAAGAATAAGTTTTCAAGGAAGTTTTTCTTGTCTTTATTCAATGCATAGTATCTTCAGAATTAGAGACTTTCAACTAAAGAGATCAAGTGAGTGTAACTATTTTGCTTCATTTAAAGAATGAGAATCTGATGTCAATTACCTTTTCCTCAATACAAGTCAAACTATACTATGTACATATCATGCATGGATATTTATAATCTGGAGAAATTTCTGTCTTCTCAGAAATCTTTCTATCCTCGTTAGTATAGTGGTGAGTATCCCCTCCTGTCACCCAGGAGACCAGGGTTCGACTCCCAGACAGGGAGCCAAAAAAGGGGGAAGTCTTTTTGACTCTTGTAGAACATGCTGACAAAGACCATGTCCCTACCTGATTTAGCTAGATACTAGTTTACGTGTAATTTGATATTAGCTAAATTGCCTTGAGGTTCACCTCTGCCTGCCTTTACACACACACACACACACACACACACACACACACACACACACACTCAGAGTTGATTCCTAGACACTTAAAGGAATAGTAAGTCTTTATATTAGAATTGTTGTTGTTATTGTTTTTATTAGCTTATTAGACTTAAGGTATCACATAGAGCTCTGTATATTCCCTTATTGGACTTTTCTCTGTTCCTTTTTAATGTATTTTTGCAAATTGTGCCATACTTCTCTCCTCCAAAGGGAGCATTCAATTGCCCACCCCACTCCTCTTGAAAGTGGCTTGCCTTGCTTCTAGTGGGTAGAGTGTGGCAGAAATCTTTCTTGTAGATACATTAGGCGAAATCTCTCCCAGCATTAGGCTATACAAAAACAGCAGCACCCTGTCCATTTCTCTCTTGTCCCACTGTCTGTCCTTTGCACTGAGGGACACTAGCAGCTGTGTTGTGAGCATGCAAAAGCCTCTGGAGCGGTCGACATGGCTAAGGTCCAAAGGTAGCACACAATGCTGTATATGGGTTTGTCAGCAGATGGCCTTGGCTGAGCCCTGGGAGAGCCATAGGCCTGTTGGATCACTGGGACAGCAGCCTTCAGACTCTGAAGCAGC
Source organism: Perognathus longimembris pacificus (assembly GCF_023159225.1). Taxonomy (NCBI): domain Eukaryota; kingdom Metazoa; phylum Chordata; class Mammalia; order Rodentia; family Heteromyidae; genus Perognathus; species Perognathus longimembris. The sequence goes on from NC_063162.1 coordinate 39,488,967, forward strand.
CCCACCCAGCACACCTGTACTGCTGTAGACTTCTGTTGATTTAAACTTCATAGGCTTACGTGATTTGTCACTTAAATAACTAATCAATCTCATTTTCATAATAGTAACAAAGTTTCTCCTTTAGGCCTGTATTTTAGGCAAGCCTCTCTCATCTCCCTCTAACACCCCCCCCCCAAAAATGTTCACTTCTTGTACTCTCATTTTCTGCTCCACTATGGCTGGCCATCTCCTGTACAGACCACTAGCTGCTCTGTTGCTTTTTATTCTCAGAGAAACCTAGGGATTTTCGTTTTTAAAAAATCCAATTCTCCACCACAAGTGGTTCCTATCTCAAGCTATTGCACAAATAGGTGCTCAGTAAATATTTGTGCATAACTTGAGCAAATATCAATTTTTGACTTGTGCAAAGGAAAATCATTCACTTGAAAAATATTTTCTTAACAACTCAGTCTAAAGTTATAGGGGAGCGTGCTTAAGTGTTTGAAGCTAATCCTTGTATAAGCAGGACTCAGGCCTACTGACTCTAACACTTCTCCGGTGCCTGAGCCTAGCCGATACAGGGCTCCATGTCATGGCTGCTTTGCTTCTGGAAGCAGTACAGCCATGCATTCCATTTTCACATGGGCAAAACTGCAGTGCAGTTAGAGCTCAACTAATATTCACCCTAAGGATCAATTCTAGGTTCAAGATCTCTGTTTTCTAAAGGCATGTCTGCGTATGTGTTGCCTGTAAGCTCTAGGTAAGCATCTATTACCAGATGATGTTCAAGTCATTTATTGAGCAAATATGGTTATGCGGACCAGCCTAATGAATGGTCTGGGAACATGTCAGTCAGCTAATACGTTCATGTACAAATGTTATCTGTGTGTCTGTGTGTGTGTCTATGTGTGCATGTGCTCACTCACTCTCACGTGCACGCCAGTATTGAGGTTTGAGATCAGTACCTAAAGCACTCCCTTAGCTATTTTGCTCAAGCCTGATACTCTACATTTGAGCCACATTTCCAATTCTGGCTCTTTGCTGATGAATTGGAGATTTGTTTCATGGATTTGTCTTCCTGAGCTTCAACTTCTGATCCTTACATCTCATCCTCCTGAGTAGATAGGATTAAAAGAGTGAGCCTCAGATCAAACATTACTTTTAAATATCATATGACATTGGTTTACAAAACAAACTGAGTTGTCTATAATCCTAATGGCCTCACAAGAGAAACAGACATTAGTTTAGTAAAGTCACAGGCAAATATTTAGAAATCAAGTACTATAAAAGAAAAGTACCAGATACTCAAAAGATTAGAAGAAAATGTATTAGAGAGTTTTCTCTAATCTGGGGAGCAGCAGATCCAAGAAGTCTGTTCTGAGCCAGTTATCTTCTGATAGAGATGAAAGGATAACATACCAACTAGGCAAAAGTGTAAGGCAAAGAAAATTGAGTTAGTTGAGCAGTTACCATCTGCCAGTCACCATGCACCCTTCACAAAAATAGGAGGTAGATAGCCCTTAGCCACATGTTCAAGATATCTAACACAGGACTGATAACTAACTACATGCCAAGTTACTGAGCCAAATTCCCCTGCAAAAGCTTTGATTTAATCCTCAAGGGTACCAAACACAGCTTTCAATGAAAGATTGTGTTTAGAACCCTTTTAAGTGGCACAGCATGCCGTTATAGTGATTGCCCTCAGAAATTTCAAGTTAAAAACGTAAACTAGTTTTACTTTATAACCTTCCAAAAATGCAGTCTCAAAAATAAATAAATAAATAAATACATAAATAAATAAAGTACATGGTAAATAATACTGTAGCAAAATTATCTTACATATTCATCACTTTTACAACCTTTTCAATTTCTTTGTACTTTTTCTCTTCTATATTAAATATTGCTAACCTAATATGTATGTATCAATTTATATGCAACATACAAAAATGGACACTTACACATATATTAACTTATAAAGTGAAAATTGAAAAAAGAGAAGGGTAAGTTGTTATTCCTTGTTAAATAATGCATGTTTTTTGAAATAATATGATCGTTAAATGCAAATGAGCATGACTCTGCTATAAGTGTAAATTTTTCAAAACTTGAAATGTTCCTTAAGATTAACTCTTTGGATGAAGTACTGAATATTTAATTGTTCTGATTTAGCAAAAATAAAGGCAATCACCTACTCAATAGAACTTTTTCATAGGTAAAAACAGCTATAGTTGAACAATACCTGTTTTCCAGATACATTTAAATAACATAAAAAACCCTACATTAAATATTTTTCCTTCTGGTTAGGTGGCTTTTTTTACTCCTCCAGACTCATTTCTGACCTTTCTATCCTACTCCTGCCTTAGAAGGTCAACAGTACAGAAGCCATGGGCAAATGGGCTCCCTTGCCCTGAGGCCTCCAGCTGGGCCACTGGGGATGGGAATAGAAAGAGTATGGTTTTTCTTTCAGCTTCCTCCCTGTTAGCTCACTGTAGGTCTTCTACAGAAAGTTAGAATTCTTGTCTGGTCTATATTCTCTTCTCTCTGAATTCATATAGCTTCTTGGAAATGAGCAAAGATGGAGAAGTATTATATTATTCCCTGTTACTTTCTCCAAACCAGTCTACACTTTTAGAAATGGTCCCTTTACTGAACCCTTCTTAATTTCTCAGTTTTCAGAATGTTTTCACTTAAAACTTTGACAAATAGTAATTCATGCCAGGAATGGCCTTGGGGAACTGACCTTTGCCATGAACTAAGTCGCAGTATCCAGGTAACTTATTAGGAAGGATTGAGCACAGCTACTTGGCTTGGACAGGAAGTTCTTGTGTGAATTCATTCACTCAGGGTTCAGAACTTGAGAATGTGGCATGATCACCCAAGGATAGAGTTATTTATTAATTAACTGAAGTCCATACTTTGCAATAGCCTACAGCCTATTAGGTGGATGTGCCGGAACTTCCCTAGCATAATATAGAGAATTCTGGTGAACAAGATGAAGTAATGTTCAGTCCTTTCCTCACTATTACTCTGGGGGAAGGGGGACATGTGACCAAAAGACATACTCCCTTCATCAGGACATTAAGAGATGTGTTGATGAGAGGATTACTACCATTGCTGGTGAATGAGCTCCAGGTTGACTTCTGAACAGCGCCCTGGGATGATTGGAGCCACTTCTGTGTTGGAGACCACATGGGAGGCATAATCCATGCTCACCATTCCATGGACTGTTCTACCCTTCCTTGAGCACTAGCTGACTCCGTAATATTATGAGCCAGAGAAAAGAAATTAGAATGAGGTTCTTTTAAAAGAAATTTCCAGTAAAATGTGACTGCTCACTTGAAATAATGAACTCTGTATACCCAAATACAAACAAAATGAAGAGCCTTCTTTTGCATCTGGCACAAGGTAAACAGAGAAGCTGACACATGAGCCTGGTTCAAAGGAATCTACTCCTCACTGAGTCATTGGGTTATGGTTGACAGTTTACTAGCCTCTGTGAAATTCTACATCTTCATCAACAAAATGAAGAAAATAATATCTGCCTCCCATTCTTGTAATCATAAACACAAAAGGGCTGATGTGAGACAGTGATTCAATTAACCAGGGAAACTGAGTTTGCTTTGGCCATTCCTTACTCATAGTTCTTGCAATCCAGTACTAAGTGCTCTATTGCAGACTTCAGTGAGCACTCACCTCTATTTATTCCTTTGTGCATCATCAGTGCCTGACGCAGGGAGGAACATACCAGACACTAATTGAGTAAGTGGTTATTATGAGGATGACATAGAATTGGTCACTCTTCCTTTTTTTTTCTCTATGTGTTTAAATTCTACGTCTGCATGTACTTTCTTTATAAAGGACAAATTATTTAACCTCACTAAACTGTAGGCTCCTCCTCCTTAAAACTAAGATACTTCTCTCTCAGTCCATTTGTACTGCTAGGATAAGAACAGTAACAGGTATGAGGACTCATACCTGTAACCCCAGCTACTTAAATGGCAGAGATTGGGAGGGTCATAACCCAGAGCAAAACTTTGTGAAATCTCATCTCAAGCAATATCTAAGCGCTGGGGTCATATCTGCCTGGCAAGCTAACATGGGAAGCATAAAAAGGATTGCCATCATATTTGTGTACCAAAAAAAATGAGACCTTATCTCAAAAATAACCAGTGCAAGAAAAACTGGAGGTGTGATTCAAGTGGTAGAAGGTCTGCCTAGCAACCCATTACTCCTGAGTTTAAACCGCAATACCCCTACACACACAAAACCATTGTAAACTGTGTATACTATTAGTGTCAGAAACTTATTTCCTGTAGTTATAAAGTCTGGGAAGCCTGAGGTCAAAGCAACAGTAGACAAAGTGTCTAGTAAGGGCTCTCTCTCTGATCTGGTGTGTTTCCTACATCCTGGCATAGTAAATGCTGCAAACTCCCTTAGGCTTCTTTTATAAATGCACTGATTTCATTCAGAAGGGCTCTGCCTGCAGGACTCCCAAATGGCCCATTTCACAACCACACATCAGGAACTATAACCTTCAACATGCAAATTTGGGGGGAAATACAAACAGTTGAAGCTATCGCATCATTTCTTCTCATAAGAGATTGTAAGGAATAAACCAGATAAAATTCAAGCATTTAGAAAATAGGGAGTATTCTATAATTTTCTTTTCCTCTTGTCCCATTTATATTTCAAAATAACTAACAGATTATAGGGACTGAAATAAATGTTGTTCCTGGTGGACCACGCATGAAGTTCTAATTTTGAAAGCTCATACTCTATTCATTTCTTTTTCTTTTTTAAAATATATTAACCTAAATATCATATTACTGCCCAGGGGATTGCAAAATATTTTTATGCCTTTTATGGTGAAAATGCTCTAAGAATTTGGAAGAGATCCTATTTCTGAAAGTTATTGCAATAAATCCAAAATGAAAAGATGTGGAAAATAGTTAACATTCAACAGTGAAATTTTGAGTAAGAGAGATATATAGTTAATTTTATCCCTTTTATTTCTACAAATCGTAAGAGACAGTTTAGATTGCTTACTCAAAAGAGGCTCCCTAATTATTTCTAATGGGATACATCAACTCAAGTGGCACCCAAAGATTATTCTTAACAAATGCACATATTGTTTGACTTTACTTGGGATAAACAAAAGGCTTAAAATTTGATTATTGCTTAGACACAGAGCCATTAAATTAAAATAAGGCCAGACATTTTGAATTAAGTCAGTTTAAGATAGTCACCTTTCATTAAATCATGGCTACAATATTTGGATTGTTTATTCAGCTTTATGCAGTGACCATAAAACCCAGTAACATTTTCACAGGAACTGTACAGTGCTTTTGTACAATGTCACAAGATCAGTGCCTTCAACTGAATTTGTTTTCATACAAAGAGAAATTCCAGTAACCACTAAAGCACAATGAACAGTAAAAACTATTTTAAAGTCATTGAAATCATTATTTCTCTGGTTTTCCCTATTCCCTTCAAATAGAAAAAGTAGTGTGTGTGTGTGTGTGTGTGTGTGTGTGTGTGTAACTTAGTGCAGTTTCCTCTCATTCCTCTTATTTTCTAAGGGCCCCAACACTATCTCACTATTTAAAATGTAACAAATTTAAACTTATGTTGAAAAAAGTAAAACTTTTTATTTATAGCCTTATTTGTATTGAGTAGCTTTTGCAAAAACACATTTTTTGGATTAAAGGAAATGTTTGTGGTAACATAAGCTCTACTTGCCATTTCAAAAATTATAAATTAAGAAGGGAAAGGGCATGAATTTAAAACATGAGTGGATTCATAAAAATGTTTTACAGAATTTGTGAATTTAAATTGGTGTTACCTCACAAGTAGACAAAATGATTTAAGAACATAAAGTATTCATTTTCCATAATATAAAGAAGAAAATTTTCCTAATTGTTGTGTTTCTATGTAATGTTTTTTAAGTATATTCAGTGGAAACATTGATTGTTTGCCACAGAACTCAAATTACAATATGATTTTGTGATTGAAAACAAGATGTTGAATTTGTATGTGTATGTGTGCGCACACCTGTGTGTGTGTTAGAGAGGAGAGAGAGAAGAGAGAGAGACATTGATATAGAGACAGAAATAGTAACTTCATTACAGTAGCAGCTTGAAGGGGCTTAGAGTTAACTGGAAAACCCCAAGTGTCAGTTGAACGGAGTTTGGATTCTAAGGCAGTTGTGATGCTATTTTTATTCCCTAAATCTACAGTAAACACACACAATTTCACTTTTCAAAACAGTGGAAATATGTTAACAATAAAGCATAAAATTTACAAATAATTCCATATTTTTCAAATGTGAAGAATGCTTCATTCAAAAATAATCATTCTGGCCCATCTGTTTCAAGTTATCATGGCATATCTTATAACTGAATGCTTTTTTTAATCATCTGAAGGTTTTGTAGGTTGCCTGAGGCTGCTCAGACTTTAGAGGCCACCATCTTGGAGATGTGAAAACTTTGAATGAAGCCTACTATTGGTGTGTTGCTTTATTTGTCGGAGCATTTGTTGGTTGAGTTTGAGAAACATGAAATCTTACTCCTTTCACAGCAGAGAAGCTAGTAGAACTTCTGGCAATTTACTGGGAGTACAAAATTAGAATATTGATATGCCAAAGTAGGCAAGACCCAGAAGACAAGGTATCAGGGAACAATCTGTACATAGAAGAAAACACTTTCCCCTCTAGACACTGGACTCCCAAGAGTAAAAAAGTACGTGGAGAAATAGTGAACAATTTTCATCCAAGTCTATGAAAATCACTAACTCATAGATCCATATGAGACCTACTCCCAGCATTTGACAACCAAATAAAATGAAGCCATCATATATTGTTGTCAAGTGGCTACAAGCCAGTGAAAAAGACATACCTCAAAAGTTATCAGGGCTAAGAGTAAATCTTCTATACTGGATGCAAATGAACACAGATGAAATGAGGGATGAGTTTGTGTTGGAAGCACAGTAAGCCAGGACACTGGAGAACACTGAAAGACACGAAAAGCAACCTACAATTCTATATGCATTGAAAACTTCTTTTGAAATTCAGGTAGCAGGAATACTGTTTGAGGTGTACAAAGCTTAAACGTTTGTCATCCAAAGGCTTCAAATCTAAAATATATGTAGAATTCAAAAAATTAAATTCCTCCAAAACAAATCCTCAAAGAACCAATGGCCCCCTCAACAAATGGGCTAAAGACCTAAACAGACATTTTTTCTGAAAGAGGATATGAGAATGACTAAGAGACACATGAAGAAGTGCTCTATAACACTGGCCATAAAAGAAAGGCAAATTAAAACAACTTTGAGATTCCACCTCACCCCAGAAAGAATGTCCATTATCAGGAAAACTAATAATAACAAATGTTGGAGGGGATATGGCCAAAAGGGAACCCTACTACATTGTTGGTAGGAATGTAAACTTGTTCAAACACTCTGGAAAGTAGTAGGGAGATTCCTCAGAGGGCTAAACATAGAGGTCCACTACGACCCAGCTGCTCCACTTTTGAGCATCTAACTAAGAGAAAACAAGCAAGACCACACACTAAAGCAACCAGCACAACAATGTTCATCACAGCATAATTTGTCATTGCTAAACATGGAACCAACCCAGATGCCCCTCAGTAGATGAGTGGATCAAGAAAATGTGGTACATATATACAATAGAATTCTATGCCTCTATCAGAAAGAATGACACTGCTCCTCTCATAAGGAAATGGAAGGACTTGGAAAAACATCATACTAAGTGCAGTGAGACAGACCCAAAGAAACATGAACTCTATGGTTTCCCTCATAGGGAATAATTAGTATATCTCTAGGATAGTCATAGCAGAAGATCACACAATAACTCAATAACTATGCCTGTATGAACACAAGATGATGCTAAGCGAAATGAACTTCAAGTTATGGAAACAAGTAGTATATTAGTTATTTTCAACATGCCATGTGAAACACAACCTTTTTTTTTCTCTTGTATTCCCTTACAATGGTTTTACCTCTGGTATCACTGTACCTGATCTTAGTACCCTGGATACTGTATATATGTGTATTGGAACTAGGGAAGGGAAAGGGAATGCCAAAATGGAGAGACAAAGGATAAAAAGACAAACCATTGCAATAGCAATACTTACAAAAACAATTAGTGTAAACCAACTCTACAACTCATGGCAGGGAAAGGGAAATGGGGAGCTGGGAAGTGGGGGAAAAATGAGAGAAGAGGTAACAAGTTGGATAAGAAATGTACTTGCCTTACGTATGAAACTAACCCCTCTGTACTTCACTTTGACAACAAGGAGGAAAAAAAGTTTGTCATCAACAGACCTACATCATAAAAAATGTTAAAAGGAACAAATCAAGTTGAGAAAAATGATACCAGATGGAAATGTGTTTCTACACTAAGCAGTGAAAGCACCTGAAACATGTGAGCCAATATAAAATAGATTTCAAATAATAAAATACAGAGATAAAATAAAGACAATGTACTGTTGGATTTATAACCTGAATAGGAGCTAAAACATAAAACAATGTAGTACAAATACCCAAAGGAAGAGCAAGGATTATCCTAAGTTTCTGTACATGAAGTGGTATAGCATCACATATAGTAGGCAGGAATAAGTTAAGAACCAGTCACCAAAACCTTACAGTTAATAAGCAAGTGAAAAGATGAAATAAAAATATACTTAATTCAATAGAACACAAGAAAGCAAGCCAAGGGTACATGGTACAAAATAACAAACAGCAAGACAATAAATTTAAACCCAACCATCTAAATTGTCACATTATATAAAAATGTAAACCTAACTATACCAATTATCCCATCAAGCCTAACAACCAATATTAAAAGTCAAGGTCATTAGATTGTCAACTGCATGCTTCAACTAGATGATTGCTACAAGAAACATAATTAAATTAAAAGGACATAAATACAAACTAAACATATGGAAAAACATATATATTAACAGTAATCAAAGTAGCAGTGCTTTTATACATATTAGATACAATATTTCAGTGCTAAGAATATGACCACTGAGAAAAAGGGTCATTTCATAATAACAAAAGGTCATCTAAGATTGACTTTGTGTTTTGTACTAAATATGAAGCAATCTGTACTTGGAAATTTTCTTGTGGAAAATATTTTAAAACATTATCTTTATTTATTGATTTTTACTTTCCTGTCACTTGCATTTCTGGTGCATACTAATTGTACCAAAGTTTCATCATGCCATTTCAGACAATATATAATATTTCGATCAAAATAATGCATTGTTTTCTCCCCCACACATTGATCAACAGCTTTTATTGAGGTTTCTTATGTCATCTTCATACATAGTTACAATATATTTCAAAGTTATTTATGGTCCATTTTTCTTTGTTCTCCCCCCTCCCTTTCATTCCCCTAAACAGTTACTTAGAATCATGTTCTCACACAATTCAATTTTTTTAAAAATTAATAAAATAAATTATGTATATAATTTTATATTTTCATATGTATATGACTATGCCTATGAAAAATATAAAATAAATTCTCTATATAACTTTCACACATGTATAAAAATATAAATCAATTTTGTGTGAACCTTCACAATAGAGAAAATGATCAACATATCTGTGATGGAAAAGTCTGAGAATAACATAATAAGATATAACATAATCTTAAATATTTTCTTTATGAATATACATGCAAAACTCCTAAATGAGATATTAACAGCTCAAATCCAATAGTATATAAATAGTTAACACACCATGAACAAATTAAGTTTATTTCAAGACAAGCCTTGCTTAAAATTTGAGAGTCAATCAATGCAACTTACCACACTATTAGAATAATGATGAGAAATCATATAATTTTCTCATTAGAAGCAGAACAATCATTTCATAAATCTAACACCCAGTCATTAAAAAATCCATTAGTAAATCTGGAATAGAAGGAAAATTCCTTAATATGATTAAAAATTAATAGTATCTACAAACACCTACATAAAACATTAAGTCACTGGTCAAATAGTGGAGTCTTTCCTCTGCAGAATTCCCAGAACGAGGATGGCTGCTGCTGGCACTTCTATTTAATAGACACTGGCCAGACTTACCAAAGTCTACTAAAGCTACAAAAAATAGGGCTGGGAATATGGCCTAATGGTAAAATGCTCACTTCATATGCATAAAACCCTGGGTTTGATTCCTCGGCACCATATATATAGAAAAGCCAGAAGTGACACTATGGCTCAAGTGGTAGAGTGCTAGCCTAAAGCAAAAACTAGCCAGGGACAGTGCTCATGCTCTGAGTTCAAGCCCCTGGACTGACAAATAAAAAATCTACACAAAACATACTGGGAGAAAAAAAAGGAAAAAATAAGATTTAAACTCTCACTTTTCCCATTTGACATGAGTGTATATGTAGAATGAGAAGACATCTCCAGAAAAATCATTAAAACTTATAAAAGAATTTTGCAAGATCATTGCACGAGTGGATAATATGCAAAAATGATTTGTCTGCAGACAAGCCAGAAGCAATTAGAAAATGAAACAAACATTACAATAGTATTAAAGATATAAAATATCTAATTGCAAATGTATAAGGCAAGTGTGTGTGTGAAAGGATGTAAAAAAGTATTGAACAAAATTAAACATTCTTGACAACTTGATTTTTAAATGTGTAAAGAATTTACAGAAAGCAAAGAAAAGCTCATGCAATCTGGAAGAACAAAATTAAAGGGTTTATATTATGATGTTTCAAGACTTATGACCTTACAGTGAGTTTAAAACACTGAGATTAATTACAGTGGCATAAGAGGCTAAAAGTGAGCAGAAACATATTCATACGTACACAGATACTCAGCTCATGGCAAATATGACTATATAGTTCAGGGGAGGGGGGAGTGATCTTTTTCAGTGATTAAGAGTAGACTATTCCATAAGGAAAATAATTAATCCAGACCCTCAACTCACATATAGGCAAAGGTGAATCCTAGAGGAAACATAGATCTAAACATGAAGAAAATCATATTTTTTTAAAGTGTCAGGTATCAGTGGCTCAGTCCTATAATCCTAGCTACTTGTAAGTCTGAGATCTGAGAATCTCAGTTCAAAGCCAGTTCTGGAAGACAAATCCTTGTGAGTTTTATCTACAAAAAGCCAGAATTGGAGCTATAGATGGCTCAACTGGTAGTGGGATGGATGGAGAGAGAGAGAGAGAGGGAGGGAGGGAGGGAGGGAGGGAGGGAGGGAGGAAGGAAGGAAGGAAGGAAGGAAGGAAGGAAGGAAGGAAGGAAGGAAGGAAGGAAGGAAGGAAAAGGGAAGAAAGGAAGGAAGGAAAGAAAGGAAAGGGGAGGGGGGAGAGGAGAGGAAAGGAAAAAGAAAAGAACAGAAAGGAATAAAGATGGGAGAGGAGGGAAGGGAAAGTGAAAGGGGAAGGAAAAAAAAAGGGACACTAGCCAAGAGGGAAGAATTTCTCATTATTTTTCTTAGCAGACCTGTTTCTATCATTTTCAGCTGATGGTTCATTTTAATTTCAAAATTATTCTTAATTTTTAATGAAGAACTTTTGAAAATTAGTGCATACATGAAAAATGAAATACATAAAACTATATGTAAAATTAGGAGCTACTCCAGGCTTTACAGTTAACATATGATTGCTTCTAGTTTTTCTTTTCTCAAACTATATGTATCACTCAAACTATATGTCTTATCTTTTCTATATTTAAGTAACATTCACCTAAAATTACTGAAATAAGAAATTCACATTGTAAAAATTAGCAGAATTCATTTTTATTTATTTTTTATTTATTTATTTATTTATTTATTTTTTTGGCCAGTCCTGGGCCTTGGACTCAGGGCCTGAGCACCATCCCTGGTTTCTTCCCGCTCAAGGCTAGCACTCTGCCACCTGAGCCACAGCGCCCCTTCTGGCGGTTTTCCATATGTGTGGTGCTGGGGAATCGAACCGAGAGCTTCATGTGTAGGGGGCAAGCACTCTTGCCACTAGGCCATATTCCCAGCCCCTCAGAATTCATTTTTATACCTACTTTCTCCACAGGTGATTAGCAAACATATATTCAGTAAAGCTTGGAATAAAATCCAAGCTTTCTAACAGGTCAAAATGAGATATTTATTTACCTATGTTCAGTTGGCATTCTACTTCTTTGCTTATACTCAGTCAGAAATATATATATGTATATATATATACATACATATATGTATATATATACATATATATAGCCAAAATGTAACAGATATTTTCCAAGCTTATTTTGTAGGGAAAGATAATATTTTTAAAACAATGAAGAAGAAGAAGAAGAAGAAGAAGAAGAAGAAGAAGAAGAAGAAGAAGAAGAAGAAGAAGAAGAAGAAGAAGAAGAGCACCCTGGGTAATACTGATCTCTTAGCTATGGCCAGTCACAGCTCTTAACACTTCATCCTCCTAACTAACCCCCAACAAAATTTTGAAGTAAAAGGGGTAAAAGCCAATGAAAAAAAGAGTCAGAAAATAATTGTCCTAGAAACCCCAGAACAGCTTCAAGACATCTAAGATTTTAACATACATGTCTACATGGGCAGAGAAACCAAATTCTGTTACATGCACAGAATGGAACATCTCACCTCTGAATTAGAATTACAATCTATTCTTTCACATTTGTAGATTCATATAGCTCACAGATTCTTAATGTTCAAAACAAATACACCATTTTTCTGTTATTGGCACTGCAGTGGTTTTAAACCATTTTTTTGTGGGTTTTTTTCTTTGTTTTGTTTTGTTGGTCATGGGGCTTGAACTCAAAGCCTGGGTTCTATCCCTGAGCTATCTTTGCTCAAGTCAAGTTCTCTACCACTTTGAGCCACAGCACCACTTCCAGTTTTCTGGTGGTTAATTGTAGATAACAATCTCACTGTTGGAGATGGCTTCAAATCAAGATCCTCAGATCTCAGCCTCCTGAGTAGCTAGGATTACTGGTGTGAGCCACCAGCGCCTGGCTTACTGTAGTTTTAATAACAGTTAAATATTTAACTGCCTGTTCAAGAAAACAAAGATCAACAATAATTTATCTTTAAAAATTATTTTATTAAAGACAGTACTATAGTGTCATAGAGAAAATTAAACATATTTTCGATACTTCTGCTTAGTAACCTAAAATTATTAGATGTTCATTATTATGCTTCATGATTGTTGAAAAGCACAAAAGGAGTGTACTGTGTTATATAACATCAATGAACTATACAATGTATTTCAAAAGATAAAGTTAAATATTTAGGGAATTAGTGAATAAGTAAATTAGCTGAAAAGGAAACACGAGAAGACAGTAAACAGAGGAATCCATGTGGAATATAAGATCAAAAGGTAAAACTTGTTTGTAGAGTTGGGGATTGAGCTGAATGTTAAAAACCATTTGGAGCACTAGTATCTCACACCTGGAATCCTAGCTATTCAGAAGATTGAAATTTTAGGATTATGGTTCAACGCCAGCCTTAGAAGGAAAGTCTGTAAGACATCTTCAATTAACCACCTAGAAGCCAAATGTAGAGCTTAAGTAGCAAAATGCCAGCCTTGAGTGAGAAAATCAAGGGACAGTACCCAGGCCTTGAGTTCAACCCCCAGTGGTATGGGGGGGAAAAAGAAATGAAATAGGGAATTTAGAGAAGTTACCATTACATGTTCTAGATTCAATTTGAGACAATAATGAGGAAATGGAGGCAAACATGATTATAATGTCATAACCCAATATACCAGAAAAGAGACTAATTTATCTTGGGCAAAAATACACTTTGGAAATCACTGGAAAATACAGAGTAATGAGTAAAGCAGGCTCAATCATGGCGAGAAAGGAGGAGATGCCACTCAGTGTGGCTCAGATGTGGTACTATAAACAACCAAAGCCATTTTCATAACTTGACTATGGGAGTACTTAGTGCACTAAAGGAAATTTTACTAAGTTTTAGCATAGGAAAATTCTTCCAAAAGTGGGGTTGGAATGAAATCTGTCTACTTGTTTGCAATAAACATCGTCATAACTTTCCATAAGAGAGTATTATTTTTGACATGAAGCAAAGGTCAGAATTTGGGTGTGTACTTGTATTCCTGAACATGATGATTTGTGTAGGTGTTTTAGTTTCCAAAATCAGGGTCAGGAGGCAGGTTAGGGCAACATAAAGTTAAGGCAACCAATCCAAAGGTCTATTTCAGTCCCCAAAGTAGTCAATTCACTGGAAGACCATCAATCAGCTAAGTTTAAATTTACAAAATTATAAATTATCTGTGAAAACAAACGCTATTTGTTTAAAGAAAGTATGAAAGTAAACCCATTCTATGTTAAAGATATTATTCTTTAAACATGAAACAAAGGTCAGGATTTGGGTGTGTATGTGAGTGTGTGTATATACACATTTCTGAGTGTTATAATTTTCAAAGAAGTCACAAGGCAGGCTACCACTACATCAAGTCAAGCTGGCCAATCAAACTGTCAGAATGTCCACAAAGTAGACACATCGCTGAAAAAAAATTCAAACAACTAAGCTTAAAATAAATTTGTTTTTATCAATTCAATGTTAAAAGTCACAGAAAGTTTACCTAATGAAAAATATTAATGCATGTATTTGTTTTACCATTTCTAACAACTTGTCACTGTTTTGGAGAAACAAATTTGATTAAACTGATGGAACACATTTTTCAGACATACACAAAAAAACTCATATGCCTGTTTCTCCTAAGTGCTTGGAAATTGATTTCCAATTCATAATAAAAAGTTCAGCAAAATTTCCAAATGAAAAACTCATCAATTACTTTTCATTTTATAAATAGACTTTTAAAAACACTTCACTAATTTTACAGAAAGTCATTAGGTTAAATAAATCACCTTTTGGTTACACTTACTAATGGAGAAAAATAATTCCAATATATAATTTATTTCTGAATGCCTCAATGTTTTAGGAAGTATTAATAAGGCCCTGATTTCCTGTATCTTAAGCCAACCATTAATTTTGAACATTTCTTTTCCAAGTCTTAGGAAAACAAATTACGAAACATCTAATGGCCTTCTTGGAAAGGCAGTGACCTATGGGCTTGTTTACAAAACTATTTTCTTTGACTTCTAAGTTAAACTAAGGACGGTTAGGCCTGTGCTTTAAACTCCAAAGAATAATCATTAGAAATTAATCTATTTTGACCTAAAGAGTACTTGGAGAACCAAGCTCACCATCTAATACAATATCAAATATAATGGGTCAGCATTGGGGAAAAAAAGAGCTGGAAAACACTCAGCATAGGATTGGCTCTCTCATTGCTGATACAAAACTAAGAAATAGACAAGGTATGGCTTTGCCAAATGGCACCTGTTCTTTCTGACCTTTCCTTTTCTAGCAGGGAAGTAGTCATCTGGGAACAAATATTAAACTACAAGGATTCAGAGAGTTCCATCTGTATTTCATGCACAATCTTTCAGAACTTCTGAATGAGAAGTTGCTTCCTGTCTTGTGATGACCTATACCAAAAGTAGGAAAAACAAAACTAAATTAGAAGTAAGAAAAAGAAACAGAAGAAAAACTGAGAGAAAAGAAAGAACAACAAGTGAAGGAGAAATTAAGAGACGGAGGGTCAAAGGAGAGGGAGGCAAGCGGAAAAAGAAGAGAACAGACAGGGAAAAGGAAAAAGGAAAGGATGGGGAAACAGAATGGGAAGGGAAGGGAAAGGGAAGCAGGAGGGAGGCATTCAGGAAGGGAGGAAGAAAGAATAAAATAATAACTAGATTCATTAATGACATAAACATTTAAAGAAAGCGTTTTAAAATATATATGCTTTGCTTGTAATCTTTTGGGTAGATGCCCAAAAGCGGGGCTGCAACCTTCTGAGGAACCTCTATACCGCTTTCCAGAGTGGTTGAACAAGTTCACCAACACAACTTTGTTCATTGCAGCACAATTTGTCATTGCTAAAATATGGAACCAAACCAGATGCCCCTTAGTAGAAAAGTGTATCGGGAAAAAGTGGTACATATATATAATGGAATTCTATGCCTCTATCAGAAAGAATGACACTGCCCCATTCATGAGGAAATGGAAGGACTTGGAAAAAATTATATTAAGTGAAGTGAGGTAGACCCAAAGAAACATGGACTCTATGGTTTCCCTCATAGGGAATAATTAGTATATCTCTAGGTTAGTCATAGCAGAAGATCACAATAGCCCAATAGCTATGCCCCTATGAACATGTAAGATGATGTTAAGTGAAACAAGTGGTATATCATTGTTGCAATTATTTTCAACATGCCATGTGAAACCCAACCCTTTTTTTTCTCTTGTATTCCCTTTCCACGGTTTTACCCCTGCTATCACTGTATCTGATCTTAGTACCCTGGATACTGTATATATGTATATTGGAACTAGGGAAGGGAAAGGGAATACCAAAATGGAGAAACAAAGGATAAAAAGACAAACCATTGTAATAGCAATACTTACAAAAACAATTAGTGTAAACCAACACTACAACTGATGGGGGCTGGGAGGGAGATGGGGAGGCAGGAGAAAATGAGGGAGGAGATAACAAGTTGGATAAGAAATGTACTCACTGCCTTATATGTGAAACTGTAACCCCTCTGTACTTCACATTGATAATAAAGATGAAAATTTTAAAAATAATAAAAAATAAAATATATATGCTTTGAACATGGAAGGAAATGAAAGAGAACACTATGACATATAAACAAAAATAGAATGAAATGAAAATAGAACTGATTTTTCTAAAGAAAAATTATGACCTTAAAAGTAAAGAATGAGAATGACACTGCAGGAAACCAAACTGTGCCATGGAGAAACAAACTTCAGGAAACCACACAAGTGTAACAGAAAAGACATAGAGACTAAGAGTATCCCAAATGCATGATGGAAAGATTTTGACAAAGATGCAGACAATTAACAGTGAAGTTTTTCTTACAAAGCTAATCCAATAAGCATTGCTGGAGTAGCAGTTACCTATTAGAGCCTTGTCTCAAATGGTCTGTCCTATTTTAATCACATCGCGTGAGTTCTGACAGAGCTGAGAGAAATGTCTATTTAATGTCCACTCTCTCTCTCATACACCCATACAGGAAAACACACAGATACATAGATTTTTATTCATGCTTACACAGAGCATCTCCCCAGTCAAGGAAACTAGAAATGTCTATGTGTATCCATAACTCTCCTCAAGTTATGATTTTTGCATGCATGTATTATAAAAGAAGAGCACAAATGTTTAACTGATCATTTTCATCATATTCCTTTACTCTTTTCCCAAGAGCATGCATCTAAGTTAATTAAAAAATTTTTTATAATTTTTCAAATGATAAACATGACTTAACAAAAATAATAACAATTTTGAACACCTACCTGGAAATATTTAATATTCTTTGGGGTTGAACCATTAGATGTTTGAATTCCTTACTCTGAATGCAAATATAGTATTACTTTTCTCCTGTTCCACATTCATCTCTATATATAAACTAAGTCACAGTATAATTATGGAATATGCTAGTAGAAGGAAGGCAAAATGTTTTATCAATGCATGTAAGCATCATTTACATTAGCATCTGTTACAAAATTGGTTTAAAATTTTGTTTCTAGAGCCTTAAAAACTGTGGATCCCAAGCGATAGTATTTTTGTTTGTAATTTGTTCCCAGTCCTAGGGCTTGAGCTCAGGACCTGGGAACTGTCCTTGAGCATCTTTTGATCAAGGCTAGCCCTCTACCACTAGAGCCACAGCACAACTTTCAGCTTTTTCTGTTTATGTGGTGCTGAAGAATTCAACTCAGCGATTCATGCATGCTAGGCAAGCACTCTATCACTACGTCCCAGCTTTAGTATTCCCAGCCCTTGCATTAGTATTTAGACCTTAATTTGGTGGGACTAAGTCCATTTTTTAGCCTTAGTTTTTTTCAGCATACATTCGAATGCACTTAAAGATGTGAGTGGTATGTCTTCCTGATTTAAAAAAGCAACAACTCTTGATCTCTTTATTTCCCTTTTGCAAACTGAAATAGAAGACAGACAGATGACAGATCGATCAATAGATAGATAGACAGATAGCTGAATGGATACATAGATGTCTTCAGTAATATATCAGAACCGTGAGTTCTACTTTAGAAATCATAATTGATCACTTACAGCACTGGACCACATCCTATTTCATTCAATTACTAGTAATTGTTGTGATGCTTTTGTAGCAATAGAATTCAAAGGGAATACCATATTCGAGAGACACAGGGTAAAAAAAGAGAAATAACTACAAAAGCAATACTTGCAAAACTCTTTGGCGTAAGTGAACTGAACACCTGGGGGGGGAGGGAAAGGGGGGGAGGGAGGGGGGCATGAGGGACAAGGCAACAAACAGTACAAGAAATGTATCCAATGCCCAACGTATGATACTGTAACCACTCTGTACGTCAGTTTGATAATAAAAATTTGAGAAAGGAAAAAAAAAAATCTTGAAGAAAAAAAAAAAAAAAAAAAGAAATCCAATCCAAACCATTTCTCTTAAGATGTCATGCAAATATCCAACAGGAACATGAACAAAAGTGCTCAATCTCACTGATCATCAGGGGAAATGCAAATCAAATCCATGAGGAAAATGGTATAAAAGTAGCTGAAAAATTAAAAATGCATCTGTTATATTTCCAAATTCTGGATATTCCACCAAAATAATTTAAATCAGAAGCTCAAAGATACATAAGCACACCTGTGTTTTTTGTAGCACAATTCATAACAGTTGACATGTGTAAATAACATAAATGTCTATCAACAGATGAATGGAATGGATAGGGCACATACACATAGTGGAATACTATTTGTCCGGTAAAAAGAAGGATATTCTTGGGATGCATGTGGTATCGCATGCCTATAAACAGCTACTTGTAAAATGGATATTGGGAGGATCTTGGTTCAAAGCCAGCCTGTGGAAAAAGTTAGCAAAACTCCACCACAACAAACAAGCTAAACATGGAAGTAGACACCTGTGACTTCAGGTATATACGTAGGTTGGAATAAGGGCAAGAATTTCGGTCTGAGACCAACTGGAGAAAAAATGCAAGCACCTCTTGTAAAATAACTAAATTTTAACAAAAGGAATGGGGACATGACTCAAGTGGCAGAACACTTGCCTGGCAAGAGCAAGGCACTAAGTTCAAACCTCAGCATCACCAAATAATTACAACAATAATATTATTAAAGTTAAATATGAGAACATTTTATACTCTGGACATCATGGGGATGTTGTGTTGAGTGGAATGTGCTATATAAAGACAAATCTTTTTTTTTTTTTTTTTTTTTTTGCCAGTCCTGTGCCTTGGACTCAGGGCCTGAGCACTGTCCCTGGCTTCTCTTTGCTCAAGGCTAGCACTCTGCCACTTGAGTCACAGCGCCACTTCTGGCCATTTTCTGTATATGGCGTGCTGGGGAATCGAACCCAGGGCTTCAAGTATACGAGGCAAGCACTCTTGCCACTAGGCCATATCCCCAGCCCCATAAAGACAAATCTTGCATGAACTTGCATGTGTGAGGAATCTAAATAAAATACATTCATGGAATCAGAGAGTAAGTAGAAAGGCAGCTATCAAAGGTGAATCAAAGAATGGCAACATAAACTTGACACAAAGTGGAATCCAAAGTTTCAGTCCAGCAAGATAAATAAGCTGTTGTGATCTGTGCACTATGTGCAGAAAAACAAACCACACTTAAAACTTGTCAAAAGAGCAGATCTTAGATTAAATGTTTTTGAAAGAATAAAGGAAAATAACATAAAAAGTCATCCAATGTAATGAATATACTTCCCATCTAGCTCTTGTTTTAAAAAAAATACCATTGTTCAATACAAGAATATAGCTCCTTAAGATATGATTAACTTTGGGTTTGGGGAAGGAAATGAAATAGAAGCATGTGGAATATGCTGTGTCAGAAAGTAGTATAATACAAGGAAGATCAAGCTTTGTCCAAAACTCACAGGATCCAACTTGAAAGGTCTCCTATTTGCAAATTTGAATATCAAAATGGTAAAGGATTATAACATTTATGCAAAATATGTGCATGTGGAACTACATAAATACTTCATAAATACACAAACTAAGAAAATATAAACATATGGAGAGGAAGGAGGGCACATCAGTAGAACCACAATTAATAAAATCACAGTAATAGGGCCTGAGGACATGGCCTAGTGGGTTGGGGATATGGCCTAGTGGCAAGAGTGCTTGCCTCGAATACATGAAGTCCTGGGTTCAACTCCCCAGTACTGCATATATAGAAAATGGCTAGAAGTGGTGCTGTGGCTCAAGTGGCAGAGTGCTAGCCTTGAGCAAAGAGAAGCCAGGGACAGTGCTCAGGCCCTGAGTCCAACACCCAGGACTGGCAAAAAAAAAAATCACATTAATAGACTTCAAATACTATGATTGAGTCCATTGTCGATACTTGATTTAAGAAGGGAAGACCAAAGAATGTTAAATTTGTATCTGTGATAAGGAACTGAGTATCAACATAGCCATAATTTGTATCCCCCAAAAATTATTATTAAAAGCTTATGAATGGAGAAATTTTGCAGATATAATTTTACCCAAGTAATAAACATTAATGACACAAATAATCATGCAAATGATCACTCATTCCTCCTGACACACTGCAATAAAAAGAACAAAACATCATTACTGTGGTATACCTGCCAAAAACACACAAATCATGAGAAAACATCAGACAACCCAAAAGATAATATTCTACAAAATAACTTCCAAGTTTTTCAAAAATGTCAAGGTCCATTAAAAAAAGACTCTTTTAAATTTGTTTTGCTTTATTTAAAAAGTTGTTTCGGTTCAACATGTGAATTTATGAATACAATGCATCTTGATCCATTGATTTCCCCATCTCTCTGAAACCCATCCATCCCCTCAAGTTACCTGGTTCTGTTTTCACATGTGGACATTGAGTATTATGACCAAATTCATCCAGCCCTCCTTTCTCCATTTACGTGCTCCCCTGACCTCCTAACAACATGTTTCAGCTTCAAGACTAATGACCATGCAAATTGAAAGGGACTGAAGGAAAACTCAAATACAATATATGCCTCTAACTGTATCCTGGACTTATAAATGGCATTGTTGGACTAAACAGTGAAGTATATTAGAGGCTGGGGATCATATAGTGATATTACTTTAAGTTTGTTGCCAAAATAGTACCTAGTGCTTCTAGACATTATTGAGAATAAGTTGAGCATAAGCCATGAGAATAAACTGCAGGTGAATGCTGCATTCTTTGTCATTCTTACTGTGTTCTCAGTATCTCAAGGAAAAATAACAATGGACTAATATTAATAGATGAGCCCCAGACTTCACTACAGCCCAGGCTGCCTTTGAAATTTGATACTCCAGTTCTCAGCCTCCTGAGTAACTAAGAGTAGAGGCACCAGCATGTGATAAAGTTGGCACATTGTTAATTTGAGTCCCTGAAGTTTTGCTATTTTTTTTAAATCAATAGCAAGTCATTTGATTACAACCTTTCTACAAATGTTAAGCAATACATAATATCATAATTTAAAATTTCTAGTTAGCTAGATTCTGGACTAAGAGCTGGAGATGTTGATCTCTTTAGAACATGTGCACAATACATGCAAGGCCTTGAGTTCAATCCCCATCTCACAAAACAATGTAAGATAGATACTAGAAAAAAAAAAAAAGATAGATACTAGATAAAAAAGCAGAAGAAAATATTGAAATAATATGGTTCTATTATTTCTATATCTTATTGTTTAAAATTAGCCAATCTTACATGACATATTTAATTTTATTAACAGGTTATACAAATTTTCCATTTTTTGAATCTAATTTTTGAATTATTTAATGGCACAAAATTTGTAAATGTGAGCTCAAAAGATATTCAAATGAAACAGTCAGTGTTGATCCCCCCAGGAGAGTAATGAACTAGCATTTTAATTACTAACAAATTTACTGATTCTACCCAGGTGTAAACCATCAAAAATTTAGCATACTTCTCTACTTTAAGCCAGTGCTTTGCATTTTTATGAAATTTTGATGCCATTGATTTTCTAACATAAAATGCAGGTTGAGAAACTGTCAGATTTATACTCTAGCTACATTATTTTGTGTCAACTATAAATTACTAAACCATTATTAAAACTACCAATATTTGATGAAAAGATCGTATGTATCATCCAGAGAGTTTTGAAAACACATCCGTTCACCAGACTTTCCCTCCATTGTTAGGATTGACCCAAATGACATTTTTGGCTAAACTATAATGAGCAGAAGGGTTGCTTTACAGGAAATAGATTTGTTATATAAACAGTCATTGGAAACATATATTCTCTCTATATAAGTAACTATTCCTGTTATTTTTCAACTTTAATGAAACTGTCTATTCAGTGTAACTCTCTTAGATTTTCAAGCTCTGCTAGTCTTCAAAATAACAAGGCAAGTCTCACAAAGACACATAGCAACTGCCAAGACTGTAATTACTTTTATATTGATTTAAATCTACTAAAATATTAAAATATTTTATCTCTAAACAAATGATTTGAAAATATACTAGTGAGATTCAAAGTTAGGACAAGGGATTTTTTTGAAAATATAAATTGGTGTTAAATCCACTTCTTTATCTTTAGAGTATCCCTTTTGAAAGCACTTTTTTTAAAAGCTTTTATAAGGATAAGGAAAGCCAGTTTAGAAATGTTATAGAATTTAAATTTTGGTTCTATTTCTACATTTACTAAGATTTATTTATTTATTTATCTACAATCTACTTAGCCATAGCACCATAACTAATAGCATTTGGAGTAACCATTTAAACGTGATTTATACGTGTTTCATTTATGAAGATAACAAGTAGGTAATTTATTGTAATATTTTGGGGGTTTGATTGCTTAACTTGGTAGCTCTGAAATACTGTTGTTTTCTAAGCCTTCTATAATTTTAACCTATTTAGTTTTTGCTTCCCTCAGACTACGTATCCTACTTTTCCTATCATTTGGTAAAAATTTTATGTAGTACCTAGGTCTAAAATGAAAGACTAAATGGCCTACAATCATTTTTAGCCAAAGAGAAAATATTTACCATACACGATATTCATACTGTAGTTTCATGAAGTAGAAATTGTTGATTCAGGAAAAGGGCTCCTCATTTGAGACATTTGATGGGGAGCTAAATGTGGAAAGAATGGGTGCTGGACTTTCAAGTCATCTGGAGTCGCACCACAGTGCCCTCTGCTGGAGGTTTCCTTAAAACTCCACCTCAGTGCCCAAGGAAAATGATTTTCCATGCTGAGTAGCTAAATCATAGCATTGTGAATTACTGAAATTCTCTATCATTCGTCATTTTAAAAGTTTTAACTAGACATGAAATTGTTTTTAATAGCATAACAGGCATTCATGGTTTAGAAGATGTGAAGCTCCAAATATAAATTAAATACAAATTGAGAGATGTCTGTTTCTCATTTACATTTCTTAATTATTTTATTAAAATAGATTGCCCATTTTTAGTTAAAATTAAATATTAAAAGAAAAAAGAGTGCAATAAAATCCTTAACTATTAAGGTAAAATCTTCAGGAAACACATTTCAGATTTAGGTCATGAAAACTGCTTCTTGTTTGAAGCACAAAGATTACAATTTTTTAATCACAGAAAATAAAAATAACACTGGAAGTTTAGTTTATAATATGTACTTATACTTATTAAGTGATTTTTTTCAAACTGCTAAACTTTTATTCCCCAGTTCAAGAATTAACTTTTTCCCCAATGATAAATTAATGTTACTTATTAGGTGTTATTTGAAAATAATGCAGTTCATTTATTTTTCCTCTCAGCCCTAAACCATACTTTTCTGCTTAGTTTCATGAGTAAGGAAATGCGAACTAGTCTATGTCACACAAACTCTCTCACACACACACGTGCACACACACACACACAAAAATACCTCTCTATTCTTGACACATGTTTCTAATTAAATTTTATTTATACAAAATCCTCAGATATATGTATATCTATATGTATATGTATATATGTGTCTGATGTTTCTCTTTTCTTGCCCTACCCTACTTTTTCACTACCCATCCTTTTATAATTGGTTAATGCTAGAGATACTCACGAACTACTTATAACCTAAAATTTTACCATACTTAATTGGAAAATTAAACAAGTATTGAGAATTTCTAGGCTCCAGTTAAGACTTTCTTCAAGGAGGAGGGAGGGGTAAAATTAAAGAGAATTGAGCAAAAAGCTATCTGTAACATTCTATATCCATAGAAAAATAAAATGGATATTTGTCGCTGTACATAACTCCCTTCCAGTCTATCTCCTGCAAATGGAAAAGGGAAAAAAACACTGGTTTTTCACATTTAAATGTCTGTAGTTACACATGATTAGGTAACTGGCAACGTTTATAACTGGGGAAGTAACTGGAGCTCTTTCTGAAACTGTAACCGTGATCAAACGATTATGAATAAGCTCATCCAAACTACAAGTGTTGGACAAAATGTTAAAATAAAAACAAAAATAGAATAAGAAAATGTGAAACAAAGTGGAACTTGAGAAAGTACTCTTACTTACCCTTGTTGTTCTGGACTCTAAAGAAAATCCAGAGAATGAAATTCTCTACAGCTGGGAATATATGGCGTCCCATTGACACATAAAGTAAATCTAAAGTTCCTCCTGTCGAATATTTAAAACAAGTACAGTGATATTGAAGATCCCATAGAAATTGAACTGCTCTTCTCCTTTCTGGTACTGAGGATTGAAGGACACAGTACTTGTAATCACTTTGTCACTGAGTTACATCCCAGGCCTCATTGTAAATTCCTTAAGTCTTGAGTCTTAATTTCACACCCAGAATTCCAGGAATAGTCAGATTTAGGAAGATTCAATCTGGCTCCAATGCAGCTATTATTCTCCGCTCTTTGTCCAAAAGTCTCTCATAAAAAGATGAGGTTCTGAAATTCTGGGAGTTCAGATGGTGACTATGATGCTATTGTTATATCTACCATTGAAGTTTCATTCAGGAAATCTTGTGTGTAATTTAATCCTAAATTACGTTTTTCTTCTCTCTGCTTCCTCTGTCCTGTGAGCTGTAGCACATACACTCACACACATGCACACACACACGCCATATGTGCATACTTACATAGACTCCAAAATCACTGTATGGTACTCCTGTTGCAAATTTATAATTGATATTCTTTTAAATCAGAGTTGGAATTTGGCAACATTCCCCTTTACATTGACATGACATTTCTAGTAGTGAATAAGGTTTATTTTGTTCTGTTTCATTTTGTTTTTAAAGTCATTAAGGTAGATTCAAAATACCTCCACTTGGCCAGTCGCCCATGGCTCCGCCTGTAATCCTAGCTACTCAGGAGCCTGAGATCTGAGGATCGCAGTTCGAAGCCAGCCCAGAAAGGAAAGTCCGTGAGACTTTTATCACCAATTAATCACAGAAAATCTAGAAGTGGTGCTGGGACTCAAGTGGTAGAATGCTAATTTGAGCAAAAAGAAGCTCAGGGATAGTGCCCATGTCCTGAATTCAGGCCCCATGACCAGCAAAAAAGAAAAATCCCTACTTAGTTAGTTAGTCGGTGATGGGGCTTGAACTCCTCCTGGACTTTTCTTCTCAAAGTTGATACTCTACCACTTTGAGCCACAGCTCCACTTCCAGGCTTCTGATGGTTAATTGGAGATAATAGTCTCATGGACTTTCCTGCAGGAGCTGACTTCAAACAATGATCCTCAGATCTCAACCTCCTTAGTAACTAGGATTACAGGTGTGAATAATCAATGACCAGCTACTTGCACCCAGCTACTCGGTGTTTCCATAGCTCTACCTTTCTTCGTCAAGAAGGGTTTTGCAAGAAACTAAATCTTGCATAAAATAATTGGGTATTTTCTTAATTTTTACAAGGAGAGTACATATCTAGGAAGACTTTATAGAATCATAGAAGTTAATTCATTACAAATGCTTGGGGCCGTTTGGTTTTCTACAAATCCTGCTTGAAAGGTCAAGAATTATCACCACTTGAAAATGTGATCTATTTAGAAAATATTTTATAAATCAGCCTGCTCTCATATTCAGACTGGCATTGCAACCAATCACTCTAATTAATAATATTTGACCAATAGAGAAGGAGCTTTAGTTCTATAGCAATTTGAGCTCATTTTTACATTCTATATTTGGTAGGGGTTCTCAAGAAAATGTTAGTGATAGCAATAAGGCTTGCAGGTTTGGGGCATGACACTGTTGTGATAAAAGCAGTATTTTGAACAGAATAACTTGGCAATGTTACACACTACATTTTGAAATGAAAGTCATTAGGAACAGAGAGATTAATTGGGAAGTTAGGAAATTGAGAAATCATTAAAAGTGACTATGAAATAACAATGGAACAATGGAAAGGAAAGAACATGTTCTTGAATGTTTGGATATGAAAGACTAGGAAGTGAAGATAAGCAGAAATTGGCACAAATTGGGCCAGAATACGAGAGTGATTATATAAAAGAGGAATTGTGCCATTAACCTAATTAGGAAAGCCACTTCTCATAATAACATAAAGGGCTATGCTGACGAATTTAATGTTGAATACTTTGATAGGAGAATGACAATAGCTGATTTGTTTATCCTACAAAGATTTGGAGAAAGAAGGATAAATAAGTATTTGAGAAAGAATATTAATTCAAAAGGGAGAGAGAATAGTAACCACAAGGTCTCTAACCATCTTCCTGCAGGCTCCACATCATTATATAAGTGTGGACAGATTCAACGTCATATTGCAAAGCGACTGTGATCATTGGGGCCAGGCTCTGGAAAGATGTAAGCAATGTAGGAGGAAACAGCTCTGATATGTATGCAACTAGAAGCTAGTCTATGGAAAATTCTCCTAAACATCAGCTGTGTAAAATGCTACTCAAATCTTGCCATGAGTTAAATGACATTTTAAGAACTGTAAAATATACTTTTGAAGGCTTAGAATAAAAACCAAAGTGCAAATGAAATGCAAGCATTTTACTCAATCAATTCTGAGTATACCATTTTAACTGTAATTTGGGCAGACTTTTGGAATGTTTTAGTTCAACAAGTGAGAAATTTTGACTTCTGGTTTGGGTTTAGACATAGGGTCCCTTCTTTTGTCATTGAAAATTCAAGTTATTAAAAAATATGAGGAAAGTGGCAACGTTAGTTCTATAATTGAATGATGAAATCAACAAAAATAACTGCTGTCAAGAAGTAAATAGCAGCTCACCCAAATTCAGATCATAGAAAAGTGGTTGACCAGTAACAGGAGATATATTAAGTAGAAACAAAGATTAAGCTTACAGATTGTGTGTTAATCATATAGTAAAATGAAAAATAGGAAAAGACAGAAATTTCTTGTACTTTAATAAAAATGCTACTTTCAAACAATGTAACAAAAATATGTAATATTCCTCAATACTGAGTCATTCATTCAAGGAGTGAAGAGTTTTTAAATGATTGCCTGCATGAAAGTATCTGAACAGAACCTTAAATATTGCAAGTCATGTGTGAAGGAAATTTGCTAAAGATTTTCTGAAGTTTGACATCAATCTGAAAAATGTATGTGATATTATCAATGATAAGTAATTTATTTTTTTAATTTAATTAATTTATTTATTGAACACAAATTTTTTTGACAAGGTGTTGTGCAAAGAGGGTGCAGTTACATAGTAGGGCAGTGTGTACATTTCTTGTGATATCTTACGCCCTGTTTTTCTTTCCCTTCTCTAGGTCAGGTAGACATATATACAATATACAATGTATCAAGAACATATACAGTAGCCACGTGGCCAAGCCCAAGAAAATTCACCTAGGGCTTTAAATGTAATGTCGATATTAGACAATATGTCAACAGTAGTCTTATATGAACATACATACATAGCTTTTGAGCTATTGTATTCCACTGAGAGGTCGATTTTTGACCTTTATATGTTGAGTAGTTGTTTGGTTTTAGTTACATACTGTTGGGTCGCTGCCCCAATCCTGTGGGAAATACCATTTGACAAGCAGTTTTTGGTTTCACAGACCTGGTCTCTACTGTCTCTCCATCTCCCTTTCTTAACAGTCATATATCAGGGAGATCATGCCCCTTTGTTTTCTGTGTTCTAGGCTTGTCTCGCTCAACATTATTTGTTAGAGTTCTGACCATTTCCCTGAGAATAACAATATTTCACCATTCCTAATCGCTATGTAGTATTCCATTGTGTACAGGTACTATATTTTTTGGATCCATTCATCTGTGGAGGGGCATCTGGGTTGTTTCCATATTTTGGCTATTGTGAATTGTGCCGCGATAAACATGGAAGTGCAAATGTCTTTTTGATATCTTGGGCCTGCTGTTCCGGGTAGATGCCTAGGAGTGGAATGGCTGGGTCATAGGGTAGGTCTATATTGAGCTTTTTGAGAAACCTCCATATTGATCTCCAAAGTGGTTGTACTAATTTGCACTCCCACCAACAATGGAGAAGGTTTCCTCTTTCCCCGCATCCCCTCCAGCATTTGTTGTTTCCTGAGTTCAGAGTATAGGCCATTCTAACTGGGGTGTTTTTATTTGCATTTCCTTTACTACCAGGGATGTTGAACAATTCCTCATATGTTTCTTTGCCATTTTTATTTCTTCTCTTGTGAAGTCTCTCTTTAGCTCCTTTGCCCATTTCCTAATGGGTTTATTGGGTTTGGAGGGGCTTAGTTTTTTGAGTTCTCTGTAGATGACAGATATTAGGCCTTTGTCTGTTGCTGTGCTGGTATATGCTGGTAAAGATCCTTTCCCATATGGTTGGCTGTCTTTCTGTTTTGGTGGCTATGTCCTTAGCTGTGCAGAAACTTTAATTTGTAGTAGTCCCATTTGTTGAGTCTCTCCCCTATTTGTTGTGCCCCTGGGACTATATTCAGGAAGTTCCTTCCTGTGCCTATAAGTTCTAGCGTCTTTCCTACTTTGTCCTTCAGTAGTTTCAAGGATCCAGGTCTGATATTGAGGTCCTTGATCCATTTTGAGTTGATCTTGGTGCATGGTGATAGGCTTGGGTCTACATTGAGTTTTCTGCATATGGCTGCCCAGTTCTCCCAGCACCAGTAGTTGAAGAGGCTATGTTTATTCCATTGTATGTCTTTAGCTCCTTTGTCAAATATCAGCTAACTGTAAGAGTACGGTTTTATTTCTGGATCTTCAATTCTAATTCATTGGTCTTTCTATCTGTTTTTATACCAATACCAGGCTGTTTTTGTTATGATGGCCCTGTAGTAGAGCTTGAAGTCTGGTATTGTGATACCTCCTGCACTCCTTTTTTTGGCCTAGAATTGCTTTGGCTATTCTAGGTCCTTTGCTGTTCCATATGAATTTATGGATTGCTTTCTCTATTTCAGTGAAGAATGTGACTGGGATTTTGATAGGGATTGCATTCAATTTGTATAACAATTTGGGCAATATGGCTATTTTCACTATATTGATTCTGCCTACCCATGAGCATGGGAGGTCATTCCATCTCCTTGTGTCTTCTTTGATTTCCCTTATTCGATTTTTATAGTTCTTATTAAATAGGTCTGTCACGTCCTTGATTAGGTTGATCCCTAGGTACTTTATTAGTTTTTTGGCTACTGTAAATGGAATTGTTTCCATAATTTCCTTTTCTGTTTGTATATTGCTGGTGTACAGAAAAGCTGCTGACTTTTGTGGATTAATTTTGTATCCTGCTACTTTGCCAAAATGGTTAATTAGGTGTAGGAGTTTGGGGACTGAGGTTTTTGGGTCCTTCAGATATTAGATCATGTCATCTGCAAATAGGGATAACTTGATTTCTTCCTTGCCGATGTGGATCCCTTTGATGTCCTCCTCTTGCCTTATTGCTATGGCTAGGGATTCCAGCACTATGTTGAAAAGAAATGGGGAGAGTGGGCATCCTTGTCTTGTTCCTGAGTTTAGGGGGAATGATTTAAGTTTCTCTCCATTTAACATGATGTTAGCAGTTGGTCTGTTGTATATGGCTTTTATTGTTTTGAGGAATGTTCCATCTATTCCTGTTCTCTCCAAAGCTTTTAATATGTATGGATGTTGTATTTTGTCAAAGGCTTTTTGGGCATCCACTGAGATAACAATGTGATTCTTGATTTTAGTTCTGTTTATGTGGTGAATTACATTGATTGATTTACGGATGTTGAACCATCCTTGTGACTGTGGGATGAAGCCTACTTGGTCATGATGTATAATTTTCTTGATCAGTTTCTGGATCCTGTTAGCTAATATTTTATTGAGGAGCTTTGTGTCTGTGTTCATTAGTGATATTGGTCTGTAGTTCTCTTTTTTTGTTGGGTCTTTGCCTGGTTTGGGAATGAGTATGATATTAGCTTCATAGAATGAGTTTGGGATTTCTCCCTCTGTTTCTATTTCGTGGAAGAGTTTGAGGAGTATTGGTATTAGCTCCTCAATAAAGGTTTTGTAGAATTCGTTGGTGAATCCATCTGGGCCTGGGCTTTTCTTTGTTGGGAGGTTCTTGATTACCTCCTGTGTCTCACTGTAAGTTATTGGTTTATTTAGTTGATTTATTTCTTCTTGGTTCAGTTTGGGCAGTTTGTACTTCTCTAAGAATTGATCCGTTTCTTTAAAATTATTGTTTTTTACTGAATAGCGGTTCTGGAAATAGCTCCTTATGATTGTTTGAACATCGTGTGTACTTGTTGTAATTTTTCTGGTGGAGTCCCTGATTTTACGTATATGAGTCTCTTCTTTTTTTTTTGTAAGTCTTGTGAGGGGTCTGTCAATTTTACTTATTTTCTCAAAGAACCAGCTTTTAGTCTTATTTATTTGTTGAATGGTCTTTCTATTTTCAATCAGATTTATCTCTTCTTTAATCTTTGTGATCTCTCTCCTAGTCATTTTAGATTCGTTCATTTCTTGTTTCTCCAGTTGTTTTAGTTTCATCATGCTCTGCTTCCATTCTTTTAATGTGAGTGCTGAGTGCAATGATCTTGCCCATCAGTACTGCCTTAGCTGTGTCCCATAGGTTTCTTTGTGATGTATTTTCATTGTCATTGTGGCTTATGAATTCGTTGATTTCATCTTTAATTTGGTCTGTGGCCCATGTGTTGGACAACAGTGTGGGGGTTTAGCCTCCAAGAATGTGTATAGCCTCTGTGGTAACCGTTGTTATTGAGGGTTACCTTTAATCCACTGTGATCAGATATAATACCTGGGATGACTTCAATACTTTTGTATTTGCTGAGGTTCTTTGTGTGGGCTATGACGTGGTCTATTTTGGAGTATGATCCATGTGCTGCTGAGAAGGTGTATTGGGTCTCTGTAGGGTGGAAGATTCTGTATAGATCTGTCAGATCCATTTGGGATATGGTGTTACTTAGGCCCTCAGCTCCCTTGCTGATCCTCTGGGTGTTGGATCTGCCTCTTGGAGAGAGTTGGGTATTAAAGTCTCCCACTATGATTGTGTTTGCGTCTGTCTTGTTCTGTAATTCTGTGAGAATTTGCTTGACATATGTGGGGCCTCTTTTGTTTGGTGAGTATACATTTATCACCGTGATGTCTTGATTCTGGATTTTTTTCTTTTATTAAAATGTAGTGTCCTTTTTTTGTCTTTTTGAGTTGATTTTAATGAAAAGTCCAGCTTGTCTGAGATCAGGATGGCTACACCTGCCGTTTTGGTAAGTGCGTTTGCTTGGAAGATCTTTCTCCATCCTTTCATTTGGAGCCTGTTTTTGTCCCTTGCTGTAAGGTGGGTCTTTTGTAGACAACAGATGCCAACTTTTTGTTTGCGGATCTATTCTGCCAGTCTGCTCCTCTTTATCGGAGAGTTTATACCATTTATATTCAAAGAGATCAAGGATAAGAGTGTTTTTTCTCCTTCCATTTTCTTGTTGGGCTGTTTTTTCCTTTTTTTTTTTTTTGTCTTTAGTGAGCTGCTCTTTCTGTTTCTGTTTCTGTTTCTGTCTGTGTGTCCTGTACAGTCTCTGTTGGGTGAGATTCCCCTCTTAGAATTCGCTGTAGGGATGGTTTTTTATTCACATACTCCTTTAGATCCTCTTTGCTATGGAAAGATCTGGATTTCCCTTCGAATGTGAACTCCAATTTCGCTGGATATTTAATCCTAGGTTGCATACTGTTGGCCTGTAGAACTTGGATGATGTTCTCCCACTCACTTCGTGCTTGGTATGTTTGTGTGGAGAGATCTGTGGTTATTCAGATCCTCTTCCCATTGTAGAAAATTTCTTTCTTCGTTTTGGCTGCATTCAGAATTTGCTCTTTATTCTTGAGATCTGAAGTCTTGAATATTATGTGCCTTGGGGTGGCTTTTCTAGGGTCTGGCCTGCCAGGTGTCCTATAGGCTTCGGTTACCTGGATGGGGTCCCTTGTGAGATTGGGCAAGTTTTCTGCAATAACTTTATTGAAAATATGATGAAGCCCTCTGTTCTGGTACTTGGCTCCTTCTTCAATTCCAATTGTGCGCAGATTATATCTCTTGTCTTTGTCCATTAGTTCCTGGATTAGTCTTCCCTGAAGCTTTACCATTTCTTGGACTGTGGTAATTTTCTGGTTCTTGTCGGCTGCTTCATCGTCCAAGAGAGAAATTCTGGATTCCATATGGTCAATACTTTGTGCTGTGGATTCAATTGCGGAGTTTATGGATGTCAGAGAGCTATTTATGGTTGTCAGATCAGCTCTGATCGTGGAAATTTCTTCCTTTAAAGAGTTGTATTTTAAATCTATTTTTTCATGCATTTCACTTCTCAGGATGTTAAGGTCTTCTTTAACGGAGGTTTGCATTGTATCCATTTTTGCTTCCATTTCTTTCTTGGCTTCCTGGATGTCCTTCAAGACTTCCACTCTAAACTCCTGGAATTGTTTTCTGATTTCATTTCTGATGCTTTCCATCATTTCTGTTAACATGGCCTCATTTGCTTTTTTATTCTCCATCTCCTCTTCAGTCGTGCTGCTTTTTGGAGCTGGCAAGTTGGCTTGCCCTTTGATGAACTGTGTTATATTTCTTTGTGATTTGTGCATCTGGAGATCTGTGAGTAGCTTCCCTGGTTTGTTTTTGTGCTGGCTCCCACTGGTCCGTCAGTGGGAGCCTTGTGCCCTGGTGTCCTGGCTGTGGGTTTGGGTTTGGCTGTGGGACCTTGCTTCCCAATGGGTGAGCATGACCTTCTCGGTTGTTGCTGAGGTGGTCACTCTTCCTGCACTTGAGGGCTGGTAGGTTCTGTGTCTTTCTCTGCGGGATAGTGTCCTGCCGCTGTGCTGTTCTGACCCTAGCGTGCCCCTGTTGGGGGTTTGCTGGTCGCTAATTCAGCGTGGCATGGAGGCTTATCTCTTCTTTGGTTCTTTTTTCCACTCTGTATCTTGGTCAGAGGAGCTCACCTCTCAGGCAGTTCGCCTTCCTGTGTAGACCACTCTGGGGCCGGTGTTGTTGAGGGGCGGCCCACCCACTTGTGCAAAATGTGTCAAACTGAGTGGGCATGGGCCGATGGAGAGCTCTTCCCTCCTGTGTAGGCGCGCCTACCAGAGTGGGCGCTGCTGCTGTGGCCCGCCCACCTGTGTGCTGTGTACCCACTACAACGGGTGCTGCCGCTGTGGCCCCGCCCACCTGATCAGGGTACGCCTACCAGAGGGAGCCCCGGGTTGTTGGGTTGTGCTTGTGCCCTCCCTCGAGTTCACTGTGGGGGGCGGTATGTGTGGGGCCCGGTGGGATCAACTGTCCAGGCGCGGGTTAGCGCCCTCAGACTGTGCCTCCGCTGCAAGAGGGGCGAGTGATCAGGCCCAGGTGTCCCTGCTGTGCTGGTATTGCCCACCAGGGCCTGTGATTTTAGTTGTAAAAGTTCGAAAGGTCCAGGCACCTCGGGTGGGGCTTGCACTGCCTGCCGTGCTTCCCTATTGGGAAGGGGGCAGGGCCGGTTTGGCCAGTTCAGGCTCCTGGGCGGCCTTGGGGCTGCTCCGCCCTTCCCCTGCTAAACTCCTGTTACTTCCCAGAGCCTGATGGGAGCTTCCCGCCTGATTTGGGGGTTGGGGATTCTTTGTTCCCTCGGGGTGGGGAAGGGGAGGGAGGGAGATCTAGCTTCTTTGTAGGGTTTGGGTCTCTGACAGCTGGTCTCCCATTGGGGTCCTGGATTGTGTGTGTGTCCAGCGCCATGAATTGGTCCTTTGGGTGTGGCGAAAGGTTGTGGTGGCGTCCCCGGCTCTCCCCTTCTGCACCGCTGGGTTCCCCAGCTGCTTACGTCCATTCCCGGTGTGGACCCGAACTTCCCATTGCTGCTGTCGCCGTGTGTCTTGGTTCTCAGTCTCCCTGGTGTCCGTGGAGTCCTGCTGTCTGGACTCTGCGCTCTCGGCAGTCGGTCTGCCGATCACCGGGTCCCCTTTCCCAGCCTGGCCCTGTTCAGGCCAGGGTCGGCTGGTGGGGGGAGGGTGCCCCATAGATTCTCCGGCTCCATGTAGGTTTTCGGCTCTTCTTTTTTTGCTCCTTTTTGTTTTCCTGCGTTTCTCCACTGCTTCTGGCTGCTGGTTTTGCTGGGTTCTTGATCAATGATAAGTAATTTAAAAAAGAGAGAAAGAAAAAAGTCATCAACCAGGTCATGATATATATTATAATGATATTGTATCTGTAGAGCTGATTAGAGTATAAAGTCCCAGAAAACAAGGATAAAAATACATTGTAAATAGATTATCAGTAAATCATTTTTGAATTTAATTTTGTGCTGTTTGCAGAATTTATTAGCATTTACAAAACATAACTTATTCTGTGTACTCACCTCCGTGAATTCTATATGCTGTGGACTGGGTAAGTCCTCCACATGACTATGACTTATGAATGATCATTAGTATGAGACTATCGAGAGGTGATAAAGCCATTAGGAGAGGTCTTTGTGGAAGGTCCTTGAGTTATTGAAGACAAGACCTGAAAATCATTGTACTATCCTTATATTTTCCCTCTCTGCTCCCTAACCACGAGATAAGCAGCATTTTCTACCATGTACTCCCACCATGTTATATATGCTCACTCTCAACAGGCCCAAGACAATGGAGCCTACCAATCATAGAACCTTGAAAATTGTGAGCCAAAATAAGCTGCAAATGTTTTTCTTTATCAATTAATTATCTCAACTACTTTTTTTGGGGGGGGACGGGGTAGTCCAGGTGCTTGAACTCAGGACCTGGGTACTATCCCTGAGCATCTTTTGCTCAAAGCTAGCCCTCTACCACTTGAGCCATAGCTCCACTTCCAACTTTTTCTGTTTATGTGGTACTGAGGAATCAAACCCAGGGCTTCATGCATGCTAGGAAAACACTCTACCACTAAGCCACATTCCCAACCCACTATCCCAGCCATTTTGTTAGAGTAACCCAAACCTAATTATAAAACGATTCACTTTTGCATATAACCTTGAACCATGATTTAGCTTTAAGCATTACAAAGTTTGTTTTGGCTGCTCTTTGTACATGGCTCTTGTTGAATAAAGAAAAGAAGCAATGAGAAGCAGGTGCTAAGTGTGGTCTAGATGGCTTAGAACAGACTGATACCGCGAAGATAGGAAGAGATAGTGTCTAGATATATCACAGAGCAGACCTGAGTATACTTACTGAGGAACTGGATTGCAAGTGGGTGGAGAGAGAAGAGGACTCAAGGACACATCCCACATTTAGATGGGTAGCTGGATGGATGTTATAGGCATTGTTTCAAACAACAGGGAAGAGCCATATCTAATAGACAAAAAGAAGCATTCCTTTGTTAGGACAAATGGCTTCCCATGCTGCTTATCCTGGGACACCTTACAGCCCCACCCACATGAGATGCTAACCTCAAAGAGGCCAAGAACTCACTGCTTCTTCCCTCATGAACAAAAGATGTCTCCTCAGTGTAATTTAACCTCAACTAGAACAACTGTGTTCAAGATGTTCTCCAAAATTGCATTCAAATCTCTTCAAACTCCAACTCCCCCAAATTTGATAAGTGTCTATATTTGCAATGAGATAAAACATAGCACCTTAGAAGGGGCTCATTAACATAACCCTTCAGAGCCCTTTCTTCCTCATCTGAAAACAAGAATGAGTATACTCATAGATTAATTACAAAGTAAAAATAAAACACATTGTATGCAAATTCTTACTGCAAGTGCCCAGATTACATTAGCACTCAATAAACAGTAGGATGCACTTGCATTTGATTTCCTTCCCAAGGCAGACAACACCTATAGAACAGATAGCACAAAATCAGTGTTCTAGAAAAAGTTAAGAGAGACGAGTCATATTTTCTGCCTAAGAACATATCTTAAATAATTTCAGGAGGAGATAATAGGTTTCTTTCACTCTCACCATTCTGAAGGGGGTAGGAGAGATTAAAAGGCACTGTGAACAAAAATAGAATAAATTTACCTGATTCTTTACTGCACTGTTTAACCTCTGCTTTCTTAATCATATGCACAGCAGGGGAAAGGATGTGCTAAAACAATTCATGTGTCATGAACAAAGCAGCCACAGATTTTAGCTCAAAAATCACACTAGGAAAACCACCAGTTGGAAGTAAAGTAATAAGGCCAAATTTATTTTTTTAATTGAGTCTTGAGTTACATGCAACCCTTTAATTACATTAATCAAGCAGGCTTCCTCTTAGCAAATGATGAGGAGAAAATACATTGTGCTAACTTCTGCTAAATTTGCTTCTAAAGATTACTGGATATTATTTGGGCATATGGAGAAGCCACCCCTTTGATATTTTTTTTCTTCTACCATTTCAGTGTGGCCATAGCAAAAGACAAACATATACTTACTTCTAGACATGACTTACTTTGAGACTGTAAGTCACATGCCAAATTCAAAGCATTTACACCATTTTAATATTTGAAAACATTGACACTCCTCAACTTAATTTCACTTTATCATTGTTAAACTTCACCATAGATTTTATTTCCATTGTTCTGATTTTTGAATTTTTGATGTATGTTCCCAAGGAAATTGGCTCTACTTATTGGAAGATTGTCAAATTGTCAGGTTACTTTCCCATTTAATAGATTTTTTTAAAAACCCCTAACACTTATTGAAAATTAGACAATTTGCCAAATATTCATGTGGTTATTAAATATCAGGTCTTGGACTGGACCCAGGTCCATCCAAAGGACTGGACCCCAGAATGTTGTCAACACTTCATGCAGCTTTTGCTCTGAGATGCTCTTCTGTTTTTTGATACATGTTACTACTACCTCTGCCTGCCTGTCTGTGTGTGTCACCAAGTTTTTCTTTTCCAGTCCAAGCCCATCCACTTGACTCTAATTTATCCTTTTTAAACTTGGAGATTATCTCTTAAGGCTTTCCCTGAATTCTATCCTACCTTCCCTCTCTCAGGAATGAATTGACTTCTCCACTCCCATTTTTATGTCTCTAGGACACTGTCTATTTACTTTTTTTTTTTTTTTACTTTTTAACATTTATTTGTTTAGTCAATACTGGTGTTTAAACTCAGGGTGGCACTTGCTTGCTAGGCTGGTGCTCCATTAGTTGAACAATGCCTCTAGCCCTGTAGCTGGTTAGGCTCTTCTACCTTCGCTGACTTCAAACTATGATCCTCAAGATTTCAGTTGCTTGAATACATAAAATTCATGTGAGCTACCAGTACCTGGCTTCTAACTATACTTCTAGTAATTATTTTAGCCTGAATTTTCCTCATCTGTCAACACTACCAAGTTCACCACCCATAGACTAAATTATGTCCTTAAAGGTCAGCATTGTGTGTTGTTCATCTCAAAATCCCCCAAATCCTCAGATAATATTTGGCATGTTGTACATGTTAAGATGACCAGAAAAGATGATGTAATTGAGAATATTAAACAAATAGAGCTGCTTGTTTTCTGAAAAAAAAAAAGTATAAATGCTTTTATGAGTTGCTGGGAGATTAGCTTCAATGTCAGACTATGATATATAGAGAAAGGAAGAGAGAATGTTAAATTTTAAAGAAGTTATTTAGAATAAATCTAGACTTAAAATGTCCAACTTTTATCATCATTACAGGAAATGTAATGGACCTTGATTTATATTTCTGTCATTCCCAGTTATACTTTGAGAATGCAATAAAATAATTAATATTTTACAGGAAGGGCCTTCTGTGTGTACATTAAACATTTCATATTTTCTAGCCTTTAAAAATTATTATCACCATGTAATTTACACTTTGTCTAACCAAGTATGACAAACATACCATCCTTTTAATCAGTGTCATCTAACAGTCCAGCAAAAGCTTGTTTGATCAAATATTTCAGTAATGACACTGATTGGAGACAGATGGTGTTTCTCAGATAACTGAGAACATTCTTGGTTCAAGATGAATTGACATAGTATAAGTCTTAGATAGCACTGCTGTGTTGCGCTGGCATATCAACCCTCCTCACACTAGGAGGCACTAAGAGCCAGAATGCCTGCTTTCAGAAAGGAAATGCCATCAGTCCCTGATATTTGTTCATCTCCCACCACACCCCCACCCCATCTTTGCTTTCTACTCCCCTCTTCGTCAGCATCCATTAACCACTTCATCTAAGAAAGAAAATGCATAAACATGGTAGGAGAAGCAAGATAAATGAGATAATTCAATAAAACTTTGAAAGTGAGATCATGTAGTGAGATAATGTAATGGGTTATTATTTCTAAATGTACACTTGCATTTTGCAGACTAGTATTTAACACATATCATCTATTTGCTCCTCTTTTCTCAGGTTAACATCTAATCCTTTGAAAATATAGCAACATTTTAGTGTTATTCCTGTGTATATAGTTAGAGATGTTTGTCCAGAGCTTTGAGAGCAAAGGACTGTACAAATGTCAGTAGTTATTAATATTTGGTTCTTTATATTTAGCTATCAAATGTTTTTTTTCCATAATTTAGCACCAAAGGTTTGTTTCTATCCATGTAACTACCAACATTTTAAATAAAATAACTATTGGCCAATATCAGTGTTTCTTTCTTTATACATATATAATCAAAGTGATATTTGTCAGAAACTAAAAATTATTGTCAAATTCTCTAAGATCCAAATTTATTTTCCTAATGCTTTTGTAGTCCAGACATTTCTTGCTGAGTCTTCCTCTGGTTTGGGGTAATTGTGAGAAGATACTGGCTGACAATGGGATCTGCCATGCCCTTTTCTTTTTGTTCTCTTTGGTGGATTCATGACTGATACATTATTCCATTGTCAGATAAATAAAAAGTGACTAACCCAACAGTTCTCTATCACAGCAGCTCAGTTGTAACCATTTTCAATTATATTTTAATTGATTGTAAATGTATTTGTATCCCCAGCCCTCTAACAGCACCTCCAGACTGTAACCCTCCAAGGATGTAAATGTTTCCTGTAATATGGAGTAGTTAACATATGAAGTCTGTCCAGATTAATTGAATTGAAGCATAGATTAACTCATACAGAAAAGGCACACACATGTGTCTAGTATAGTACAGAACTTACTAACCAAGTCATAGCAAATCTAGCAAGATGATCTTCACTTTAATTAAATGGTGTTTCTTTTTTGGAGGGCGGTGGGGGGGCAGTTGAACTCAGGGCCTCGTGTACTCTACCATTCGGTTCCATCCCTTCATTGCTTTTTAGTTATTTTGCTTTTGTCCCAGCTGACTTTGCAGCCTACTCCTACTTCCACCTCCTCCATGTCTAGAACCCCAGGCATCTGTCATCACTTCTAGCTTGCTTTTTTTTTTTTTTTTTTTTTGGCCAGTCCTGGGCCTTGGACTCAGGGCCTGAGCACTGTCCCTGGCTTCTTCCCGCTCAAGGCTAGCACTCTGCCACTTGAGCCACAGCGCCACTTCTGGCCGTTTTCTGTATATGTGGTGCTGGGGAATCGAACCTAGGGCCTCGTGTATCCGAGGCAGGCACTCTTGCCACTAGGCTATATCCCCAGCCCTCTAGCTTGCTTTTGAGACAAGATGTCTTTAACTTCTGCCCGACTGGCCTCAAACCAGGATCTTCTGGTCTTGCCTTCCAAGGAATGAGGCTAGACACCACACCTAGTTTAAATGACATTGGAATTGTTTTTTCTTTGAAAGATCCCAAGTGTGTGTGTGTGTGTGTGTGTGTGTGTGTGTGTGTGTGTGTGTGTGTGTGTGTTGTGTGTGTGTGTGTATGTTTTAAAGGTATCATAAGCCAGACACTAATGACTCACACCTGTAATCCTAGCACCACTGGAGGCTGAGGTATGAGATGTGGTTCAAAGCCAACCTCCCTTGTCCCCTGCAAAAATTGGAAGTGGAGCTGTGGCTCAAGTGGTAGAGCACTAGTCTTGAGGGAAGAGAGTGTGAATTAAAGACATGCTGACCTACAACTGGTTCTTTATGCCCAGAGTCCTGACATTAGTTTAGGTTCAAATCTAAAATAGATTTGAGAGTCCCTTCCCATATACCCTATCCATTAATGCATACTTTGTAGACCACACTAATTCCCGTGTTTGGCACTGACTTACAAGAATAGGAGAGCTACATAAAGCAGAGCTACATAAAGGAGCCTACAAAATTCAGTCCCCTGCTCTTTCTGGTTCAAGCCTGCAACATTAGCCCTTCACTTTTATGAGTACTAAATTTCACTCTCGTTTTAATAATAATAACAATAAATAGAATAATAAAATCTTGTTTATATAAGAGGTTCATCTTGTTAAAAATGCATTGAGACTCGTGGAGCTTTATAGGACTCAATTTATGCTCTCTTTGGTGATTTAAAGGTGATAACTTCATGTGATTCATTGCCACCTAGTTCTGAAACTTAATAATATAATGACTCGTGATTTTTTTTTTTTTTGCATTTCTTAGTGAACCAGCTTGATTAAAACCCTTGTGCTTGTTTTTACTGGGGTCATCTAAACTACATTTCCCAGAATGTTCATGAAAGGAACATGCTTTATGTCTCCTGAACGGCTGTAATCTATCAGGGCTGGTGCTAGGTCGACAGATTATGAGTTTACAGTGTCAACCCAGTGAATTAAAGCTTTGTTGTACACCAGCTCACTCTGCAATTATTTCCAGTTCATGTCTTATAAATCAGTCCTCGTCATGTGACTATCAGAAATTTCCATCTAGCATGTTTAAGCACTTATGTTTTTGTTCTAATTACGCTGTATAATTCTGTACCTAGAACAGGGTGATATGATTGGTATCAAAAGCTTAGAAAATAAAATTCATTCTCAATAGGACCTATTTAAATAAGATTCTATGTTCTCCCTTTTTTTAAGTATGTGGAAATGTTTGGTATTTACATTGAAAAAATAGGAAATGAATTTAAATAGAAACATTGCTCATGTCTTATTCCTGCAAACAAAAAAAACCATAATTTACAATAAATTAGCACAGCAGTTGTTAGTGTAGCTCAGCTTTATTTTACAATTCTCACACCTAAGCTCACAAGATGACACTTTTTCTGATAAGGTAATCTTTATCAGGTAGTTCTGTAGGTGATTAAATCTGACAGATGCTGGAGAGACAGTGAGGTTCAGAGATGCAACAGCAAAATGCTCTAAAAATTCTTGTAAAAAAGCAAAATGTTTCATGATACACTAGTAGAAAAATAAATGACAAAGGAATAAACCAGCTACAATGTTGTAATTCTGTTTCTAAAACCAAAGTAAAATGGTTTCCCCAATAAGTAAGTAAATGGATGAATCACAATAAGTTAATTATAAAGAAACTGATAGGTATTTTTAAAATAAAGAATATTATCTTAGTTCTCAGTATTTATAGTATTTTTTGCTGAGCACAATGAAAATCAAAAGCTTCTAACACAAATAGGAGTGGAAGAAACAGAATGTGTCTTTCATAACATTTTGATAGTCTATCTGCTCTTCAAAACACATTGTGAACTCCAGCTCCTTCAAAGGTAAATCCTGCATC
Organism: Perognathus longimembris pacificus; assembly: GCF_023159225.1. NCBI lineage: Eukaryota > Metazoa > Chordata > Mammalia > Rodentia > Heteromyidae > Perognathus > Perognathus longimembris. Next base: position 39,530,838 of record NC_063162.1, read on the forward strand.
ACCTCCTGGGGCAGTGATAGCAATCAGAGAGCTGATGTTTCCAATGATACTAGCAATCTAAAATATGTGAAGGCTTAATTGCAGATTGTATAATTAGATGAACCCAATTAATGCTATACCTTCATTTGGCAATGCATCATTATAATCTGAATGTTTTTTAATCCTGGTTTCTTATTTCTAGCAAAAAAAATTTAAATAGTAGCTCATTGTCCTTGTTTGGGTTTGCTTACTTAAATGATGTTAGCTTTGCTGGAGTCAGTTGATATTACAATCTGTTGAAACAGTATATTACAGGATGTACTGTTTTCTGATATTCTTATCTAAATATAGGTTACCTAATGTACAAAGTTCATTTACAAATATAGGGAAGTTCCCTGAACTGAGTAAATTAAAATGCTGGACCAGATTCACTGGGTTCATTAGCAATCGCTCATACCAAGGCCGTGTTCACACGAATGTGAAAGCCAGGACTACCCTTCAAGAGATTTCTCTTATCAAGGAAGAAGTTACATTCATAACTGAAACTTGAGGCTCCCATCCAATGTCTATTTATTTTACATAAGTCCTTCTAGCACAGACATCCTTTAGAAGAATCTAATCACAAGCACAAGAGGGATGAGAAAGGGTCAGTGTGCACCATTGGACTCCCAAATGAAAAGGAGCTTAAGTTACAGGTCATGATCAGGGCTGGAGAAGAGATCTCCAAAGGCATTCTAAACTTTCACTATCTAGCAGGGAAAAAAATTGTGATATGATGACTCACTGACCATATGAGACCATGCAATGATTTCCCACATTTACATATTAAACAGTTATTGCTTTTTTTATTAAGCTATCACCTACCAATGAGGAACAAAATAGATCAGAGAGCTTTTTTCACCATTAATGAAATATGGCACAAAAAAGAAATTTTTGTTGTTGTTGTTGTTTTTTAAATCTCACTTTTCAGCTCTTCCTACCTGCCAAACACTGGGGAAGTACTTTGTGCATACTGGTTTTATCCACATAAAAACCCTGTAGGGTGGCAGGTCATATCACTGTCCCCAGCTTATAGATGAGGAGCAGCGCTCCTTGTCATGGGATGGTGAGGGGACATGCGCCCTCAAGAAGCCACAGTTATGCTTTCCATTTGTAAGGACAGTGTTTGAGCATAGTGGAGGGCACCATGCTATGTTAGTTGTAGGATCGTATTCTCTGTTTTCCACTCAAATAAATGAATGGCTCATACCATGAAAATAGGTGCCTCAAAAAATGGGCTGGAAGCAGCACCACACTCTCCCAGTGGGCCAGCAGTTGAGATAAAGCCAGTGTACCTCTGTGTCGGCTAGAAAAGTAGCTCCAAAACACTGTGTAATTCCTTTTGTAAAATGGATGGATCTGATCAGAAATTAGAGCTGCAAGGTGGACAAAGAAACTCATCCACAACAGCTCTAATATCTTAGTCACCCAGCTTTGACTTTAAAAATTATATCAGCCATGAAAATTATTTCACTGTTGTCTTCTGTCTTGAGCCATAGGCCATATTTAATTTTAATCATTAATATGTAAAAAAATAATAAAAAGCCACCAAAATAGTCTATAGGCAATTTTCTGATAAAGGAAATTTACTTTTTTCCCTATTTGTGATTTTAATGGCCTCCATGAAAGTTTTTTTCTGAATGAAGTGTTAATTAAAATATGGAAATGGATTGAAAGCATATCACAGCACCCGGTGGAAGAGCTTTGGTCACATTGCCATACCCATTTCTCAGTGTTTCTTAACTTGTTAGGTTATTGGGTGTTTTCCTGCATGGCTCTTTCTAAAGGAAACTGTGATCCCAATGAAAACAGCAATTATAATAACAACAAATAGCACCAATTGCTATTTGGGCAGGAACATAGACATTCAGTCACCAAATGCAAACTGGTCATCTTATGCTTCTCTGTTTATACACATAAATTAAGCAAGTTCTTAAATCTCTTTACAAACTCAGTGCTTTTTATATCTTGCCCTATTTTTTTCTTCAATTCAATATTCCAAGGTTTTTTGGGGTTTTTTTTGTTTTTTGTTTTTTTTGCCAGTCCTGGGGCTTGGACTCAGGGCCTGAGCACTGTCCCTGGCTTCTTTTTTTTTGCTCAAGGATAGCACTCTGCCACTTGAGCCACAGCACCACTTCTGGCCATTTTCTGTATATGTGGTGCTAGGGAATCGAACCCAGGGCCTCATGTATATGAGGCAGGCACTCTTGCCGCTAGGCCATATCCCCAGCCCCAATATTCCAAGGTTTTGTTTTATTGATTTATTTTTAGAAAAATGTTCTGTGGTTTTAGGGCTGTGAAGAGCCTCCCAGAAATTACTGGAGTACTCGATTTGTTTTTTAATTCTTAGTGTGCACATACATTTTATTTTATCATTTTATTTTTCTGAACTTTTATCTCCTTACTCATAAACCTGAGATAGATATTTTGGGAGATCTACAAAGAACCCAATATAGGGTTGTATTTGTCTCTAAGGATTAGACAGTATGAGATCTGGAGCCAAATGGATATGGATTCAAGTTGTGACTAAAATACACCATATTCTAGTTGTACAGCCTTCACTGGGTGATTTAACCTCTGTAATTTGTAGACTCTTCATCTATCTACAAAAACAAATGAGGTCAATAAAAACCTCCTCTCTTAGAATGTACTATGAGGCAAGGATATATTTAAAATGTGCTCTGCAACCAGCTCAATGCTAAGCACAGAGTAAGTTCTCAGTAAATGAGTGCTCTTTCTTTTCCTTATCATCAGAACTATTTTCCTGGATGGAGGCCAGCAATGCCCTCGTGGCTTCCCCATTGCACAACTCCAGTGGGTGCCTTTTGCTCTGTATTAGCAATGGGAGGGGCCCAATGGGAAAAAAAATGAATTGAAAAAAAATGAAGTGGAAAAACTGTCAATTGTTGCCCCAGGAATAGGTATCACAGCAGTACCTCCTGGAGATTACTTGATGTTACCACCTCCATTGGAAGTAAAGTGGGTAAGTGATTGTCTCCAAGGAACTCTTTAGCACATTGTGTCTATGAAACAACTATCAATCAGTTCATTTATCAGCTTAATTACCAGTTAAAAATGACCACCAATGCAATCAAGTTTCTAGGAATCAGGTCGTTTTGTCATGTGGTAATCAAACACACCAGAACTAAAAAATACAGGTACGGTTAGGATATAGCCAGTAAGTGGGCATTCAGGAGGACTCATTTACATAACTCACTTTTTCATGTGAATTGTTACTGAGAGCCTTGAAATTTCTTTTAATGAATGGATACCCTTTGTGGCACACACAACATCAAACATTATGCTTTCTGTGAACAAACCCCTGATCTCTGTATCCTAAGGATGAATATGAAGACATGCACTTTGCCTTCAAGTTGTTTCTAGAAAGTGAGAGATCACTCAGATGTGCTTGTAACTCAAGATCAATGTGACAAGTACCATACAAAAGGAATGGGCAAAATATTGCAAGAACACAACGAAGAAAGGAAATTTTCACTGAAGTGGACTAGCTGATTCAGAAGACCAAATGTCAAATATTGCCTGTTAGGGATGATGTAGAAAACCCTATCCAGGGGAGAGGCAACCCAGGTAATCTGAGCTTTCCCTCCCCCTCTCACTTCTCTCCTTCTTCCACCTCCCCTTATCCCTCCTGAAATATTTATGGGCCATCTACTATGTTCCAGGCACTGTACAAACTCGAAAAAAAAAAGTTAGAGTTAATAGTTTGTTACCACTGGAACTCAAATATCTGTGAAGCCAAGAACGTGGCTCTGGAGGCTGGAAGAAGATGGGCATTGTTATGAAAAGTAAGGGCAAAGTGTAGAGACAGGCAGGAGGCAACACAATGACTATTGTGGCTGGTATAATATGAGAAGCTTGGGAGAGAATAAGGGAATAGGTGAAGACAACTGGAAGCTTTCCCTCCAGTACTAAGAAGCTGATGATGCATTTGAAAGATAAAGAAAATGGGAGGAGGATAGGCTTGAGAAGTAATTAAGTAGAAACAAATGGACAAGCTTCAGCCTGTCTAAAGATTCCAGTAAACACCGAATGGGTAGGCCAAATATTCTCCATCAGAGACACATGGAATCTGGGGATCTATATGGAAGGATGACTTTGGTTCTTGGGTAAATAGAGCAAAAGCTCCTTGAAATTTTATAACTTATGAATGTGGACTGGAGATGACCTTATCTAATTCCTGAATCTCACAAAGAAAGAAATCACTTCAAAACTTACTCTGCACTGTGTGGTAGAGACAATTTAGGACTCGATACACAGTAAAGGGGTGGGGGAGGAAGAGCCTAGGTTTCCACAACATTTCACCCTCAGAAAACAATAGCAACTAAAGGCCCCCAAAAGTATTGTTTTGATGGAACTAACATGATTTACAGATTACAAGTGAAGGTCCTCTGTTATATACGCCATTGACCACAAAGTCTGTTTTGCTAAGTTAAGTTCCACAATTTCTGATGATATGAGAAGCCCTGTAAGGTACCTATACCTATTATTTACAAAGGAATTCATGTCTCTTCATATCATCAACATAATGGCTTCTTCCATGTACAGAAGAAAAAGCTGTCCTGAAGAAAGGAAGAGGTTGGGTTATTTCTGGAGGAGCCTGCTTCCAGAGTGACAAGCATTTAAGAACAGTCAGCAATAGTTTTCCCCAAAGCAACAAAATCCTTCCCTACTGACCAAGAAAGTGTGCCTAATACAGTTAAAGAATCAGTTCAGATTGTACTAAGCAAAAGGAAAGAAATGTACATTTCACCAGACCTGGAAGAAATTGTTTTAGTGGGGTTTTTTTTGTTGTTGTTTTGTTTTGTTTTAAATTTTTATTGTCAAACTGATATACAGAGCGGTTACAGTTTCATACATTAGGCATTGGATACATTTCTTGTATCTTGTATTTGTTATCTCCTCCCTCATTCCCCCCTTCCCCTTTCCCCTTTCCTTTTCTCCCCATGAGTTGTTCAATAGATTTACACTAAACAGTTTTGCAAGTATTGCTTTTGTAATCGTTTGTTTTTTTTACCCTGTGTCTCTTGATTTTGGTATTCTTTCAGTTTCCTAGTTCTAATACCACGTTCCGTCTTTCTAGAGTATTATCTTATTGTTCTCTGTAATTTAAAGTGGAGGAGGAGTTGAAAGTAATCAGTTGTTGAACTTTTTTTTCCTTGCCAGTCCTGGGGCTTGAACTTGTTTTACTGTTAATGTTCATGGAGTTCATAAGCATTGTAGACTAGAATGATGATGTCCACCATTGGGAAGGTTAAAAAAGTTGATCAAAGTGGAGGGAAGGGAGGGAAAGTGAGAGAAAAATGAGGAAGGGGGTAACAAGTATGACAAGAAATGTACTCATTGCCTTAAGTATATAACTGTAACCCCTCTGTTCATTGTCTTAACAATAAAAAAAATATCAGTTAGTGGAGATATAAACAGAAAAGAAAAGAAGTGGGGGCCAGAGGGAATGAAGTGGAGAGGAAAATATTTGTAATTCTGACAGCATGTTTTCTAGTAATAATTTATGAATCTACTGCAGGGGAAAAAAAGAAACACATAAACTATGAATAAAATATCCAAAACATAAACATCATGCCTTCTGCAAATTTTCTTTAGTTAAAAATTAAAGTTGAGGTTGACTTAGGTAAATGACTACATTTTCCTGTATTCCTGTTTCCTTGATGCGAAGGGTTACAACTGATTTACAACTTCCTGTGTTTTTTTTTAAATCTATATTTGTCAGCACATTTTTAATGTCAGATTACTTAAAATAGCAATCTCGGATCTAAGAGGTCAGGAATAATAACATTACATTGACTTCTGTAAAGATTTCATAGCATCTTATAAACATTCTAATTTAGCCCTTCGAATTTTATATTTCTAAGTGAAATTAGTGTCAATATGGCTTTAAGAAGGTTTGTTTATCCACTTTCAACTGACGACACTAGGGACTGAAGTCCATTTAGTTCAATCACTGTGCTTTGAAGTAAATTACATGTACAGCTTTCTTCATACAGTTTCAGCCTCCCTTTATTCAGGTGGTTTAAATTGTCAAAATAATAGAAAGTCCATGAGAAAAAAGAAACTGGAACCAAGGACTTCTCATTCTCCCATTATGGTTTCTGTTCTAACCATTATAATTTATTGTCTCATATAATTTCTGCAAATTACAGGTACTTGTTCACAGAGAACATTGTCAAATATGAAAACCATGAAATAGCTTCATCTGCATAGGAGCTATTATAAGGTACAATGAGAATGCAACATTTGTAAAAATCAAATGTTTTAATTTGTATTTGATAACTCTAACAGGCTTTCCACAGAGATAATTGCCTACCTCATCTTTGTAATTCTAACTAATTGAATGATGCAGATATTTAATTTCAAATCTTAAAAAAAAATAAATAGGAGTAGTTCTTCAAGTTTTAAATGTTAAAGTCCTCAAATTTAAAATATAACATCTTAGATAAAATTAAACAGAAAATTCTGTATAACTACAATTTTTTCAAATATTTTATACTGACTTCAAGGTCATGACTTTTAGATCATAACCTAGTAGGCTAAGCAAATACACTTCAAGTAGCCTTGAAAAACTATTTTTGAAGTCCATTAGGTATTTTCCAGCTAGTTTTTAAAGAGATTGTGCCCCCAGAGAAAGTTACTAGTTAAGGCCAATCTAAACATCAAAAGGGCAGTGCCAAATTTAGTAGTTTCAAGCGGTCCAATATTCATTTTCACAAAGACTTCTTAAAGGTTTGTCTGGGCATGCCTTAACTCTTCTATTATTTTCCTCCATTGTGGGGCTTGAATTCAGGGCCTGGAAGCTGTTCCTGAGCTTTTCAGGTCAAGGCTACAGCTCTAATACTTTGAACCACAGAACCACTTCTGGTTTTCTGGTGATTAATTGGAGATAAAAGTCTCACAGATTTTCCTGGCCAGGCTGGCTTGGAATTGTGATCCTCGTATCTCAAACTTTTGAGTAGCTAGTAGTATAGGCATGAACCACCAGTGCCCAGCTTAACTCTTTATTTTTGACAAAGTTTATTAAAAGGAATTTTTGTGAAATGAATGTGATCTGAGCTACACATGCCACATTGGTTGCTCTAAAATAAAAGATAAAGAAAGTGATACATTGAGCAGTTTGCAAAGTTGGATGTACCCATTCCTTTCCTAAGGAAAGGTTTGCTTTCTTCCTATCTAGGCCACATAGCTACCTAATTATCTGCATCTGTAAAGGGAAGTTGTTTGGGCCCAAGGGGATGATTTTTCCAATCTTATTTTTAAGTAAGAAGATTTTGGAGAGATATTTGATATTTTAAAGAATGTCACTATATGTAAGCAGTGTGACAACATGTCCTCATTAAGCAGGTCTCCTCAGTTAATTGGGCTGACTGCCTGAGCACTGTTAACAAACATGCACCCAAAGTAGCTTGGGCCAATGTCCTCAGACATGGGTATTCTAGTTTAGTTGGTCATATCAGAAACCCAATTCTCTCAATAATAATAGTAATTATAAATAATAATAATACACCCTGAAGTTTAATAATACCTTCCCTTTGAAGAACTCTTAGCATTTTCATCCACATTATCTCATTTGTGCTTGGAACAATTCAATGAAGGAGCCAGGTAGCAATTATCATTACCCTCTTTTTACAGGTAAATAAACTGAGGCCTAGAGATTTTCTTAGCATCACACAATTAGGAATAGAGCCAACCCTAAAGCCTGTAATTCAGGGATCCATCTTCCAGATTCTTGCATCTTTAGAAAAATATCAGAGTATGTGAAGAATGGTTCCATCCCTCAGGAAATGTTTGCACTAGAGCAAGATCAAAACATCTTTTCCTTTTAAATCACATTTACACTATAAGACGGTAGTCCTTTTCCAATTCATTAGGGAGGATTTTATTGTCTGAAGTCATTAGGATAGGTGTACTCAAATTCCTTTCACATCTGAGTACACAGAAGTTGACTTAGACATACTGCAGATATCTAAAGGTGTCTGAAATCAGTTTTTTTAAGCATCCAACATTTTTTTTTTAAAAAAGGATTATTTCAAGCCCAAGTTCAACGAGATCAAATCAAGATATATAAATAAAAATGAGCCCAAGGTGTTAAATGAAATATCCTGGCCAGATTGCAAATTGGTTTGCTGCAGCCTGCCAACTTCCATTCTTCCTTGGAGCTTCAGCTGGAATGGGTCGGCTTCATTTCCTGTCCGGACTTGTTGTGCTGTGTTACTGGTCCTTGTTTAGGTGATTAGCATGTGTGGATCTGATGGTCTCAAAGCTCCATTAAGTTATAAATGTTCAAACTACCAGTATGCTGTTAAAAATAGAAATTGCTATTAGATGTCTATTCATACCCTGCAGAAGCCTGGCAACATTTTGAACCTTTTGAAAATGTAAATACTGCATATTAAGCACAGGAAAGAAAATTAATGTGCTGCATTTGCAAATTTATTTCCAAGTCAAAAATGCAAAGGAGGAGGAGGATTCCTGTAGCAGAATTGATAGTCTACATTTACAGGTTTATTAAGAAGTTTGTAATGGCCCTAACACAAAGGAAAAATACTTTAGCAATTAGCCTCTCTGATAATCTTGCTTTTGAGTTTCCTCTTTTTCATTTTAAATTTATGGCCTCTGTATGACATTCTCTGTTTGTTGCATTTTGCAGGTGGCATTTACATCTTGTTACTTTCCTTGTGGGCCGTGAGTTACAATTTTTTGTTGTTAAAAATTTCCAAAACCACACAAGCACTTCTTAATTAGACTTTCAGATGAGTAATGCCTTTTCTTCAAGGGAGAAAAATAGTTAAAACATTACAAGAAATTGTGTGCCTTTTCCCTTTAGTTAGTAGTGGGGAAAGTCGGTGATAAAGTGTTCTTTTTTGAAACTTTGACATATTTTAGTAAGTTCTGATTTACATATAAAGTCATTCTCTGACAATTCCAAACAAATGTCTTTTCAAAACAAACCCACTTTTTTTTTTCTTTTTGTTTCTGTGTGACCGTGGCTCAAAAAGGACTGAACAGATTTATCTTGCTTTCTGCCACTCAAAAGAATGGAAAGTTATAATCTCAATGGACTTGTTAAAATCTTGAATAATTGAATAGTATATTTTAGCGATTTAATATTTACTACCTTAGTTATATACTTTACTGGCTCAAACACTATCCACAAACTACCTACACTTTTGTTAAAGAAACATTACTAAAAAATGAATCTGAGTTAATATTATCACAAAAAATAGTCAACAGAAGAAAAGCATGAATTCAAACAACATTGTAATAAAAGAAATGTTAATGTTCTCCAACATGCTGAGATCTGGAAGCAGCGATTAATTCCTATAAGCATGTTTTAAGTCTCAATCTGACCCTGCACTTAGTTCCAAAAAAAGTCAAAATTCTTAGCACTTATTCCCATGGTAAAGGTCCAATTCTTATTTCATATACAATTTTCTTGAAATTTTCTAATAATTTCACTTGGCCCGTAAGGAAAGAGTTTACTTTTTTAGAGAATGTTTCTTTTAAGAAATGTTTGAGGATGAATTTTTGTACTTGTAAATAATAAATTATGCCAAAAAGCCACTTACTTGATATTCTTTAAATACCATAGCACAATTGAACGAAAGCACAGATTGTAAACCATCTTAAATAACACTAAGGCAATGTGCACATAATGAACAATGTAACTTAATTTTCATGTAACAGATAACATCTGGGGGAAATGTATATTGGTAAGTTGTGCAAAACTACACATCTGTAGACATTATTTATTGTATGTTCACTTAACAGTCCATTATTCTGTTTAGAAATCTATTCTCTTCTTTATTAGAGCTTTTAATGTACTCACCTTGGTTCACATGGTCTGCTCATTATCAGAAAAAAATATAAATGGCATTCGCATGGAAAAACATGATTGTTTTTTATTATATCCATTTGTGTGTAAGCATTCAAAAATGGCAAGAGAAACACATTTATTGCTTTACATTCAAAGGACTATTTAGGGGAGATTTGAAAGTCAGGAAAAACCAATCATTTGGTCAAATAGATGTATGTGCATAATGAGAAACTCCTGATTTTTAATCTCACCATTGAGCCATGGGCAAGTCACTTAAAGTCCTTCACTTTGTTTCCTGATCGGAATGTTATGAGTGACATTCTCATATGAAAAAATGGGGAAAAGGTGCTAAGACTCGGTACCAAATACAAATGCCTTTTAAATAAACTTGATGCATTTTTCAGTTTTTATTTTTCCAGATTTTACAGGTTAGACTTCTGAAGGGAAAAATATGAGACAATTATGATCCTACAGGAATATATAAAAATAGTTATAGAACTAGCTTTATTTAATTTGTTTCAACTATTCATAGATTTGAGGAAATTATAATGTTCTTTTAGAAAATCTAACTTAATAAAGCTGACCATGTCTCTCCGTTTTAAATAGATTTTATTACAGAACTAGTGATGTTGTAAAACATGAGGTTTTGTTAAAAAAAATACAAAGACTTAATTATATTTTTTACAGCAAGAGTTGCATCAAATGATTTTATTGAAGCATGATTTCAGTCTCTATGTTCTTGATTCTAATTTTCCTCCAACTTGGGTTTTTGGTTTTGTTGTGTTTTTTTTTTTTAACACCCAGCTTTTTAATAAGGGGAATATCACTATGATGGTTCTGGGTATTATGTTCATTTCAAACTATATGTTTGAAATGGCCTTTTTATATCAACAAAAACTTTATTTTTATCTTCATCTGAATCAGGACATTTCTTTTCCTTATACTAACTTACAAATATAGTTAGGTGTAATTCTTCATGAAGGAGAAAGAAACATAGCTATGGGTTTGGTTCATTAATAGCAGGCAAAGCATGCAAAAAAAAGAAAGTCACATCTAGTTTTTGTGCACAAATTAAATCAATTTAATAGCCATATGAACTACACTCATAAAAGTCAGGGGAAAGAAAAGCTCAACTCAGCCAGAACTCCAGTTTCTTGGATTAAATAGGAGCTTCATTCTACCAAAGAAATAATGATGAGAATCCAGAAAGTTTCATGTTTCCATGTGTGTGCCCAGTATACAGAAACACACACACACACACACACACACACACACACACACACACACACACACAGTTTCAAAGACAAACATACTGAGTATTTGACAAATAATTCATGTGAGAGACCTAAACACAAATATCAGTTTACAATTAATTGGGGCTGATCTCATAAGAAAATAGATGGTAAAGTTTTCTGTTACCAAAATGGAAAAGCTATCTACCAAGAACTTTATGGGGATGAGGAGCAAATTAGCCCAAAGGCCTAGCCTATGCATAAAAAAGCATAACACCAGCACAAATACAGTGACAGCAGACAATACAAAATTCAACTTCATTAAAAGAAACTTTCATCTTGCAGAAGAGCTGATGCCAACCTTCTTAATTCCTGCAGGAAATTCAGCTAACTCCAGTCCTCCTGGCCTCCCCCTCTCTCTCTATTTCTCTCTCCCTCCTTTTTTCCCTCCCTTCCTCACTTCCTTCCTTCCTTCCTCCTTTTCATTTTTAGACAGCATCCTAGTATGCAGCTCAAGATGGCCTTGAACTCAAGACCCTCCTGCCACAAGCTCCCAAGTGCTTGGGGTGACAGTCATGTTACCAACCATGCCGGATTTTTCCTCTTTTCATTGTCTCCCTCATTCTTCCATGCAAAGAATATTGTTTCTCCCCACATATTAAAGTCTGTATCACTGAGTCATACCTCATCATCTTCTCATGTCCAGCTTTGTTTACTTTTGATGTTGCAGAGACACAAAAGTATGTTTACCTATCTCCTTTTCCCAACTTGGGAAAATAAGGAAGAACAATAGATGTGAGAGTGAAAAAAAAAGGCACACATAATTTTGTGAGAAAACAAAAGTGCTTCTTTACCCCACTTAGGAAAAAGTAATGGCTTCTGAATGTGGTAAGGAAAAAAAAAACTGTTCAGATGTGTTTCCTCAATACTCTGTTTTGATGAACATTTAGAAGACTTAAGATAAACAATCTGGAATGATGTCCACTAACAAAACAGAAATTAAGTACTTAATAATATCAATAATTACCAAGTATGGACATTTGATGACAAATTACAGTACTGAAACAGCATAGGCTAAGAGGTCAGCATATCTGGGTTTACATCCCAAGCTTGGCACTAAGTAATTATTTGACCTTAGACCAATCATTTAACCTCTTCATTTCCAAATCGTTTTGCCTGTGAAATTAAGATAATTCAGTGTTTTCTATATATTTACATTGAGCAGTAACTTCCCATCAAGTTAAAATTATTAATACAGGGCTGGGAATATGGCCTAGTGGCAAGAGTGCTTGCCTTGTATACATGAAGCCCTGGGTTCTATTCTCCAGCACCACATATACAGAAAATGGCCAGAAGTGGCGCTGTGGCTCAAGTGCCAGATTGCTAGCCTTGAGCAAAAAGAAACCAGGGACAGTGCTCAGGCCCTGAGTCCAAGGCCCAGGACTGGTACCAAAAAAAAATTATTAATACAATTTTGGTTTAAAATGCACATGCACACACACTGATAAGACCAAGAAATAACTTATCTTCCAGTACTTTCCAAAACTTATCAAAATGAAACACAACGTTATCTTTAAAGGATGAAATATAATACAGAAATTTATTTAAAACATTGTGACGTTCAAAGTGAATGAATGATTATTTCACAATTTTCTCTAGGTGTCCCAGAATGGTAATTAAGAATGTATGCATTTGCAGGGTTTTGTTGTCAGACTTTGTAAGCTCAAGTTGTGACTTTGCCAGCATAGAGTCAGTGACTTCATCTCAGAGCTGCAATAACAACATCATGAATTTATATATAGACTGGCAAAATTTATTGATTTATATAATAAGAATGTAAAAGGCATAAAACACAGAACATTCAAAGTGGGGCATGTCTTTACAGATCAATTGAGATGGGAAATCAAATTATGTTCAAAACATTACTTGTTGAACATGGAATTAGAACAAGGGGAACTAATTAAATGATCCAGATGTTTAGTGCTGTTAGTACCCTCATCTCCTCTCCTCTCTCTCTCTCTCTCTCTCTCTCTCTCTCTCTCTCTCTCTCTCTCTCAATTCATGGCAAATGGGCCCTGCCAAAGGTGGCTTCCTTGATTCTTCTGTTCCTTCATTTCCAATTTTGATTCTTACGCTCCCTCTGACTGGCACACTGGCCAGAGTAGTCAGATGCTTATGAAGAAATCTTGTCTTCCCTTCCTCATTTTTAGTGAATCTCTCTCTGATCCACATATTAACCTCTAGACCTATACAGCCTCCATGACTCTCACTGGCCATTTCACTGGTCCCCACAAGACCAGCTCCATTCTTCTGAATAATATCAATCTCTTATCAGGCTGTCTCTCATTAGTATAATGAGTACCTAACTCTGTGTCAGAACTGGAGCTGTACAGAGTCTAAAGCATGGTCCTCTACATATAGAGATCTTGTAGGCAGGAAAAAGGGACTGGTATTGAAACAAAGAACAAAACATACAAAATGAAAACTTCAATCACAGAGTACAAAGAATGAGATGAGGGAAGGTGAACAAGAAAATGCAAATTGTGAGATGTAGCTATAAAGAAAGCACCAGAATAGAAAGAGGGCAATGAAATGGAAAGTCCAGAGGGATGTGACTTAGAATATACCATGCCTACAAAAATGGTACATATGTAAGGAAACTGGCTGGATTGTGGTTTCTCAGCAAAGGCCATCACAATTCTTTTCCTTTACAGCAAGTGATAGAGGTTGTCAGGCCTATAGGCTATCATTTCCCAGATCCACTGGAAGAAGGAATCTCCTTTGATAATTATTCAACATTCATAGAGCCAGCATCAACACTGGAAACAGATGTGAAGGTAAGCGTCCTCTTGATTTACTTTACTTACCCCACCTCAACCTTACAGAAGATGAAAGAAACAAACATACTGCCATTTTCTTCATCCCAGACTTTCTCAAGCCAGATCTAAATGCTGATAATAGTTCAGCAGTGTTAATAATTCTCCTCAGTTTCCATCTGTACTTTCCCAAAGTTAGGTGCTACCTTGGAACTATGACTTGGTCAGACATAATCCCTATTAAAAAATAAAGTAATATCAAATCAAAGTTATTCTCTGTATGGACACTGTACTTGGCCTAATAGTATGTAGTAGAAGTTTGAGCTTGATCTTAATCCATACATGTTCCAGAAGGCATTTGAACATTATTCACTTTCAACATTCTAGGCTGAAGAACAAGTCCCTGAGGAAAGCCAGACTGAAAGTGACACTTCAGAAGAAGATCCCTTAGTCGGCTTCACCATTGAGGATGTAAAATCAGCTCTGGGTCAAGTGACAGATGATGTCTTACTGGGCATTCAGGTACTTAGGATCGGTAGTGTCTCCATTTTATTACTGGTTAATTAACCAAGATAAGCTTTACCTAAATACCTAACACTGTGTTACCTAAACATTGCTCACGCTGTGCCAGAGAGATAGCAGTCATTCTATTTAATGAACGCTATATAAAATATAAACTACATAACTTGAGGTTAGAGACTGCAGGGTGACAATGAGAGAGTATAACAAGGGAGTGTGACATTGAGAAGCATTGTACTCATAACCTGACGTATGGAATTGTAATTTCTTTGTACAACTACTTAATAATAATAACAATAACAATAATAATAATACTTTTTTAAAAAGGTATTTCTGATGAAGTCCACCACCAAACAATTCTCAATTGAACCATCTGCAACTCGGCAAGATCATAAAATAGATCTGCAAGCAGCATCTAGTGTAGTGTATGTTATCTGTTTACAAAATCATTCAACATTGAACCAGAAAACAGCATGGTAATGACTTTGTACCTTGTTCTACTGTAAACAGTGCTTGTGCAAGAATAATTGGTATGCATTCCTAAATTGGTGTGCAGTAAACACTAAAGATCAGATCCTAGTTCCTAGGTATGTCTTCTCACTAAATTTCTTTAATTAAAAAAAAATAAAGGTGCTTGAAATTCTTCTGCAATGGTTCTTTCCTTTTCACATCTCCCTAAGATCTAAACAGTGGACAATAGGGACTACATGAAAATAAAGAAAGCAGTCGTCACCTCCATAGCCATTGCCAGTGACCTACCAACCATCTTGGCCTCATGCTCTATTCTTTCTCATGCTGTTCAAAAGGCAAACAACCATTTCTCCTCTACACACTTAGAGGAATTCGCATAGCCTTCCAGGTCAATGATTACCTAAAGAACTGCATATTTTAAGTGATTTTGTAATTTCATAGAAATAACCATAGAGCAGTAAAACACACATAAACTACTAATGTATCTCAGGAGACAATTTGCCTATCAGATCATGAGATCATATATAAAAGCACACTGTATTAACAACTAATTTAGAAAGAGCAAAAGATTAGCTTGGCATAAACATACCTTGTTACTTGTTTAATCATCAAATGTTATTGCAGTATTTACATGAACATTTAATGATTTGGTGCCAACAGACTGAGCCAAAATCCTCAGCTTAATAAGGGGTGGTAAGTGTTTACTAGAAATAGTGGAAGAACACGTTTTACACAAAGCTTTATTGTTAACAACCTCATGAATGTAATAAGTGGGTAGTGTGTAGAAGGGGAGAGTGCAGTTGAATTAAGCTGAGTTCAGAACATATCTCCTTCTTAGATTTGTTAACATTTCATCTAAATATAGTTTATGTGCAATCATGGCTCTGGGCTCCTTTGCAATCCTGCAGCTCTGAATTATTGTGAGGAACTACTAGACAGCAATAGAATTGTTTGAGGCCCCTCCCCCAAATTGAAAACATACTTTCCAAGGCCATGTTTCACGTAGCTAACAGTGTGTTTTTAACTATTCACTGATGTTTTTATAAAATATATTAGAGTCTGCAGCATTTATATGCCTGTTTTTAACAGAAAGAATAGAATTGCTATGTGTGCACACTCTCTCCCCATTGAACTGAAGCCATCCTGGAAGTTCATTAGCTTGCTCACCTACATGTAATTAGCTGCAGACAAACTATGGAGCAGAAGAAAGATGTGAATCCTTTCAGAATCTTGGTTATTCCCAACTTAAATGGATCTCTGGATAGCCTGGACTAAATCACTGCAAATTTTTCAATAAAATAGCAAGGTGTGGGTTTACACAATTTCTCAAGATAGCAAACTCACTTATGTGTTTATTCTCAATAATCTTTATAAAACTCCATGCAATTGAGGATGGTGCTTCTCTTGATAAATTAAGAACGAACTAAGACAGAAAGATTAAGTCATTTGTCTAAAGTTTCCAGGGTCAACAACTGATGAAAGGCCATGAATAGGAGCTGTGAACCAAAATTATCTACAAAAGATACATAAGGTCTAACATCACAACCATGTTGCTTTGAATTTTAATCCACTTAGGGATTAAACCTAGGGATTCACCATCTACCCTTGTACCTTGGCCAAATTCCAATTTGGATAATTACTCTCTACTTACCTCAGTTTCTCCTTCAGCTCCAGACAGGTGAACGATTTTTCACTTTTGAAATTTGATTTCCAGTCATCCTGGCTCTAGAATCTGCCACATGCCTATTCAAAGAGTCACATGTCAGTGGCCACTGTAACTTAGCCTAGTGAACTATCCCGCTGAACACACATCTAATGAATTACTCGCTTCTTGGTTTACTCTCCCCTCTTGTTTTCCTCTTATTTCAAAAACAATCTCATCATTTCTTTTGCAGGAAAAGCAATAGAGAACTCATGTTTTCAGGATAATTTGGGTGAGGTTGGGAGAGATGGGGTAGAATGATGAAAAGGGTGACATTGATTGAGAGGCAATACTCACAAACTGACATGCTAAATTGAAACTCCTTTGTAACAACCACTTAAAGATAATTTAAAAAATAAAACTTGGATAATTTTTTTCAGCATTCCTTCTCTGGTGTGGTTACAAACATATCATCTATTATACTAAAGAAATTTTTGAAAATGTCATGTGAATTGTTATAATTTTTATGTTAATCCACTTATTTTCCCATTGATTCACTTTGTAATTCTAGAGATTTATTAAGAATGAAGTTATCTTGCCCCTCAGATGTTAATTAAAAATTAGACTGAATAGAGCAAACATTTTATGCCTATATAGTTGAGGGTTTTTAATTTTAAAGATACATTCAAAATGAAACTATTTTGGCTCTAAGTCACATAATAAAAATCACATCCAGTGGAGCAAAGCTTAATATATTTAAAGAATCACATTTCAGAGAAATGTGAATGCTAACACTAAATTCTTACATTGAATGTTGGCTGATGGCCCTGTCTTACAAATAGGGTAAAATAATGTGAAAACCTTGAGGGAATTTTGTTCTCTTGGGATCCTGGCTATCTTGAGGTGTACTTCGAATTTTCCAGTTTAAAGGATTGAATGAGATCTCCTAAAGGCAGTGAGTGGTCAAGGATAAGCTATTGAACCCAAGACATGGACTTGGCAGTGGTTGCCAAAGAAATTGTTCCCCATGATTGAGTGATAGCTTGTCTGTTCAAAAGCAGCCTGAAGAGTAACAAAAAGAGATGACAGAAAAATCACAGCTTGTACCTGACTTGACACAGAATCTTCTGACCCAGCCTCTGCTACTTGTTCCTGAACTACAGTACTGTTCACCAAGTTCTGAAGAGCTAGAAGGTTCCTCTCCTATAAGTACACTACTCTTGGGAGAAATACCTTACCTTCATGAATCTTTTTTCCCACAGCACACATTTATTGCAATAAACCCTGTCTTTATGGTATATCAGAAAAGTGAGTGACAATATCTGGTGAGGGAGTGGTGCAGAAGCTGATGGCTGATAATCTTTCAGTCCTTAGCTGAAAAACATGAGATTATTGACAGGCATCAACAAATTATAATGAAAGGGAGAGGAGAATATTTCTTCCCAATTCTTTGGAATTGTGACAAAATGATTTTGTCAAATAATTGCAATCCCTATATGGTCTAAAATGTTGTCTGTACAAAATTTATTTTAACAAAACAAGAGTGACATTTTTTAAATGTTCCATAGCAACATATCAATGATATGTCATTTGCAAAGTATGAAATTGAGAGTTGAAATTACAAATTTAAAGCTAGAATATAATGTCTATAAAAATCCTATGCTCCTACTTCAAATTTCAAATAAGGACTAACAACCAGAAGTAATTAAATGAGATACTCAATGCCACATAACCAAACTAGTCCATAGGCTTCCTCAGTGATAGGCAAATCCTCCTTCCAAGTCTACTAAAATCACTCATGAGGATATTCAGGATATTCATGAATCCTGAAAAATGATAGTCTCTTTTTAAGTTGGAGGGTCATGTTATCTTGCCTTGTCTTTTCCACCTAGCCACAAAGAAAAGAATTTTAAAAAGCAGAGGCCAAACTTGATCCCAGGACTTAAAAACACTTGAACCCGAAGAGATCAATATTCACATGAATGCTGAATTCAGAATTATTGACAATGTGATCGTTAGACATAAAAAAATTGCATCAGATAAAGTGACCAGGACAGGCATTTCAGAATTCACTATTATATTTACATACTTTAAAAATTAGACAACTTACATCTCGGCCAAAATCAGTATTTTTATTTTTTCTTCTACTTGGATAATTAAAGTTTCTCCAACTAAGAAGACCTTGAAAAAACTCTATATTATACATTTTGTGTACTAGACTAGACACATATTCTAATAGATAGATAGATAGATAGGTAGATTCTCAGTTTTACATTTATGAATACCAATCAGTATAAACTACACTTCATGCACATGTTGCTATTTTTTCAAATTATTCAAACAATGGCAACAAAACAAGGATTTTGCCAAGTCAACCTACATTGAGTTATCTCTATGCAATTTTATTATCCATCATGATACAAGGAGGACATTTCCAGGGCTGCTGCTAATGTTCAGACGATGTGTAAGTAGTTCTGAAATTGTGCGGGTAGCGATGTTAGTCCACAGAATATCGCTGCCAGAGGCTAAATGCTATCGATCATGGCTGTAGTCATCACTAAAACCTGTCAGCAATTGCTTGCTTTTCTCTCCCAAAAATATACCACAAAGTGGCATCACTCCCAAAGTTGCAATGTATGATAAATGCTGTTAATTATGAGAATTGTTCACATTATGAGATTATTTGTGTTGTTATTTCACAACAGCAGCTCTCTGCAATCCCATTTAGAATGCATCACACAAAAGACTAAAACAGCCATTGCAGAGGGGTGGGGCAACCCACAACACTGAAATAACGAAGCCCAAAGCAGTTATTCTGATTCGGTGCTTATTGGTAAAGTCTGTCTGAAAATACAGATAAATTATCCTATCTTCCAACACAAGTCTATGTGAAAAATGGCTGTCCAAATACCACTTCCTGTTCATAGTAGACATGCTATACATTGGGAATGTGCAGAGAAATATGATAAAGTGTTATCACATCACTACAGGCTGGAACACGGCTATGTCTGCTAAACAGGAAGGTGTGTGAGGGATAATGTCTGTCTTGAGGCACTATAGGATGTCAAAACCACAAAGACAATGTGCAGCAAAAGATAGCTCCATCATAACCACTTTTTTATGATTGTCTTCACAGACCGAGATAAATGAAAAGCTGCAAATACAGGAAGACGCCTTTAATGAACGAATTGAAAAATTGAAAAAGGCCTGAAGACTTGGGCAACAGAGAGAACGTGGCTGAACTTCATAGAAACAAAAGTCGTCAAAATAAAACAGTCTCTAGAGCGCTGGATCTTCGTCATTTAGTTGTAAAAAGAAAACCCCGCCCCACGTTTTATTATCCTTAGTAATGAGAAAAATATTAGCCCCAACTTTGCCATCTCCTGTCTCCTAACTGCCTCTCCATTTATTACATGGCATATAATGAGAATACTTTGGATATAAGAGTTTGGAGAATTATATGTAAAACTGTAATTACTTTTATGATGGCTTTTTGATGTTTGGACTAATAAATGCTATTAATCTTCAGTGAGAATGGAGTCATTTTTTAAAATAACTAGAAATAAAGGAAAATAATAATAATTTTATCCATTATTGACCTAAATAAACTGCCACGTTTCTAAGTGATACAAAGAATTCGCTGCCAAGGCTAAAACTTGCTAAACAATGGAAATCCAAGTGCATATCCTAGATATTTTTTCCTACTTAACTCATTTGGTTTTCTTATTTAAATGTTTCAGTGTGAAACCAATTTTCTGAAATTATATAATGCAGTTTGAAGCATTTTAATTTATTCTGCACTGTATTTGTTATTTCTAATCTTGTTACCCTCCCAGGAGAATTCATGACCTATATAAAGAAGCAATGTATAAGTGGTTATTAAAGTCCAACCTATATAGAGATTTTTAGAAACAAAACCTTAAATACAAATCAAACTCAAAGTTCCTAAAATTAACCACTGTATTGTAGTGAATTAATTGAAAAATAGCTCATCTTTAAATATCCCTATGAAAATATAATTTCAAAACAAAAATAGCTTATGTGTCAACTGATTGTCCCTAGTAAGAAAAATTAATTGCTATCTAAGCACTCCTCAAAGCTCCTAGCTTTCAGAGTGTTTCTGAAATAGAATGGTTCTCTCAATAATATTCAAGGCTGGGGCCAAGAATGGTGGTACATGTCTGTAATCCCGGCTGCTTGAGAATAGGGGTAGGAGAATTATGGTCTGAGACTAGCCGGGGCAAAAATATGGGGTCCTATCAAAAGCAAACTAAAGCAAAAATGACAAGGGACTTGATTCAAGTAACAGAGCAAGCATAAGGCCCTCCTCCTTCCAAAAAATGCAAAAAACTAGATGGTCCATGATTGAATATAGGCTATCATCATACCTTCTCCATCAAGATCAAAAGAACTTTCCTGAACATGTTTATCTGGGACACAGACAGAGCTGACAGCTTTTGGTATTTTCTAACTACACTATTCAGCAAACTCCAAGTTGTCCTGAAGTTAAAATTATGTTGTTGCTGTTTTAAAGAATAGCAAAACCCTGTTTACTGTTTCATGAAGGTACTCCAAGGGGAGAAGCCTTGAGCTTGCTTTCTTTCCTGCATGAACACATGCATGACCAAGGAAACCTCAAGGAGGGCTCCTACTCTGGGTGCCAGCTGCATTCTTTACGTAAGTATGTGCATGGTGGTACCAGAGCTGGAACTCAGGGCCTCAACACTCCTGCTTGGCTTGTTCATTCACAGCTGATGTACCCCCACTTGAGCCATGTATCCAGTAGTGCCTTTTACAAGTTCTCTCTAGGAAACATACAAAACTGAGCTAACTAAAAACAAGTCACAAAGAAACTTCTGGAAATCATGA
Organism: Perognathus longimembris pacificus; assembly: GCF_023159225.1. NCBI lineage: Eukaryota > Metazoa > Chordata > Mammalia > Rodentia > Heteromyidae > Perognathus > Perognathus longimembris. The sequence goes on from NC_063162.1 coordinate 39,552,249, forward strand.
GTACCACTTCAATTACAGTCACTGGCACAGAGTGGACCTGCACTTCTAATAAAGTGTTCATTTGGGGGAGGCTATAAGGAGTCTAAAACTGATAAAAAAAAAATAGCACTCTAATCCTTAAAACGACATAAAGACAATGTGCTATAAACATGACTTAACCTGAGATACTCAGGTCTGACTTTGAACAGGCTATGCAATCTCTTCTTTACTTTTTCATCTATTAAGTGAAGATAATACCTTTGTGTTCATTTTGTTTATATGCATGAGTTTTTTTGTTGTTATCTTTTGTGTTGCTGGAGATCAAGTCTAGGGCCTTGTATGCACTCTACCCCTGAGCTACATCCACATTCCTTAAGAGCTGCTAGGCACTGGCTTTTTGTTTGTGTTTTGGATTCTTTACTAGTATTCATTTTTGAGGTGATTCATTTTGAGGATTCAATAAGATCATATTAAGGTCATTCATTACAAGATTTTCTCTCTGTTTACCTCTTAGAATGCAGAAACTACCACCACCCATCTCAAATTCCTACTGAGTTTGGAGACAGGCCTGTCTTAGAGAATTCCCAGCCTCCTGCTTTTCCCAGTGCACCTGTGGGTAGGCATGGTCTCCCACTCTTTTGAGATCATCCCTCTGTCATGGCTCTGCCCCTCTGCTGTCCTACATCCTTCATGTTAAAACAATCAGGGCACTCTGTGATAGCCCCAAATTAAGATATAATAATATGGACAAGAAAAATCATACTAGCTATCACTCAAAATTTTAATCCACATTCTGTGTGCATTCAGATTAATACTGAATTTAAAGAAATATCAATATTTTTGTAAAAATAAAGAAATAAGCTCACAAAATATACATTGTGGAGACAATGAAAAATAAATCTCTCCCTGGGTATTCACATTGCTTTCCCCATAGGCAATTACAGCTTCCACTCAACCCTTAGAAAAGTATTTTTTACACAAATGTTTGTATCAGTGTTTAAAAAAAAACCTACATTGATCTTTACTCTGTTTGTTTTCATCACATAATATATTTGAGAGATGATTAAATCAGTACATTTTATTCGCTGTATTGTATTTCATCAACTCTACACTATATTTTTTTCTTTTTGGTCGGATATGGGGCTGGAACTCAGGGCCTGGGTGCTATCCCTGAGCTTCTTTGTACTCAAGACTAGTGCTCTACCACTTGAACCACAGCACCACTTCCAACTGTACACATTTTTGACTACTTCTGTTTATCCCTTCACTTTCAAAACTTTTTTTTTTTTTTTTTTTTTTTTTTTTTTTTGGCCAGTCCTGGGCCTTGGACTCAGGGCCTGAGCACTGTCCCTGGCTTCTTCCCGCTCAAGGCTAGCACTCTGCCACTTGAGCCACAGCGCCGCTTCTGGCCGTTTTCTGTATATGTGGTGCTGGGGAATCGAACCTAGGGCCTCGTGTATCCGAGGCAGGCACTCTTGCCACTAGGCTATATCCCCAGCCCGTTTCAAAACTTTTAACATCTTTAGTTTCCAGTACTTTATCACTAAGTTTGATGGTCGTCCTTGTGTGTACACCTCTGCCAATATATATGATTACTCCTTTAGGATGAAATAGAAGAAACACTTTCTAGGTCAAGTTCATCATGCATTTTGATTCTTCATAGACACAGGCAAAGACAGCTCACCATTGTGCACACTTACTAAATAGTATGTGTGAATGTCTTTTTCTTCTGATAGTGTCCAATTTTTTATTTTTTTAATTCTGATAAAAATAATTTCATACTATTGTTTTTCTTTTGTTTTTGCTGTCTCATTCAAATTGATAAAACACTTTTTATATGTTCTTAAGAAAACATACATATACATGTTCATTACATATACACATATACATCCATTTAATGCAGTGAAAAGCCATGAAAAATGAAGATTATAAGCCTCATTTTATAGTAATGGAGACTAAAACATAGATTATTAACTTAAATGAAGTTTACACAATTGATAATTGGTAGATCAGCACTTCAAATCCAGGTCTGACTTATTTTACAGATGATGGAGTTATAATACAGAGAAATTTTAGGTAGTTTTTCCATGATCATGCATCTAGTAACTGGTAGAGCAGGCTTTGAACCCAAGCTTTTATCATTACAAACTTATATACTTAACTTCTATTTTTGTCTGTCCATTGAATAGTTAAAATGAAAACAGATCTACGTTCTTTTTAGGTACAATGTAAGAATAAACTTCCTTATTAGCTTATGGAATATTTAGGAAATAGAACAACTATAGAACAGATAATGCCGCTCCAGACATTCTTTCCTATGTAATGCATTGAGAAATTCTTTGGTGCCTGAGCCATTAATGAGAAGCCAAAGGGGCAAAGTTTGTGCTGAACTAATCTGTCACAGTGAATGCTATCACAAAGATAAGCTTTAAGTAGTCCTGAAAGTATAAAACAAAGGTGCTTGATTTTTGTCTGTAAGGTCAGGAAAGATTCCCACAGGTATTGGCATTTGTGCAGGGATCTGAGAGGTAGGTGGAGCTTAACCAGACAGAGGACGGTTGGAGAAGATGCATTTCAGGCAGAGTAAGATAAGCAAAGCCCATCAACACAACTGAAGGCTGAAAAATTGACCAGAGTCTAAGTTCTTTTACAGGGTCATAGACCATTACAGATTTTTTTTTACTTTTCACCTAAAAAAAAATAAGAAATTGTTGGCAAGTTTTAAGTAGCAAGTGGCATCAGATTATTATTTTTACAAAGCTCATTCCTGTGATAACTAGGACTTTTATCTGTGGACAGACAGAAATAAGAGTATTCTCATGAGGAGACTCTTACTGCTAATAAAGCTAGAGTACCACATCTTACCAGTTTTCAGAATGGGAAAAATACGGAAATTTGGACTTTGCTAAAGACACTGGGTTTTTCCATCCTAAGCAGGTTTTGGCACAAGGCAGCCCTCTGAAGAGCCAATTACAAACTATTCCCCACCTACAACTGAGACAAGGAGCAGTTTTTCTCTTAAAATTCACAAGAAGACATGTTTCTTCTATATATACGAATAGTTTAGGGAGATTTTTCTCCTAGCCTCCATGCTGTTTCAAAGACCAAATAGATTCATTTTGTTATATAGGAAATATATTCACTTTGCTATATATTCATTTTGTTATAATAAGACAAGTACTGCCACTCTTTCAGATATTTACAGGCACTATGTCACCTAAACATAATGAGTCCCATTTCTAAAATCTGAATATAAAACCATATTTCTGTTCCCCATTTGATTGGAACCATTCAACCATCCTGGTAGATAATAAGTTTGCATGTTCTTAGATTGCATTTCATTATGCGTCAGTTCTTCTAGAGAATAAATGTGCTCCTTTACCCAACAATTTCAAGGGAGAAATTCTTGTGTCAGCTCAAATTTCAGTCTCAGAAAGAAGCCCATCATGTAGATAGCAAGTCACTTTTATTTTTCTGAGACATTAATTTGTTAAGGAAAAAAAGTCAGGGTTTCCTCAAGACAGCCAAAATACCTATTAATTTTAAGTTTCCTAAGCAAAAATGAGTCTAGATTAAAAAAAACTCCCATCTTGTTTGAAATGTACAAACAACAAAACAGAGACTAGTTTAACAAAACAGCAGTTGAGATCAGTTTATCCTATTTTGCTAGTGAAGAGATTTTGCTTACTTAATTTTTAGCTTCCAAGAATGTTCAGTAAAGATGTTTTCAGTTGTCATGTTAATATCTATTTCTTCTTTTCATGCTTGCCTATCATTTAATCAGAGCACTTTTTAGACACTGGGACAAAATAAGACAAATAAGGTTTTAGACTTCATGGAATTGATGAAGTTCATAATCTAAAGGCAGATAAAAAACAAGTGAATAAATAAGGTGATTGTGTACAACAAATAACACAAATGGCAGAAAGGCTAGAGATGTGAGAAGAGCTACATTACCTAAGATGCTCTGAGAACTGCTTAGGAGGTGTGACTTTTGATCTAAGATCAAAATACAACAGAGAGCCAGACAGAGGTTGTGTTAAGGAATGTTTACTCCAAACAGCAAGGATTAGAAATCAAGTGTCCTCTGTGTTGTATCGCCAAGTCGAACCTATGGTCACTCAAAGCAGCTCTTAGGGATGAGGGGGTACCCAGGGTCAGGATCCAGGAAAGTTTGCAAATCCAGGCTGGTTTACAAACTCCTTAAACTCTGGTGTCATTCCTAATTTCATGCTCTTTATACTCCATCGGATTGCCAGGGCCATATTACTACTTCTTAAAAAGTACATACAGAGGGGCTGGGGATATAGCCTAGTGGCAAGAGTGCCTGCCTCGGATACACGAGGCCCTAGGTTCGATTCCCCAGCACCACATATACAGAAAAAACGGCCAGAAGGGGCGCTGTGGCTCAAGTGGCAGAGTGCTAGCCTTGAGCGGGAAGAAGCCAGGGACAGTGCTCAGGCCCTGAATCCAAGGCCCAGGACTGGCCAAAAAAAAAAAAAAAAAATTACATACAGAGTTATGCCACAAAATGCCCATTCAGATAATCTCCAAACTGAACTAATCTCATTTATTTAAAAAAATCTTTTTTTTTTGGCCAGTCCTTGGCCTTGGACTCAAGGCCTGAACACCATCCCTGGCTTCTTCCCGCTCAAAGCTAGCACTCTGCCACCTGAGCCACAGCGCCCCTTCTGGCCGTTTTCCATATATATGGTGCTGGGGAATCACGGAGAGCTTCATGTGTAGGAGGCAAGCACTCTTGCCACTAGGCCATATTCCCAGCCCTTAAAAGAATCTTGATTCAAATTTCCCTTAAAGAAGAACCCTCAATAAATTATGTAGATATTACACCAAAAGGAGAAACACAAGTCCACCTTTAGTGTCAGTCATAGTGGCTTCCTTTGAAAGAATAAGGAATGGAAAAATTAAGAGTGGGCTGAGTATCTGCACAATTAAGAGCCATGACAAACTACTCCAACCAGGTGATTACAACTACATCAGTACTCATTAATCATGTCACTATCAAGAGAAAACTATACTTAAGCTCTATAATTTTCCTTTCCACCATTCATAATTCCAGCTTAATAATGAAGGAAAACATACAGTAGTGGAAGGTCTTAAAATAATCCTGACCAATGGATGGCTCTCAGCACTGTGAAGGGGCATCAACAATAAGGAAAATATGATACCTATCACTCTCCAGCGGAGCTCCTGGGATAATGATGACCACAAGCAATGTGGTCTACTTGATGGGTTTCCGTAATAGAAAATGGAAGCCTGAAGATCCACGAGTGAATACTGATTTCTAACTTAAAATATTTCAGTAGTGGTTCATTAACTCAACTAGATGTTACTAACTAATGTTAAATTAGTAATAAGAGTAAAAACTGATCATTAGTAATAGGGAAAGTGAGGAAGGGGATGGTACATGGGAGTGTAATATCCACCCAATTTACCTAGAAATCTAAAACTATGCAAAAAACCTACAGCCTACTTAAAAGAAGAAACTTCTTCAAAACAAAACAAAATTAATTAGAAAGAAAGATGCCAGAGTGATATTTTTGCATTAATGAAATGACCCTCCCTTCTAAATGGCATATGAAAACTTAGAAATCATCATTTTGCAAACAAGGGAAAAAATACATTCATAGAAGAGACAGTGATAAACAAATCCCCTTTAAAAAGGCAATTATAAACCTTATTGGACCTGATCTTCTCCTTTCCTTATTGTGGGGTAGAATTTGTAACTTGTGTGTTCATACTTTTTAAAAATACAGTAGATAGATTTCTTTTAAAATTCAACTCTAAAACTAACATGATAAAATGGTCTATCAGCTCTTAATGAAGAGACCATCTTTTCATAGAATGGCTCAAGCTCCTTACAGTGAAACCAATGCCCTCTGGATCTTGCTGCTCATTAAATGAACAATCTTTATATAACAAGAAGAGTGCAGTGAATTCCTAAATTCTAGCTAGCTATTTGAAATTGGGCTTGGCAAGGATCGCATCACCTGTCATCAACCAAAAACAAAAGTAAAACACACTGGATATTGATCTCAAAAGCAAAATAAGGAAAAAAAATATTTGGGCTGGGAACATGGCCTAGTGGCAAGAATGCTTGACTTGTATACATGAAGTCCTGGGTTCAATTCCCCAGTACCACTTATATAGAAAACAGCCAGAAGTGGTGCTGTGGCTCAAGTGGCAGAGTGCTAGTCTTGAGCAAAGAGAAGCCAGGGACAGTGCTCAGGCCCTGAGTCCAAGGCCCAGGACTGGCAAAAAAAGAATTTTTTTAAGAAAAAAATATTTTATCTTTTACTGGTGATATTTTATATAAATGGTTTGTCAATATATAGGCTTCCCCCAAAAAAACCTACAGTCAACCATAATAAAGTAACAGTACAGGTAGAGTAGCCCTTACCAAAAGTATTTTGGATTTCAGAAGGTGTTCAATTTTAGATTATGTGCATATGTATGTATATATATACATATATATATGATGGGATATCTTGGGAAAAGTACTCAAGTCTAGATACAAAATTCATTACATTTTATACATATCATTTAGGCTGTACATATAATTAGTCTGAAGATATTATCATGCAATATTTTTAGCATAATTGAATCTTTGACTGTAACATCACATGAAGTCAGGTTGTACTGAATTTTTTACTTGATGGCATGTTGGTGCTCAAATAGTGCATTTTTATTTCAGATTTTTTTATTAGTAATATTCAACTCATACTCCTCTTCCAACCTCATTCACAACTTAATCACCACTGACCAATAAAGTACAGATTTACTTTTCCTTTTCAGTATAATATTGAATGTTATTATTTGTTTTCATTAATCTGTTAACCTACTTTGCATCTGTAACTAGTCTTTAAGATCAGGACACAGTTCAAAGTTTGAAGTGAATTTGTAGTCATCAAAATTTTTTAAGGAAGAGTACAACATGTCCTCATCTCATTCAGAGCTTATTACATCTGCTCAGGAAACGTAGCTAGATGATTACAGGAAGGTCATGACTCACAGGATTCAATATAAGTGAGGCCAGAGAACCATTGTGTTGACAACTCTAGAAATCATCTCCTTTAATCCTTTTTTTAAGAAGAAACTGATCTACAGAAGAGCTAAGGAAAAAAACAAAAACCACAGAACTCTTACCACATGGATAATTGTGATTGTGTTCATTTAGTAAGTTCTTCATATATGCTGAAACTTAGTGCTAAATATGCCCTATGAATGTCCAAATCTATGTTATGCATACATTATTGAAAACACGGGTAACTATTGCCTCACTGGAGGTGAATTTTAATCAATTAACTCCAATAATATTAAAAAAAAAACTAGTACTAAGGAAAGATGTATACTTGCCATCACAGCTCATACCAAGAAATTGAACCAAATCAAGGAAAACTCTTCTAGAAAGTCTTGCATCAAGATGAATAGGCACTGAATAGGCAAAGAGAGGAGGAAAGTGGAAGGAGGCATGGCTATTAGCTGGGCAACTGTCATTTCTTCTCTACCTAGTGACTTTACTTGGATGTATTAGCATTCTCATCATTCTTGATTTCCAAATTTAAATACAGTTGGAAAGATATATACACACAACACATAGACACATGCATAGCATACCTTTTCTTCTTTTTCAAAGATTATGTTACTGTGGTTGATTATTATCTCTGTGTGGGGGTGTGGTTAAAAATGAGTGTCTTAGAAGAAGCTAGTGCACACCAACATGAGGGAAGAGGTAACAAGTTTGACAAGAAATGTACTCACTACCTTACGCATGTAACCATAACCCCTCTGTACATCACCTTGACAATAAAATTAAATTAAAATATAAAAATAATGAAATGTATTTATTATCTGACTTATAGTAACAACAAAAATACATCTACAAAAGTAAAAAAAATTACATTTTTAGGGAAAATACATTGCACTCAGGGTGTAAATTTTGATGACATGGTCATCAAGCAGCTTCAGACTTGACTCAGGGTGTCTCCATCAGTCCCTTTATTTGTTAAAATGCTTCAAAATGAATACCTAGATGAACTATCAGAATACTATAAAGTAGAAGTCGTGGGCTGGGAATAGACTGAAGACACAAACAAAATAATGAGGCACTTATACATTTGCAAAATTATTCATGACCGAAAAAGGCAAACTATATCATAGGATAAATATGAAAATTGACTGTTGGGATCCAGCCTTTAGACTTGATGGGGGGGGGGGGGGGGCTTGACGCCCCTCCCCCAAGCCCTGGGGGAATGCGGAAGCAGGCTACGTTCTCTGGGTCCAGAACCAGAGGGACTGGCTTTGCTCCCAGCCCCCAACTCTCTAGCCAGCCCAGGCGTCCCCCAGTCTAGCCAGCCAGGCGCCTACCTGTCCCGACGGCCCTGGCTCCAGGCTTTGGAGCTCAAGGGGATCAGGTGACAGCTTTCAGCCTATCGGCGTCCTGGCCGACCGCCTTCTCTCGGAATCATCTCCTTTTACCTTTGCCTTAATAAAGCAGTTGGCTCCTGAGGCTTGCTCCGAGACTTGCATACGCCTGGCTTTATTTATCGGTAAGGGGGTGGGCACGGTGCTGGCTCCCCCGCCCCACTCTAGCTTTATCTGCGGGCTGGGTGACTAGGGGAGAGGGTGAGAAAGGGAGTTGTAAAAAGAGTAGCTGAGTCTCAATCCCCATGCCGGGAGAGGCTACCGAGCCCGACAATTGACAAGTAACTATGAAACAGAATCTATGAATCTATACATTTTTTGATGTCTGTACCATATTATTTTGGTTTCCATACTTCTGTAGTATAATTTGATGTCAAGTATGTCAATACTGCTAGCATTGCTCTTATTGCTCAGGATTGCTTTGGCTCTTTGGAGGTCTTTCATGTGTCCATATAAATTTCTAAACTGTTTGTTCCTATCTGTGTGAAGAATGACTTTTGGGGTATTGTTGACTCTGTAAATGGCTTTTGGGATTTCAGTAATATAGCCATTTTTGTGCTGTTGAATCTTAATTGTTGACTAAATTTGATTGAGATGTGCCCAGGAAATTCATAAAACATAATTCTTGATCTGTCTGTGAAGGTATCTCCCAAGACTATTGGCCTGTGGTAATGTTACTTCTGAGGAAAGCCCCTACCTGAATGTTCATAGCACCAACCAATAAGCTGATACTCTAGTGAACAAAAAGCAGAAGAAGGAAGGCATCAAGGATAGCTACTCCTGGCCATGAAGAGGTCAACGACTTGGCTCCACCCACTTTTCTGCCATGATATTTCTGCTATGATGCTTCTCCAAGGGCCAGAAACAAGCCAGACAACTATGCACTGAAACCTGGAAACACTAAGCCACAGAAATATTTTAACCTCTGAGTTGTCTGGGGTTATTTATTGCAGCAGAAACTAACACAATTTTTGTTTTCAAAAGAAAAGAATAAAGATTGCTTTTAAATGGTTTCTGGTGTGTCCTAGTCTCCAGTATCTTTGCTCATTCATCAGCTTCCAAAATAACCCACAGGAATCTTCCTTATCCTCTCTGGGTAGTTAGAGAACCTTTACAGCAGCAATCATTAGAACAGTAGGTATCATTTCCATTTAGGAAAGCATAGAGAGTTTCTCTGCAATAATTCTCTTTCTGAAGAAACTTCTAATTTAAATTAGATGCTCTGGGCTGTCTCACAGTATACAGAAAACAGATGCATGATGCTTGATATATATTCCATAATGAAGTTAAAACCAGGACCATGGGGTCCACATGTCAGATTAGCCTATAGAGCTTCACATTTATTGATTATAAGATGTATGTGGATGACCTGAAACTATATGAAAAGAGAGAATGTTAAAAAGTCTTTTCCTAAAATTCTAGAGACATTCATAACTTTAAAAAAAATTAAAAATCTGCCTTACAAAAATTAATGTAAAAGAATATTTCAAATTGGCTCATAAGTAAAGCATCAAATGTGTTCCCCATCAAGAAATGAGATACATGTGATTTGAGTCAATTGTATAATACCTACCTAGACAGACTCACTGGTGCTTGGCTATTTTAACTACTAGTACTTTGTTTTTCCTACAATTGTAATAAGAAAAAATGTAGAAATTAGTGGCATAATTAACTCAAAACTAAAATTATTATGACTTGTACATTACAAAATCACTTAACTGAAACTCATGACTTTTTACTCTTGAAAAAGTGAGAAGATAAAGAAAATAGATTTTCCATCAATTAATAGTGGTTAGAAAATATAATGGAAAAAATTCATATAATAACAACCAACTTTCCAAATAGGTGAGATGACAATAATAAATGTGAAGTACCTGTCTAGAGAAAAAATATATGCAAACCTCTTCTAAAAGATATTTTGCTAAATATGGGGTTTAAATATAGCAAACGTGTCAAGTTTTAGTATAATTCCATGGAAAATCTCAGGCAGTATTTTTGTATCTGCTGAAGTTTATCTGAGAGTGATTTGAATACTAAGCCTATGAAAGAAAGAATGAGAAAGCTGAAGAGAAGGGGCAATGACTTTCCCACTTTAAAAATTATGAAACTAATGCTTAGAAATGTTATAGTGATGCAAAATGGGAACCTAACAATTTTAAAATACTCAAATGGCTTTATTCTAAACATTTGTTTTATTGTAACATTTATTTAGGGTGGGATTCAGTCTCTAGATTTTGGAGGCACTCCATGCAGTCACCTCTCAGATCTACCTCTCAATAGGCAGCTTAAAAAAACTATACAACCTCACTTTGTTCAAATGAGAACAGAATTAATCACATGACAGTGTTGCTGAAAGGATCAACTAAAATAAATACTAAGAATAATTTAAAATATTTAGTATTACACTTAAATATATAATAAATAGTAATTATCATATAAACCAAAGAGAAAGTAATCTATCAAAAACAATACTACAAAGCAATTATCTAAGAAAAATCTAAGTTATGAACTTACATTTTATATACCACATTTTACAGAATATATCTAGAACTTTAAAAGTCTAAGAAAATATGAACAAGTATTTTTCTGATCTTGTGACAGAGGTTGAACATATAGACCTAGTGAACTAACATCACAGAAAAAAAAAGAGGAAAAAAAGCAGGCAAATGGAAATTTTAATTTTTCTATAGAAAACATTGAAACTTCTCTATATAAAAGAAAATTAACCATAGAAATAAAAGAAAACCGAAAAAAATGGTTAAAATACATATGATCAGCGAGAAGAAATTAATAATGTTATATATAAACAACTCTAAAATCAGGACTAAAGGCACAAAGCTAACCTGAACAAATAATTCACAGATCAAAGAGTAAGTGCAAGTTATCAACAACAATTTTTCATCAATTCCTGATTTATTTCACCAGTTCTCAATTTCTTTTATCTTTTCTTGACTGGTTTCATCAATTCTTAACCTTAAAGATATTTAAATTTTAATTTGGGTATACTCGAGTCCAAAGAAATGTAAAAAAGAAATGCAGGTATAAATATAGTTTGCACACTTACACAGGAACTGCCCAATATTAAGTTCAATGTTGAAAGTATTATACATCTTCTGTTTAAACCTTCTGTGATAAAGAGTACTTTGAATTTTCAGACAAGATGTAAGAAGTGATTTTTGGTAAAATGCAATATGCCACACACTCTTCCTGCCACCCCATATTCTCCTTTTCCAACATGGCATATGTGACTCTCCCATAAGCGATCATTTCCATGTCATAAATATCCATCCGAATGAGCATGAACTAAGCAGATGATGAAACAATCTCTTAGCAAATAATGTAGACATGTCTAGTTTTGGTTATTGGCCCTCTTAGCACAGCTATAAAGAGGGCTATGCCTAAGAAACACCCTCTCTGCAAGTACAAAAGCAACGACATCAGAATTGTTCCTAGGGAGGTCCAGGAGCCCAGTCTTTTATAATCACAAGACAGAAGGGACTGAGAACTGGAATTTTAATAAACACTCCAATTAGTACTTTAATGTGTGAAAAAAAAATGCAGACCGCTGGGTTCCTTAGTAAACAATCTCCAATAATCCAAAGTCTCTGGAAAAAAAAAAATTACCTATTGAATAACAACTCTATTCTCCATGTGAGAGTGACCAGAGTTCTCAAATCCTCATTGTATTTGAGATGATACCTCTTTACATTTGTTCTCTCAATCCTGTGAATCAAATTTTTTCTCATCAAAGCTGCCAGTCTTCAAAAGTGCTTTCAGAAGGCATATAAATTCAGTCCAACATCCTTATGACTCAGGCATTTAATCATGCTATAAAGTTAATGGGATCCAATTTGAATGTGGACACCTCAACAACTACATTGCATTGAATTCACAGCATTCGTCGAATGTGAATTTTAAAATGAATCACCAGTCTAATGGAAAATTCAGAGTAGAATGCTCTCTTCTCATTGGTTACTGCCCCAGTTCTTCGGCTGCCAGGAAAGGACCAGAGCTGTCAACATAACACTGTAACCCAGTCAACCAGACACACCACTAGGAACTTTTCAGCACTTAAAAAAATAAAAGTTATTATTAAAATCTCTCAGGTCTTTTTCTTTCCAGTTTGTTTAGACAGCACATTGCTTCTAATAGTAATGATGCCTAGAGGTTAAACTCTCCCTGTCAATCTACAGCTTAACTAAACTCAAATTGCTCACAAATAGGTTACTCTTTGGGTGCTCTGGCTGCTCTAAAACATTTGTATCCATTGGGACCTGGTCTCTGGGATAAGATAAAGTAGGTACAAGTGTTTCTGAGATATCAATAACTCATTATTAAACAGCAGGATACCCCTTTCCATCCATACATCCAGACACTGTCTCCACAGTATGTAGTTGAAGACATAGGCAGGACTGATTCGGACCTTTCCATCCAGACACCCCCATCATAGTGAGCACTGTAACTCTAAAACAAAGGCGTTTGCCATTTGTGCAGAGTTATCTGTGATGTACTCCTTTGGTAATATCTTTACAAGCTGGTGTTTCCATCTTGAAGAGGGCATCTTTGCTTGAAAGAGATGAGAATCCAAAGAGCTGCTTAGATCAACTGTGATTACTTTTCTTCAAGCACTCGTCATCACTGCTAAGCAAAGTAGAAAATAGACCAAATCTTTTCTTAATTTTTTTCCTTAAAGACAGCTGCTAGAATCCAGTCACCCTTAAAAATTTATTTACCTGAAGTAGGAACCATGCATACAAAAGAAGACAGAACTCTCAAAGTGTCTTGTGTACTTTTTGAGTCTAATGTGCTGAACTGCAAATTTAATCCACTGAAGTGGTTTGATGCAAAAACTCCTCAAATTCCTTTTGCACAAAATCTTGATGCATAATGTATAGAGTCTGAAAATGGATTAAACTACATTTGGAGATGGTTTGAGTTGGTTTTCTGGTTTGTTTTTTTAAGCAAGGAAAAATGAACAGGTTTTTTGTTGTTGCCTTTTTTAACCCTTCTAACTCTCAAGCATCACAATTGGATTGCCTCATCAAAGCTGCTTTCCACATGAAATTTCTTACCCTTTTTTGCTGTCAAAAAGCTTGAAATGTTATGAAGTTTTAATTAGAAATGAGAATGATGAATTAAAATCATTTCTCTACAATGTCCCAACAAAAGTGAGCAAATAGAATGGTAAAACTTTCTGGTTTATTTTTGGAAGATAATTTAGCAGTTGAATAAGAAAATGAGTGAAATGTTATTGAGCAAAATATTTCCTACTCCTCCATCATTGTAATTACCCTATGGACCATGACTATAAACAAAATGTCAATCTACATGCTGAGAAAAACAAGTATATCCAAAGATCAGAGGATATATTTCTATCAATACCATCAAGACCAGAAAATAAGGCCAATAAGAATTACCAAATACTTTCTCCTGAGATTGCCTACAATCCTACACATAGGTCATTATGTTTGCTTAGTGATAACATTTGCTTTTATTTATCTACCATTAAAACAATTTCAATTGCAATGGAAGGAGAATGGCAACTGGAATGAGATTTGTTCTCAAGCTTTAAGTCTGACCTTACCCAATTCTGTGATGTGGAACTGACTCACTGGTTTCAGGTTCACTATCTGTCAAGTGAGAAAACCTATGCTGTCTAAATAGTCCTCTGAATCCTTGGGTAACTGGAAGGGACAATGAACATGGGGGGAAAGAATTTGGTAAAGTCTTAAGTATCCTCTACTTTGCTCAATACTCCCCTGGTTTGTTTTGTTTTGTTTTGTTTTTCCCAAGAAGAGATGGCATCTTTGGCTCTTCTCTTACATTCTTCATTCAGGTTTCCAGGAACCTTGGTGAAATAAACAAATTGTTTTAAAAGACTTCTAGTCACTAAACAGTTGACCACTTCCCATGGGCTTTGTGTTCAGAGCCTTAGCAAGAGCTCTTCAGCTGACAACTGTACTACCATAATACTCAGAAACTTGATAAATACAGAAACTCAATTTCCCAACCCCCAGCATTCCCCATAGCCTTCTTCCAGAACCTCTCATCTTCACCCACCTAACTCTGTCAAGGGAAGTGGCCTCTCTGTTTTTGTTTGCCTTAAGCCTCTCGCTTAGGTTATCTTCATCACCATTATTAAAATGCTTCACTTCATCACACTCTGCCTATTTCAATTGGTCCTATACTTATATACCACCATCTTCTGAGTGGCACACAGAGAAAAAGAGATATGTATGCCTTGAAAAATAGGTAATATGAGGATTCTTTTACCAGCATTGTAGCCACTTTCTCTTTTGGAGCTTGGAACAACTTGGAACAATTTCACAATGTCACATTCTATTGGACAGGCACTTTGGGAAAGGTATGTTCTCACAAATTTATTCTTTCTTAAATGATGCTGTACATCAGTACACACATAAAACACTAAGGAACCAAGTACAGTTTTCATGTAGACCTTGACTCTATGGTTAGAAAATTGAGAGGTAATAGACAATTAATTCAAATTGTAATTCATTTTCCATAGTTTCCCAGTAATACAGATATTACCTAACATGTTCTTAAAGTTTCAGATTGGACTAGATTTAGAATCACAATGCTTGGCACATAGTCCATGCTTTTAAATAACTGTTGCCTAAATAAGTACATAAAAGAAAAACCAATGGTTTTTTTTTTTTGAAATTTTTCTTATTATCTGGTGCCGATAAAGAGTCAAGTTAATGATTTAGAGAACAAGTATCAAGCAGTACAAGTCTCTAATACCTTTTAAAACGTGTTGATGCTCATAAATCCAAAATAAACGACCTGTAAAATCACTTAAGAAGAAATAATACGCATTTAATCAGGTTTCCAGAGGAAAATCTGAAGAAAAAGCAGTGAATTTCCAAAAGAATTAATAAATCCCTTCAAATTCAATCACTGCCCGATCACAAACACGCCATATGTGCCTCTGCCTACAGGGTCATCATTTTAGGCAGTCTTGCTCATCCCTTCATTATGAGAACTCCTAAATTAAAGCCACCTCCAGGAGCCACAGGGAAAGGCTTTGGATCAGTTGAAAAAGACAAATTCTCTTGCAGGTCTCCCCAGCTACCCCTTCCATATTCCACAAAGAGGTCTTAAATCAAGGGGGAGAAATTCAACACATCACCCAGATACAGAAGCCAGCATCTTCAAAGTCCTACACATGTTATAGGCTTCACTTTGTGTCAAAAGGACTCTTCCATTGGCAAAGAAATTTTAAAACACTGCAAAACTCCCAACTCTGCCCCTGCTTTATAATGCTCTTGAAGTTTCTAAAATGTAACAGTATTCTAGTACATTCCATTCCATCCTGAATTGTCTAGCATTTAGTCTACTAATGAGAGTTACTTTACCTTTCCTGGAGTTTGATTAAGGTCCTTAGGGTGGTAGTAAAATGGATCCCTGTTTTTGCTACAAACTCAATTAGCAGAAGTTGGAATTGCTCTCTTCTACAAAGTTAAATAAATTGTTAATGAGAAATTTACCTCCACTTGATTCACTTGTTGCCTTATTAGCTTGGAGTCCACACTATTAAAGCAGAAAATGTTTATTAAAGCTTAAGGTGTTTTGCTGGATTGAATATTAAAAAGATGATGACAGGATAACACCACTGGCTTCTGGCTTCTAAGCCCAGAGGGGCTCCTATGAGCCATCAAAATCAAAGTATTTCAAGCTCTTCTTTGTGTCTCTTCTTCAGCGAACTAACAATTGATTGCTTGATGGAAGTGTCACATGTTCCTGAGTAGTGGCCCAAGCTTCTCTTCTCACCAGTTCTCAGGTGTTTTTTGTTTTGTTTTTGTTTTATCTAGACACTGTCCTGAAGAAAGATTCCCAACCCCCCATTGCAAATGAGTCTCAAGAAAACTTAGAAGGAACAGGGCCTTTCTTCCTCTGCTAACAAGGAGACTCAAATGCTCCCAGTAACAATGGCAAGGACATGCCAGGCCTTTTATTTAGACAAGTTTACATGCAGACCTCAAAATCACCTCTCCAAAGAAAACAATAAGGTCTCTCCTGATATGGCATTCCTAAAATGCTTCATCCCAACTTGGCCATGTTGTGGGGTTGGTCAGGGCTCTTTGCAGCTCCCTCTCCATTTACGTCTTTCTCAGATATGTTTGAACTCCTGGCTCCTGTATCTGGTAGCCCCGCTGGAGGGTTCTGCAGATTCAGGTTCTGCAGGTTCTGCAGAGGTTCACTCTGTGTGATCCATGTCTGGCTCTTCAGAGCCGCTGTATGGGCCACCAAAGGCTGAAAAGGTAGCAGCCTCCTTTCCCAGAGTCCCCTGAACCATATTCAGCCAGGCAGAATATAAAAACAGAAACTGACCAAGAAGCTGTACCTTTTTCCTTCTCTTAATAAACACATGGTAGAGAAATGTGGAACTATAGCTGAGAACCTGTGGTCTAGATCCTACTAGCATGGGTACTGAAAGACAAGTCAAGAAATCTGTTTCATTGAGATAGCTATAGTGACAGTCAAAAACAGCTGCATATAGTGATGACCTGCTTATTTACCACCTTGATCAAGGCAAAGGCAGAAGCTGCCTCAGTGGGCCAGGCCTGAGGTAGTGATTCTAGGTATGAATCTTGGAAGTTTTGCCTACAATTGAATCCTCTAGCCTTTCTAGTGACATTTTTTGGTAAGTTCTTTATTTGTTGTATGAAATCTATCTTCTAAAATCAGCTCCAGTGAATTCTGTTCTTTTTGTTTGTTTGTTTGTTCTTTTTTTTTTTTTTTGCCAGTCCTTGGGCTTGGACTCAGAGCCTGAGCAATGTACTAGCTTCTTTTTGCTCAAGGCTAACACTCTACCACTTGAGCTACAACGCCACTTCTGGCTTTTTCTGTTTATATGGTGCTGAGGAATAGAACCCAGGGCTTCATGCATGCAAGGCAAGCACTCTACCACTGAGTCATATTCCCAGACCATGAATTCTGTTCGCTAGAGCAGCTAAACTCTAGCAATCACACAGGCAACCAAATGCCTCATACGTGATTATTCAACTTCTCAGATGCAAGGAGTTGGTTAATTATTCACAGTAAATAACAACTGATAAAGTAACTTCTTATGAGTGCTTGACTTAACCAGCTCAAAGGGATTCTAATAGCGACTTTCCAATCATGGGTGGCCTACAACTGATGGAAGACTCTCCTCTCCTGATGCCGACTAGGAGGCAAAAGTTTGCTACACTTAAAAAAATATCTCTCTAGAAGTTAACAATAACCATAATATGGATGGTGACATTTAAAAGAATGCAAGAGCAGACGTAATCTATAAGGCTTGCTAAAATGACATCTCTAACTTCCCCATTCTACCCAATTCTGCACCTTTAGTTTCTCCTGAGGAACTCCATGAAGAATCATTCCAAGAAGATAATTATCTCAGTATATGGAGATGGACATATACTCTCAGGTAGTAAGCCTAGGAACAAGGCGATGAGAGAGTGTTGACATACAACATCCATGTGCATACCCACAAACATTCCTGAAGGGGCTCCTCTGTGGAACCTCCCCAGACTTCTACAGTAGAGAAGAGAGGCCCATCCTGGCTTCCAAGAGCTCATGGAACAAGAATTAAGATGAACTACCACTTCTGACTATATGCTAGATATGAGGAATTTTATTCATTCAACAAACATAGTGCTTGGGCTTTTGTTCAAGATACTGATGAATATGTTTTCTCATTATTTACCCTTTGAAGAAATAGCTTGAGGAAAGACTCTGAGTTGGAAGGAAAGGAGTGTATTTCCAATAATATTCATGTTATTATTTTGATTTTACAGTTGAAGCCTTTGGAATCTAGAAAGAACAGGTAAATTCCTAAAGTTATGTGGAATGTAAGGTAGTATGAACCCAAAGATAGTGTTCTATGTGTAACCCAGCCTCCCCTACAGGTGGAAACCAAGACACAGATAAACCTTGAGAAACAATTATTGGGAGTCCCTCTCTGCCCTGCAAGGCCACCACAATTCCTGAAAGTGCTCTGCTCACTCTATTGGACTCCAGACTACATTAAATTAAAAGCCTGTCATTTCAGAATCCAAAGTCCTGGTGCCTGGCTGAATGAAACTGTCTTCCCTCTTCCATAGGCCTTTCATACCATTATGGAACAGTCCTACGCTATCAGTGATAGTGAAAAAATGGGGCTTTACAGTAGAGGAAAGAAGCTATTCAAACTGCTCCTGATTTCTATAAAAGAGAGATCTTTTGATCTTTAAAACAGCCAAAAGAACAGTTTGATCTTCCTCAAACTCATTTATTTTAGATTCTTGCAAATTTCTTTTCTGTAGGTTTACTTCCTTAGAAAACTCAATATTCAATTGAACAGTGACTTTTATACATTGAAATGCAATATTGAATAGCCGAAGCCTAATAAATGCCATCCCAGCTATATAGGATATTTTAAAAATCATAAAAGGGCCAATTGAGCCTGATCCAGGCAAAGATGACAAAGCGAATTCAATGCTTCTTTTGAAAATGAGTCATGGTCAGAAATATTCACTTTGACCAAAAAGCATTTCTTTGAATGCCAGAGGTAAATTTGCTCACTTTCATTTTCTGCCTGAGTTTCAAATCGGCCCTGAGAACTGAACAAAAATCAACTCCAAGAGGCTCTGGCAGTTGTTCCAGATGTAAATGTGAAAGAGACTGAGGTTGGGCCTATTCCCTTCCATGAGTTATTTTTAAATTATGGAGATGATATTCAGATAAGCATTGATAGGGCTTTGTATATTTTTTCAGAGAAGAATAAATCATTGCCATTCCTCACTGGGTTAACAGTCCCTTCCTGTTTCTTAGAAAAAGGATGCTTTATTGTCATAAGATGCCAAATTACTCTGGCAGAGGGCGAATCTGACATATGTTCCCTGTCGAGAGGGGGTTTGGGGCAAGATGGCCACAACATACCCAATCGATTAGCCAAAAGCAACAGCCTTTGATGTCAAAGAGCCTTTCCAAATTTCATTTAAGACTCAATCTGTGGGAAATCAAAGTTCACCAGAATTTGCATCTCACTCTTCTGGGTGCAACCACAGTCTAAGGAATTTCCATGTAGGTGATTCTCAGATTGACAATGTGCTCCTCTCATAGCTCTTTTCATATTAGGTCCTTTGATAAGATGGAAATTTTCATTATGTATTTTCTTCTTCATCCATGAGCTTTTTCCCATTTATGTATATGTTTTAGCAAAATACAGATTAGCATTGTCCAAAAGTCAGTGGATTGGTAGCAACCTTATCTTCCATGTGTCTTCCTGTAAAAGGTTGATTATTTTTTTAATGTGTCATAGGAATATCCTACCTTTTATGCAGTCTCAATGTCAGCTGATGCTGAATTAAAATTGGGAAAACACTGGAAGAAAGTAGTGGAGAAAAAGGAGTCCTCAGAGATTTGTAGATTTGGGTCTTACTTTAGAAACAGCATAGTCAAGAGGAGGAACTAACTAAAATGTCAAATTAGAGTGCATCATTTCAGTTTTAGAAATTTGACTCCGTATGGTACTTTGGTTGTCAAAACATAAATACAAAAAAATTCTTAGTCATGGCCTATAAGCCGTTTTTAATAGTCAAATGCTTTCCTAATCAATAAGAACATGAGAAATGTTCCAGAAGGGTTTTCTGTATCTACAGTACCTCACCATCTTCATGATGTTTTCTAACAGACTGTAGTTGCAGAGTCTACAGATAGAGGTGGTCAAAATGATAGAGAATCCCCATAGCAGTGATGTATAGAGATGTATAGCTCAAGAAAGAAAAGAGTTTAAGATGGACTCTCACTAAATCTCTGACTTGAGAATAGAGACTCTATGGGAGTTCCAGGGGTGGGGGAGTCATAGTGAAAGAGGTAGATGTTTTCTTAAGGAGGGATAACTGTAGGAACTTCAAATACTATGTTTTGCTACTGTAGTGGGTTTGTGGAAGTATGAAACGTCTTATAGGAAAAGGGACTCTTACATGTCTGCATAATATTGGAACTGAATGTGACCTTCAGTATCACATATTCCAAATGTATCTGAGGCATAAGGAGCCCTGATCATTCTCTTTGAAGTTGTATTCATTACTCAAAGATATTCATTTTTCATATGATGTTTGAATCTCAAGAACATTCTCTGAGAAATAGTGACAAATACTCCAGTGCGCTTGGAGTCTTTTTATTAGAAAGTCATCATTTTCCATTTTGAGGTCTTCATAAACAACCAGAACTAGGGAAGGGAAAGAGAATATCAAAATCGGGAGATAAAGGATAAAAAGACAAATGGGGGAGGAGGGGGGTGGTATGAGGGACAAGGTAACAAACAGTACAAGAAATGAATCCAATGCCTAACGTATGAAACTGTAACCTCTCTGTACATCAGTTTGATAATAAAAATTTGAAGAAAAAAAAAAGACAAATGACTCCAAAAGCAATATTTACAAAACCATTTGGTATAAACCAACTGAACAACTCATGGGGGTAGAAGGTGTACATCACTTTGACAATAAATAAGTAATTTTTAAAAAGTCTGTCTTCGGGGTGGGTCATACATCTACAGTTTAAACAAGAGGGCTATGAATTTAAGTGGTGTGTCCAAGTAACTCAGGAATAAAATTCTGAGCTCCAGTGATACAAGGCAAGTAGAGATGCCAGATCTGCTGCAGGCCCATTGGCTCTCCAATAGGCCTTTAGGGAAAGCAACTATTTTTCCTTAACAACAGATAAAGGCTTCCTTTCTTTCCTTCAAAACCATTTTAAGGAAACTAGTAAACAAAAAATCATTATCTGTATTTCTAGACACTTGTAAATCTAATACTTGTAGGTATCTAATACTCCAAAGGATGAAATCTAAAGGAATATGTCTCACGAGTAATATAAGATATATAAGAGATAAAGTCATTCTATGCATGGCAACAAAAGCAAAGACAGAACGGCACCACATCCATGGTAGAACAGGCACATGCTCCACTTTCAGTCTAACATTGGTTTGAATAACACTGATTTGACAAAATTACCTCTGCCACTCAGTTACCATCCCTTGTCTCCTTTTACTCACTACACGGTGTTCTGCTTGTAATTTTACTGGGAGACTGAATCCAGTTGTAGACTTCTTAAGGAATATAACCCCAAGATACTTAGCCAAGAGGAGTACAAGCAAACTTTTCAATGTCAGGGGAAAAAATGGTGGAATGGCTAAAGAAGAAGAAGTAGCAAATGGCAGAAAGTAGTTGCTCCACCTAATTAGAGAAAGAAATATGAGCAAGATGCTCTACCCAAAGAGGAGATGAAGGAACATAGCTTCAAATAAGCAGGATTCCGCCCCACTCCACTGCTGTCCCCTGCCAGACAGACACTGGCAAAAAGTGTGTCACCAAGCAGAATGGGTCTATCAGCACAGCTGTTTGTTGTGATCACTAATTCTGGGGGAAAACATTAAGAAAATACTGCAATGCAAAAGTCAACATTAAGCTCAGCGGCTGCAACTCTTAAATATCCAGAGACCTTCTAGAGAAGCCAGAATGAAAGTAGCAATGAAATTCCAGGAAAATCATATAATTTGTTGAATACTATTTGTACCTAAAGCAATAAGATTGAATGGAAAATACTGACAGTAAACAAGAAACTCAATGTTTGCCCCCTTAAAGCTTCCCAAACTCCCTATCAGGAAAATGCTATCAAAACAAGCAAGTAAAAATACATTCCTATTTCAATTTTTATTTCAGTACAAAATATAACTCTGAAAATGTCAGTTTCATATAGTTTGGCCTTTCCAAGAATGTGCATAGTTAAACGTCAATGAACTGTGGTGTTTGGAGACTGACATTTAATTGAATTTTCAGGTTAACTGGGAAATAGGCAGAAAACATTTTTTTCTATTTTGGTTCTGCTAGAAATCAACATAAAAGATATCAATCAATTAAAATGATATTGCTTTAGAGATCCAAGAACCTGGGTCCTGACAATTTCTTGAGGAGTTCTAACAAAAAGAAACAAATGCTACCTCATTATCCCTACCTTTATGCCTATATCCTTAAGCAGATCCCTCTGACAGGGTGGTATGGACTCTATGTCTGAGCACAGAATGTCTGTGTTTTCTCTATGCGCATTTACCTAAACCCAAATACTATTAGGACATCATAGGAGAAAAGGGGAGAGGTAAAGACATTCACCATGAGAAGAGAGGAAGAAATAATCTAGATCAATATCTTACTTGAAACATAGAAGTGTGTATGTACCCAAGGGCTAACATATGAAACTGTAACCTCTCTGTACATCACTTTGTCAATAAATAAGAAAAAAAAGTGTGTGTGTGTGTGTGTGTGTTGTACAGTCAGAGTATGAAGAATAATATGACAACTAATGTTTGTAAATGTTAATTAAGTGACAGTCACTGTAAGAAATTTGTTTATATATGTTTACAAATGTTATAAAGCACAGAGGAGGAAAAAAGCTTAACTAAACTTGGAGCAAAGAATGCTTCTACAGAAAGTGAAATCAAAGCTAAAGTTGCAACAATGAGCAAGAGCTTTTAGCTCATCCAAGAGGGAAGTCTGAGGGTCCAAGCAGCAGAAATAACACAAGCAAGATCCTCAAATCAAGAAATAGTAGAGCATTTTAGAGGAACAGGAAGACTTGCTTAAATCCAAAGCATGTATTAGAATAAATAACTCAAGGACAAATTCTTTTCTTCTTCAGCTTCCCTTTGTAATCTTAAACGGGTCATTTGAAGCCTCTGGGTCTCCCTCAAATGCCATTATAAAGATCAAATGTAACAATACATGTGAAATACTTAGTAAGATTTAGAATAGTCTATAACTAAGGCTCATACAGAGAACTAAAAAAGACAGATTAAAAAGAAAAAAAAACCTGCATAATTAAAGAATGTGGGCCCCTTAGGAAAATACTTGAACTTCTCATGTTTAGCCATGAAGGCCTCCTGATACTCATTGGGAGTCTGGAGTTGTTGTCTTTAGGCTGTAGAAATAGGGGTTGTGTGTCCTTGGCATTGGTGATTAGAAACTCAGGAAGGACTGGGCAGTGTGGAAGAGCTAGCTCTCTAGGAAAACAATGGAAGTGTTCAAAGAATGTGCATGTCTCCCTCTGCACTGAAAGTATCCTCAGCGGGAGAGAGGGACCCTGGGATTTCAAAAGAAACGGAAGTAGGAGTGTGTGTGCTCATGTTCTAAGAATAATGACATACTTGGAAGAGACTAGAAGGAACACAGGGAGTGAAATGAGTATGGAAGATTACAAAATATGAATCTCTGGGAAGAAGTAGAGAAAATAGTTTGGGGGATTGGTACTCTTAAAATGTCAACCTAAGGTATGTTTAAATTGTAACTCCGGCCACAGAGTCACGAATAATCAGTTTGTCTTGGAGAATTCTGAAATTATAAACAAAAGGATACAAAGCATTGTCCAAGGTAAATATTGACATGACTGAAGAGGAACTAGAAAAACTTTTAATGAAGCCAAAATACTGCATCTGGGAAAGATGTT
Organism: Perognathus longimembris pacificus; assembly: GCF_023159225.1. Classification (NCBI taxonomy): domain Eukaryota; kingdom Metazoa; phylum Chordata; class Mammalia; order Rodentia; family Heteromyidae; genus Perognathus; species Perognathus longimembris. Next base: position 39,576,168 of record NC_063162.1, read on the forward strand.
TCACATTCTTATAATAAACACTCCACTACAAGAAATTTAAGGACTCTGGGTAAGAACAGTGTCCACTGGGTTGAAAAATTGACTTAGAACAAAAGACTTCTCAAATGTAATACAGTGCTACCATGAAAACATTAACTTTTAAGACCATATTATGTCTTAAAATAAAGGCAATTCTCCCTGTCAGATACTTATTTGCCCACAAATATGAAAGGATTACGATGCATATCCTGAAACAGCCACCCATTTTACACTGTGGCAGACACCCAATGGTTTTGCCCCCCAACTTTTCATCGCCAGCAGCAAGTGGCCTTGCTAGGCCTCTGCTTTTCTACTCCGTATTTGCGGAGACACACCCTAATTCCAGACAAGGTGGGGAGGGACTTCACTAATTCCTTCAGGCTCACCCCCTGCTTCCGCCCAGAAGGGCGCTCAGGTGGGTAACTTGAGAATTACAATAAACACAAGGCCATTATCGCTGCTTAGTGAGAGCAAGTGAGGGATCTTGTCAGCAGAACAGTGCCATGGCAACCAGTTCTTCAAAGCGTTTTTTTAAAAATACAAGTCGAATTTCATCTGGAAACATCCCAATTACCCAATTAGACTAAGCTGCAAAGTCTTTTTAGAATAATCTCAGATCATAAGTGAGTGAATAGCTCAAACCCTTACCATGGTTTTCTGATACTCAAAAAAAATACAAGTCTGTAAGTACTGTAGTCCCACAGAAAGACAAGGGTGTTGTGTGTGTGTGTGTGTGTGTGTGTGTGTGTGTTTAATTTTGTTTTTTATTAGCAGAAGCAATGAAACCCTTCTGTGTTTGTACAAAAGTCTCAGTGCTAAAGTAACATATGACTGTATCCCATTGAAAGACTTGAGATCCTGGTTTTATTTTTCCCAGTTAACATATGGAAAAACTAAGGACCTCTAAGTAGACTCATCTTTGGGGACACAAAAAAGTGAGATGGATCTGGATTTCATGTGTGTGTGTGTGTGTGTGTGTGTGTGTAGCTCAAAGAAGCTGTGGGGAATCATGTTCCAAGCCCTACAAAGTTACCTTGGCAATGTATTGGTCCTCACCTTATCACTACTCTTTCCCTACTTAGGGATGGGTGGTCAGATTTTCAGTATTTACTACTGGTCAGTTCCAATATTCTACTGTTGCACATGTCGGCCTATAGATTTTCCTATGCTAAAAATGATCAAAATGTAACTGAGTCTCATGGATTCAATTATGTCCCTTCAAAATCCACTTGCTGAAATCCTACACTCTCACCCCACAAATTCCTGAGCATTTGGAGATGAGGCCTTTATTTTTATATTTTTTTTGTGGGGGAGAAGGAAGGAGGAGGGGGAAGTAAGCATTTGCCTCACATTTTTAAAGTCATTGATACTTTATGCAAATAACTGTATTTTTAAAGACAAGAAATAATGTCCATAGAAAGAATCACACTGAAATAGATACATAGCCATTTAAAAAAATAATCTTAAATATATTTTGAAGAAAGGATAGGGGTCCTGTGGCCTCATTTGGAATATATCTGGGGCTGATTCTGAATCCAGCTACCCATTAGCATCCTATCAAGCTTCGTCTCTGTGACCCTTGCTCACTCAGCTTCCTGCTCACCAGTCCTTTGGCTATTTTGCAGGACATTCTCACTGAAGGACAGTGTCATTTCCAGAATGATTCCTTAGAGGTCACATTGGAAGTTTGTGTTGGAAGCCTACAAACGTAACAACTCTCCAACAGAAAGTAAAAAGATGTAGGAGGTGAGGAGTGAGAAATTAACTGAAAACTTGAGACTGTCAAGCCATATAGAAGAAAATCTTTCCCCCAGTTAAAGATGAGGAATACAATCAAGGTAAGCAGCTTCTGTGAAAGCTTGATTGGTTGATCGAAATCTTCAATCAACCCCAAAATAATTGCCTAGGGGGAAAAAAAGGTGCTGAGTGATCTATCAGCTTCAAAAGGAGCAGGAGAACACCCAGAGCAAAAATCACTCGCCATTCCTTTCCCAGGCCCCAACCAAGAGGGACTAAATTTGTTTCCAGAAGTAGATTGACTCATTATTTTCTGCTCCAGTTGCGGATGTTAACTCTGAACAGCAGAGGAAGTATTTGTTGTTCTTCATTTTCTGTAGCTTCCTCACTTCTACTGTAGGGACATGTAAATATTCACTCTGAGATCCTCTTGGGGAAGCATGAGGAATGAGAAAGAAAACCATGTGTCCTGCCACAGGCAAAGTGACCCCCAATAGGACTGTGCTAGAGAAAGGACTGTCTTAGGACCTCAAAATATATCTCCATATGCACCACACTGGCCTATCCACAATAACGAGGTGACCACCTCTCTCCTAAGCCAAACTCTAGTATTACTGCCACAGGAAAGGGACTGCACATGCCTCTTCTGAGCTCCTCAGACTGTCTCCTTCTCCATTGAAGGCCCTCCATCATCTCCACTAGGTCTGTTGTCTAGGTGATCTACAGTCTGACGCGCCCCTCTGGGCCTCTGTTCACCTCATTGACTGTCTTGAAAATTCCTTTTAGACTAGTCACCCCCTTCTCCATGAAGTCTTCTTTCATCAGACCCCAAGTCAAGACAACTGACTTCTAGAAGAAAGACACACAGAGCCTCTGAGCCTCCTATCAGTGTAGAAACCCAGCCCCTCAGCCTCCAAGGCCAACACCGGCTGCATTTTACCTCCTGAAAGAAGTATTCCCTAATGCTTCTTCCTGCAGCCCACACAGAGCCAGCACAATCAATGTTCCTTAGATTTCATGTCATCTAAATCTGTGACGCAGGGGCTGGGTATATAGCCTAGTGGCAAGAGTGCCTGCCTCGGATACATGAGGCCCTAGGTTCGATTCCCCAGCAACACATATACAGAAAAACGGCCAGAAGTGGCGCTGTGGCTCAAGTGGCGGAGTGCTAGCCTTGAGCGGGAAGAAGCCAGGGACAGTGCTCAGGCCCTGAGTCCAAGGCCCAGGACTGGCCAAAAAAAAAAAAAAAAAAAAAAAAAATCTGTGACGCAGAGATGAACACTTACTTTTCTTAGCAATGCCAAAAATTCTGAGCGAGTCGTCCTCTTCCAGGAATCTGTCCTAAGGAAATAACCGAAAAGCTCATCAAAGATTTATGTGCCCAGACATCCTGAACACCATGTTTTATAATCACAAAAAGGTAGGAACAACCTAAGTGTGTACCAGTGGGAGATGGTTGCGTAAAATGCATCCTTGGGACCATTATACACATTTAAGAACATGAGGAAATGCTCATAAAATAATGTGACATTAAACAGCAAAATATGTGATTGTATTTAAAGATGATGCATAACTGCATATAGAGACGAGATAGCAAGATGAGATAGGCTGAATAGAAATTGGTTTTTTTATGCTTGTGTTTCTTTTTGTTTGTTTGTGATATGGTCTGGCTATCACTCAGATTTACCATAAGCCTCTTAATCTCCTCACAAAAATTGGGACTGCAAGCATGAGCCAACATGTCACCTGAGTAAGTAGGTTTGATCCTGTGACCTGGATAATATTACTTAGCCATTTACTTTAATTAGGGAATACTTATTTGTTTACCTTACTTTCCTCATCTTTAAAATTGAGAAAAATATTACCTTCCATGGAGAGTTACTGTTGCAATTAATTAAGGTATAATGTACACAGAATTATGTCTGGCACATATGAGTACTATAAAGAGCTAGTCCTTTTTCTTATACATGGAAAAATGTTGCAAAGAACCCAAATACAGCATATTCTCTGTAGAATAACTATAAGTGAGTTTAATGCCTATTTTTACATTTTCCTGTCCTTTTTGATTTTTCAAAGTGCCTACAATAAACACACATCATTATCCCTCTCAAAAACATGATATTTTGAATGCAGAAATTCTATTTAAAATATATTTGATTCTTGACTTTCGGGATTTAGGTACAGATTTCTTCCTCTTTCTTGTTTTGGAACTCTGGGCCTCATGTTTGCTAGGCAGATGATTTACCATTTGAGCCATGCCTCCGAACCAGCCTTCATTTTTGAGAAAGAAAAATAGAGACAGGGGAACTAGAGAAGGAGAGACAGGCAATCCAGTCATCATTGCCTGTCTGTTCTCAAAGAAAAACACAATGAAAACCCTCAGGCCCTGAGATGAAAGAGGAGTGCAAATTCTAGTTGCTAAAAGTAACCATCAATGCGGAGCCCTGGTAGCTGATATCTGTAATCCTAGCTACTCATGAGGCTGAATCTGAGGATTGCAGTTCAAAGCCAGCCCATAAAGACCATGAACTCCTTTCTCCAATTAACCACCCAAAAGCCTGAAGAAGAGCTATGGCTTAAGTGGTAGAGCACTAAACTTGAGCACAAAAGTTCAGGGGCAGTGTCCAGGACCAGAGTTCAAGTCCAAGGCCTGACACATACAAAAAATGTGAGCTTTGGAGCCCAGAAATGATGGAAATGGTGGCAGGGGGCTGAAAGACAGCCTGTGCTACAGAGCAAGAACTTATCCCCAAACTAACAAAACCAAAAGAACAACAGAAATGATCATAGGGGCAAGAGAGAAAGCAGTACTGACTGTTTCACTCTGGCTAGGTTGGAAATTTCTCATAATATTCCATTTCCTCATTTATAAAATGAGGAAAAGAATAATTTGTATCATTCCACAATGAACAAACACATAAACTGCATACATTTTACCATAGGAAAAGACTTGTTAGAAAGCATAACCATGGTTAAAACTCAGAACACAAAGTAGAAGGAATAGCTTTGGTAAAAAGTGAAAGATTTATTAATCTGAAGAGAAACCAGAGTGTGACGAAATAGCTTTGGGACAAGATTAAATTGGGTTTGGTCATATCCCCTGTCCCTTACAATGTATCCTCAAAAATCAAAGGAATGCCAGTCACTAGTGGCTCATGTCAGCAATCCTATCTACTCACGAGGCTGAGATCTGAGGATTACATTTCAAAGCCAGCCCAGGCAGAAAAGTCACCATGAAACTCTTACCTTCAATTATCCACTCAAAAACCAGAAGTGTCACTGTGGGTTAAAATGGTAGAGTGGTAGCCTTGAATGCACAGAGCCTCAGGGACATCACCTAGGCCCTGAGTGAGTTCAAGCCACACGATGGATAGAAAAATAAATAAAAACCAAAGGAAGTGTTTCTATCCTCTACATTCAATCACTCTCTACTGCTTCTCAGAGCAATTACCATTCATTATTTATTTGATTTATTTATTTCCTTAATTACATTTTATCTGTCCTCATAACATGGAAAGTAATTCTACCACATACACTGTACTCTTTTTAGTATCTAGTACAATGCCTACATTAACGATCAGTAATTATTTGTTTTGTTGAAAGAATGATGCCTAAAAACATAAGTAAACTTGGGCAAGTCACTTCAGAAAACTACAACTAGAACTACTACACCATCCTGTTATACTTGTCCTGGGAATATATCCCAAGGGGTGTGTGTTAGCACCCATGTGTATTGCTGCACTATTGACAGCATCCAACTTATGGAATCAGCTTATGTATCCATCAAGAGATAAAGGAAAGAAAGTGTGGTATGTATACAACAAAATATTATTCAGCCATTTAAAAAATGATGCAGTGTCATTTGCAAGGAAATAGATGGAATTGTGAAAATCATGTCAAGGAAAATGAAGCCAGATTCAGAAAGAAAACTATCATATTTTCTTTTATATGCAGAATCTAGATTTTAAATAAAGACCATGAAAAAGAAGGGGGACTAATGAGGAGACAATAGCAGAAGAGATGGAAGACAAGAGGTTGTGACAGGGAGAATATGATCAAAGTATATTTAGTCCATGTATGAAAATGTTGTAATGATACTCACTGTTCCCTACAATTGTGTACATTCCTTTTTTGGTCCTGGGGCTTGAACTATGGGCCTGGGCTCTGTCCCTAAGCTCTCCAATTCAAAGATAGCACTCTACCACTATGAGACATAGCACCACTTCTGGTTTTCTGGTGGTTAATTGGAGTTAAGAGTCTCACAGGCTTTTCTGCCCAGGCTGGCTTTGAACCATGAGCCTCAGATCTCAGCCTCCTGAGTAGCTAGGATTACAGACATGAGTCATCAGTGCCTGGCTGTGTATACTACTTTTTTAAAGTGTGGGCAAATTAGTTTGGTTTCTTTGTCTATTTAACCATTAAATGATATACATGAAATACAGTAACTGACACAAAGGAGGTGTTGTTTCAATGTTAACTTCTTCTTTCTGGATATTTATCAGGTTAGCCCCTGTCAGACATTTTCTAAACTAATGTATATCTAGATACATACTCTTCATATTATATCTGAAATTACCATCCTTTATGCCTGAGCAATCATTTTATAAAGGGATTCTTTTCCCTGCAAGGAGAAAAAAGCAAAAGAAACATTAAATATAGAATTTTTATAGTTCACACCCATGCATGTGAGATGCAAAAAGTCATTTTGAGGTGCTAATTGGTGATTTAAAAAATAAAATAAATGCAAAATAAATCTGTAACAGTGGATTTTAAAAGTAAGGAGAAAGGTTCTGTTCAATCTAAAATTGGTTGTCATTTTGAATTTTACTGGCTTAATTTATTTCATAAACAGAGGGGAAATTTTTTATCATTATAATGTGTAATGGAAAATTTTTTGGAGCAGAGTGAGGAGGTGACTAGGGACCATATGTTGCCTAAGAACAGAGGCTTCAGCAAACATTGAAGAAGAATGAATTCGCTGATTTGCATGCTATTGGCAATTATGTCCTGATGAAAGAATACATCCCATTAGCACTAATGGACATTATATACACAGGCTATTAAAACAACATATAACCTTTCCTGAGACCAAGAGCAAAGGAGAAGCTGCAACACATCGCTGAGAGAGGAATGAGCAAAAGAAACTGCTATATACAAATTTTTCACACATGTCTCTATTAGAAAAGACCACATTCCTAATATTAGCAAAGCGATGACTTTCCTAGCATCCTACATGAAAAATCTTCCCCCTCCTCTGATAGGAATGCAGAATCCACTGTGGCAATGGCAATGAACCAACCAACAGAATAAGTTGTGATAGGATTTGTCATTTACCTTGATGCTTGAAGCTCAACCCAAAGAGGAAAATGAACAGTGAAATCATGCAGTTACAATAAGCACAGTACTCACTACAGTATCCAGCAAACAATGCTGGCACAAACTCCCAGGCAAAAGTAAGTATAATTTTCGTCCAAGAGTAGTTTAGATTAACCTTTCAATGTCAAGAGTAAAAATGAGACACACACTTCCACCAGCCAGTTCTGTAAAGCCAAGCAATGGCCCATACACAACTCATGTGCAGGGTCTGAGCTCTCCTGTAGTCACAAGCCCAGAAGTTGAGTCCTAAGCGATTCAGATCAAGTGTGTTGAGAAGAGAGCCATCAATTCTTTCTTAAGTCAAACTTAGGGGAGGCTAGGAGACAAATTCAATGACTCTCTGCAAAATGAAACTGGAATGAAGTTTAAAGAAGCTTTGCTACACATGTGTCCACATGTCTGGATAAGGAGGTATATAGATGATATGAGATGACAGCAGGCATCCCAGGTATGAGCATCCTTAGCCATACAGAAGGATGGGTCTGTCTCCATACTACCCTAATAACTTAGGATGTCCAATATTACTATAAGCATCCACAACATCACATCTAAGACAATACCTGCTTGAAGACAGAGTACCTACTGTAATTAATACAGTACCCACCATTGTGTGTGGGGTATATTAAGTACTTAATACACAAAGACTGATGAGGTTATGAAGATACCTGAGCATATCACTTGCTATCCCTCTTCCCACATTTTCCCTTGCCCTCAATGCCACATTGAGACTCTACCAATGTGAAAGATCCAGTATGGCCCAAGATTAAATCCTATTCTTACTACTTAATAACAAATATTTCTACTGCATCAAGTACTTATCAGGCACTGCTGAAAATATTTTAACAGATGCTTCCTGACTTATAATAGGGTTATATCCTAATAAACTCATTGCAAGTTGAGGCTATAATAAGCCCAGACCATATTTGATATATATAACCTACAGAACATCATAAGCTTAGCAACATGCTCCACTTATAGGCTGGGAGGTGCAGGTAACTGCTGCTGTCCAGTGACATGATGTAGTGCAACTCTGCATATCTCACTAGCCTGGGCAAAGCTCACAATTCAGTGTACAGCTTCTACCCAATGCATATCACATTCACAGTAATCATTCAGTCAAACCATTATATGTTAAGAAAATGGTGTGTAACAACTCCTTCAATTGCAGAGTGACACAAAGGTAGGCACTATTACTATGCTTGTGTACAATGGAAGAAACAAGACACATATGATAGTAAGTATCTTGTTCAACATCACAGAGATTATACTCAGTATTCCAGTTCTAACAATTACTAGCTGCAAAGTTTGGGGTAAGTTATCTGAGTCCTAGTCATGTACTCAACAAATAGAAGATGCAGTGATGAGAAAGGCAAGGATATTTCTTGTCTGTTAGCTGGAGAACTAGCCAAAAATACAGCCAAAGCACAATAAATGCAGTCATTTTGTCTAAGCAAAATGAAGAAAGTGAAACAGTGGAATATTGCGGAAAAGACTTAAGTGAATAGGGCCAATGGAACTCTTTCTGAAATGAGAGCAGATAATTTAAAACTCAAGCAATAAACCAAGTAAGTAATCAGCCAGTAAGAAAACGTGGTTTTCTGGAGCCTCTTTTATAGAAGATGGCAAATGGAGGTTTGCACTCAGTACAAATATCTTATTATGTGTCCATTTTCACCTGCTTACCCCCATGCCTTTTCCTTACATCTTTCTTTTCCTGTATCTTCTATTCTTAAGCTATCCAAGACCCTAAGAACCAGCCTAGCCATTTTCCATGGATTATGTGCTTCCATGTTTTTGTTGTTTTGCTGGTGACTCTGAAATTCTCTGTTTACTTTGGGACATTTGTAGGCAAGTCTCTCCCCTCCTTTGGCCTTTATCAGTTGAAATGAAGAGTATGTCAGTTACTATAAATACATGGTCAACACATAATACATTCCCTCTTTCTCAATGGAAGACATTGCTAATCCAGAAAGCTACTCTTTTTGTTGTTGCCTTTGTTGAACCTAAATACTAAGTCTTCAACAAAGTGACTCAGGAAGTTATTACTAACTAGTCACTATTGATACTCAGTGTGAAAACTATAGACCACTACTGAATTAAGCATCCCCTCTTTTGAATCACAAACCCAAGATAGTCCCTGCCCTAGTGATTCTTGAGTACAGTTGCAATAGACTCACATGACATCTAACACGATCATCAAGACACTGAACTTATAAGGCAGAAGTTCCAGAACATGTCTCAATTTTTTGACACTCTCTATCTTCTCTAACTCTGAGTGGGCAGTGGCCAGAAATTCAATCTATGCTTAGGCTCTTGCCCCACCATCCTTAAACTGGCCCAAAAAAGAATGGTTATGTTGTCAATCACACAGGGTGAGATGATCCCAGAAAAGAGCAATTTTAGAACATGTCTTCACATCAAGACGTCTTGAACATGTCTTCACATCAGGACATCTTCAACATGTCATTTATAGGCACTTTGTGTGATAGGAACAAAACTCTTAAGTTGCAGAAGTAGCACAAAGACCCACCAACCCAAACCTTTCCTCCTCTTAAAATGTCATAAGCAACACTCTCTATCCCTCCTAACACACAGTAGTAAGAAATCAACTGTACTACTAAGAGCTAGAGTAGCTGTCCTCTTGCTTCACAAGTTGAGGCCCCATTTATTATCAAAGTCTTCCTTCAAACCATTCTCTCCACCTACCACCTCTCTTTCCTCTGACTTTGGGTAGCTAGTTCTGTGTGATGAAGGTTTTTGCAAGACAAATTGTGGTTCCTTAAAAGAAGCTAGTGTCCTCATTAGGGCTGATCTCTTAAGATTCTTCCACTATTGTGAAATTCTTAACTCTGTCCTTGTTCCCTGCTTCATCAGTAATGCTGCCAGCTGCAATGTATCATTCTGTAAGTCCAACCATTTGTCAAAAATAGTTACTGAATTCCCCATAATGCCAACTCCAATGTTGATCTCTCCAAGCCCAGATACAAAAATACATTAAGTTCCACTGTGTTTAAATTGCATTAGAATATTTTTTTAAACTGGGAACTGCCAGTTCCCAGAACCCCATGTCTTCAAATCAAAACAGTAGGTGAAACATACGACAGACTATATACAGTGTCGGGCCTAGGAAGACCTCCAAGATCATGTATTTCAATCCCCTTGTAGTACAAATAAGAAAACACTGCTCAGGAAGGTTAAGTGATTTACTCAGTCACCCAGCAAACAAGTGGCAACGCAGAAATGTCTTTGTCTAATGAGAATAACACACACAGGTACTCACACAAATGCTTATCACCTCTGTTACTTCTGAAAGTAACAAGGAACCATCTTTTGAGGGGAAGGGGTACTAGAGAATGTAAAGAGTCAAATGTCCCAGAATTATATCTCCTCTGGCAAATATATTTATGCCATTCCCCACTCCACCATATTTTCTCTCATCCTGAAGGAACTAAAACCATATACTTGGACAAGGATAGGAAACCATTGTAAATATCCATTCCTGCCAAAGCTATAAACAGTATAGACCTAATCAGAAAGAAACAAAGGCTATCGAAGTCATATTACACAAAATGTCTATCTGCAATTCATCCATTTGCCAGCTGTGGTGTCTTTAAAGATCCGACTTTCTTATTTTGGCTGAAAGAAAAATTGTTTAGTGTTCTCTTAAGGAATCCCTTTGATTCACACAGTATGTTTTGGGCTTTTGTATACTGCAAGCATTGTTCTGAGCTCAGGGATAGAAATAGAACATTTGTAGAGCTTACATTTTGTAAGGAGAACTTGGTAACATACAAGTGAAGTGTATATATGTCAGACAGTGTTGAGGTCTGTGGAAGAACAAGCAGGAAAGAAAGGAGCTCAAAGAAACTGTGAGGTAATGCATAAATCAGACCTAGTCCAAAGGAGAGTAGCGACAAAATCTTTGAGTCCAAGTTGAGCAGACGGAGCATCAGGGAAAATGACAGGAAATGAGTCTGAACAGTTAAGAGAAAAGAAATTAAATCACATGATACTTTAAAAGTATTGTAAGGACTTTCTGTTTTACTATGAATGATGAGCCACTAGGGAGCAGAAGATAAAAGAGAACATGATTTCAGTCTAAATTAATTCATTGCCACTAGGATGGCTATACACAAAAGAGTCAGCTAATAACAAGTGTTGGCAAGGATGGGGAAAAACAGACATAGTATACATTTCTGGTGAGAATATAAAGTGGCGTGATCATTTTAGGAAATAGGCCATTAGAGTTACTACATGATTCAAAAATTTCAACCCTAGTTAAATTGCAAAAGAAATGAAAACATACATTCATACAAAAGTCTACAAATGTTTATAATAGCATTCTTCATAATTACCCCCACATGGAAACAACCCAAATATCTACCATCTGATGAACATATAAATAAAATGTAATTAATCCATATTATAGAATGTTTGACATCTTAAAGAAGTGAAATACTGATGAATGCTGTAACAGAGGTAAACCTCAAAAACATTATAGTAAATAAAAAGAAGTCACAATAGTCAAATCTGTAGAAACAAAAATGATTTTCTTAATTCCATAGAACAAGGAGATCAGCAGAAATTTGGAGGAAATAAGTAACTCTTTAGAGGTACAAGGTTTCTTTTGAAAGGAGAAGTAATGAATGTTCTAAAGTTTATTGTAACTGTTATCGAACTCAATGAAGATATGTAAATGAATAAAAGTGTACACTTCAAATAAGTAAATTGCAGACTGATATACCAACTGATATATCAACAAAGCTGATTTGGTAAATTATAGAGAGTCTAGAGAAGAAACATACAAATCAATTAGGAGCCAGGCTGTAGTGACTCAAGCCTGTAATCTTAGCTATTCAGGAGGCTGAGATTTGAATATCATGTCTGGAAGCCAGCCTGGGCAGGAAAGTCCAGGAGACTCTTAACTCCAAGTAACCGCCAAAAAACCAGAAATGGAACTGTGGCTCAAAGTGATAAGCCCTAGCCTTGAGCAGAAACACTCAAGGATAATGCCCAGACCCTGAGTTTAAGCCCTATGACCCACCAGAAATAAGCAAGGAAAATCAATTAGGAGTTCACTTCCCAAACTGGATGTGACATGATGATGTCTTGGATCAAAGTGTGAGTATTGCAGGTGATGGAAGTCCTTGTACTTTGTGGGCATTTTAAAGGATGGGTCAATGTTTTAACCATCTGAGTGGAAAACACTGGGCAATCTGATTCACTATACTTGTAAAAGAATTATTACCAGGTTATGACCAAGGAGACCCATTGATCAACAACCATGTGAATAGATGGAAACTTATCTTGAATTAATTTGTAGACCTGAGGACTATTAAGTGGGCAATTAGAGGTCACTAAATTTTAGTCTTCATAAATTCAAGTCAGCACATAGCTGGGTTTTTTCTGAGAACACTAATTCTTTGCTCCTCTAACAGTTCCTGGCTCCCACACAATGCTTGGCAACATTGCAAGTTTCAACACAAGCTCATGCTCACACAGCTGGCATTCCCACAAGTTTCAAGAAGGGTCAGTTTTTTTTTTTCTCTCTCAACATATTATCAAGTTTTGTCTCGGTTGGTTACTTGTGGTCTTTAAATTGTTGCCATTTACTTTTAATTATGAATCACTGTAATTATTAATTTAGTTTGTTGTTGTTTGGTTAAACTCTACTGTGAAAATAGTATTTATTTGCACCTATATTTTGGCTTATACTCATCCAGTAACAAGACTTAAAAACCTCTATACATTGTAATTTTAATGTCTATCATCCAGTACATTGTTTCCAAAGCAGATTTCATATACATGTATATGTTATAAAATATGTACATAATATAGTTATACCCTCTCCAAATTTACTTACATAATATTTTCCTGGTAATAGTACCTGTGTTTTTAGTATAAATTCCAACGTACTATCAAGTTAATACTAGAATGTAATTATTGGGTTATTTTGTAGGCATAAATCACTTTCATAGTAAGAAGTTATACATATGGCTCTAGATTTCTAAGATATATAATAAGTTTTTCAGGTTATGAACAAATAGAATAGCTCTTTTTTGAAAGTTCTGTTCCCCAACCTATGTTTTTGTAACTTTGCTCTTCGCAGGATCTGAGAACCTGAAGCTTTGTGTTTGTGTCTTATGACAGTCCAAGTTGTTGGGCCTGGGTGTACAACCAAGTAAAGCATTGAGGATCAAGGGCCAATTAAATCTTGAATATATACTAGTGATATGACCATCAAAAAACCCACACATTTATCTCTCTGAGTTTTAATTTCCCTTCTATAAATTAAGAAAGTCTATCTAGCCCTCAAAGTTGTTTCCGTATTAAATGAGGTAAACTATACATATGCTTAGCACAGTGCAGAGCACATAGTGTGTGTTTAAATAACTTCTACTTGCTAGGGCTCTTATCATTATTATTTTATTGGCCATTGTGCTCTAGACTACAGTTCTATAATAAGCAACACAAAAGCTCAACAGCTTCCAATAACAAAGCCTTCTCTAGAACTTACTACATATCTTTTGCAGGTCAACCAAGTACTTGGCTGTTGCATGTAGGCTGAAATCTTGCTAGCTGCTGCCGCAGAAGAATTAGAGGTATACAGGCACATACAGTTTCTACCCAGAATTTTCCATCATGTTAGCTCACTAAATCATTAGCTAAAGCAAATCATATGGCCTGGCCACTCATAGGTTAGCAAAGTGGAAATGTGTAAGAAATGTGTAAGATAAAAAGAAAGAGAGGAGAGGAGAAAAATGAAAAGAGGAATATTTGATGAAAGAGAGTATCATCAACCAACCATATCATTGCTGACTCTGAGACAAAATGAAGCAGGTAGTTTACCAATGAGTTTCCTAAAGTTTATTCACAGAATTTGAACCACGAAAGAACAATGTCTTGACGTATTTTCTTTAGTCTCCTTTTTGACTCAGCTTGACCAGTTGAACCTAAAGACTCTTTGAGCTCAACCCAAATTACATCTGGAAATAGTGTCTAAATAAGCTGGACTTGGTGTTGTTGGCCAATAATTTCAATACTCTGGAAGCAGAGGCAGGAGAATCACAAGTACAAGAGCATATTGAACTACATCATAAATAATATGAATAAATAAAAAATATGTTAGTTGACCCTATGCTTAGGGTAATTATCCATGTTTCTCACAAATATTCAGATTGAAGTATGAGTTAATTCTACCTGCCATTTCACAAGTGCTCAAATAGTGAATCCAGGTTCTCCTTGCTGCTATGATTTTATTCCTACTCAGCCAGTTTCTCCCCATGCCTGTGCTCCTCCAAACGCCTCAGAAAATACTAAATACTCTGCAGTACACATTGATCTTCCTGACTCCCTTCCTTTTCATCCTCTGCTTCCTATGACAGCAGGTCTTCCTGAAACATACATGACTCCAGAATAAGTAGCTAATACATGAAAATATCCCTGAGAAATGAATCCAATTTCCTGAGAGTTAAAATGACATAGTATGATAACTGCCCACTTTGATTCTATACTTACCAAAAACCTGAAGTGACTCTAAGAAGGGAATGGCCACACTGGAGTCACTTTACTCCCTGAAAGTGAGTGGTGCATAATTCAAAAGAAATATTTATGGATGGAAAAGCTGCAGGTGGGAGGTAGGGGATCCCTATATGGAGCTAGGGAGCAGTCTAATGTCTACAGCAAATCAAACCTTGAGTTTAAAACACTTATCAAATGGAGAAAGACACCCACCCCATAATGAACCCTGTCCGAAGGCCACACTCATTTAGAGACAGATAACTCTGGAGTCTGACATTTCTCAAGCTTGTATAGATTAAATTCCCAGAATTTCATAAGCAGTCTTCGTAGGTTTGGGCAAATTTGAAGTGTCACCTGGACAGTAATGAGATATAGTGTGATTCTGACACTATCTTCAGGAAGTCGTGAAAATGCTATTCCTCTGTTAAAAATGACACAAAGGTTCAGTAAACCAATATATATGGGTTCTGCTTCAATGTCTTTGTTTTTCTAAAACTCCGTTTTTATGGTTTGAATCTGAAATGTCCCATCCCATAAGCTTATATGTGGAATGTTTGGTGCCAGGTGGTAGTACTATTTCTGGAGATTCTGGAAATTTTAGGAAAGGCTATACCTGGCTCCCATCTCCCTCTCAGTGCTCCCTGGATACCAAGAGGTGAGCAGCCTCATCCTCCACACACTCTCACTGCCACCTGGACCCTAGTGACCTCAGACCGAATGCTCTGAAACCATACACTGAAATAAACCTTTTCCTGTTTCAGTTGTTTCTAAGATATATTTTATCACAACAATCAAAAAGCAATTAACATACTTGCCACCCCCATGCTTCCTTTAGGAATCCTCCTATAGCCATATGCCACCTGCTACATTACTTGCTTATCTCTTTTTAAACTTAACCTTTACCTGAGCAAGAACAGCTGTGAACTTACAGGTTGATGTGATACCTATTTTTCTGATATATAGCAAGATAAATGACTGTTGAGGTCATTTGTAGTGCTTTTGTCAATCTCCAAATTAGCCTGTGTCCCGCTAAAATACCCATAGGTTGCAATCTGCTGTTTTACAGGCTGTGATTCAATTGAGTCATTGTAAGAACAGTAATGTCTCTGTCATATCTCCAATTCCTTCCTTGCCCATAACCTATACTCAAACCAGGGTCTGTTTCTTACTCAAAGCTGTTTCAGGGAATGATTCAGCTTGGCTGAACACCCACACCTGTGTTGCAAACCTCCCAAGGTTATTAGTCCATTTTACTACAAAACCAATACGAGACACATGCTTTTCCTGCTTCTCTTGCAGCTAGCACACATCCAAACATTTCAGATTCTGTTTATTGAATGATTCCCCATGACTGAATTCAATTATTGGTTATACGATTAAATACTACTTGGAGTTCCTCTGCAGAAAATAGCAGTTACAAGTGTCTTCTGAACAAAGGTCCTTGGACAATCTCAATGTAGCATAATAAATATTTTAAGGAAGACATATAGAATCATTGCAGGTGCTTATAGGAAAAATCTCAGAGATGTGGTACTTGAGTTGATGATGAAATTAGAATCCCAAATTAATAAATGTCCATCATTACTGTTAGTCTTGCCACTGTAGAATCAAAGATATCTAGATTTAAGTCATAGCTTCACTAGGAAGGCTAAATTCCCCCTTTATAAACTTGTGTCTTTGATCTGCATCATAAACATGATGTTCTAAAGTAAAGAGCATACAGAAGTAATTGACATGAACTGTTCTTCAGAAATGCTCTTTTTCCACCTCTAATATTTTTTATCAGAATACACTTATCCCTTCTAACAAAAACCCTACCCATTATTCAAATATGACTTGAATGTCTGCCTTTTCTGTAAAGCAACTTTATCCAAAAAGATACCATCTTGCCTCCTTTAAGATAGTTACAGTTAACCTTGATCTCTGTGCATTCCTTTACCCTTGCTATCGCATGATGTCTGGCTTGTAGATGGTGCAGCTTTGCTAAATTGAATGAAAATTTGCCCAATTGGTCTCTCTTTTGCCTAGTCTCAATGTCTTTTTTTAAGTTATTGCTGCTGTTGTTCTTGTTTTTGTTATTGCTATCTGTCTCACTAGCAGTAGGATTACTCCAATGCTGTAACTTTTATAAAACCTTTAATAATTCTTGATAAGTAGACTACTTTTGTATCCTTGATCCCTAAAGTCAATATATTTCAACACACTTAAACAATCCCTGTAATACTTTCTTTCCTCCTTGTAACTGATACATATTTACTTATCTCTAATGGCATATCTACCTATTACTGGCATCTGGCATATGTCTTAATCTTTAGTTCTTGTTCTTAGAGAGGTGACATCTCATTCTGGGCTGATGGTCAATAAGCAAATAACAACACAAAGAGTAACAATGATATTGACACTACACAGAAATAAATGGACATGCAATAAATCCTTTTCCTTCCTCATCTAATCTCTCTTGTCTTTCATTCTCTCTATCCTCATCCTAATTTCTATATATTCAAATTCTTTTCTATATACCCATCTTTCCATGAGAAGTTAGAGAAGGAAGTTTGAACCATGGTAGACATGGGAGTAGAGTTTTGCATACATCTTCTCTCTCTATTATAAGCTCCTGAAAGCACAATTTCATTATACTTCATCTTAATAGTGTCAGTAGCACCCAGAAACATGCTGGAAAAGAAAGTACCCTCTAATTCTCTGAAATTAACAAAAGATAACCTTTATGTCCTGATAGTACTGTACTTTGAAATCCCTAGTACATGATGACACACCCCATTCCTTCCCCTGTAGGACATGTGGTTGTCTTTTGCATCCTTTCAGGAATATATATATATATATATATATGTATATGTATATATATATGCACAAATAATAAATAAACAATTCCATTCCAGTAAGACCAAGAACTTGAAAACTTCTATACCATTATCCCCATGGCACAAAGACTGTGGCATGAAAGATTTTTTTTCTATGACAGTATCTCAATTCCAGACAGACTGACCATCTTCTCATGATGCTAATTCTGTTGGGATGGCCATGATGAACAGTGACCTGGGTCACCAGCTGAGGAATGATGTGCTGCATTTCTAAAGTCCTCATTCCATTGCCTATTTACCATGAATATGGAGTACTATTTTCCAATAGATCACCTGAACCTGTTGATGGAAGCCCAGGTTCTGGCCAACACTTAGCACTATTGGTAAATAAGCAGAAAGGTTCAGTACATTAGGCTAGACTATGTATGCATTGATTCTCATGTTTACACAGAGCTTGCTGGCTTCCACCTTATATCTGGATCCTTTTTTTCCCTGTATTTGATTTTTAGCTTAGGTGCCATGCATAAACAATGTGTGTGCACTGCTGTGAGGCTGGTGAACACGCATGCTTCTGTTTGTTTGAAGAATGTAAGAGCTGTGGGGTTTTAATTATCCTGAGCTGGTAGAGATCAATTAGGAAAATAAACATATTAGTAAAAAACTAACAGCTCTTTTACTGCTGAAGGATTATAACTTGAAAATATAGGATCCCAGAGCTTCAAAGCTGAAAGAAATGGTAGCCATGAGGGAGGGAAATGCCCTTGCTTGTACTGGGGGGAGAGCAAGACAAAAGAGAGGGGAAGCAGCTTGAAGATTAGCTAAAAGCTTAGTTCTGCTGTCAGCCTGTTTTCACCTTCCTGGTCCATGAGGATGCTAAAAGACCTTGGCAAATCAGTCAGCTTTTCTGGGTCTCATCTGAAAATTGAGGATAATTATACAGTTTTAATGGCTAATAGATATGAGTATAAAGTGATTAGCACAATTCTGACTTGTTAAATGGGCAAAAGCAACAACTTTTATCATTTTAACTATTGTCACCATCATTCACAGCAACAGTAGTCTCTACACTCAACACCACTTATTCATTTGGGCATGTTTAATTTATTTGAGTTCTTTATGTATTCTAGATACTTTTCCCTTGTCATATATATTACAGACCAAGATTTCGCTAAACTGTTTCTTCAGTTTGGACATTATTTCTTTTGTGCAGAGGCTTTCTAATTTGATTTGACCCTATTTATCAGTTCTTGCTCAATTCCTGAACTGTCAGTCCTGTTTAGAAAGTCATCGCCTATTATGCCTGTAGCTTCAACTGTTTCCTTAGGTTTCCCTGAAGCAATTTCAAACTTTCAGGTCTTCCATTAAGATCTTCAGTCCATTTTGAATTGATTTGGGCACAGGATGAAAGGTAAGAGTCTAGTTTCTATTTTCTACATGTTGATATTCCATTTTCCCAGCAGCATTTGTTGAAGAAACTCTCTTTGATCCAGTACATATTTTTAGAACCTTTACCATCACAAGGTAGTTGTGTGAGCTTCTTTCTGGGTCCTCCTGTTTTACTCTATTCTATTCTATTCTATTCTGTTCTATTCCTTTGGCTTATGTGTCTGTTTTTATGGCATTACCATGCTGTTTTGTTACTATGATTCTGTTGAGTAATCTGAAATCTGGTATTGCCATACCTCCAATATTGCTCTTCTTGTTCAGAATTGTTTTGCATATTTGGGGTCTTCTGTACTCCCATATGAACCTTAGAGGTTTTTTGTTTCTTCTATTTCTGTGAAGAAAGTCATTTGAATTTTGATGGGAGTTGCATTGAAAGTGAAGATCTCTTTCATCAGTATAGCCATTTATACCATATTAATTCTGCCAGTCATGAACACTAAAGTCACATAGCTAACTAATGGCATGACTCTTGCTTGAACCAGTAGTCTCTTCCATATACCTGGATTTATTGTATTGATAACATTAAGTGTTTTATAAATCTTGTCTCAGAACTCAAGTAGTCCAAATTAATTTCCAGATACAGTTTTACAGTAATTTAAACTTCTTATTGAATCCCCTAGTCATCACATCTTTTACACTGTCATAGTTCTGTAAATACAGTTCATTTAGCATGAAGATATTCTTGCCCTAAATATGTAGTCAGTTCCTCAAGAACTATTAATGATTTAGCAAGATGGTTTACTTTTAAGGTTACAGAATTTCAGCACATTTGACTAGAATTCTTTTGCTCTTTCCAAAGGCCCCAAATTAAGAAAGCACAAAATTTCTTGTGGCTTGATCTAAATGGATAATCTGTGATTCAGCTAAACAATTCTTCCAGATCATGACATGCAAGTGCACAATTCTTGGCAGTTTGTTTTAACTGTAGTCCATTTTTCCTGGACTGCATTTACTATAATTAAATGGTTGGCTATATTCAGAGGGTTACAAACATACTACTAGTGATGTCATAAATGAGATTCTAAATAAAAGATATGTGCATTTTTGCTGGGTAGCTGGAAGCCTTCAGCCCCAAACACAGCTTATTGTCTGAAAAAAACATGACTCCAGAGAAGAGCAACATGGGGAATCAGAATGATGAGCAACTAGGATGCCTTGAGGATTTGGGAAAGGGCGCTAGCAAGCAAGAGTCTCTCAAGCTTAAGATTCACTAGTTTTGTTGTAAATTCATTATTAGGTGCTAGAAAACCTATAGATTTTTCACCTATATGTCAAGTTTAGCAAATTATGAGTCTCAGCTGTAAAGGACTACTGGTTTGATCTAGGTTGATCATTTATAGCTGAGTCATCTTGAGAAAGTTCCTTAACCTCTCTAACCCTTAGTTTCCCCCAAGCATAAAAGAGAAAAAATAATAAACAACATACAGAGTCAAATATAAGTTGTAAAACACTTGCAGTGGTGTCTAACAGATAGGAAGAATTAAAAAATAAAACCATTTCTATATCTGATATTGTCCCATTTCAATCAGCACCTTAACTTTATATTTGTTCAGAAAATGTGGTTGTCCTCCTTTAATAGCAACTCTTAATCATTTGAGAGTTATCATTCTTTAAGTTATAGGCCATAGTAGCCCATACTACTATTCATATAAAATTAGATACAGCTTATGTTCACAATAAATATATCAAGAAATTGCCATGGGGGCTGGGAATATGGCCTAGTGGCAAGAGTGCTTGCCTCCTATACATGAGGCCCTGGGTTTGATTCCCCAGCACCACATATATAGAAAATGGCCAGAAGTAGTGCTGTGGCTAAAGTGGCAGAGTGCTAGCTTTGAGCAAAAAGAAGCCAGGGACAGTGCTCAGGCCCTGAGTCCAAGGCCCAGGACTGGCAAAAGGAAAAAAAAAAAAAAAGAAGAAGAAGAAATTACCATGGACAATAAAGGAACTTTTTTCAGTTGTACCCTGTTTTCTTTCCTATTTCTTTATTACATACTACTTGGATCCTATCCATTTCTGTTTAGTCTCTGTAGTTCTTTGTGTTGATTCCCTTGTTGAGAAAGAAAAAAGGAGATAAAAACTCATAGTTTACAAGTTTCTAATTCAATA
Organism: Perognathus longimembris pacificus; assembly: GCF_023159225.1. Lineage (NCBI taxonomy): Eukaryota > Metazoa > Chordata > Mammalia > Rodentia > Heteromyidae > Perognathus > Perognathus longimembris. Next base: position 39,597,194 of record NC_063162.1, read on the forward strand.
TTTCAAAAAAGATCTCATTTATTCTACTTCTAAATTATATGCCTCAAGTACACTTGGCACTAGCCTTGGCATATAAATACTTTAAATGTTCAAGAAATACATTTGATGAATTAATAAAATTTATTTGATCCCATATTCCCATTAAGAGATGAGCTTCCAAAAGACAGGCATGGTATTTTCCCAACTTGCTTTTTCTCATTCCCTATAGTGATAATCATAATATCTAGTAAGAATTGTATAAATATTTGTTAAATGAAGTATTAATGGAAGTGCTACTAATTTTCATGGCCTCAAATTTCTTTGGCAATATATGATGACCTCGTGCTACATAAATCTTGGCCAGCATTGCAGTACAGTATTTAGGACCTTTCATATGAAGAGCTCACAGGAGATTATTCCCCATAAAAACGAATGGTCTTCTATAATGCCTTATTATTCATTTATTCATAAGACGTGCTATTTGACAAGTTTCCACAACTTGCTTTCTCCTTGTTATTCTTTTCTCATGGCTACTATCGGCTCTTCTCTACTCCCAAAGTATCCCTTCATTTGGAAGAAAACACAGGCAGCCATTGGGAACCAAAACATCTTCCAATTGAAATAATTTCCTTATGAAGGAGAACCTCTCATTTTCCCACTGTGACCAGTCTCTCTCAAACTTCCATTTTGACTGAAGGAATTTCCATTTACCACATCCAGTAGCTGCCTTTATGGATCAATGATCAGCATCTACTTAGAACACTCAGTCAATGCGTGCTAGGTTTCTATCAAATGATGGTTTAAATTTAAAACAAAGAGATTACTTAATCTTATTTCACTTTACTTCTCTTCCCAAGGTGGTTTGTGTTGGTAAGAAACCAAATGTGTTCTCTGCAGGCAGATGGATATTGGTGTTTTATTTAGCAGATACTTACTCCCTATCACCTTGGCTTTCTGTTTCTTCTTCAAGACATCTTCACTTTTTTAACTCAGTATAAATTTATTTTATTTTATCTCATTCATCTTTGTAGACCACATTAGATCTGAATAGTATACGGTACATAATATAATTCAGTGAGCATATATATATGTATATGTATATACATATATATATATATATGCATTAAGTCAGATGTATAACCAAACTTAGAAATTCTCCCTTCTCCCCACCAAGGCTTAGAGGTCTCAAAGTACTAGAAGACTTCATTAAGGATGCTTGCCAGATTGTGAGTGACTGAGAATAGCAAGCAGGCTCTCAGTTCTAGAAGGTTAAATTTGAGGGATATTCAGAATCATCCAGCTGAGTTTCTATGTTCCACATGGAGGCAGCTGAAGACCCAGTGGCAGAATGGAAATGGGCCTCAGACCTCCTATCTCTGCATCTTATCTTGTTCCTGTCCTCCATATATGGTTCATACCTAGTATGGAGGCAAGTGTGCATAGCAGCTCATTTAGGCAGCTCACCCAACAGAAATGTAATCATTGTCAACAAAGAGCAAACACCAATGTCCTCTAAAGCCACCCAAGCAAATACCTGCTCTTAACTGTAGTCTTTTCAAGATATTTTTTCCTGAGTCAAATGGAACTTGTTTCTATCTTGGTTGACTGAAAAACTTTCTATCTTCATTCTAAATCATTGAAATTTAGTCTTTTTTTAAACACCTCTCCTTCTCCAAGAAGTATTTGGAATGGTTTATTGGAAGAAATGGAAAATTAATCAAATAAGAACAGGAAATGGGATATAGCCTGAAACACAGATAAAAGTAAAAAACAATAGTTCCCGTATTGGTACATTAAACACAGCTTTGAGCTTCTCAGAGGTCCTATCAAAAAGAGAAAGCACAATTAGTTGCATGGTTCTTCTAAATAAGAGGCAGAATCCTCTTTTCTTAAGAGAAATAATTTTTCTTATGTCAAATTCTAAGGTAAGTTTCACACCAGGGATAATATATAAGATTGTAACATAAAATACTTTCAATAATAAATCTCAACCAAAGCAAGAGCAAGAGCCTCATAATTATTTAAGCAATTTTTAAAAAGATTTCAAAAAATTGTCTTAAATTACAGAGAGAAAATCCTGTAAGGGATCCTAAAGCCATCTTAACCAGGAGAAAAAAACATAAGTAATCTCTAGAAATAGACAAATTTCATGAAACTTAAATTATCTTCTTTATTTCTTTCTTCCATGCACTAGACAGATTGTAGAAATTTCAAGACTTTACTGTCTAGCAAAACAAGGGTAAGACAGTTATCCTAAACATTGTTAATTGAATGCGAAGTTAAAACCTTGGCAACATATAACCAGCTATAAAATTTGACATTGTCTCTTGCGAATAATTAAGCCAGGTCAATGTTCTTCTCAGAATGGAAGACTACACCAGTCAGCGGCAGGCTTCTTAGTTAGGTAGAAAGTTTAAAAAACTTCACGTTATTGAGATCCTCCTCAATTTCCTCTTCTGTGAAGTGAGAATAAGTGTTACCCAACTCATGAAGTTGTCAGAGCAAAGTGATAGCGATAACATATCTCCACACTTGGCACCTAGTTAATTCTCAACAAAATGTTAGTTGAATACGTGAGTAAATTTTAATTGGTAGCTGGACATTGTGGAACATTCTTGTTTTCTAAACATATAAGAAGCTGAAGCAGAAGAATCATGAGTTCAAGACCAGCCTGGGTTACATGGCAAGACCCTATCTCAAAGCAAAACAATGCTGTTGTTGTGGTTTTTTACTTGGTATTATGGATTCCTGATAATAAAGAATTGCCATACTTAAAAAAAAATTTCACAATTGTTCAAAATACTTCTATATTCTCTCCTTAAAAATATGATTGTGTCTTAGATCTAATTACCAACAAAAAAGGGGTTGACAAACTATAACCTTTCAACCAAACATGCTGCTTGATTTTGTAAATAAAGTTTTATTGAAAGCAACCACCCCTTTAAATGTCACATTGTCTATGACTACTGTCTTGATTGAACAGCAGAACTGATGAGTCACAATGGAACTATAAAATCCTCAAATATGCACAAGCTGGCCCTTTAGAGAAATTTTGATGTTCTTTGAGGAGACATGTGTCTTCCTAGGTGTGAAACATTGTTGCACACTCATTACATCACAAACTAAGATTCAGTTTGATCAAGTACATGTATACACACACACACAGAATCTCTACCCCCATTCTTCTTTTCTCACTGTTACCATGACGATAGGTCTCTATTACTAAAGTTCTCAGTGCCTAAATTCATTTATTTTTCCTTTAAAATCTCTTTTAGCATTTCCATCCCACTCTCAATGTATCCTAGGTTTCAATTAGTTCCCCTGCCTCCACCAATGTACCCTTTCAATCTGTCCTCTATACCACTCCCTGTGTCTGTGACCTAAAACTTGATTTGATACGTTTACAATCCAATTCAGGAACCAGCAGTGACACCCACTTCTCTTCCAGGACACATTCAAACAAGCTATGCCTGTCTTTGACGGTTCCAATTCTGGCTCCACAGACCATGGAAAATGTCTAGTTCCACACTTTCCATTCTATGCTAAGCACCTAGTCTGGCTCATCTCTTGTCTCACCCACCTACAAAATCTCACCCCAGTTGTTCCCTTCCACCATGGCTTCCATTATGGATTGAATGGTGTCTTCTAGTACCTCAGAATATGACTTTATTTAAAACAGTCATTACAAAGATAACTGGCTAAGATGAGGTTACATGAGAATAATGCAGTCCCTCTAAGTATTCTTATAAAAAGGAGACATGTAAACTAGGCATTGTGATGCGTCCTGAAATTCTAGCACATGAGAGGCTGAGACAGAAGTATCTTGAGTTTGAGGCCAATGCTGATTACATAGCAAGCACTGTCCCCCAAAAAAGGGATAGGCATTTGGAACAAGAGACCTGATCATCAAAGCAAAGATCTGATTGATGAGTCCACCAGCTAAAGATGGCCAAAAAATATCACCAGCAGCCAGGAAAGAGGTCTGGACGAGATCCTCTCCTTCTACCCCTTAGAACTTGGCTGACACCAACCTCAGGCTACTCCCCTCCAGAACCAGGGGACAATAAATATGTATTCTGCCAAATACTAACCCATGATGTTCTATTAGAGCAGCCCAAGAAACTAGCACAGCTTCCTCCTTGACCTAGGAGCATGCAACTTTCTGGAAGTAGTGGCTCTGATGGCCAAGGGAAGTGTACCCAAGCAAAGGGAAGGAAAGAAAACAGCTGGAGACAGAAATGAGAAGGTAGGAGACCCAGAGAACACACTTGTTCTTCCCTGCCAAGTGGAATCCAGGCCTTCTTCCTTGAAAGCCTGGAAGGCTTCCCCTACATCAGAGGAGGAGGAGCAAGAGGTAGAGTGGCCATGCAAGCCATGGGACATTTGGGATCTGTCTGTTGTGAATTGCTCTGGAATCTCCACTCTACCCTTTGTGTCCTCACTGAAAACTTCAGTCCCAGTGTTTGTAAAGAGGCCATTTCAGAGCCTCGTTTATCCTTCTTCAAGATTCTATTGCCACACCCTCCCCCTGCTCCTGTCCTGGAAGTCTCACCATCCTCCTGAGAGGCCACAGCCCTTGCACAGAGGCTGTCTGGGAGAGGCTGCCAAGACCTGAGTGTGGTCCAGGAACTTCACAGAGCTAAACTGGGACCTAGCAAAGCATGAAGGAGACTGCTTTCAGGAATGTGGCTCAGAATTGGCAGAAGAGAGCTTGGTGGCTGTTTTGCTCCAACGTGTAAGTCCACATGACCATGACCAGTTGTCAACGAGAACATAAAATGCTCTCCAATAGACTCCAGGAGGCCAAAGATCAAAGCAGCCCTTCCATCTGCAGGTCCCAGACTGTCTGCTAATTCATTATTTTCCTCCCCAAAGAGGTTTGCTAAATCTGAAATGACTAGGCAAATATTTTATCTCAAATAATATAGAGGAAAGCAATTAAAAACGCCTCTGTCATCAAGGAAAAACAAGCACAAGTACCTGGTGAGGACATGACTCTCGGCATGGAGGAAGACAGGAGACCAGCTCCATGGGTGTGTGGCTTACAGTGGGCCTTATACATGAGTGGTATTAAAACTCTGTTCCTTCAACCTTAAAAATTCTTAATAACTAGCAAACAAATGTTTTGAATGCCCATCTTACAAGTAAAAATGGATCCTGAAATTTATATATGGGGAAAAAGTGATGTGTGTGTGTGTTTGTGTGTGTGTGTAGAAAGATTAGCACAATGTCAAACTTAGTAGTACATAATAATGAGAAATATGGTGAATTTTTATTATTTGCAGGGATTTTGTTTGATAAAATTGCCATAAAGACTGCATTAGTAAATTAGGATGTATTTCTCCTAGGGGAAATACAAGGTTGGGTTCCTGCAAGCCTCTGGTCACATTTTCATCAGCTTATCAAAACACACCCTTCCTTCATGTCTGCTTCTATTTAAAAACAACTCTCTTTGGGGGACTTTTCAGCTTTTTATTTTTATATCTTTTTATTATCTCTAAGCAGTTGTACAAAAGGGTTTCATTTCAACATGTCAGTTTGTGAGTGAAGTGTTATTTTAGTTTGATGGTTTATTCATTAACACTGAGCCTACCACAAAGTACTACCTAGCACTAACACAAATACTATGGCTGAACAAAATTTATCTGACATTTATTTTCTCCATAAGGCACTTTTTTGCTCTAGAAAACACTAGGCAATTCTTCAGCACTATAGTTATGGGCCATTTCAAATAGTGAAATCACAAACAAAAAGCACAAAAATACAAAAGATTACATGGAACCAGACAGACTATGACAAGAGTACTTGTCTTGGTTGACCTCAGCAGAGAATGTGCAAAAGTGTCCATGAATGTGCAGACACCCATGAATGACTGTGAACATACCCAAAATAATGGTTTGGGTTACAAATACATTTAACCAAGTAGTTAGTGCACACATACAGAATCCACAAGTCATAAAGGATAAAGACTAGGACTCAATTTTCTAGTACTCAATTTCTCCTTCCTTACTGTAGCACAATAATCTACAAATTAGCTGTATCCCCATCTGCCCTTTTCTCCTTCTCTGCTGAATTCTCACTCAACCTTCAATATACATGAACTATCACACTTCCAAAAAGAGTCCCACAAGCCCAATTGAAAGCACAGTTTCTTTCTGCCAAATAACCCTCAGTACTTTGTCCATTCTGCTGTTTTTAGGGATGATTTAATTATTAATGATAGTTTCTTCTTATGACACTGAGTAGATTATGTATTTGTGTGGAAAGGGATTATATCTGATTCACCTTTACACAGATAAGTCCAGTTTTTAACCAGGCAGGTGATGAATAGCCTCCCCTCAGTCCTCTGAAATGAGAATGATAGGCCTGGTTTCACCTACCGTCCCTTATAGGAACATTGTTTTCCATTTTGGTAAAAGACTCATAACCTAAAACTTACTGCCAGTCATATTTAGTATATGGATGATATTGTGCAACTACCACAGAACATTTCATCATCCTGAAAGGTAACTCTATACTCATTAAACAATCAGCCCTTCCCTCAGCACCTGGCAACCATGAATCCACTTTCTGTCTCTATAGATTTGCCTATTATGAACATAATAAGTGGGGCCAGAAAAAAATGTGACCATTTTTCCTGGCGTCTTCTAGCTAGTGCAATATATTTCAAGATTCACTCACAATGTGGCATATATTAGTATTTCTTTCCTTTTTGTGATTAAATAATACTCCATGGTATGCAGATAGCACATTTCATTTATCTGTTCACTTGATGATTTATGTTTGGACTATTTTGCCTTTTGGTTCTTGAGAAGAGTCTACCTTCACATTTTAATAATATGATTCACCATACAGATAATATTTTTGTCATAACAATGGATTGCCCCATTTATTTGTCTCCACTCCTAATACAACTAGATTATATTGTCCTGTTAAAATGGACTTTGTTTTATTCTATGTGAATATCCCATGTTCCTTGGGTAATATCTGGCACAAGGTATGTGTGTAATAAATCAGTTGAGTGATAAATGATTTCTGCTTTGAGGAGATGTAACAAAAGTGAATCTCATAAAAATTCAGAATGTTGGATCTTGAAAGGATCACCGAATTCAAGATTGTCCTGTAATATTCTTGGCTCCATTGTGTTTAGCTTTGTGACCTCACAAGTTTCTTAATCCCTCTCTTCCTTAGATTCTTTATCCAGAAATAAAGGCAACAATATAAGCTGAGAAAGTTGTTTTGATGACTAAATGACTGTGTATACTTATCCTTTATTATAAGGAGTAAGGAACTGGGACAAAAAGTGTGAACATATTGTCTCTCTGTCCATCTACTTAGGGTTGAAGCTGTGACTAGAACCCTTGTCTTTGGATTTCCCAATTTGCTTTTTGACAGCTGCTTAGAATCTGATGGGAAACAGAGCTTCTCTTATACTGAGAACACACAGTCACATTTTCTAGGGCAGAAGCCCTGGCTTTTATTGCCTTCTTCACCTTCCAAATCTTATCTCCTATCTACCACAGGAAGAAGAAAGACCCTGTAATTCAAAGTAATTGTTCTCAAAGTATGTTCTTCAAACTAGCCACTCATGTCTAGGGTAATTTCTAGGTTAAAAAATAGTAATATAGATGGCCAATGAACATGACAATGATTATGAAAATGGTTCAACAATGAAACTTTTGCAATATTTCCCTAGAGTCATTTGAACATACGCAATTCTTTTTAAATGGCCTGAAAAGAATGTTTTTTTATGATTAATGACTTCTTAGCCAAACATGATTTGAGAAATAACACATCTCTTTGAAAAGAACAATGCGAATTAGCACATAAAGGTTGTTAAGGAGTTTCTATCTAAAATATAATGAAATATGAAAATGTTCCTCAAAATCATGTCCTGAGAATGATTGCATTTCATGAATGGGAAACATTTATGTTGGGAAGCACTGGCCTCGGTTATCATCAAATAATAAGGTATATTTAAATATACCTTATTTCATATACCTTTAGTTCATATGAGCAAGGTAGTTTGTCCAGTTTCTCTCTGCTTATGATAGTACCTGACTTTGGGGTCGAGATTAAATAATTTGTGGAAGAAAGAAAGAAATGTTTATGGAAATTAGAATTGGATTTGGGATTATCAACCATTAGCAAAAAAGAAGCCAGCCTATCAGCTACTGAGTCTCCTATTTCCAAAAAGGCCCTTCCAGCACTGGTGCACTCAAAAGGGTGAAGTAACCATGCACCCATTTGTGGCCTCTTGCCATTCATTGGGGAGACTAATCTGAGCTATGGCCTTCTAGTTCAGTAGACCCCTGCTAGAGACATCTGTCTTCATGGCCTCCACACAAATATCCGGTTCCCTTACAGATCAGATGAGTTAAAAAGCACTAACCTCAATACTCATGAAAGAATGAACTTCATTCCCTTGCCCCTAGCCTGCCCTGCTTGCTAGCTTTCTAGGGCAATGGTCAAGAATACTAAGAAGGAAAGGTTCCTTCAACTTCTCCAGAACTGCCCTTCCTTTCCAGAACCTTTAGCTCAGCTAAGTGGAGACACCTGGTGTTTGTTGTTGCAACTTCAAGAACAATACATCCAAGTCTCCAGGCAGAAAATCAGGCTTCTCATAAGAATTGCATCATCACCAAGACTGCTCCTTTAACAAGGAGAAATACAAATAAATGGCAGCCCATTTTACCCTTAGGGCATTCTGTTCTTTCAATATTTCAACCATTTTTGAATCATTTTTCTCCACATTCTTGCCTTGAAAACAAGAAGAAGCACACACCAACACACACATGCATGTACACACACACACACACACACACACACACACACACACACACACAATCACAGACATCTAAAATTTGTGAGAAGCCAGGAAAGAAAACAGATTGTCTTTCCTGGTTTAGTCAGATGTTAAATCATAGTGCTGTGTGTGTGTGTGTGTGTGTGTGTGTGTGTGTGTGTGTGTGTGCAGTAACTTGTTTGGTAATCTTTAATATGGAGCTGGAATAGCAAAGTCCCACCCCCCCCCAAAAAAAAATTTAAGCCTATTCAAGGCCAAAGGAATATTAAGGTTTCACTACGGAAGAAATACAGCCACTGCCAAGAACTGATTAGTCATAAAATCCGAGGCATTTTCATCATCCATCATTGCCTTTCTTTTAATGACCTAACCAAAAAGAGAGACATCAAAGTTTTCAAAATAAGGTTATAAAAATGCTGTGTGCAGATGAGGCTCAAAATATTTTGATAGAACCTGAACAAAAAAATTGCATATATATACGTGTGTGTATACAGAAAAATCATTGTAACAAATCACAAAACATATGTTGTTATGTTTTGCTCTAAAAAGCATGAAGTTTATCCAGAACCCTATTATGGTAACTGCTTAGCTTTTCATGCATTCCTAAATTACCATGTAATCTAAAACCTTGTTTTCAGCTGCCCTATATTGGAAAGTCCCTTAAAATAATCAGGATGATTACAGGCTAGTATTCAGAAAGAAACTTGCTTGTATTATTGTAAATGAAAGTGTTATTTATCAGACAGGCTCCTTTAAAACACCAACAACTATCTTAGAAACATGGAAACACAATGTATTCAGGAAATACCTAAAGCAAGAACTGCATTTTAGACTACATTTTCAAACACATGGATAGTTGGTGTAAAAATATGTTCTTTTCCTGCAGGGACTTGACTGTAATTAGTGCATGCCAAAACTCTCTCACAGAGATTTCATTGTCTTATCTACTTACATCATCTTAATGCGATTTTATTTTACTTTGTCAAAGTCATATTAATGTAAATGTGTTCTTGATAGCAAACAGAGTTCTTTTTTATGCAAAACAGGATTCAGCTGACTCTAATAAAACAGCTTGCAGTCTATTAGACTCTAACAGTAATGTGCTTATTTTGTTTCTCAAATCAAGACTGTGTCAGAAAGCTATAGACGGAGATTTGTCTTGTTTTTTCACAATAATTGCTAGGGTGGGGTTACATTATGATCTTTAAATGAATAGTATCGCTTAGAACAAACACTTCATATATCTTTTATCTTCCTCTACATACAGTTCTGAGTTTTCTTTGAAAATGCTGCTGCTACTTTTCCACATAAGTCATCAGAATGTTTCCAAAGAATTTTAACTGCCAGATTAATTATATCTTGCAAACAAAGATAGATTGCTTACATTCTTTATTCAGAATTCCTGCCAGTATGGAGCAACTGGCAACAAATTAATTTCTTTTGCAAGCATGCAAAATGTTTTGCTATGAAAAGCTCTGGAAGGTAAATGGATCCTTTAAAAAAAAAATCAGGTTGCTCATTCTGAAAGGCTAATCTGTAAGCAAAGAACAGAGGATTAAATGAATTTGACTACTCTTCCCTCCCCCCCCTCCCTTGTTTTTGGTGGTTGTGGGTTTTTTTTTTTTAATCTAGGTTATAGCCCTCTGTTAATGTATTCAGTTAATTAAGTATTACTGTGACCTAGTGGCAATTTTTGAAATCCAGGGAATTTCCCCCCCTTTAAATTCTGCCTCCCCCACAGAGCAGAATATAATCTGTTTCCAGACAGTCTGTTTATGTCAACTCTACTACTACAAGCCTCTAAAATGTTTTAATAAATTTATCAACCGAAAAATATTACAAATATTTCATTTCCTTTGATTCAGACACACATACACTCAAACAAGGGGAGAAAAAAAAAAGACTGCCTTCATTGCAGATTCCTAGTGGTATGAATCACTCTAAGTAATATTTGCTTTAACTTTCGTGTGGTTCTACAAACAACCTTTATATGGCTGGACTTCAAAGCGAGGAGAAATAAAGGTTAGAAATGTGATAGGAGTAATCTATTATTAGGCATGAAACATTAAACCAGTTTTAGCTATAAGTCCTAAAAGCTGAATAATCTAGGTTTTTCGCGTACAGCCTATTTATTGTGTTTTCACTTACACAAGCATTTATCACAGAGGAGTGTTGGAAAGAGAAATATTTTCCATTGCAGTATGTGCCATAATTTGGCTTAATTTTCCTAATAGTTAATTTTGAGGGGGGGGGGAGTAATATTATAACAAGATTCTCATGTATCCTGGCCAAAATGCTTGGTGTTCCTCTCTGAGTAGAATTAATCTGTTACCAGCTTGCTGACCTGTAAATCAGGTTTCAGGAAAGCAGTCACAGTGCGGGGGAGGGTAGAGGAAAGGGGGAGGGGGTTAGCAGAGAGATAAGATCTCTTTCTTTGACTAAGGAAGGGGGGAAATGCTGTGAAGAATGAAGAATGTCTCAACCCACCCATGCCATCAAATGACAGAAAATAAGCTGAATGTGTATTTGAGCCAAAGAGTGTTTGAAAACATTTATTAGCTCCATCCATAACGACATTCACTGCAGGAATGTTAATTGTTAAAATCTGTACCGCAGTTATTTCTTTAAGCAGGGGAGCTACATTGAATAGAAATTCAGTTCCTCGGTTCTCTCTTTTTCCTCCACATATATTTGCACTGAAGAAGAAAAAAATTAAAACCTTCATGTTATGAAATAAGTCAGATGTCAGATGGAGAGCTTTGTTGCACACAAGGGAATGAAAACAGTGTTAAGAATATATGCATATTCAGGAACAAAAAAAAACATTGGTAACATTTTGTTCTTGATTAAATGTGTGCTCCTAATACAGTAGATTAAAAATAAGTCCAACTGTTAAACACATTAGCGTTCAGCCACTGCTGTTGTGCCAGAAAAGCGGCTATCACTCAGACCTGGCCTCCCTCTCTGGTAGCCTTGAGGAGACAGAGGAAATTTGACCCCTAGGAAATCTGAGCCCCAAAGTCTACCAATGACCCTGCAGTTTGGGGATTCCTTGTTTTCATCTGTTGATTAAATCCCAGAATCTTCTTTTTTTTTTCTCACAGTGGGTCAAAACCCAGCTATCTCTAAGCAAAGCTGAAAGAGAATACTGGTTTGGAAAGATGGAGAAAGTATTGCTAACAGCCATGGTCAAGGCACTCTGGAAGGACTATTAAGTTGTAGTTAAGTGAACTATTATTTTTGAAACATATCCTTGAAGATGATTGTTGTAAGCAGTGTGTTCCACTCCCCCAAGAATTTGATCATAGGGGATAAAGATAGCACTGAATCCCCAAATGTCCCAACTGGAAGACACTGTACAGAACATGGCCAATTCTTCTCTCCTAGATGACATCTGGTTGGGTGAACGAGAGGGCTTGGCCAAGGTCGAATTGCCAAGCCTTCACTTGGCTGAACATGGAATGTAGACTTTGGTCTCCCCATCCCTGTCCATGGTGTAGAAACATATCACCCTATCACTTTGTTCAAAAAAGAAGACTGAAATTAAATTAATGGATTGGAAAAAAAACAATACATTTTTAGGTAATTGTAATAAACTGGATTTATTCTTCCTGTACTTTTTAAAAATTCCTCCTATATGTTTTCTTCCTGTGTGTATGAGAGAGAGAGAAAGAGAGAGAGAGTACTTTAACAAAAATACCAATTTCAATTCTTACTTCTTTCTCCAAACAAAGCCTTCCCTTCCTGTTTCCTCTGATCCAGCCCTAGAGTATTTTTCTGGTCTTTGGTCATTCTGGTTTAATAGGTTACCTGTTACTGGGGCTCTCATTTCACACAGAAGTTGAGCTCTCTGTGGTGACATGCTTTTTGGAAGCAAAGGGTATGAGGTTGTAACATTTGTAAGTCTAGGAAATAATAGCTCCCCAAAAGCAATGCAGACAGCTGCAGACATTGCCAGGAAAGAAGAACAGTTAATTGAAACTATTTGGGGCATGCAGTATTGAACAAGGAGATGGTCTCTGAGCAACACATATCTAAACGTGGCTTGCCAAAGACCTGCACACATTTAATTTGCTCTACAAATTTGGTTAGCCCAATAAAGTGTAAACATCAAATACTGGTCGTGGAGAGCATTAAACATTAACCAACTGAGACCTTAAAAACGTTGGCAGAACATTAAAATTAGAGGAGAAAGATAGACCAGAAAACTCTGGGAAATTAGGTTAAGACTCTACAAGAGAATGTTTTGTGGCTGAGTAAAAATACAGTAAAAATCTATTTTGAGAATGGTAACCATTTGTCTCCACAGACAGGCCACTTCCCCTCTGGGATTATATTTTTAAAATCAAGCAAACATATCAAAGTCAATTTGATTTTCTGATTATTCTCTAGGATGAAATGTATTATCACCCAAATGAACCCTGAAAAGGGGGTATTTCAGTAGTTGTTCCCAGATCCATGAACCTTATGTGGAGCTGTGTATTTTGCCCATTTTTTTGTGTGTTTATATGTGCTCCACATTGCGTAGCCTGAAGCTCAAACCCCATTAAGGTTCAATAAACTTTTGTTGAGCAACAGAATGAAAATAGCCTCAAAGGAGATAAGGATGGCTCCCAGACTCACCCTTTCAGACTTGTTCTTTACCTGATCAAAACTGATATATAACTCCCCACTCCACTAGAGCAATAAGTTCTTAACTATGAAATAGTAAGGACTCAATGAAAAGAATGTTTTCTTTGATTATGATATTGTCAACACCATATTTGTCATTAGGTTCTGAGTATTCATTGCCTTTGCAGACCTCATAAAGTAAATCTCTAAAAAGCAAGAACATGTTTCTCTCAGGAAAAAAATATGTTACAAGATATAGTAGGTGGCTGCTCACCACAGTCCCAAATAACTCGTAGAGAGCTTAATTCAAACATGAGTTAAACAGCTAGTAGGCCAAGAATTAATTCCTAAGAATTTAAATATAACCCCCTGTCAAAATATGTACCAAGGGCTGGGAATGTGGCATAGCAGTAGAGAGCTTGGTTAGCATGCACGAAGCCCTCAGCACCACATAAATAGAAAGGCCGGAAGTGGCACTGTGGCTCAAGTGGTAGAGTGCTAGCCTTGAGCAAAAGAAGCTCAGGGACAATGTCCAGGCCCTGACTTCAACCCCCAGGTCTGCCAAATAAAAAAATAAAAATAGGGGCTGGGGATATGGCCTAGTGGCAAGAGTGCCTGCCTCATATACATGAGGCCCTGGGTTCGATTCCCCAGCACTACACATACAGAAAATGGCCAGAAGTGGCGCTGCGGCTCAAGTGGCAGAGTGCTGGCCTTGAGCAAAAAGAAGCCAGGGACAGTGATCAGGCCCAGAGTCCAAGCCCCAGGACTGGCCAAAATAAATAAATAAATAAATAAATAAATAAATAAATAAATAAATAAATAAATAAAAATAAAAATAAAAATATCTACCAACGTTAAAACAGAGGGACTCTAAGAGGCCTGACTTAACTTTGGTTCCCCTAGAAGCAGACCTTGAGATGGTATGAGTACCAGACGTTGATTTGGGAGACAAAGGTAACACACAGTTATAGAGTAGGAAGATAAGACAAAATATGGATGACAGTCAATACTAGCTATATCGCCATGTAAGTTATGATGGTGAGTTAACTAGAGTTTATTCCCCATGAAGAATTTCTGAGGAGCAGAGTAGAACACTTATTTCAGAATTATCGCACCAGAGAGGTTGTAGTTTGGTATTTATTCACCAAGCGCTGTCTTTGGATATTCCTGGGAGGCATTAATACCCCAGCTCATCCAGCTGGCCACACAGGCAGATGGAATGGGCTTTGGTAAAGGAGATAAATGCAGGAATTGGCAGGGAAAACAAGCTGTCATGGCTTGCTATCAGTGTCTAGGGCCATGGAGAATCCTAATAGATCCATTTAGTGCAATGCTTTGATATAAGAAGTAGATTTGAAGACGTTTAAGGAAGTTCTTGTTTATGTCTAGTATAGTGATTCACATTGTATGAACTCAATCCACATTTCCTGAATGAAAAAAAAAGACAGAATAAAGTATTAGATAATTCAACATTTTAAATGTTAAACAGACATTATTTACTCTGTTTGGTATTGCAACAGCTCCCACTTTTCATAGGAAACATTATAAGCTCAAGATTGATGTGAAACACAAGGTTTAAATCCCACTACCATCTCCTTCTAGCTGAAAAACCTTGAGCAACTTACTTTATTTCCAAGTCTCCATCATTTCATTTGTATAATGCCAGTCTCACAGCATTTAATGATATGTGGCTGGAAAAGTAAACTATACGAGGCTTGATACAATAGCTCAAGTTAGCTCCCAAATCTCACTTAAGCCACTAACTATTCATTTACCTTCAAGTAAGTTATTTAGTTTCCTTGGTGTAAGACTTCCCCATTTCGAAAACAGAGACAAAATTGACCAGAAAGTGAAGCTCTAAACAGATATCCCAAGATATTGCACTTAATAAAGCACATAACAATTTATATGATTCTTTTATGCATGTTTTCTCATTTCTGAATAGGAAAGGGCTTTACACTTACAAATAATTCTGATAATATCAAAGAGGGTTTCTGGAGGCCTTGAAATTACCCAAAGTCGGATTTGTGTTAGTGGTCCACTAACTTATAAGGGCTACATGAAGGTGTAAGGAATTCCATTTGAATAAATGACGGCTGATGAGAAAAGGTATGAGCATCAGTGGTCACTAAGCCCAAATAGATCCTAAAGATTCATGTCCTGGATGGGGTGTTTATAAACATCTTGAATATGCTGGTCTGGTCTGATGGATCACGTTAATAATCCTAGCTACTCACAGGGCTGAGACACGGAGGACCATAATGTAAAGCCAGTCTAAGCAGAAGAGTCTGAGACTCCATTTCCAAATAATGAGCAAAAAACTTGGCTGGATGTCTGGCTCAAGTGATAGAAAGCCAGCTGCAGCAATAAAGCCAAGGGAACTTGAGGCCACCATATGGGCACAGATACACACAAAAAAGATTCAGAATAAACCAAGAGAATGGATAGGGGGTCATCAGAGCAATGAAATCATCTTTTGGGATGAAATCTTTTGGCTGAAATGGGATATGCAAACAGGGCCTTTTAGACATCAAACCAGGAGATAGAAACCTAAAACTATCATAGCCTAAATTACAATAGGGTGATTCCATCAAATACTCACACACTAATTATGTGCTAGATAATGTGCACAGTGCAAAGGTGAATACCTTCTCATTATATCTATTACAAAGTTGACAAAATTGAAGCTTAGGAAAAAAAATAACTCATTTGCCCAGACTACACAAAACAAAAGCATATCTCTGCCTGAAGCTAAAGAGAGTTTTAAATATTTGCCAGTGCAACAGCAATATGTACAAAACATTATATTGTAAACCAACTGTACAACTCTGAGTGGGGTGGGGGAAGAGAAGGTGGGATAAAAATGGGGGAGGAGGTAACAAGAAATATATATACTCACTACCTTACATATGTAACTGTAAACCCTCTGTACATCACCTTGACCATAAAATTAAATTTAAAAAATTTGCCTGAAACTGGCTTTCTATAATATCATATATTTTGATATCACTCAAATATAATAGATGAAGCCATTAAATCTACATATATATTGAACTTTAAGAATCCTGAGAGACAATAATTTATAGCAAAGTGTTGGCCATCTATCTATTCACTGACCATCTGAGTGAAGAATATGCTTTACAAAAGAAGACAAATCTATGGTCACATTTTTCCCCCAAATTCTCTCATCCTGTGATTCCTAATTTTTATAAGGATTTAGCAAAGTCAATCAGAATAAATATAAGTAACTCATTCTGGGGGGTATAATCTTTCCCCTTTATTGCATTTCAATGAGCTCACTTTAAATTAGGAGAATCTGTGAATCAAATAATAATTGCCAATTTGGTGTTCATTTACTGATCTGCTAAATGCCTTACCTAAGCAATGGTATTTATTTTTTTCAGAAGAGAAATCTGGGTTAGGTGCTACTAGTTTTCTCTTTAATAATATCAAAGTAAAGCTCAGATATTCAGAAGAACATTCCGAAGGTCACATTAAAGCTCAAAAGTGGAAGAAGGGAAATTCAGCTGAGGCACTCATCTGCCAGGCTGTGTAGACTCCCAAGCCTTAAATCTTAGTGAGCCCTCATTTTTCCTTAAGTATCCCCTATTACAGAGGACATAATAAGTAGCCTTTTTACATTTTGTAAACAACTTTTTTAATGTACTTGAGTAAACTTAGTTCCCTAGGAACTTTTGAGGACAGAGTTAAGTTCAACATCTAAATAAGGCTCCCCCAAAGGAGACTGTTTAGAATAGGATTAAAAAATAGAATATATAATTGCATAGAACATATGATTCCAATTTAATAAGTATTTTTCCTAAACTTCCAGAAAGTATATGTTGGTAAAATGTACTTTCACAACACATTATCTTTTAAATGCAAGTTTATAATCTAGACACTTTTACATACCATAACTTTATGAGCATATAATCTAATAGTTTGGTGGAGAAAAAAAAGTTCCAGAAAGAAATATATTAAAAGTCTAATGTAATCTCTATTTCTATTACCAAACAAGAGGAAATATTAGTGAATATTAATATTTTCTTATTCATCCTGTGTTAGAAATAGGGCTGAGTTTTTTTTATATCTATTGTCTTACTAATGCCCATAAGGGGCTTTCAATGTCACTATTATTTTGTCCTACTTATAAATAAGGAAGTTGGGTTCAGAGAAATTAAGGGACTCTTACAGGGTCATAAATGTAAAAAGTGCCCAAGGCAAAATTTTAACTCTTTTCACTCCAAAGTGAAAATTCCTTGTACTACACCATGACTCATCATATCGATTATTTGTTGGCATCCATGCATTTACTGAGATATGAAAGTATAGCTTATTCTTGATTTCATAGGAGACTAGAAAAAGGAAAGTATTTTCCCTTTCTAAATAAAAAGCATGGAGTGGAACCTATTTAGGACAGAAGAGTTTTAGATGGAGGTGATCTACAGGGGGCAGACCTGGACTTGTTGGAAATGGGAAGACCCTGGATTCACAAGATTGAGCCCCCACCCCACCCAGGTTCCCAGCCTAGATTTTCTGACCAAAGATATCACAGCTTCATCTTAGCATATGGAGAGAATGGCTTCTCATCTTAGAAATATAGAACCCTAAGGTGGCTCAGAACACAACTTGTAAAATCTCTGATCTGAAGAGTGGGAGAAAAAAATCAGACTTTCTTCTCCCTTTGTCAAGTCATGGCTCAGACTTAGCAATCAAGAGATTGCCCAAACACAAACACAAATCCAGTTCACCAAAGCCTCTGAGATATTGAACTCATTGGTCCCGTGCCAGGGCTTTCATTCATGCTGGCAGAAACATAAGAGAATGCAAACGAGGATGAGCAGTGTAGCAGTCCCTTGGTCGTGATTCTACCGAACACTTCTCTTCTAGAGCATTATGGTTGCCCTTTGGGATGGGAGAAGTTGACAGCCAAGCAGAAAGAAGCCCCGATTCCATGGAATTAGGCCATTGGGCTATATCCCATTTTCCAACAGGAGCCACTTTTCAGTCCCATCTGACCGTGGCCTTTATCCCCTCGCTCATGTCAATCATCAGCAATGAATAGAAAATACAAGAATGCCCCACAATATCTCCTTTTCATTTAAAACATTTCATTGCTGTGCTATGGCTAATATCAAACCACAGAGTGCCATGGCACTTCATCCTTTAAGCCTCTTTTGCCTCCAAGCTCCTTAAACTTTGGAATGAGGTACGTCCTTTGTGTACACATGTGTTTTAAGGCTGTTTTATGACACATTGTCAGGAACTCAGGTACTGGGCCTCTTAAACTCCAGCTTTCAGCAGCTGCTTTTGCACTTCCCTTACACATAATTAAACACCCTATAGTACTTAACAGAGTAATAAGTAGACCATCAATAAAGCAATAAATAATTGTATTCAGGCAAACTCTGGAGCCATCATCCTTAACCAGCAGCTGTGCGAAAAAATAGTTTGATTAGTCAATAAGGTTATAGAATAGAAAAATAAAAGTCAGTTAGTAGAGGTCTTGAGAAGAATCAGCCAAACTTCCAAGCCATGAAGGAATCATATCTCTGGGATAACTTGGGAGAATCAAACCAGAGACTAACTGCAGCAGCAGGAAGTTCCAACTCCCGAAACTAGTTTAAAATGCTGGTTTAAAACAAACAAGTGGGACAATTCAGCTCAGAGGCAAGAGGGCTGCCTACTGAGAATGCAGAGTAAGGACCCCATAAAAACAAAAAGTTTCAACTTCAGAAAACAGATATTTACCGTTGAGTCAGGGAGCTGAGGTGAGTAAGAATGGACCTGGAATCTCATTTGAGGTAAACTTTCACAGATGGGGGCTGGGAGGGGATGGTTTCAGCCTCCTACCTAGAAGAACAATGTAAAGGGATGTTGGTATTAGACTACAGCTCTGGAGGCCAAAGCTACCATCAAGCTGAGGAAATAGCTAGGTAACTATTGATAGATAGCCTACAGAATCCCTAGTGTAACATTTTCTTTATGGACAATAGCTTTCCTAGATCTCACAAACCCAGATTTTTGGAAGAAGGGCCCAGAGTCGTGTGTGTGTGTGTGTGTGTGTGTGTGTGTGTGTGTGTGTGTGTTATTTGTATTTAAATTGAAGGCCTTTCCCTGGCACTTGAGCCACAGCTCCACTTTCAGCATTTAGCAGGTTAGTTGGAGCTAAGAATCTCTACCACCTTTTGCTTGGGGCTGCCTTTGAACTGCAATCATCAGATCTCAGCCTCCTGGTTCTTGGCCAGCCCAGGTCTTTACAACACCTCATTCACTCAGATGAAGTCTCACACTTTTTTCCCAGGCCAGCTTTATACCATCATCCTCTGACCTCTATCTCCAGAGTAGCTAGGGTTACATACTCAGGACTCTTAAATCTCTGTTTATCTAAAAGTCTGATTTCTTTTTTCCTCTATCTCTTCCTCACTCAGTTCTGCTAAATCATGTCCTTTATTCTGTAAATTCTAGATTTTGATGATTGCATCTCCTTGGTATAATTTTATATATGTTTTCTTCTAACCCACGTATGTGTCTAACTATGTAGTTACGGCTGGAAGTTTGCTCAGAATTTATTTTGATTACTTTTTTTTTTTTTTTTTGCAAAAGTCCAAGGGTTGCCAGAAGGCTTTTAATAGTAAGTGGATGTTGATGTCTTCGAGGTAATAGTACCCATGTATAATCATTACTTGGGTCCTTTCTTTCCTTAAGGGTTCATGAAATGAATGTGAACCACTAGGACTCATCAAGATCATTACATAAGCTCTCTTATTTCATTTGATTATATTCTAATTTTAATAACTCTATCACCTGGGAACTTCTATGACAAAAACTTCTCATCAGCACTGGTTATCCTGAGGTTCTGGAAAAGTAGAAGAAATGACCCATTCCTTTATTAGCTTTCAAAATGAGCTGTTTTCTTACCATCATATAAAGATTAAATATCTTGGTGAACTCATGAATTTGATGTGTTTTAATTTTTTGCAGATAATGACCTTAATGATCTCCTTCTCTCTCTCTCTCTTTTTCACACACACATACATGATATACATGTATATATGTATGTACATATGTGCATATACATATGTACATATGTGTATATGTACATACATATATGTATATGCACATATGTACATACATATATGTATATATACATGTATATATGTATGTACATATGTACATATGTACATATGTGCATATACATATGTACATATGTGTATATGTACATACATATATGTATATGCACATATGTACATACATATATGTATATATACATGTATATCATGTAGGTGCGTATATGTATATACATGTATATACATGCATGTATAATGTATATATACATATATGTATAAATGGTCTTCTTTACATTATCCTTACAATCTTGACAAACTTCATTCTGATATATCCAGATATTCTCAGTTCCTTTTGTATACTTCATGCCTCAGATCTGGAACTAGCCATGTTTCTAGAATCCTAGCTTATTTTTAGTTAGCAATGATATTTAAAGACTACCTTCTTTAGTCTCATTTTCATCTTTTGCATATATTGAGCTTTGGCATAAAAGTTCCATTGAGTAAAAGGTTTTGCTACTTAGACATTTCTTTGAAAGTCACGATCTGTTTCAGTTTCTTGTCGCTATGACAAATGCCTGAGAGAAACAATTTAAAGGAGAAAATATTTATTTTGACTCACTGTTTCAGAGGTCAGAGTTAGTGGCTGACTGGCTCCCTTGTTACAGGAATTGAGGTGAGTCAGGACCTCACCAGTGTGGTAGAGCACAGTTACTTTCCTCCACATTAGAGAGAAGCAGAGACAGGGTCTGGGAGCAAGGTATATCTTTCTGGAGTAAGTCTTCCAAGAAGTTCCATCTTCCTCCAACAAGTTTCATCTTCCACCACCCAATAATGTCATCATATTATGAATCGATCAAGTAATTAATATAGCAATTAAATCAGACCCTTAATGATCCAATAAATTTTCCATATTTGGGTCCATCTTGTGGGAACTAGGCCTATAATAGATGACCTTTTCTGGGAACAGTTTATATCCAAACTGTAATATGTCTCTAGAAGAAAAGGTAAGTAAAGAGTTTATATTGAATACAAAAGAATGTCCTACAAATTAATTTAAAAATATAAATAATTCAATAGAAAAATAGGCAAATATTTGCATTGGCAAGTGAGGGGATAGGAAATAAAAATGCACAATAAACACAAAAAATGTAACTTTTTCTAGATGTCAAGGAATTACAAATAAAACTACTAAATGAGATTCTGGTTTGCAGTCTTCAATGTGAAAACAATTTAAATTTGATAATTATACTCTACATGATGCCAGAGGTAAAAGAAATAAGTGCTCTCACACCCTGTTGTTAGGAATCGCAATTGGCCCAAATCTTAGAAAAGTAAAACTGTAAACATTTTAGTATGTTCCCCTTTGACCTTACAATTCCATTTCTAGAAATCTAGCCTATAGATATGAAAGTAAAAATATTTTGTTAGATAAATTTTGTTTCAGCATTGTTTGTAACAAATTAGAAAAATCTAACATGTGGCCATTAGAACACTGATCAAATAAATTACAACACACTATAAAATATGCTACAGCTATTTTTTAAATATTACAAACATATCTACCATATGCAAAGATATACACAATATTTCCATAGTTTCAGATGAAGACAGAGAAGAATTTTCCATATATATGTATGTATGTATTCATGATACTCCGATGGACAGACAGATGATAGGTAGATAGACAACTCAGAAAAGATGCACAGCGAAGTGTTCAGAGTTGTTATCTTTCATGAGCATAAAGAGAACATCATTTTAACTTTAATGTTTAATATCTTACAATTGTCAACAGTAGTGACAATGTAAATATTTTTTAACTCTTTTGGTGGGAGTAACACTCATAAAAAGAAGAAAAAGAAAACACACAATGTCAGTATAGGTTGAGACTGTATCATTTATGCCTAGAACCTGACATGAATCAATCAAATTCATTGTTCCTGAACCTATGATAAGCACCTATAAGAGAGCAATGTGCTTGAGTACTTGCTACTCACTTCCGCCTTGGGGTTGGTACCTCTGTTACCTAACTTCTGGGTTCTCAAAGCACCTGTGTATTCAAGATGTTCCTCAAGGCACTCCTTTCTTCTGTGTTGTTTCTCTTAGGTCTCCAGGAACTTATTCCCAACAAAACTACGGTCTCTGACAACCAAGGGAACTTGGGACGGTGGGACACTGAGCCCTATTGCTACACTGTGGACCTGTAATTCATTACCAGCTTCCTTAGACTCTCCCATGACACCCAGTCATTGATACCCATGGGGCTGTCAAAGGAGAGATTTACCAAGCTGTTGAGGAAATCATGAAGAATCATGGAAAATGAAATCAGAAGCATTTGAAAGGGCAAGTATAAGACATTAAGTTGAATGGTCTGTATGAGCTGTATAACAATCTACCCTCCACGACTTCCTCTCTAAGCCCTGTAATTTTCGGCAGGACAAAGTATATATGCAGTTCATTCTCCTCCTTGACCATTTACAGAGCTCTTGGTTACCACATAGGAAGCTGATCTTATACACACCCTGGAATTTTGGATCAGTGTACTAACTACCTTAACAAGGCCTAAATATTACAGGATAGTTAACATTCTTGAGCTCCTGAATGGTGACACACCTAAGGGGGCTTTTTTCTTTTCCTTCTTGCCTTTCCCAGGGTCATAAATGCCTCAGGTATGTATTACTCTTTCAGTTTATAATTGCTGTTATCATCTTAGGAAATATCAGCCATTTGCCACTTTCATGAGACCCCCGTAAGTTGCCTGGAGCTCTTAGAATTCATGGCAAAGACCATAAATTTGAATTTGACTTCATTCCTTTGAATTTGCAATGGACCTACTACATGATTTCAACATTGTTTCCAAGTTTCCTACTGCTAATCATGTAAAACATTTGATATTTTGCAACTGGAAAGCAGAGGAAAGGCTGATTCAGCCCTTTAATATACATACATCTAAAGAAACAATTGGACTTCCATTACTTACAAAGTAACCTACTATAGTAAGAGCTATAATTCTACTAACAGTATAGTCCTCAAGACATGATCTAAGATTATATTTTATTCTTCCAGGTAAATTTAAAAAATTACTCAATATTTTATTTTCTTATCTATTTATTTATCATTTTTCTCTAACATTGAATCTTTTCATTTTTAAATTTTACTTACTACTTAAATTTGTTGTGATTAAAAGCCTGTATAATTATGAAATATTACCTATGAATTGGTTATTCTACATAATGAACGTTTTAGAGTTTTTCTTTTCAGCAATATACTCTAATTTTAATTAATTGTTGTTGACCTTTACAAAGAGCATTATAGACACCCCTGCTTTCTTAAGCAGAGTTCAATGATTATAATGCATTGTCTTCCGGATGAGTTAGGCAACTTTGTGAACACCAATTACTGTACTCTGATATCATATAATGAAGCCCTTAGGGGCTATTAAGGCAAGTCGAGTTGCTGGTCTCAATACCAAAAGACTCTGAGGTTTCTATGCTTTTAGTGTTTGGGTCTTGTTTTGGAACTTTATGTTTCCTTATTGAAAGTTTAATTGTTGCTCAGTTAACATCATAAACTGAGACCTGCCTCTCCTTATTCATATTGTGCTTTCAATAAGCCATTGTTGAATTTGATCAATTGGTTAAAAAGTATTGGTTAAAAAGTGACAACTATTCTGAGCTTATTCCTGCTCTCCAAGTTAGAGGGCCATTATTTATGTGAGAACAGCCAGCTAGCCACAGAACACACACACACACACACACACACACAAATTAGATAAGTATTGGCTGCAGGGCTCATGAAATGAGAAGAACTGAGAGACATGAAAGAATAGTCACATTCTACAGGATTCCAAGGATCAAATCTAGACAGGACCAGCGAATGAACTCTACAAATGTTTTCACTTACTCCCTACAGTTCTTCCCTTTCTTCTACTTCTAATCTGCAGACTATGGCAGATATCACTTAGCTATTTGGCTTTTATTTCCATTAGGAAAGTCCTTGCAATTCTTCTAAACACTGGTTTACAGAAAAACCAGTTAGTTGGCTGAAGATGACATAAGAGATGAGACTGTAGGATCTAATAGAACAACAAGGACTACATTCAAGGAGACAGTCTTCAATTCTACATGGGAAATTTTTCTAACAATCAATCTATTGAAGTAGTTCTACCTTCAAAGACAAAATGATTCCCATGTGTTGAGTGTTTGCTATATCCTAGGAAATATTCAATCATTTTATATCCCACTGAAGGGCAAGAATCACTCTATGCTATTACCAGTATTATCTTCCCTATTTTATAACTGGGAAGAAGCTAATGCACAAAGATGTCATGTAACCAAAGGGCACAGAGCTAGTAATAGGTGACACTGTATTAGAAACTAGAGCAAGACCTACCCTAAAATCTATGTCACAACCATGTGAAACACTTCTTTCCCAGGGAGGTGTACTTTTTACCACTGAAGATTTTCAAACACAGACTCATTACCCACCTGGCAGCAATAGTATAGATAGGATTGAAAGGTTGTACAGTGTTAAACCAAAAGTACACTTAAAGTCCTTGGAATTATGGCAGCCTTATATTTCCAATTGTTCCTTGAAGATAGAATTACTTATTTGAGGCCGACTTCATGAATCTCAAATATCAGTAGACAATTTTGGAGGTTTCTGTGTATTTACAGCTTTAGGATAGTACCCAAGAGGGTATTATTAATGACATTTATCTAAAAGTAGTAGGTTTATGGAAATCTTTTGCCTGAAAAATATGATGAATTAAGACAGGTAAATAAGTGAGATCTACAGAGCTAAAGATGCTCTGTATCTGGCAAGATGGATGTGGAAAGTGTCATTTATATTGGAACTCAATGTCAGGCCTAGGATATGTCGTGGAATTCCAAGAAGACTTGACAAAGAAGGCTGCTTGGGGAGGCAATCTATTCCAGGTAGGCTGTTTCTCTCAAGTTCTGATCCTCCTCTTTGAAGAGCTCCAAAATATGTATACCATCTCATCTACATGCCCACACATCATCTAATTAAAATAATCTCTTTGGACTAAATACCTCCAATATACCAAAAGTATCTCATAAAATAATCTGTTTGGACTGGTTGCTATCCAGGACACCTTGCTCAGACATCTTTGTGTCCATATTAACAAATGAATATAGGAGTTCCATATTCCAACTGTGTATTGACTAGTAAAGTGTACCCAAGTCCTTACTTCTTCTTTGTCAGCTTTCTTCATTTATATTAAAAGAAAACAGGCAAGCCAGTAGTGGCTACTATCATTGTGATAAGAGCTATCATCTATTAAGGACCTGCAATGCATGGGACAATATTAAGAACTTTTTTCGTTTCTTTGCATATATTCACTCATTCTCAAATACTTTTTTTCTACTTATATCAAGAAGGTGAGATTCTTTAAAGGTAGTGTATAAATTGCTGCAGGTTGCTTTGCTAGTAAGCACTGAAGCTGGGATTCAGAACATTAGATCAAAGTTTTTCATCTCCCAAGGCCAATCAATATCTTTATATCTGCATCATGCACCATCAATCAGAGATCATATCTTTTCTGTCCTAAGTAATGCCTTCAACTTACAGTCATACATTCTTCCTCTGTCCCTACCACCACTTACCCAAGTAGCAAATGAGTTTATTCTCTCACTAATTAATGTCACCAGTATATACTGAGTAAATACTAAATAGTAGGTACCATTCCAAGATAAGAGCATTGAATGATGAACAAGGAAGACAAGATTCCTGATCCAAGGCCTTACATAAAGTTTTGCAAACATATAGTATAATGCTTTTAGGTAGCAATATGTGCTCCAAGCAAAAAGTATAGTGGAGTAAGGAGACAAAATAAAGATCAATGTATCAGCATGTAGCCAAGGTTTTGTTTTTATTTAAGTATGAGAAGACCAGCAGATCAAAAGATGATTGCCAAGAGGAGGGGCACACTCAGCATTAAGAGGCACTGGGGAGACACTGGAACAGGTAAGAGGGGGATAGAGCAAGGGGACAACATGAGCAAAAGATATTGTTGTGGGAAGGGAGAGATAGTGAGAAGGAATAAGCAACTGAGGAAGTTTAAGATTGGAAAGTTTGAGTGAATTCAGAGGGCTTAGGCCGCAGTTGTATGTCTGTAATTATCTAATACTGGTTCTAGGTGATTTAGGGCAGAGGAGAATGTTCCAGATGACAGGAGCCCTATTACAACAAGTGGATGGGCGTGCAACTCTGGTAATCATTGGTTTGCATATCAAAGGCATAGTTAGCCAGATGTTTGCTACCTCCAGGAATCAGCTGACTATTCCTGGAAGGGAAAGCCCTTCTCTGTGTCTTCAAGCTTCATGTTGTCAAAGCATAGAAAATGAAATAAAGTGTATGCTTTTGTTTTTGTTTTCTTAAATGGTGGAGGTAAAGGGAAATTACAGTACTATGTAGAGTAGTTTTAGAAGAAATGGGAACTCAGAAAAATTCTGCCCTAGGCAAGGTATAGAAAAACATCTCTGAGGGGCTGGGGATATAGCCTAGTGGCAAGAGTGCCTGCCTCGGATACACGAGGCCCTAGGTTCAATTCCCCAGCACCACATATGCACAAAACGGCCAGAAGCGGCGCTGTGGCTCAAGTGGCAGAGTGCTAGCCTTGAGCGGGAAGAAGCCAGGGACAGTGCTCAGGCCCTGAGTCCAAGGCCCAGGACTGGCCAAAAAAAAAAAAAAAAAAAAAAAAAAAGAAAAACATCTCTGACAAGGATAGCAGCACACATCAAAGCCAGAAAGGGAAGCCTGGTGCTACATGAAAAGGGCCAAGGAAATCCATGCGCTGATGTCTCAGACCAACAATTCTAGCTACTCAGGAGGCTGGGATCTGAAAATCATGGTTTAAAGCTAGCCTGGGCAGGATAGTTTGTAAGACTCTTATCTCCAATTAATCAGCAAAAAATAACAGAAGTGCAAGTATGGCTCAAGGGGTAGAGCACCAGCCTTGAGCAGAAAAGTTAAACAAGAGCATAAGGTCAAGTTCAAGTCAGATTCTAGCAAACATATACACATAGAGACACAGAGAGCGATGGCAGCAGAGCCAGGAGAAAACATGAAAATCAGGCCACAGAGAACTCTGGAATGTGACTGAAATTGGAGCTATATTTCGAAGCCACTAGAGGAACTTTAAGTTTTTGTTTCATGTTTCCTTCTTATCATGGAAAACTTCAAATGTTACAAAACCAGAGAGATTGGCCAAATTCTCATATTTTTATCACCCAGCGGCAACAATTGTCAACTCAGATGACCTAATCCCATCCAAACCCAAAACTTCAAGCCCCAGATATTTTAAAACAAATTCTTTTTTTTCTTATTTATTGTCAAAGTGATGTAGAGAGAGGTTACAGTTTCATCCGTTAGGCATTAGATACATTTCTTGTACTGTTTGTTACCTCCTCTGGCATCCCCCCTCCCCCCTCCCCCTTTCCGTCTCCCCCCCCCAAGAGTTGTTCAGTTGGTTTATACCAAACAGTTTTGCAAGTATTGCTTTTATACTCGTTTGTCTTTTTATCCTGTGTCTCTCAATTTTGGTATCGCCTTTCACTTTCCTAGTTCTAATACCAGTATACACAGTTTCCAATGTACTCAGATAAGATACAGAAATAGTGCAGGTACCACCACAGGAAGGAGATACAAGAGGATCATCAACAATAGAAGCTACAGTTTCACATGGCATGTTGAAAGTAATTACAACAGTGATATAACAGTCGTTTCCATAACATGGAGTTCATTTCACTTAGCATCAGCTTATGTGT
Source organism: Perognathus longimembris pacificus (assembly GCF_023159225.1). Lineage (NCBI taxonomy): Eukaryota > Metazoa > Chordata > Mammalia > Rodentia > Heteromyidae > Perognathus > Perognathus longimembris. Next base: position 39,625,450 of record NC_063162.1, read on the forward strand.
TCATAAGGGTATAGCTATTGGGCTCTTGTGATCCTCTGCTGTGACTAGCCTAAACTTGTGCTAATTATTCCCTATGAGGGAGACCATAGAGTCTATGTTTCTTTGGGTCTGGCTCACTTCACTTAGTATAATTTTTTCCAAGTCCTTCCATTTCTCCATTTCCTTACGAATGGAGCAATGTCATTCTTTCTGGTAGAAGCATAAAATTCCATTGTGTATATTCACCACATTTTCCTGATCCATTCGTCTACTGAGGGGCATCTGGGTTGGTTCCATATTTTAGCTGTGACAAATTGTGCAGCAATGAACATTGTTGTGCTGGTGGCTTTAGTGTGTTCATATTTGTGGTCTTTGGGGTAGATGCCCAGAAGTGGGGCTGTTGGGTCACAGGATAGCTCTATGTTTAACCTTCTGAGGAATCTCCATACTACTTTCCAGAGTGGCTGAACCAGTTTACATTTCCACCAATAATGAAGTGGGTTCCCTTTTGGCCACATCCCCTCTAACATTTGTTATTGTTAGTTTTCTTGATATAGGACATTCTTACTGGAGTGAGATGGAATCTCAATGTTGTTACAACAAATTCTTAAACATCATCCTATCTTAGATTTGTGAAAATGTCAGTTTACATGTCTAAAAAGTAAAACTATTTTAGAAAGAAAACCCATAGTAATCATAAACATATCAAAAGATAAACAGATTTCTTAATGTCACCAAATATTCAGTCATTGTCTCCCAAAGACATATTTTGTTTAGGGAGATAAAATCTTAAGTCCCTTTTAATCCATGAAGTCCTATTTCCCATCTCCCAAGGGTGACTCATAATCCTAATCATCTTGAAACTAAATGGCTTTTCAGAATGTTAGTATATGTGATAAAATAAGAAAAGTTCAAGAAAACAGATAAATATTGCTTCTTCTTTTCTCCACTTTTGGCTACTTATTCACTGAAATTGTCCTATGTCATTTCCCAAAGTCTAGATTTTGATAAATGCATTTCCATTGTGCTATTGTAATATGGCTGTATTGCTGATCTCATTTGGGCTTAATATGCTAGCAAAAAGATAAACTACTCTCCAAGGAAGGTATATGTAAAACCACAGATTATGTCAGGCCACCATTTTGTGTGTTGACCTTACCATACATTGAAATTGTTGACTCAATACATTATTTTCCTCTGGTGGGAAAGAGTGTATTTATAGATTATTTGGAAACTTAGTTCACTAAATGATGACGGGGTAGGAGACAGTCTTGGGGAGTCGAAGAGGTTCTAAGCTATAAAATATCAGAAAAGGAGCAAGAGGCAGGTGGCATTTTGCCCTCAGTGAAACCTTTTTTTTTTTTAAATCATAATTTGACTCCTGAGAAACCTTGTGAGTTGAGGAAGGCAAGAAATATTAACCTCATTTCAGAAATGAGAACAGTAAAGTTTAGAAAATGTGACTTCCTCACAATCCAGGGACTTACAAACCACAGTGTAAAGACTCATATATATAGCTTCAACTTCAGGGTCTCTGCTTATGAGAGAGTCTCTTACTTGGCTGATAGCAAGTGGTCGATGCCATGTATCAATGGGGTAGGGTCTTTGGACTTTTGCAACAAGATCCTTGAGACTGGATAATTTATAAAGAACAGAAGCATAAGTGTCAATTTTCAGGAGGCTGAAAAGTTCAAGCTTAAAGCTCCAGCTTTCTTGTTGCATCCTGACATAACCAAAGGTGAGAGGGAAAAAGAGGATGAACACTGTCTTATCATGACTAAAGAGCAGAATAGAAAAGTTACCAAATTAGCAAGATGCTAGTGGAGCCTTTTTGTAAGGTCTTTATGCCTATTAGTAAGGAAAGAATCTTGTGGCTTCACTACCTCTTCGAGGTCCCATATAATAATATCTCGTTGGTAATATTCAATTTTTGAAAGAGATATGCTCAGTATGTGTAGATTTTTCAGACATAATCCATTCAGTGTTCCAACTCAGAAGGCATGAACAGCAGCTACCACTATCATGGCATTAGGACAGACTTAATCCATAGCCTACTGTTTTCTTCCCCGACATATCCTGAAAGGTTGATATCTGTCAGAAAGGACCATTCTGGCTTCTTCTATAATGTATCCTTTAGCAAGATTACAAGTTTAGTTTTCTTTTTGTCTTTTCATTTTTTGGTACCAGGGATAGAACTAAGGATGTTGCACTTGCTAGGCAAGTGCTTTGCCACTGAGCTATGCCCCAGCCCAAGTTAGTTGTTTTGAAGATTAGCAACACATAAATGCTCCCTCATTTCAGAGATAAAAATAATTAACATTGTGGTATAAGTCATCTGGAATCATATAACATAAATGTTTTCTATAGCTAACTGTGTATACATTGAGATCATTATGGCTACTCCATTTTATAATCTCAAGGTTTTTCACTTTGTGTATGATGAGCATATTAAATGTCTGATAAAAAATATTATTCTTGACTTCTGCAGAGTAAACTTAGCTGATTATATGAAAGTAATATTATAGACTCAACTATTTTTCTAGTGATGGACCTGTACAATTTCGGTTGCTTGTTCTTTTTACTTCTTATCAGAAGAGAATGGATTCATATATACCCCAATCTAACTGACACCTGACTTGACTCCTGTCTATTCCTATTTCCAGTCATCTGACCATCACTGAAATCTGCTGCCTGCACTCTTCTTTCTTGCTGTGTCTTGTTATTATTACTTATTACTAGTACACTACTCCAAGATTCCCCATTCTCTTGGACCAATGTAATAGCATCTCCTTGGAATTCCTAAAATACACCTAGGTCTACCTCTTCTATTTTTTAGCTTCAATCACAGCAATCTTTTGAAAATTCCAACTGGACCATGACACTTCCTTGTTTTTAAGCCAGTAAGTGGCCTCCCATACCCCACAACTAATATCCAATCTCTATTAGAAGGAATATAGAACCCTTGATGATCAAGTTCCTATGGGAGAAAAATATTTTCAACCACATCTCTTGCCACACTCAGCCTCGAGGCTTACACACCAAAGATAGTCTAGTCCTTACTCCTTTCTTCACCTGACAACACTGCACGTTCTAGCTCTCCTACCTATACTGTTTCTATTCCTGATGAGATAAAGGCCTTTCCTCATCCCACTTCTTCCAGCAGGATAGCGTCTTACAAGTCGTTAAAAACTCAGATCAGGAGATCTTCCCTGGAGAAAATCTTCCTTTAATTCCTTCCTTAAACTTCTGAACCTATAGTAATATCGAGTTCTTAGTGTATCTGAGCACATGTCTACCAAACATTTCCATTTTGTGCTAAGATGTCATGCATGCCTGAATCTCTTGGAAATTATAAGAATGGCCAACATAATTGCCAACTCTTTTTAATACCAGTTCTCTCAGCCCTATACACTTTTGGCACATCATCAGTGATAAAGAAATATTAAATGAGCTCAATAAATTTATTCTAAGAAACAAGGCTATGCATGTGCTTACTCTCCAAACTAGTTCTAAATTATATGTTTCATTCCTGGAGATTTAATCTGGTCCTCAATGAATAATCATTCACTGATTGTCCTTGTACTGTGCACTTTCACATATATGTTCTTATTTAAAATTTTCCGGACTGGGGATATGGCCTAGTGGCAAAGAGTGCTTGCCTCGTATGCATGAAGCCCTGGGTTCAATACATAAAGAAATTTCATACAGAAAACGGCCAGGAGTGGCACTGTGGCTCAAGTGGCAGAGTGCTAGCCTTGAGCAAAAAGAAGCCAGGGACAGTGCTCAGGCCCTGAGTCCAAGGCCCAGGACTGGCAAAAAACAAAAACAAAAAACAAAAAAACAAATACTGCTGGTTTTGTTGATTCCTTCTAGCATTCAGTTTTTTTTCATCTCACAATCTTGCTACAATTTTTCTCAGCAGAATTACCTGTTGTAGGACCAAGGATTTAGGTAGAGGAAGAGGCACACCAACAGTAGGATCAGCATATGACTAAGACTAAAGCAAGAGAACTTATCACATCCCTTGGCCACAAGGACGGATTCAGGAATTGGCATGTGACCCAAAGAGCCAATAAGAGATATAAACAACATACGATTTAGATTACTAAGACAGAAAATGCATTGCTGAAATTGCTCCAGCCATTATTCCCATCCTGAATGTTAGAATGGGAGAGGCCAATGCAGAGGTAGAAGGGGTTAAAGAGGAAGGCAGCAAAGCAGGCTGATGTTGGATGATAAACCAGGCTCCAAACCACTCTGTAATCTAGACTTGTCATTTACATGAGTAAATCAACTTCTTTAATTTCATTCTAACTTTAGCAGTTGGAATTAGATTTTCTACAATTTGAGAAATAAAAGAGTCCCAATCCATATGCCTGTAAAGAAAATGTTACTGGAAATAATTATTGTAAATTAAAGTTCCAAAATATTGCTTTAGGAAAATTATAGCTAATAAAGAGCACAGCTACAGTTTGAATTTGAGATTTCCTAAGTCTGCTTTTTCCCATCATGATATTAAAAAACAAAACTTAAAAATGTAGATGGGGCAAATACACACACATGCATACAGATGTACAAATACACATATACAGTATTTACATCATAAAAAATACATCAGAATTTGAATTCTGATAGGCAGATACCACCACTTCAACCATGCACCTAGTTCTTTAGTTATTTTTCAGATATGGCCACATCTCTTTACTAAGACCAGTATCTTCCTACTTATGTATCCTACCAATATTAGACCAGTATCTTCCTGCCTATGTAACTGAGATGATAGTCACATGACACCATGACTGGCTTATTGATTGAAATGGGATTTCACTAACTTTTTGCCTGAGCAGGCCTCAAACTAGAGCCTCTCTAATCTCCTCCTCCCTGGTAGCTATAATTATAGGCATAAGCCACTGCACCCAACCTTTATTAAGAAATTTTTTAATTAACTTTCTGGGTTGTGCTGCTCTCAAGGCAAGTCCTAGCATTATTGGGTATCTCTCATAGTCTGCCTAGGCTAGAAAAGCATGAGAGCCTTATATGTAGGGGATCCTTTCCAAGACCCTCAGTGCATGTCTACAATTATGAATAGTACTGAAGAAAATGTATAATATCTTTTTTCCTCTACACATACAGTTAAACTTGACTTACAAATCAGGCACAATAAGAAATTGACAATAATAGCAGAATAAAACAATTGCAATAGCATAAAGCAAAAGAAAACACCTGAATTATTTATTTCTGGGGTTTTCCATTTAGTATTTTCAGACTCCAGTTGACTGTGAGTAACTGCAATTATGGGAAATGAACCACAGGTAAGGGAAATATAGTAGTAATCACTTTTCACTAGTCAAGGTATTTATAGAATAAAGATATTTTTTATTTAAAAAGATACTATGGCAATCCTTCTGCAAACTGAAGAATCTTAATTTTGCAAAGCAAATTAATTCCCTGATTTAAATCTGGACATTCATCAATCAGGATTGCTGCAAACTAAGTCTGGCTTCAGATTTACAGAGAGGAGCCTGGCAGGCTCCAAAGAAGGTGTGAAATCAGTGCACTTTCTCTTGGACAAATAAATAGCTTGTGCAAAATGTTCAAAATACTTCCTAAAATCTAATGAGGTAGAAATCCTCAATTGTAAAACAAAAATCTTATAAGTAATTGACTTATCTAGAACGCATTTATATATATTTTTTTTCAATATTATATATATATATATATATTGAATCCAGGGCCTTATACATCGTAAGCACTCTACCACTTAAGCCCCCCACCTTCAGCCCTTTTGTTTATATTGTTGTGGATATAGAGTCTCACTAACTTTGCCTGGATTGAACCTCAAGATCCTATCTCTACCTCATAGTCTAGGAGTCCATGGCTTCCTCGCTAAAAACTATTTTTGAGCACCTACAAAATTCCAAGAACTTTGCTAGGTACTTGGGATATAATAGCAAGGAAAGCAAAAATAGTCTGTCTTGGAGTTTTAACATAATACATGCTGAATTACGTTACAATACTGTATGCTGTGCTAGAAACTGGCTATGCAGAAACAAATAAAAGTATCATATGTGCAGTGCACAGAGCTGGACCAAGCAAATATGTCTAATTGTATAATTCCATTATTGGAAAAAATCTTAATTGAATGTTCCTAATACATGTATTCTTACTTGTTTACAGATTTTATACTTTTATTATTTTCAAATATGTACAGAGAAGATCTACTTTTTTTTTTCCACACCCCTCTTCAGAGACCACTGGCCTAGTGGGCTAGGCTTCCTAGGTGTAAGCACTGGACGTTATTTCACATAGAGTAGAGAATTAAGCTACATTACAAGACTAGATCATTTTGTTGTTCATTTATGGACATCTGTCAATGTCTCACCATCCTCACTGATCAGTGGGATTTTTAGACATTTAAAACTACTTGGGATTCAGAGCAACTGAGGTCTAAAACCCGTTGTTTGACTGATTGAGGGTTTTACTTTTCAATCACTTGCTTTGACATTGGTTAGACACACTGCTTGAGTGAATATTCTTTACAAAATATCTTACTTACACACCAAAAAAAATAGCTATTTTATTGACCATTGCTGCAAAACCCAGGAACTAAGGAAAAAAATCTCCAATGCATTCTCCTCAGAAACACATTACCTGGACAAGGCTGGCTGCCCACCCCGACTACGCCTTCAATTATAGAGCATCAGTATTCTTGTCATCTCTCTCTCTTCCCAAGCCTAAATTGTACAGCCCATAAACTACTAACAAAATGGTGTCCCCTTAAGCCATTTTCCACTCCTATTTCTGCAAATTAATTCAATCAACATTTATTGAGTGCCTACTATAAGCAAATAAGTACTTTCCTAAATGATTTGACCTGATGTGTATGTGCGTTTGTGTAGGTATAGTGGGTGTGTATGTGTGTGTGAATGTGTGTAAAAAGACTCAGTTACTTGCAAAGCCCCCACTTAAAGAAAATTGTTTCTTAGCAAATGATTGCTAAGTGAAGCTTACATGCCTATCCCCCACCCCCCACCCCGGGCATTACTCTGAGCATACATTAGCAGCCAACAGCATGCTTCATTCACCCATACACTAATGAAAAATGATTGCTTGTCTTTCTAAAACTAAACCAATTATTCTTGTTTTTGTTGAATAGAAATTTGGCTTCTGTTTAGTGACAGAATAACTAAGTCAGTCTTATTTAGAACACAAGTGTCAATGTGGATCCTGTCGCTCCACTGACAGGAAATGTAACCCAGATAGCTTATTTGATAAAACAAGGATATTTTGGCATTGAAACCAACCAAAAAACAAAACAAACAACAGCAACAAAAAACACACACACAAAAACCACCAAATCTTCAGTCTCGTGACTTCACAACAAATGAACCATGTATCCTATCCATTCTGCTCTTCCTTGGCGTTTCTCCTAACAGTGCACATAAGCAATGTTTTACAAAAATAGCAGTATCTGCCTTGAGCAGGTATACAAATGCCTACCTGACTGAATATCAAAATTTCAGAATTACTACCTAATCACCTTTTTTTGCAGGTTGCCTGAGCAAAATAATGTTTCTTTAATTAAACGAACTCTTTATTTTTGATATTTTAATGACATTTTGGAAGACAAAACGGCTGCTTCTCTTAGATGGGGTGGTATTAATCAGGTGTGACAGCTAGTTATTTGATACATTTTAAAATCCCACTTGTATTTTGTTCAGGAGTAAGCTGGGACTTGGTTTCTCAGTCCTAGGTCTGTAATGTCACCTGTGTTTCCACCCATAATGAGCAAAAATAATTGAACAAAATTAGCACTATCTATAATTCAGTGCTAGCTTAGGGGCATTATTTTATTTTTTTAACTATTAAATAAGAAAGCATTCTCCCTTAGGGTATATGTTAATAAATAAAGGTCTATGAGATGCACATTCAAACCATGTGTCTGTCCAACACAGGTTTATCCCTTGTGGCTATACCCTGAACATCTATTTCTTTGTCCCATCTACGTTTTGTACTGGGAAATCATTCAGACACCAGTGAATATTCTTTTACCTGGGTCAGAACACTTGGGAGTATTTAATGCCCCTTAGGTGCTATTTGGGGATCCCAGAGTATTAGCATCGGATGTGATCGGGGCTCATGTTTGTTGTAAGTGCTGTAATTGTTAATTTGTTGTCCTGTCTGGTATACAGAACAGAGAGGCCTCAGAGGATAGGCCTGGCCTGCCAGTTCTCCAATTGTATTGCTTCGGACCTGGCATAGATTTAGATGCGGGTGACCAAAAGTCACATTACTATTAAGCCTGAGGCAGGCAATGTAAAGTATAAATATTGCTCAGTCTTTACCAAGAAAGACAATGAGGCCCAGAATAGACTTGACCAAAGTCACAAAGCAAATATACTTGAATTCCATTCTCAGTTTCTAGATCAGGCTTTCCTTCTCCGACTCTGCCTGGCCTTATCAGTAGAGCCAAAGGTCTGAATATCCAGTTAATAAAAATGAGCTTAAAGCAATACTTTTCAAATTTGAATGTTCATGTGAATCTCCTAGGGAACTTGTTGCAATGCAGATGTTGTGTCAGAAGTCTGAGGTGGGTTCTGAGATTCTATATGTGAACAGGTGCCACGGAATGCTAGGCTACCAGTCTGTGCACCAGGTCTTGAGACACAAAGCCAGAGAATACAATGGTTCGTCTCACTGGGCCTGGAATCAGACAGGTTCAAATCCTTAGATTTCTACTTTACTTTTCACTGTATGCCAAGCACAACACTGCAAAATCTACAGGTGCCAGACCAAGAAAGCATGGGCTTTCTTGTGGGCTACACTGGAGCACATATGCCCTTTCTAATGTAGTGGCGACTGCTTGTTTTTGCTTGGTTATTATCTTATGGATACAAGTCCCCAATGATTATGCTAGATTTTCTGAATATACCAGAGAAAACCTTCACATTTAAATATGAAGGAGACATAAATAGATAGATAGATAGATAGATAGATAGATAGATAGATAGATAGATAGATAGACAGACAGACAGATAGATAGATGTAGATAGGTTCTCAGTAATGTCCATAACATATATGCATATACTTATTTATTTACTTACTTAACTATTTACACTGTCCTGTGGAATCAAACACAGGTCCTTACAGATGATAGGCAAGCATTCTACCACTGAGTTCTATCATAACTTCTTCAAATTGGAAACTACTTTAAACATTTTTATTTTTTATCTTTGAATAGTTATGCAAAAGGATTTCAGTTTAACACAGCAATTAATTTGTTTGCTTATTTATTTACTTACCTACTTATTGTACCAGGTCTAGGGCTGAAACTCTGGGCCTAGCACTGTCTTTTGGTTTTGTTTGGGTCTCAAGATTGGTTCTCTACCACTTAAGCCACAGCCCCATTTCCAGATTCTTTTTTGTTGTTCTTGTTTAGATGGTGATGTCTAATGTATTTTTCTGCCTGGGGTGGCTTTGAACCTCGATCTTCATTCTCAGCCTTCTGCATAACTGGGATTACAGGTATGAGCCATCAGATCCCAATTCCAACATATCATTTTTATGAGTCCAATGCTTCTTGATCATTGTCACCTCTTCCATCATTCTCTCTACCACTTCCATCTGTCCTCTCAAGCTTTCTGGTCTTTTTTTCACTTGTGCACATACAGCATTATGAGGAAGATTGGGCGAATACTTTCAACATTTTCAAGCACCTTACATGCAACCCAAAGGCTGAATCTTGCCTTCAGTTTGTTTCTTCTTTGCAAATACGCTCTCCTTTGACCTTCAAAACAACCCTTTGAGGTATGTAAACATCAGTATTACCTCTTAAGGCAAAGGAAACAAGACAGGAACCATTCCATTAATCGTTCCCTGTACATAGTAGCTAGCTCTAGAGCTGGAACTCACCAGGAAAGAATGATTGCAAAGCCCACTCAGAGCTTCCTCAGTCTAAAGCTACCATGCTACGCTCCAGCACAAGGGAGAAGCATTAATAACCAGTGAAAGGAGCTTCCCTCTAGAGAAAGACCCTGAGTGTGAAGCTGGCCTCTTGGGGGCTTAACTACCCTATTTCTATCACAATTTCTACTTGGAGACAGAAGTTGATGGAATGAAACAACTAAAATTAAGAGTCAGCCCAGTTTAAATTGAGTCTTGGTACTATAAACCACAGGAGACCTGGCTCCTGATGCTCCTTCCTGGATGTCTAATCAAGAGGAAATGAGATGGCAGTTGGCAGTGTCAGAATCCTTAGGTCATCATTTCCAGTCTCCTTCTCCTTTCCCATTGGCACTACAACACCATTCATACTCCAGGAAACAAGGACAAGCTGGCATGCCTCTGGACATGCCACCTCAATTATACCACCTGAGAAGGTTCAATTTTCCCAACTGCTATGAGAACAAGGACCTCTATCTCCTGCATTTTCTTCCTCTTTTTTTTTTTTTTGCAAAAATTAAATAAGATGGTATATATAAACTTCCTGGTGCATAGCAAGTACTTGGTAAACATATGGCTGAAGCCCTAACTTTATTCCTACAACACTTCTAGCTAACCTGGTCCCAGAAAGTCACTGAGTGAAAAGTGAACAGATTATACTAAGCCTACAAACATCCTCGCTCTCTGGTTGAAGCAGGAGATGGCACTTTATAAAGACAAAATTATCTCACTGATGGTAGTGTACCATCCTGTGTCTGGAATCAAGAGTTTAGACATTTGAAACCAAACAGGAAAGTATGAATTATCATTGCACCCATTTTAAGGATGAGGTAACTGAGATTTAATGACAATATCACTTATCCAAGATCACTCTCAACCAGGGCTCAAGAATCTTACTCCTCAATACCACATACATACCACAACAAATCATTTTACCTCCCAAAGGCTTAGTACCTCTTCCATTAAATAAAAATACCTAGCCAAGTGGCTCATATCTGTAATTCTAACTACTCAGGAAGCTGAGATCTGAGGATCACAGTTCGAAGGAGCCTGGACAGGAAAGATCGTTGAGACTCTTGTTTCCAAATAAACCACTAGAAAAACAGAAGTGGTGTTGTGCCTCAACTGGTGGAGCACTAGCCTTGAGCAAAAAAAAAAAAAAATCTCAGGGATAGCACCCAAGCCCTGAGTTCAAGCCCCAGGACTGGCACCAAATAATTAGATAGATTGATTGGTACATTGATTGATTGACATATAGACCGACACCCAAAATATTTGTCATGTGACAAATTCATATTTATGGCTTAGCTCCTTTCCCATCAAAATCTTCACTGAGACTAGACCTGAATACAGAACCATGCAAGAAAAAGCATGGAGGTGGCAACTTTAAAGATGGCAACAAGTCCTACTGGGTCACCTGCACCCTTTTCTTTCAAGTTTTCCTGGGTGGACAGTTGGGTAGTCTCTTGTTGAAGCTCAACTATTTTTCAAGTGGCTCAGATTTCCAGGATGGAAAGGTTTCCTTTGATAGAGATCAAGTTCAGCTTTAATCATTAAACCATTTCCACTCCCCTGTGAATTTTCACCAAAGGAGGGAAACTGAGCCAACACAAGGCACATCAACTCAGAGGAGCCGTGCTGCTGTGGATCAAGGCAGGAGAGAGGCAGGAGGGACAGCAGGGTCCTGTACACCACATGAAGACACCCTGTTAGGACCAAAATCTGGGTGAAGAGAAATACTTTATATAGAAATCAAATGCTTCTACTTGCTCTCTCTCCCTCTCTTGTAGATAAACACATACGTTTGTGATTGGATAAAGGTCTGGTTTCATTCCAAACATAAAAAAGGAGGGAGGGTTAGAGACCTCCAGTTTCCTGTCTCCTAACTTTCCTGACCACAAATATGTTTTATTGTAAGCCTGGAAAATAAAGGGTTATTTAATAAATTAACACTTCACATGCCTTTACTTCGACTCCAGTTTGTTCTACACATGATTATTGGCCAAATTTTCATCATAGAGTTCAGACCATTTGTCCTACCTCACCCCTTCACCTAGAAAGCTGTACTTGCTGTACTTTATGGCTTTACAATACTTTATTGAATTGCCGTATTATAGTATTTTTGCCCTACCCCTACCCCCTAAATAATCCTTTATGAGAAGATAGAGTTTGGAATGCAGTGAAGTAAGCACAGAAGTCTTTAGAGCATTTTACAAATTTCTCTTGGCCTCAGAAATCACAAAATAATCACACAAAGAAACCAAGCCCTTTGCCTGAAGGACAATGCATGGTTTTTTATTAAAAGAGGAATTTAAATTCCTTCTGTGCACAGACTGTTTTAACTAGAAAGACTTAGAAAATTAATTTTTGCCTATAATCTCTTATAGATAATACTATAAAAATAGTTCCTTTTTTAAGAAGCATATTTCATGCAAATATCAAAAAGCCTTTTATCTGTGTTCAAGATTTCTTGTTCTATTTCTGTCCCTTATTTCCTTCTCTTAGCTAAGGATCAGACTTTGGGAGCTCTCAATCTCCAGACTTGTTACTGAGAGGCAGAAACCAGAGGACAGCCTGAGTCTGACCTCTTTGCTATTTTCTAAGCAAAGAAACGGAGGATCCTGGCTTGACTTCCTACTATGTGCTAGGCACTGTGCCAACTGCTGGAGTGAAGAAAGCAGAGGACTCAGAGGGAAACTTGGCAAGGTTCCAACCACAAAGATTGGAAAAGTACAGGCTAGAATAAGAGCCTGGGCTGGCAGTGCAAGAGGCAAGAGAAGGACCATACCATTAAGTTCTACTGTCCAAACCTGCCACACTTACAGGCTACTTGCAGTATTCTTGCACATCTTAATATGATCTGTTTGTTTATTTGCTCAATATTTTACGAATTTGTTTATTTATGCTGAGACTTGAACTCAGGACCCAGGTGCTGTCTCTTAGCATTTTTGCTCAAGGTTAGCACTCTACCACTTGAGCCACTGCCCCTACTTCAGACTGGTTTTTTGTTGTTGTTTCGGTTTTGTTTTTTTTCAGTAGTTAATTAGAGATAAGAATCCCATCGTCTTTCCCAAGTTGACTTCAAACTGCAATCTTCAGATCTCAGCCTGTTGAGTAGCTAGGGTTACAGGTGTGACCCACCTGGCCACATTGTCCTTTAAATGCCCCCCCCCTAAAAAAAGTTAACTTAGACTGACACTGGGAATAATGCAGGTAAAATTCATAGTTGAATGAATGTGCTAGTCATGTGTTTTTCTTTCATACACACTAAAATAAGTACATAACTTAAAGATACTTTCATCTAGGTAATCCTCAAAGTTAATACATGTAGAACATGTATTATGTGTAATACATGTAGAACATCACTCAGCCCCACAGAACACTTAGGGAAACCCTGAGATAAAATATAAACGAAAAAAAATCTAAGATTTCATGATGCTAGAAAAAGGATCTCAAAGCTATTCTTGATGTTGGTGGGGAGAAAAATTGTCTGATTGATGTCTTTCTGTTCCTGAGGCAGAGCCACCAGGAAACCTAAAGTCCAGGCTCTGCCAGCGTGTTCTCTTTACTAATAGGTTGCTATGTCTGGATTGTTTGTTATTGGTTGAGAGAGCATGAGAGAGCAAATCTAGGGCCTTGATCATGCTAAGCAAGGGCTCTACCACTAAGCTATATCCCTAGTCCACGTTATCAAATCTAGATAAATCCATCCAAAGTCATTATGGTCACTGGCACTAGAAGACACAGAGCTCTTATCATTAGAGTCCACATAGACTTCCATTCAAAAAAATTCAATACTCATCATTATATACAACTTCCATACATATAGTAAATGTATTGCTTCCTCAATCCACTTTTTATGCTATAAGAAAACCCTAGAGTGAGTTGTTAATAAACAATAGAAATTTTGTTTTTCATCATCCTAGTCGCTGAGAAATTCAAGATCTAGGTGTCAGTAGACCTTTTGGTGAAGGTTCTCTTTTTAATTCACAAGTGATGCCTTCTAAAGAGGTAGAAGTGATAAAGAAGCCCCTTGGGCTGGTATATGAATGTCTTAAAGGGTTTAAGTGTCTTAGAGGTGTTAAAGAGCCCCCAGGACCTAATCTCCTCCCAAAGGCCTAGAATCATCACCTTGGAGGTCAGGATTTCTACATAATGAATTTTGAAAGAAGACAACCACTATGACTGTAGCAACTACATTGGATACAATATCTGCCCATGCCCCACATGTTGAATATTTTGAATGCTAGTTTTATTAATATAGCTGTGGAAGAGTTAAAAAGAGTATAGTCAACTGATATTTCTGCCTAGCCACTAATGAGATGTTAGATTTTTGGATAAGTTACTGAAGTTCTGTAACTCCTAACTTCCACATTTACTAAATGAAGATAATGGAGATATATACTTCTAAAATTTTCTCTGGTCAGAGAAGTGGGAAACAAAATATCTAGTGTACCAAAAAAGCCATAATTTCTAGCACATGTTTTAAAATCCCACAGCAAATCTATTTTTAATATCAACTATGCAACCATTAGAAATAACAAAATCAAAGCAATGGTGACTGTAAAATTAACATCAAATGATCCTTGAAATAATTTTAAAATATTTAAAATATTCAAATATTCCAGTTTCTTTCTCTGGGTGCATATGCAGGTGTCTGTTTATTCTGATCTCAAGTAAGAAAAATTATAAATATTTATGACCAAACAGTAACAAAAAAAAAAACCTTAAACTTTGAGGGAATGACTTCTGAGAGGCAGTTTGAAGTAGAGGTTAAAGACATCAGTTCTGAAGTCCACTAAGCTTTAATCCCTACTAGATCATTTCTAACTATATTATCTAACTACATTATCGTAACTCCAGAACTCAGTTTCCTTTTCAGAAAAAAAAATAGTGATCTTAAAAATGCTCTCAACCTTATTGGTTGGTTACCTGCCTCTAATACTTAGCAAATTTGCAATACCTACTACTGAGGTTCATGTAATAAGGATATGAGTATTACTTTTACCCTTTATGGAAGGATCTGTCTTTGTGCACCTATAAAGCTGTGAACAGTCAAATGAAAAGCACATTCACTAAGTATTTATTGTCTGACTTCATTTATTGTACTGTGGGAACGATATAAAAGCAAAGGTAGCATTACCACTAGGTTGCCCCATCAATGCCCAGCCACACCTGGGCAGCTTTTAAGTGAACCAGGAGGACAAAGCTTCACCTCCCACCTGGCACAGTCGAATAGGACCTAATGATCCAAGTGCTTTTTTTCTTACACAGAACAAATACATCTTAAATATCCCTGGGCTATGCATCTACTACTGCCACTTCCAATTCTACTTCACAGTTACATTGAAACCCTCTTCAATTTAGGCTGCTTTTATTTGTATTCAGACTAAGATAGAGTGTGTGCCAGGGGACAACTTGACCATTAAAAAAAAATTCTATTTGACTACATATATTTTCATCAATTTGGGGAAGCAATCAAAGCAGGCATTTTCACTTAAAAGCTTGGAAATAAAGCTGATATTATCTGGTTGAGGAAGGGCTGGGGAAATCACTAGAGGGGGAAAAAGGCTTTTGTGTATCCAATTTCATGTTGCTGTTGTCATGTACAGGATGTATATTCAAATGTGTTTGCATATTTCTAAACCGATCGTACATCAAAATTAGAGCCATATTGTTCCTTTTACAGTGAAACTGTTTATATAGGAAATATTGTACTGAACATTCCCTCGCTCCACCCTGGGTTGTGACTGATTGCAGAGCAAGATAAAAGCACTTATATCCACAAACTCAACAAAAGTCTATATGCACTGAAGAAATCAAAAGAAGGTGTGATTTTGGCACAAACACTGTTATCAACCAAGAAAGAAACAGAAAAGAAGAAAGATCACTGTGGTTTATGCAAATTTGGAGAATGCAAAAAAGCATACACACACATACTGATAGGTTGAAAATTAAGGGGGTGGGCTAGATAAAAAGAAGTTAATTTGGTATGGTTCAAAACAGCTCTTGGATGCTGTTTTATACCCATATGATCAACTGAAGTACAGTCAATTACAAGAGACAGATATGGCCCACTAAGGAGAATCCATTTTCTAATTCACTAAGGGAAATAGTAATATGAAGCTGGCCACTTAGTTCTATAGTTATATTCTGGAAGGCTTGAGTCAATTTCAATAAATAAATTCAGTAGAATTTTCCCTCCATCATACTCAGCCTTTTTTTTTTTTCTCTCCCGTCTTTTTGCTCAAAAGCTTGAACCAAGTACAAAGGGAAGCAGGAAGTTGACAATTATCCCATAAATCTGGGTCATGTTGTTAGGTCAACAAAATTGTAGATTTAGGGCTGGGGATATGGCCTAGTGGCAAGAGAGCTTGCCTCCCATACATGAAGACCTAGGTTCGATTCCCCAGCACCACGTATACGGAAAATGGCCAGAAGGGGCACTGTGGCTCAGGTGGCAGAGTGCTAGCCTTGAGCGGGAAGAAGCCAGGGACAGTGCTCAGCCCCTGAGTCCAAGGCCCAGGTCTGGCCAAAAAAAAAACAAAAAACAAAAAATTGTAGATTTGATGGAGTTTAGAAGAAATTTAGAGGCCCCCAGCTTTCAAACTGGGACTATTTTGTTAATGAAATCATATGTCAAACTCCAGTGTGTCACTTAGATTTGAACTGTGGTCCACTAATATCTATTAGTAAAAAGTTGCAGAGAGAAAGAAATCAGGCGACACAACAGTTATCAAGAGGTACATGAAAGGTGGGAAGATGGAGAAACATGGGAATCCAGAGCAGGAAACGATTATGTCTGGCTAAGCTGATCTGGCAAAACCTCATGATCCTGACATTAAAGGTTGACTATAATTTAAACATTGTTTCCTCCACTCATTCACCCTTCCTTATCAAAGCGATCCGCTGAAATCATGATCTGCGTCAAACTCCACCACAAGAGCAGCCCAAGGGAATCTGATGTTATCACTACCCCTTACAGTCCGTCCTGCCTTCGAATCCTTAGCAAAAAGTATTAGCCCATCACTCCACATCATTACTTTTCTGAGCACCATTATGTTTCCAGCCTCCTTTACATTAGGTGTGGTCATGTGATTGGATTCTAGCAATAAGAAGAAAGAAGTGTTTCAGAACTTGTCAACAAACTCCCTCAGTATAGCTCCTATACCTTCCTCTCTTTTGCATGTTAAATGTTGATGTCCAGTATGACATGGACTGAGAAAGTGACAAGTTGAAGGTGAAAGAGCCTCTATTAACTTGTATACCTGAAAGGCTGCATGGAGCTTACACACACACACACACCCCATTACCAACAAGAAAAATCTGCAATGGACTTTGCATGACTAAGAAATAAAACTATATGATCTCCAAGCTCTGGTATTTTAGAATTTATAGCAGCTATTACGACTCTAATACAGAACTCATTCTATATTATAGCCATTTCATCCTTCTCTTTCTTGAATATCTTTGCATTTTTCTAGAGTGATTTTTGTACATTTCTAATTTTTTGTGCATTAGAAATGGTATAATCTCTAAAGGACAGTTGTTCATAAAATATATTCTAAGTCCCTGTGGAGGAAGAGATCATGTTTCCTTGTAGATGTTTGACTGAAACTCCTCTGTGCGGAGGAGGGGAAGGAGGGGGAGGAGGGGAAGGAGGGGGAGGAGGGGAAGGAGGGGGAGGATGAGCCACCACTGCCAAGTCCCTTCATAGTATAAAGAATCCATTTCTATGATATGAAGTTGTCTGTGAGCTAGAGCAGGCATTGAGCACAAAAGGATACCACCTTCAGAGTGAGAAGTGTTTAGTCCAGTTGCACAACCTCAGACACATCCTAGAAGCTCCCACACTCTTCATTTGTAAAATAAGGATATCTACTTTGCAGATCGCATTCATTCAACTGCTTTTTTGGAGTCACCAATTCAGCTGCAGTGCTACATGTACGCATCCATTGAGGTGCTTTGTTAACCAGGCATAGTCAGAGTTAATGAGAATATTTACCTTTCTAGTTAACTAGGTTCCTGCTATAGTGGGCTCATGTTTGAAACCTCTAAGGAAAGGATGAATACATAATATCATCTTATCCAAAGGATTCCTAACTAGCCTAAAGATTGCAGGATATCATTTTATAACATTAATCTGTGCCTTTAATCTCTTAGATATCTCCTCAATTTAGAAATGCCAGGTTTTGTTCCCTCTATGAATTCCTGTATCACCAATGCTAAGTCTCTTCCTCTTTTACGGAGTCTACCACACTCTACTACATCAAATAGACAAGAAGTAGACTTTCCAACCGTGGTGAGCAAGGAACAGCTCCCTGCAGCCTCAGTACCATGCCAAATTACCTTCAAAGGCCATTTTTCACTCACCAAAGTAGTTTTATCAGCGTTAAGTGGGCAGATCTCATCTCTCCACTTCTCACTAGATTTTGAGGTCATGGAGAAACTTGAAACCAAAGAGCTTGGTTTTGCTGTGACCATCTGTCAATGCTACCAGAGACATTTTACTAGAAGGCCATCATCTTTGCCTGCCTCTGACTTGGGACCAGGGAGAATTAGGACTGGACAGAAGAATGAGGCTACTTGGCTGTTATTTGACGCATTTTTTTCTTTTCCAGAGAACATTTCAGCTGCAGAAAGAGCTCTACAATGAAATGGCTACATAAAAGTTTATAAACCTCTGAAACAAGTGTCATGAGACAAGTGACAAACCTCAATTTTCTCAACTGTAAAGTGTCAGTAATAATATGGGGGGTTTTATTTTTTGCCATGTGGGAGATGATTGTAAAATACAGATGAAAGTATTTACACCTTGAACAGGTGCAGGAAGTATTTGTCGTAGTAGTATTATATTTACAATTATCTTATTGAAGACCAGCACCAGGATCTATATCTCAAAATTATTGAGATTATGCCACTGAGAAGACATAATTCTAGTCAAACACAGTGGACAACTACAGGATTTGAGATTTAACATCCTAAGTAGCTCTTTGAAATTGGTACCCTGAGTAATTAAGTTCTGGGGACCCAGACATCACAAATTCATAATTTATCACTCCTTGGAGCTAAACTGAAATGTACCTTTGTGCCAATTATTAAATAAGGACATGATGTATAAACAAGGCTTTGAAGTGACTATTGAGCCTGTGTTTCGGTAAATCTTCAAAATATTTTGCTCAGGAAATTTTTTCAAAACATCCTTTTTCTATAAGTAACTGATAAAGAAATTCTGTAATATTCTTCCATCTCTGTTATACAAGTCCGATAAGAGTTTATTCATGAAGACTTCGTTAATGTAGTTTTCTGAATTTTAAAAAATTAAAATATTCTACAATCTCACTTTAAACTATGAATAAAATTTATCTTTCATTGAATGCTCACTGATGCCCAGTTACCATTTTAAGCATGTGCATACACATTGTCTCACTCACCCTCTCAACAAATCCACGATAATAAGTATTTTCCTTTTACCTGCTGAAAAGCTAGGCCTAGGGAATTTAACTCCTCCAGACTTCTAAGAGCTGGAAACTGAAGTGCAGCGTTACAAGCCAAGAGTTACTCAATTCCAAAACCTTGCCTCGTAAACATTCTTTCCGCTTGTCTCTTAGTTAAGATTTCTTTTATCTAGTTGCCTGACTTAGTAGGGCCATAACTGCATAAGCCATGCCATCTTCAAACTATCCACTGGTAGGAGTCAATTTACTTCATCATCTCTAGATCTTGCTATTCAAAATGATGCCAGCATCTTCCAGAAAATGGCAGTGAGCATGGAAAGATTAACTCAAGGAACTATGGTACTCATCTACCTGTTTCCTTTAACTGTCACTCCATAAAGCAGCACTAGCCCTTAGAGAGAGGGTAAGGAACAAGAAGAGTTAGTCTGACTTGAAGGTTCCCAGGACGAACATAGGAGCAGCTGGGAAAAGGCAATGTGGTTGTCTCACTGTAATACAGGCTTTAGAAGGAGTCGCCCCAATGTCAGGAATGTGCAACTCTAACCAAGGCTGATTTTCTCCCCAAAGAGAGACCCTTGGCACATAAGCTGCAATGAAGAATTGGATTTTTCTTACAATGTCAAGAATTACTGAATTATTAGAGAAAAATTTTTGCTGGAGACAGCAGATGGGCACATCTTACAGGGGGGCTGAGAGGAGAGAGCAGTGTTCCAGGTAATGGGGAAATTGTTTAAGGACAATTTGTGTGTGAAAATATAAACCCCATAAATCTGCCAGAGTCAACAGAGCTGAAGAAAAATCACTCACAGAAATGTGTCTCTCCCCAACAGAACTGACCACAGACTTAATGTGGATGCCTCCCTGGTGAGTGCTGGATTTCAGAATTTTGTCTAAGGGAGAAATGAGCAATAATGATATCAACCGTTATCAGTCCTCTTACCTTGTTCTGTGAATAGTATTTTTTGCCTTCTATGATATTTAGAGTTTTCCTTCAAAATACTGGTAACCATGCCATAATCCAGACTATTAGGTTGCCATGGAAGTACAATCCTAGCCTGGGAGTAAGAGAACCAACTTTCTGCTCTCAGCACCACCATTAACGTTCTTGTTCTTCTTGACATAATCAAAAGAGGTGGAAGAGCTGAACTGTCATTTAGCGAGTTGAGAAGGGTCTAGGTAGCATTTTCAATCAACTCATATGCTGCATTGTGGAAAGATCTGTTTTTTCTTGCTCATTCTCAATCCCAAATACGTGAACCATGACTACTTCATAGTGAGAAGTTGGTCATTATTTAATGACTGAAGCATCCATTCATTCATGCACCCTCAAATATTGCTGCCAAATATGCAGAGGGTTTTTTTTCTTGCATCAAATTGAAAATGATGTTCAATATCTCATTTAATTTTCTCTCTGGGGTGATGGGTAAACCACTGACATTTTTCCGTGTAAGATTAAGTGCTGGCCGCAATTTAGGATCAGAAGTACATCACTAGAAATATCTTGCTCCAATGAATACTTCCTCTTAATTTTTAGATTACTTTCTATTACCTTATTATTAGAATGGTCCATTTTCTTAACTTCATGTACTCACCAGCTTGGATAATATAGGTTATACACAATTAAGCAAAGACCTGTGCTCAGAATTATAGCTCTCTATATTATCTACATTCTGGTATTATTCCACCAAACTTTTCTAAAATAGAATATTCTGTCAGCTTCCCATACAGGTTTTTAGAAGAAAAGCCTCTGGTGAGACCTTGGTTAAGTCATTTCTTTTTTCTGAGACTATTTTCCATCTAGATAAAACACAGCCAGACTAGGTCACAGAAAGCAATATAACTTCACTCAGAATGGATGGAAACTGTGACATGTTTTATTTGATTTGCAAGAGGGTTTTAGTTTGTATTTTCCCTCTGTGGTATAAAGAGGGGAGTGAGTTGTTGTGAGATGAAATATAACAGGGTGTTTATTTACTGATATATAAAGAAATTTTCATCTCAAAACTCCTCCACCAGTCATTTTCTTTTTACTATAACTAAATATCTAAGACAGGTTAATCTTATAAACACAAGAGATTTATTTAGCCCAGAGTCTTAAAGATTTAAAGTTTCAACAGAAGTCCAGAGGCTCTTAATGAGAAGCCCATTTGACTAGAGAACCTCGTGAAAGATGGCAGTAGGTGGGTTGCATGTGACAGAACAAACACATACTAAACCAGAAGCCAAAGACAAATTGGTGGCCTCAATTCTCCTCTAAGTGCATACCCACATTAACCAAGAACTTTCCACTAGATCCCACTTGTTAAAGTTCCATCTCCTCTCAGTACTGCTGCCCTGAGGCCTAAGCTTGCATCACCAACTACATTAAAACCACAGCAAATCCCAAAGTCCAGATTTCTACCTCCTTTGTTCAAAGTAGAATGGTAACCTGCATCTGAAGTCTCTGATGGGAACATGGAGAAGCTGTCCCTATGGATAGCTCTGTCTCTCTGGTTCTACCAGTGTCCCCAGACCAACATCACGAGCTTATTCACAGCCATCTGGCCTGTGAATAAGCAAATGCTGCCTTGCCTTGTAAACTGAGCATTCTGTTATTCTAAAATTGCCTCAAATACTGTCAACTGGTATTGAGTCACTAATAAGCATTTAATGAAGATGTTCACCAGGTAAAACTCTGATTTGTGGTGAAATAGGATTTTTTTAATATCATTGGGACATGAAATGCTCAGAATTTCAATTCCCTCAATAATAAAGAAGAGGACCAGCTGATAAATGAGAGGCTAGTGGGGCTCAGAGGTCTCTTGTTATCCATCGGCCTTACTTTGAATTTAAGGCTAAAGGATTAGAATGTTCTCTCTCTTACTGCTTCTCATATACACCAAAATATTAACATTGAATGACTATAAACTGTGAGAATTTGATCATTGACATTCTTCTAGTCAGTGAAGGAGATAGTAGAAGACACAAGAGGGTATATTTTCCCCAAGGGACTCATAGAGCTATTTTTACTTCAAATGGAAAACAAATACAACCCAAAAATGTTGTTTATTTTTTTATTCTGAGTAATGTCTTTTAGTTCTCAAATTCTGTGATTCTGTGTTTGGTGTGCCTTTCTCTACCCAAGACAAAAAAACATTCCAAAACCAGAAATACTCGACGAATAGCTTATTGATTGAAAAGAATCAACAAGCTATTGCCAGGGTCTGTCCTAAATGTTTCCAATATTACTATATTTTGCCCTCAAGCAACCCTATTCACTAGACAACAATTACTTTTACTGAAAGAGACCAGAAAGAGGAAGTGGCACTATGTGGCTCAAGTGGTAGAGTATTAGCTTAAGGACAGAGCCTGGGCCCTGAGTTCAAGCCCCAGAACCAGAAAAAAAAAAAATCTACTTAATTTTGGAAGTAGAGCTGTGGCTCAAGTGCTAGACTGCTAGCCTTGAGCAAAAGAGCTCAGGGACAATGTCCAAGCCCTGAGTTCAAGTACACACACACACACACACACACACACACACACACACACACACACACACACACGGAATCAGAAGGAGCTGAAACTAGAAGTCATTTTTACCATACCACATCACTCCTCAAAGAGTATGTCCAATCAGAGCTGGTGGCTCATGCCTACAATCATAGCTACTTAGGAGGTCACAATTTAGAAACCATCACAGGCTGACAAATCCAAGAGATTCTTATCCCAAATTAATCAGCCAAAAATCAGGAACTGGAGTCAGGGCTCAAGTGGCAGAGTGCTGGCCATGAGCACAAAAGCTGAGGAAGAAGTCCTAAGGTTCAAGTCCTCCCTGTTGCCACCCATACAAAGTCTTGTTCCCAAACTGTGGGTTAATGGCTTGGTTTTAGGTGAAACTAAGCACCAATGAGTTAAATTTCCTTCCATTACTGAAAATGAATAAATAGGTCCATTCTTCTCATTAAGGAATTTCTTACATGTATAGAAATTGATTCATTCATCCAGTCTATTATTAATTGCTCCTCATTGTTGGAGTTTAGTTAAAAAAAAACTTTTCTGTTCTCATTGTGCTTACTTCTACAGTAAATTTCTATTTGCTACATATGGACACTGATTTTTTCATTGATCCCTCGTTTCAGAAGTGAGTCATTATAAATAAGTAATAATGTGAGGAAAACAGTACAAGTGGTAAATTGATAAGATAAGAAGATCCTAGAAACACTAGCCAGAAAAAGGAAGGATTTGGTCAGGATTCTTGGGAGGGTCTTATGTTATCTATCAGGTAATTAATGGGAAGCAGCTATTTTGTTGGTTAGCTATGGGAAAAGTTAAGAAATGAGAAAGTATAAGTAGGAAGATGTTGAAGAACAAGTCTATCACTCTTCTTGATTTTTATTCCTCAGTATACCCTCCTCTCATCCTCATCCCCTAACTCCTCCCAATCCAACATTGATTATTTTTCTGATCTTCAGCTCATGCATTTTTAAATACAACTGAATTGGATACTGGCATATGTGGCTTCTCTCTTAATCATCAAAGTCATCCAATCAAGTAAAAATACTATTTCCCTGACAGTACTGCAAATGTAAAGTATCTGCATGCAAAATATAAGATAAATAAAGAAAAATTCCTCTAGGACAGAGCATAAACACAAAACAGTAGAAAATGCCAAGTGTTTAGGAAGACATCAAAATCACTTTACTTAAATGGACCAATTTTTAAATAACTTCTTAATAACTTAGGAACCTAATTTTTCCACCAGCCATTTTATTTTTGCCTATCTGGAAAACTATTTTTTCTTCATCATTCCCCTTTTCCCCTCTGTTACTCCAGTTCAAAAGTTGGGGGCTGGGGATATAGCCTAGTGGCAAGAGTGCCTGCCTCGGATACACGAGGCCCTAGGTTCGATTCCCCAGCACCACATATACAGAAAACGGCCAGAAGCGGCGCTGTGGCTCAAGTGGCAGAGTGCTAGCCTTGAGCGGGAAGAAGCCAGGGACAGTGCTCAGGCCCTGAGTCCAAGGCCCACGACTGGCCAAAAAAAAAAAAAAAAAAAAAAAAAGTTGGGAACTTGGATACAAAGGTCTTTAATTATGAACCACCACAAGAAAAGCATCAGTTCTCTACTAGTAATAGCACTAAGAGTAAAAAGCTAGATAGTTATGAATTATTTGGGACAGGTTATTCTTTTTCATTCTGTTATAGAATACAAATTCAGAACACAGAAAACACAGAAAGTCTGTGAGTGTAGTTTGTCTATATAATTTAGAAGACCCAATTCCACTTACCTTTTATATGAACCACACATTACTCCTTGCTTAATCATTGAAGAACTGAAAATGTGTAGCAAATGTGCTGTAAATGCCCCTAATCCCACATCCATGGCAGACATTACTAATCAACCATGAAACACTTTCCTTCTAAGCATGAAGCAGACACTCTCTTTAGGATAAGAAGGGCAGGAGAAAGGGCAAGAATCACTCCTATTCCTGATGTTTTCTTCTTGTGGAGAAAGTGCCATTGTCCTTCCTACCTTCACTTCATCTCATTTATTCTTTCTGATGGAAAAAATGGTACATAATCTTATTGATGAGCTAGGAAGTCAATATTTAGGACATCTGCTAATCCCTAGATCAAACCCACTCACAAACAATTTCTTTCATCACAGAGACTCCTCAGTATTATCATCATTTCTGCAGACATGATCTGTCCCAAGCAACTCACCCAACTAATAAAACTGATAATCAACTCTTAAATTGGTGTAAATTGGTATCATCATTTTGGGAGCTAGTTTGGCAGGACATAACAAAATTTTAAATTTACTTAAATACTTTCATGACAATTCCATTTTTATATGCTTATCTCTCAGAAAAATAAATGTTGAAATTTATTGCAACACCTATTGTAATGATGGAAAACTGAAGCAACTTCTGTACCTAGCCATAGAATGCTGGCTACATAGTTATGAATGTTATGGATTGGCATCTAATCATTTTGTTTTCCAAATGCAATATACTTGTATTATACTACATCTCATTAATAATAAAGGGATAGATAGGGAAGTAATACACAGTTATTACTCTATGTTATTACTCTATGTTTCTTCCATTTGAAATGTTATATGAGTATATATTAATTTTGTAATTAACAATTCATAAAAAAGAACACTGCTATAAACAGTGTGTGTATATGTGTGCACGAGCACGTGCACGTGCATATCATTCCTAGGGTGTGAACTCAGGGCCTTGACACTCTCCCTCAGCGTTTCTGTGTTCAACCACTGGTATTCTACTGCTTAAGCCACAGCTCCACTTTTGGTTTACTATAGAAAGAGTCTTGCAGACTTTCCTACCTGGTCTAGCTTTAAATCATAATCCTCAGATCTCAATTTCTGAGTGGCTAGGATTACAGAAGTGAGCTACTAGTGCCCAGCTATAAACATTTTTAATTCCATAGTAATTTTCATCATTTAGACTGTTTCTCATTGTCACAGTCCCTGGAAGTTGAACAGGCAATGGATGGTGGTGGCTGGGCCTAAAATTGAGGCAAAGGAATTATAGTTCTATGAGATGGGAGGGAGTCCTTCCCAGACCTATACACTCCTGATGAATTCCCCTCCTTCCTACATCACTGAGTCCAACTTACTAGACACTGAAGTTCCCATCACTGCACTAATCATACTCTTTCATGGTTTACACTGCTGGATACACATCATGCAACTATTCCACGTTTGGTGCCCACTTCAGAAACTCTACGCAAATCATGGTCATGTATTTCCTTGAGTCAGATCTAACACAATGGGTTGAGTTTCAGCCTTGGTCAGGTTGCTGCCCTTGAAAAGATTAAAGCTTGCTGTCTCTCCCTGCCTTTTGAAAAGTCGTGCTCGCATTCTAAAATCTGTGAGTGAAAATCTTATTTTTACTCTGTCCCATTTTTCTTCCTAAGAATCTTGTTTTACAGATCAAACTTTAGATAGCACTTTAGATAAAATTGCCAGAGTTCCATTTTTCAGCAATATTAATAATTCTCCCTTGATTGAATGTGAGCTGTCCTCATCTCTCTGTGACCTCACAGCCACTCAGGCTTTTCCTTCGTATATTTCATTTCCACAGATAGTTGGTCTTACTGATCACATGTAAATCCTAGGTCTGGACCACCCATCCTTATAATTGCTATCTCCTCTGCAACACAGGATTAGATTTTTTTTTTTACAATAAAGGCAAATAATGCTTTAGTTTTATCTAATGCTCTTAACTATTGTAGACTGTTTCATTTCTATTTATTTATTTTTCTTACAAAATATGACCATTATCCAAATGACAAATGAGGGAACTGAGGCTTCAAGAAGTAAACTGAGAATATTTCCTACTGAGGACAAAACCAAGATGAATCTAATATCTCTTAGCTTTGAGGTTTGGGTTAAAAGCCAAATAATTTCATGAATGGAAAAGGTTCTGAATGCACTGGACTTTTCTAAACACTGGAAGCCTCATGGACTGAAGGCTTACTGTGATAGATGTGGACTTTAAGCCACCAGTCTTCCCTCTATTGCAATAAATAGACTTGTATCGTGGTTGCTGTTGCTATTGTTTTGTCATTGTTTTTTCTAATAGAGCTCTTTTCCCGAATACAACTATAAAATTTATTGTGAACATCAGAGACATGGAAAGCAGTGCCAGCTTCCTGTAGAGTTCCAGGTACACTGACATCATTCTCAGTTTGTAGCACCAGAGAGCTTTTTTTTTTTTTTAATCAAACAAGGGGCACTTGAGTTGGATTTCAGTGATTGGTGAGGGAGAGGGAAGGATAAGTAAAGATGTTCAAGTAATATAAATGTCATGAACAGAAGGAGAGACAGTCATAACGAGTTTTCTGTCCTCTGAGATAAAATATTAGCTACTATCAAACACAACAATGAAAGTTACTTTTCTGGGTCTGAAGATACCCCAAAGTTAGGCAGAAACCCAAGTATTAGAGCTCTGGGAAAATTTTCATTTTTGTAGCCTGGTTTCTGGTTTATTACTTGTCTTTACTGCTACATCACTTTTCAGTAGGCATTTTTGGACATACACGATTGGTGTTTCTCATTCTTATGGTAAGAGCTATGAAAATACAACTTAAAGAGAATGCCTAGTACCTCTCTCCGACTACACTACCGTCTTTAGGGCTCTACTGTTAAAAGCATCTAGAATTACCACAGTACTTCGGATTTTTATGTCTAAATTTGCTAGCCAGTATATGGTAAAGAACAGCAAGATACTAAAGATGGCTGTAGGAGCTTCAATTGCTTATAGAGATAAACGTTGGGAGGGGAGGGTGGGAGATGAGGCAAGCGCCATCCCAAGCAAAATACCTAACTTACCCAAGTTGAATTGAATTGAATTGAGTTGCCTTATTTTTCAGGTTGGTCCCAGATAGAATTTCCTTAGCATCCTATCCAATTAAAAGGAAAAATTAGCAGTAAATCATTTTCTCTCTAGGACAGAATTTGACTGCTCTGTCAAAAATCACGCAATAGTTATTTACTCATTCTAGCTTCCTCAGGCCTCAAACTGCATCATGAATAATTTTATCTTTAACTGGATAAATTGACCCTCTCTAATAGGGTACCTAGGTAATATTTCTTCCCCCAGAAAAACAGGGCTTTAATACCAAAGAATCTTTATTCATTTGTTTGTAAATCCTACAGATTATGCACATTTTAGAAACTGCCTCATCAGTGAACTTGAACAAGTTATTAAATCTTTCTGTGCTTCAATTTCTTCAACTGTGAAAAGGAGGACAGAGAGTGTTCACATCATAAGAGAAGAAAGTAAGTAATTCAAAGTATTTAGCAGTTTTTCTAACATACAGTGCATGCTTGATAAGCATTGGCTATTAATTTTACTTTCAATTTAGTCTAGCTGGAGTCACCGCTTACTTGTATACATACAAAAAGCTTTCCAGTGGCTAAGGCAAGGACGATCAACCATTTGTTTGCACTTTACATATTTCTATGAGTGATACATTGTAGAGAAAAAATGGAAACTACCCCCAAAGTATCAAAGAAATTTTCAATTTCCTTAATCCCATGAAAACTAAGATTTTTAAGTTTTAAAATCTTTCCTTTTTAAACTTAACATTATTTTCAACATGTGGCCATGACAACAGATATGTTTCTATTACAGTCTTTATTATCTGCATATTTTCCATATTAGAGTAGTGCCAATGATTTAACCAACCCTCCTATTGTTAATTATCTATGCTGTTTCGTTTTTACTATTTTAAACAATGTTTTGGTGTTAATTTTGTACATCATTATTTCTTTGTGAACCTAACCCAAAATTCTTTTAGGTAAATTTACAGGAGCAAAATATCTTATCTGCTGTAATAAAAAGACTTGCTATATCTACATATTGAAGGGACTTACTTGTACAGCTAAATTATCTTTGAAATGAACTGTACAAATTGGCACTCCCACCAGCTGGGCAAATTCCATTTTCTCACTTCCTCCTCAACACTGGCTACTATTTAATACCTTTGCCAAGTTACTAGGTCATAAATGTAATTATATATTTTAATTTATTTTTCTGCCAAAAGTAGTGATGAAAAATGTTGATAATTCATTCATCAGACACTTGAATCTTTTCTTCTGTAGCATCCTTAGGAACGTCGTTAAAGAGATGGGAAAGGAGCTTGTTAAGAGAACAGACTCCTACGATTGCTTAAGTTTCAATCTAGGTTTTGCCTCCTGATACAGTGGTCTCATAAATTTCTCATCCTTTCTACATCTCAGCATCTTCATTATGATAGGAACAGTATTACTGCTTCCCACATAAGGTTAGATACAGATGAGTACCTAGCTATTGCTATTGTGTGCCCATTTTTCACTTGGCATGTTAGACTTCTTTAGGTGGAGATGGTGAAGAAGGCAAGGTGAAGGATATACAGAAGCAGTAGTATACAGGGCCCTGGGTATCAAACCATGCTAAGGCCTTTAATTTGAACATTTTCATCATTTTCATGTGTTTTTGAAGGATGGAGTACAACCATGGCTTTATGAAAATTTTCGACTTCATGAAATCTAATTCAAGCCATGACAAACCATAGCATGGCATTGTCACCTTTGCTCCTAGATTGCGCTTTTACCTCTAATAACTCATGATAATCAGACATGTTAAAGTATGACTACATGTGTCCTGGAATCCCATGGGGGCTAAGTTTCTGTTTTCTCCAATGCAAATTACACAAGGAGGCTTTTCCATTATATAGCAGAGCAGGGGATTATAACCCAAAATGGTGCTCTAATGATGTCCTTGGGTTTGGATATAGTCTCTAGAAATACCAGCCCCATTAATTCCAGTTTGGGTCCATAGGAACTTTGGAATCATCTAGAACAATCTCCTCATATAGAGCAAGTCCAAGATCGTGATTGCCAAAATAGATCTGAAAGTGGGAAACAGAGTTTAAGGGATTTTCTAACTTTTGAGGATTGGAAATTCCCAGTAGTTTGTCTTATATTTTTCAAACCCAATCTTTGTGTTGATCCACTCAGCTAAAGATGGAGGATATACAATTTCCCTACCCTAATCTGTCTACAATCTTATCCAAGAAGGGCTTGAGGCATTTTTTTTTTTTTTTTTTTTTTTTTTTTTGGCCAGTCCTGGGCCTTGGACTCAGGGCCCGAGCACCGTCCCTGGCTTCTTCCCGCTCAAGGCTAGCACTCTGCCACTTGAGCCACAGCGCCGCTCTTGGCCGTTTTCTGTATATGTGGTGCTGGGGAATCGAACCTAGGGCCTCGTGTATCCGAGGCAGGCACTCTTGCCACTAGGCTATATCCCCAGCCCATTGAGGCATTTTTGGAAAATGAAATTTCATACTATATACTTAAGAATCATTTGTCTAAAGGCAATCAACTTCCTCTTCCTCACCAAGCCAATGTCCCAAACCTTTCTTTTCAAAGATTTACCTTGCATATTTTTCCTAACTTCACCTAGCATCTCTGCATCTCAGTTTTCTCATTTTTAACATGAAGGTTCTGTTCTAAAAGGCCTTCCACAATGAACACTCCATGATTCCATTTGTGGGAAAATATATTATATTGAGTCCAAGAATATATTTCTACCAGACTTTGTAACTACCCCTCCTCCACCAGTACTATTGCTGAAAACTAGCCAAACACTCAGTAAAAATACTCTTGTGGGCATTAGACCCCCAAGTCAGGGCTCTTTTTCCCTGGAGTACCCCAAAAATGAATACTGTTTCAAAATATCAAAACATGGCCACTAACAAGTGAAGGAGAATGTAAAAAATAAACTTGCCCTACTTTGCAACTGAAACTTTTCAATACTTTCATATAAAAATATCAAAGTAGCCTTTAACATTTTCTTTTCTGGCTATAGTCTACCGATCTCTCTCTGTGGGGGTCACAGTTCTTACTGGCTAGAGGAAGATGGGTGAAAAAGCCCAAGTATAGGAACCTGAAGACCCTTAGATGGAATAGTCTAATCATCTAAACAAATTGTTTCCCAAGTAAGGTGAATAATTTACCAGCATTCTGGAAAAATATTTCATAATGCCTTTACATCAGTCTTTTAAATTTATTTGTAATTAGGATCTTTAGGCATATTAACATATACTATTATATTTGCAAAATGCATTGGAAAATAGAAAATATATAACTTATTAATAAATGCAGATTTAGGGCTGGGAATATGGCCTAGTGGCAAGTGTGCTTGCCTCCTACACATGAAGCTCTAGGTTCGATTCCCCAGCACCACATATATGGAAAACGGCCAGAAGGGGCGCTGTGGCTCAGGTGGCAGAGTGCTAGCCTTGAGCAGGAAGAAGCCAGGGATGGTGCTCAGGCCCTGAGTCCAAGGCCCCGGACTGGCCAAAAATAAAAAAAAATAAAAAATAAATAAAATGCAGATTTACATGATGTATATTCAAAATCCAGGATTTTTTTTAGGGAAGTATATGCTCCAGAAGTTTAAACCTATGCAATTCACTGGGTAAGTACTCATTTTACAATATAGACTTCATTCTAATTATGATGTTCTTGCTCTACTGTGGGCTAGCTTCTATATCATTATTGTATTTTATTGGTGACATGTACCTTGTCTTTCAAAATAGATTATACAGCCTTCAAGTCAAAATCTGTCTCCTGATTTTTAACTCTCTTTTATAGCTTTGTCATAGTCTTAGAACTATCGAGCTAGACATCAAACTTTGAACAATTCATAGTTTCTTCACACACACACATACCACACTCACACACACACAATCAAAGCTAATAGTGCCAGCTTCACAGCATTATGATGAGGATTAAAGCTGACACAGTTCCTAATATATGTTATGAACTCAATAAATGAGAGGTCTGTTTACTATTTATTAAATTAAATTCTTGATTTTTATCTATACAGAATACCAGATACCATGTTAGGACAGAAGGAAGACATGTATAAGACATAGTTATCTTTGAGAAATCCATAATACATTAACAACAGACATTTAAACATAATCACTGTGCCATGCAATAAAGCATCTGATTGGTCCTACAAGAGTATGACTAAGGGAGTATGACTAAGAATTTTTCTGTAGATAAAGTAAAGGCATGATCTTGGATAGTGTAAGCAAGCACATATAGGCCTAATTCTCAGTGTGGTTGGGGTGTCTGGGGTAATCCTTGAGGCAATTTTAGGTGGCCAATTGCGTCAGAACAATGATCATCATACTACTGAGACACTATTTGTTTTTCTCATTCTTAGTCTTTCACAAAGATACAATGAGATTTCTAGAAACCCCACAGCCCAAAATATATAGCAGATTGAATGCAGAGTGGCTATGGGAACGTAACTAAATTCCAGTCAAGAGATTCATAAAAATGTAAAACAATGCTTCTCTTCTCCCCAAGATTTTTCATTTTGGAAAAGTTATTTTTATTAAAAAAATCTTCTCGGGGCTGGGGATGTGGCTTAGTGGCAAGAGTGCTTGCCTCGTATACATGAGGCCCTGGGTTCGATTCCCCAGCACCACATATACAGAAAACGGCCAGAAGTGGCGCTGTGGCTCAAGTGGCAGAGTGCTAGCCTTGAGCAAAAGGAAGCCAGGGACAGTGCTCAGGCCCTGAGTCCAAGGCCCAGGACTGGCAAAATAAATCTTCTCAACATGTTATTGTTTTAAGTTAATAAACAAGTAAGTTAATAAAACAAGTGTTTTAAGTAAATATATAAGTAATTTTAAATAATTGGATTCTAAATTATGATACAGGCTATATCTGTGCCTATGTATATACATAGATAGATATACGCTCTTTGAGAGCCTCAGTAATTTTTCAAAGTGAAAAAGAGACCCGAAACCACTAGTATAAAGACATAAAATTGCATGCTGTTTTCAAGGAATAAATGAATAAATGAATATGTGCAGTTGCTACCTCCAGGTTTTTTCTGGAAGTAGACATAGTATAAATTATAAATATATATATGTGTATGTATATATATATATGTATATATACATCACACATTCATATACAATGAATGTGATTACCAGGCCCTCTCAGACTATGAATAACAGATAAAATGCTGAGAGAGTTAATCTGAGTTTATTAGTGATTTATGAGAAAGGATGAGAGAGCAGATTTAGATAATCCAGTGGAAGTCATCACATAAAAATTTGCAAACTAAAATATTTCCTGGGCTGAGGTCATGTGTTTAATTTTAGCAAGTAGCATGAATATGTTTGGGAGGTATTTCTACTAAGCAATGGACTGAGATAGAGATGGATTCAACAGTGGAAACAGTGATACAAACCTTTATTATTTTCAATGCAAAAAATTGAACTATTAATGTGATGTTCTGGTTGAGAACTTAAACTCTCAGAAAAATCTGGAAATTCAAAGTCATGGTACCCATAGCAACCATAACTCTGCCCCCCTGCATGCCCAGTGTGGAGTATTTTGTATTGCAGTACATGCTGTGAAATCTATGCCTAAATGTGCTATATAGCAGAGTTACAGTTGCTGTGGGAACTGTAACTTTGAATTGCCTGCCTTTTGTGTCATTAAACTTTCAGCTGAAGTATTGCATTAAAGGAATTTTTTTTCCTCCACTGCATTTCCTCATTTAAAAAAAATTGATTGGACTTTTTTTTTTAAGAAGAAAAGATATAAGCGATGTTAGTTCAAATGGCTGGATAACGCATTCTAGTTTCTCAGATACACACGTGGATATAGCATTATTGAATTACCATATTTACATATTTCAACCTGCAATAACAAGTTATAAAATAATCCTTTCTCTCTATATATAGCACCTTTAATCCTGAAAGGTCCTATCTCACACACAAAGACACATAGTAACCAAACCAGTTTGGACATGAAAGCTCAATACATATTTAACAATGCCCAACAAAACTATACCATGCTTTAGGACAAGCAATAAGGAAGAAAGTCCTTTTCATCTCACAGTAGGAGCAAACTGAGGGGTGAGAAATATGATGCTCCTTCTCTACTTTTCTGGTGGCATGGGCTCTCACCTGGGCACTGGGTCAAAGATTTGATTCCCTCCCAACTTTGTTTTCTCTTATTTCCTCCTGCTCCATTTTCTCTTATTACCAAGAAAGTACTTCCAGGGCCAATGGCAAGAAAAGATTCAGAAGCTCATTTGGTTGAATCTATCCTCTTAGCTAATCCATGTACCTCTGTATTCTCAAACAGGAGTCAACAGTATTCCACTACAAAAGTCAAGACAGTAAATATTTTTGGCTTTGAAAGGCAATGCCTTGAGCCACCAAGGCTGCCTTTAGAGAGTGATGGGATTCTAACTATTTAACAACATTCCCTCACTTCAAAAAATATGTGTTTTTTATTGATGGATAGATAGATATGTAGATCTATATGTGTATATATGTAGATCTAGCTGCACATATATAAATATATACAAATATACAGTGTATGTTCCTAAGTTTATTATACTTTGTGTTTATATACATATAAATGTCATAAATAAAATATCATATAAGTAAATTCATATAAATATACACAATAAAATTTATACCTTTAATAAAATAAATACACTGTTCCTTCTAAGTTACATATGGCTAATTGATCTTCACGGGATACTTTGGTTGCTATTAGTTGAGGTCGGGTATCTATAGCTAATCTATGACACAATTAGTATGAGTGTAGTCCAATATGAATATTGGTTGATACTTTCATTATGAGGAAGGAATTCAAGACAAAAGTGAAAAACCAAAAATGTGCCCAGAACTTCGCTCTTTCATCTATGACACAAGCAAATTCTTTGCTGGCACTAGATAATAACTTTCAAATATTTCCTCAAATCGTTTTACTACTCACAAAATAATTGTCAACAGGCTCCAACACACTTTCACATTTAATCTTCATTAGTCAAGGTTCTCTGGAAAAATAGAACCAATAAAACATGCATATACGTATGAATTTATGTATGTTTGTGTTTATTTGTAAATGTGCATTTTTGTGTATGGATGTGTATATGCACATGTTTGTGTGTAATGTGAATGTGTGTATAGGGAGAGATAATGCCATTTATTATTAAAAACAAAATTGACTTGGTTGCATGATTGATGACGGATTCTAAAAAGTTAAAAGCAGGGTGAGGATATGGCCTAGTGGCAAGAGTGCTTGTCTCCTATACATGAAATCCTGGGTTCAATTCCCCAGCACCACATATGCAGAAAACGGCCAGAAGTGGCGCTGTGGCTCAAGTGGTAGAGTGCTGGCCTTTGAGCAAAAGGAAGCCAGGGATGGTGCTCAGGCCCTGAATCCAAGGCCCAGGACTTGCAAAAAAAAAAAAAAAAAAAATTAAAAAGATTAAAAGTTAAGAGATCTGCAATCACCAAAGTGAAGACTAGGGGAGCTGATGTGTCTTTCCAGTCTGAGTCCAAAGACTCTTGAAAACTAAAGGAGCCAAATTTTCAATTTGAGTCCAAAAGTCTTCAAAACAAACAAATATGAATTTTATTTTAAAAATCCCCCCACACTCATACAAAAAATAATGTTTGATTAAATATGTGGACATCCCATGGCTCAGTCATTATTATTCACAATCTACAATAGTATCTTTTTCCAATTGCTTTCTGTGTTATTCCATGTCCTATCATTGAGACAAGTACCTGAGAAAAAACAACTTAAAGTAGGAGAGATTTACTGTGACTCAAAGTTTCAGTCCATGGTCTGTTGGCTCCATCTCTTTGAGACAAACATCATGGTGAAGGGCATATGGAGGAAACCAAGCAACTCAGCTCATGGCAACAGGGAAACAAAGTCCTGGAGGGGCCAGGTTCAACATGTGCCCTTCAAAGACACACACCCCAAAGACCCAGATCCTTTCATCACCTCTTGAGTCCCCACCACCTCCTAATAATGCCATCAGATTATGAATCTACTGATGGAGTAATCCACTCTTCAATCACTTCTATCAGCTGAAAACCAAGCTTTGAATAAATGAGCCTGTGAGGGACACTTCAGAACCAAATAATCCTAAGTCAAAATTATCAACAAAGCACTAAATCATGCTCTCATTTGTAATATTTGTTGAGTTCTATGGTCTCATACCACCACTGCCACCATGTTCCAAGCTACCAATGTTACATCAGAGAGTACAGAAGTCATGTACCTATGTAGCATATTGCATTGTGAAAAAGAAAATATAAAAGCTATATATAACCTCAAGAATATAGATAACAGCAAATTATAAAATATTTAGAAAGTGATGAGGTTCTACAGTGCATTAGCTTTGTTTGAATATAATATATTGGTGAGTTTATATAATTTAATGTTGAATAATGAATGTGTTTGATAGCCTGATTACAAAATTCAAAAAAATGCAATAATCAGATCTGGGAAGTTCACAAAAACTAGTTCTAGCATGCTCATAGAATGGCATAGTGTAAGTAAGTTCTGGGAGATTCATGGTGGTCCTCTATTGTCCTTGTAGAAAGTCTCACCTAGTTTCGTTTGGTTAAAGCTTACTAAAGATAGAGGCTGAAAAGAGCCTCATGATTTCTTCTTGGTATTATTATTCTTTTCTGAACTACTCAGATCTCTTTATGCCCTGAGAGAGCTACCACATTTATGTATCTCAACCTGCAGTAACAGTTTATAAAATTAACAGTCTATGACATGGACAAATGGATGTGGAGGCAGACAAGCTCTCATGGATTTGGTTGGCAACCCTTGACTAGAGGTTCCCACAGGCAGATAGATATGACCAGTCTGGACAATTTTGCCACAATCATCTTGAGAAACTTTTAACAAAGCTGGAATTAGGGTGTGAGTTTTGCAGATAATTATAGCTATAGACATAGACACAGAAAACCAGTGAGAAATGGTTCCCTTGACTTTAAGTCTAGTGATTTACCATACCCACACAGCTTCTAAATAATGAGTTACTTAATGCTTGTCAAGTAATTTTACGTTGTAAATCTTCCGATACAAGGCATCATTAACATCCATTTGAAAATGTACAGAGAAATCTTTAGTAGGCGATATACAATACATAGCCCCTCAGCAAAGCCAAGACTTCATGTCTGTACACTTTCTTGGCTTCTTTTTAAAAATCCGGTATGGCAAGGTATTTTAATAACCTCAGATGGCTAGGATCTCTATTTTGTCTTGTGTTGTTATTCATGGTGGTGGTGGTGGTGGTAGTGTGTGTGTGTGTGTGTGTGTGTGTGTGTGTTAGTATGATTGCATCTGTTTCCAGCAATTTCTTTAATACCAGTCTGACCCAATTATTTATTAATATGTGAATCATAAATGAGTTTGCAGGACAAGGAGCCTGTGAATCACCACTTTCTGCCCTTTGTGCAGAAATCCAGAAAGAAAGACAAGGTCACAATTTATTTAAAATCATATATGTACTACTGGAGTGCAGACTTTTTTTTTTAAGGAGCTTAGTTACTCTTCTACACTAACTCATACATGTCAGGGGCATTTGCAAGCAATGAATTGTTCAAATTAATGGGGTCTGTGAGGAAACAGGACTCTTTCTCCCAACCCCCAGTCCCAGGGATCAAACTCAGGGCCTGAGCGCTGCCCTTGAGCCTCTTTGTGCTCAAGAATAGCGCTCTACCCACTTGAGCCACAGCTCCACTTGCGGCTTTTTCTTAGTAGTTAGAGATAATGGTCTCATGAACTTTCCTGCCCCGCCTGGCTTTGA
The DNA here is from genome assembly GCF_023159225.1 of Perognathus longimembris pacificus. Lineage (NCBI taxonomy): Eukaryota > Metazoa > Chordata > Mammalia > Rodentia > Heteromyidae > Perognathus > Perognathus longimembris. The sequence goes on from NC_063162.1 coordinate 39,662,987, forward strand.
ACCGTGATCCTCAGATCTCAGCTTCCTGCATAGCTAGTATTACAGGCGTGAGCCACAGGCTCCCTGCTTGGGTTCCCTTTCAATTGACAAATGGGGGGGGGGGGGTGAAGGCTCCGTACTGCTATTGAAACTGGAAATAATTTGGACAAATTTAATCCAACTTCCCTGAGAATATTTGATGAATCTCACACCAGATGGAAAAACAAGACATCAAGTTTCCATCAGTACTGAGGACATAAGACCAGTGCCCACAAAGGGCATCGCATGACCACTTCCTAGGAGATCGCTTTATTCAAGTTCTCTATGTCACCTTGGGTCTGGTTCCAAGTCCATGAGGTATTGATCCTCACCCTCAGCCCTTCAAAAAACTGCCAGCCTTAGCTGCCAAGACCTAAGCTTAAGGGGTCCCGCCCCCTGCACTTCCTCCCCCCCCCCCCCCCCCCCCCCCCGCCCAGCCCAAGCCAAACAGGCCCCATATTTCAGGTGTAGCTCAACCATTGACCACTAGAGGTCTCCTGGAAAGCAATGACCCGAATAACCCGGTTTATCCTCCTTCAAACCAATAGACTTGTTGCTTTGAGACTTGGCGAGCCTGCTCTGCGGGAGGCCGCCTTCTTAATATCACCACCCACCCCACGGATCCCGACGGCGCCAGGCCTTGGGGGGGGGGGGCGGGGAGAACGGGCGGTGTCTGACCCTCGTGGCTTTTTTATTCCACTTTTGATTCTGCGTACTCTAGCATGACCCCCTAGAACCCTACTTCTTGACCAAGAAAGAGGGGAGAGGGCTGTCAGGTGGGCAGCGCAGAGCCCCCTTGGACTTCCATTCAGCACAGGGGTAACCAAGGACCAAAGTCCAGAAGCACCTAACATCAAGACCACCGACCCGCCAGGATCCCCCTCCCCCCAACCCCGCTTTATCCCACTTATTTCCCACAGCCTCACTCTCTCCCCTCCCTTAAGCCCGGGGATCGCCAAAGTGGCCCTAGCTTTCGTCCGTAGAAAGACGACATCAGAGAACTATTTCCCACCCCTGCTTCTGATCCGTGTAGTATTTTCCAGAAAAATTAGCGTCTAGCTGGAAGAGGAAAGGGGGAGGGGGAGGGTGTGGGAGGGGGGTGGGCAATGAGAGCAACAAGAAAGGAAACAGCCAGGTTGAATTCCCAGTCTTTATCAAGCAATTGGCTCACCAATGAAAGAAAGCTGCAGTGGCAGATTCGAGCCACATGCGGTAGTGTGTAGCAATTAGTAGATAAAATGCTGACTAAAGTGCTAAAACATGAAGTATTATTGTAGCCAAGGTCAAAAATGCTTCAGTTGTCTTTTGCAAATTGGGGGGAAGGGAGGCCCAAGGATTCGCAGCGAAATTTGCATTTTCGAAATGGTAGCCTTCTTCCTTCAAACTGTACTTTTTTTATGATCCTTGTTTATTATAGTCCAAGCTGCCTAATTGTGTCACTGCTGGTTTTTGCAACTAACTTAATCCTCCTGATCCTTTATGAAGCGATTCACAGACACTGAATAATGTGTCTCTGCTCCCCCACCCCCTTGGGGAGTGAGAGTGATTTTTTTAATTTAATTTTTTTTTTTACCTTGCAAATATATCAGATCACTTAAAACAGAGAGCTGGATTTGGGGCTAATAAAGCAGCAGGAATATAGATGTGTGGGTATAGGATACTCTGTGTTTCACAAGAAAGAATCCAGAAATAGTGGGTCATATAAACAGATACTGCTCCCCCCACCACCACCTCCCCCTCTTTTATACACAGCTAGCCTCAGCTACAAGCCTTTTTTAAAAATAGATAAATAAAGCAGTTGCTTTCATGATTATAACTGTCGTGAATGGATTGTCTTCTTACAACATTCAATCTGTTTATGAGTATTTACTTTACATTAGCCCAGGGACCCTGCACTGCAGGAGTTTGCCTCTATTCCCCTGGGTGTCGGTGTCTCAAGTCTTACATCTGCTCTGTGATTGATGGAGCCTGAATCCACGTTATTACTCTCTCACAAGCAGAAATCAAACAGGCTATTAACTACATTACTTCAAAGAACTGTTTCAATACAATCTCCTTATCTTAATTGAAACTTTCTTTGTATGGATATTTGCTACACAGATAATTTACAGGTGCCTATCAAACATCACATTAAAGAAGAGGTAAAATAGACAGGTTTTTTTTTCCTGAGGGGGGAGGTGTGCCACTATTGTGATCTGTAATTTTAAAAGCCATTCACAGTATTGGAACAAGGTTTGATTTATTAGATTTATTATGTTCATGGGTGCTCATGGTGCTGTCAAAAGAGAGGAAAGATACCCCTTGTGGTTCATTTTTGAAATTTAGCATTCATCTGATTACTAAAATGTGTTTATTCAAAAAATAGTCAGACATACTCCCTACAATTGTTACCATCTCTAAAAAAACTTATCGGAGAAATCAGGAAGCCTGGTGCAGTACCTATCTTGGAGAGACATGGATAAAGATTTCTAATTAGAAGAAGGAGGTTACAGACACTTAAAACTTACAGCACCAAAAAAGCAGCAGAAGTTACTTAAATGCTGTTAAGAACTGTGTATTTTTAAAGAGAGAGATTTAATATATAATGGAGGGTTACCCTCAGGCATTCTGTTGAGGTTTCCTGCATAAATGCTGTTGCGTTGGTCATACAGGAAACTGACTCAGTCGATCTCAAATAAGATCTTGTCAAAATACTGCAACTCAAGTTTTTCAATATAGGATTTCTTGAACTGAATGTACGTATTTACACTAACAGTGCAGGGACTAACAGAAGCCTTAGGCATATCTCATGGATTTAAAAGAAAATATGTAAAATGTCCTTCAGCCAAGCCCATTCATATGTTGAAAAATGAACAAAATGGGTTATTCTAATCAAACGTCTGCAGTGTGCATCATAAAGTTAAAAGGAGAGCTGTAATTTCTTTGTAACCCATGTTTATAAAATAGGAAGATCAGATGAAATTTCAAGGAAGATAATTAAAGAGTAATGTGCAAGCCATAATTTGGCTAATGCAAAAAGATGGGAGGCTTTGAATTGTTACATTGTCCTCCTTCATGGAGCAGAGTTATGGTGTTACTTTAAATTATTAAAATAATTTTCCACAGCTTTCAGAATACCTTCTCTTTGGCATGGGTTTTTATTACTTATTGTAATTGAAGGATCTTCCATTTTCTTTCGTTTATCTCTGTGTGTATAGAAATGAGATAGATCCTGCGTTTTATTACTTCCCCATGTTCTGAATCAAAAATGTGGTTTAGATAATGTTAAGTGCCCTAATTCTTACTGCAGCGGACATAGACATTATGAAAAAAGCATAAACACACACACACACACACACACACACACACACACACAGGGTCTTTCCACCTCAAGTCACTGATTTTGAAACATTTGTGCTCTTCCGAGTGTATTAACTTCAGCCATGTGAATATAATTTTCATTAAAGTAATCCTGTTTCAACTAGATGCTGTGACTAGAGGTGAAACGTTGCGAAAGCGTTAAAAATAGCTTACTAGTAATTTCAACATCCTGTAATTTTATCACAGATCAAGTTTCAACTGTCATACTATACAGACTTTATTCCCCATATAGTACATGTTTACTTTTTTAGCATGCCAGACCCACTTTGGAAAGACTGGTGCCAATATAATAAAAATCGCGCGGGGTGGGGGAGTGCTGGAAGAGTGGGAGGAGAGCGGGGAAGGGGTGGGGGAACGTGGGGGAAGCGAGTACACCATTTTACATCAACACTGCGAAAATGCAATGTAGCCTAGTGGAGGACCAGCAGCTGGGTCGGAGCGAGCGAGAGAGCTTTGCAGTCTCTGCCTGTTCCTTGTTCTGTCGCTCTTAAGTTTCTCTGTGTTTGCATAATAGCCGTGCACGCAAACCTCGCAATGGTCCAGGGCTCCAGAACAATAAATATACACATTTAAAGCCTTTATTGTCTTACGGTTCGTGCCCCTGGTTTTCAACAGCTTAATTTCTGGTTGTATTTAACTAGTTTGCAAATGGATTTTTTTTCCCCGAACTATTATTGAGGAAGCTCCCCCTCCCTTTTTTGGCGGGGGAGGGGTGGGGGTGGGGTAGAAGTCGGTATATTATTCCTGTAGCGCTGGGTTATATAAACACATTATCATTTGAGAGCGCCCTTGGCGTCCATCAGCATTGTAAACACGTACTAGTGTATATACTTCAAAATTAAAGAATGCACACGCAGAACCGGGAGCCTGAATTCATATTCCGAGCAGACTCTCTGCTCGAATTTATTGATTTATCATGCATCGTTTATTGTTCCAGTCCTTAAATGCAGTCGCTGTCCGTTCAATATTGTTTGCAAAATCCTGAGATGTGTGTGCACTGCTCACTTGTCTTTCTGTTCTTTTTTTGCTGAGTATTTTTGCGAAGCGAACAAATGCATTAATATTTATATGTTTATATAATCGATAACCCACTTTCCCTTCCATGTAAATAGGCATCAAAAGATAATTTAACAGATTAGTTCTCGAAAACATGGCAGTGAGGAAGCGTAATTTGACTATCAAACAAATCTACATGTCTAATAACAGCAAATCTGCTAAGGAGCATTAGAAAGAGGAGCAGCGCCCCGGAATCTCTGCAGGAAATGTTCTTTATATTAGACATATACAAGCAGGTCCTGTCAGATACACAGCGGAGCTCGCTAGCCGTAGTCTCTTCCAAAAAATCTCATCAGACAATACTGTTAGACAATGGCAGCTAGAAGGAATGAGATCTTACGTTTATACAGTTTCATGGTGGATTTTATTTTTTATAGTCTTCTTTTCTGTTTTATGCCTTGATCCTTTCGCTTCCCGCCGAGATCGGAGGGAACCTTTCTCCCGATTATGAATTTGATCAACCCATATTTGGAAAGAAACCCACATAGTTTTGACACAAGCTGAAAATTGAGTCGTCAAAGAAATATTAGGGCACATTTTCAATCATTTTGGTGCCGCAAGCAAGTCAAGAGCTCAGTTTTATATTGAGATATTACACTGGCTGAAGGCAGAGAATGTTTTTCCCTGCCAGGACCTGATGCAATCCATTCAAGCCAACAAGTTTGGAGAGAATGTTGAGTTCAATCAATTCAGAACGTCGAGATGGAGCCCAACTCACTCCAGGTATTTCGCTCTCCTCCGCTCCCCCGCTCCCAGCACCCCCCGGCACCCCCCAGCCCCCCCAACTCACCCACACCTTTACACCCACCCACACCCCCCACAAACTTTTCACCAAACTTTTACCCTCTACATCCCCCCAAATAATTTTTATTGTTTAAAAAATCCTTGCACTGATCATACATACATAATGTAATTTTACCGCCTCAGAAGAGGAGGTAGGGAAGGGTCGGTCTAGGAAGGAGAACCCGGGGTGTTTTTTGTTTTTTGTTTT